>NC_134402.1:453349233-454069233 GCF_038048845.1 Mixophyes fleayi
TTTAATTTTATGTTGGGTTTTCAGTAATTCAAAATTCTTTTATGTAAAGAATTGTATTGTTAATTTCATTTTCATTTTTTCCTTTTACGTTTTTTTCCATCACCCTAAGTTTACTGGCACCTCTGAATTTGAGATATAAAATGATGGTGGAAGCAAGTGTCAGATATGTGGAGAGAAGCTCAGTGCTGAGGCTATTCACAGAGTTCTCTAGTTACTCATAAAGCTATCCTTGGGGAAGGTCTGAGATTAGAGCCACATGCTGCTCTCACAGAGCATTTCTTGAATGGAGAAAGTGAGTTCCCATCAACATTGGTCAACTTGTAACTTTAAAGCAAGAGATGTTGAAGCACATCAAATCATGTGCTGCTATTGATGCAAATTTCTCAAGCTTGGAATTAGCTCATGGTTGGCAAACTTAAGTTCAATGGCTGAGAGTAAGTGTACAGATGTTTCCCAACTCAATTCAGACTACTCTCTCTCCACATTTTGCTAAATATATAACTGGCATATCTTGTTCTTAGGCTACTCTAAATTTATTGTTTCAGAAGAAGGTTTTAAATTATTAGATTTATCAAATTATTTCCAGAAAGTATTTTTTTCAAGAAAGGAATGTTATTGTTTTCAATTCTCTTCTGTATAAAACGGAAATTTCGCAATTCTCAACTTTTAAGTTCATCTGGTTTAAATACTTCAAGACTAACTCTCTGCTTCAAAATGTCACACTGGTTAATTTTATGTTGGGTTTTCAGTAATTCAAAATTCTTTTATGTAAAGAATTGTATTGTTAATTTCATTTTCATTTTTTCCTTTTACGTTTTTTTCCATCACCCTAAGTTTACTGGCACCTCTGAATTTGAGATATAAAATGATGGTGGAAGCAAGTGTCAGATATGTGGAGAGAAGCTCAGTGCTGAGGCTATTCACAGAGTTCTCTAGTTACTCATAAAGCTATCCTTGGGGAAGGTCTGAGATTAGAGCCACATGCTGCTCTCACAGAGCATTTCTTGAATGGAGAAAGTGAGTTCCCATCAACATTGGTCAACTTGTAACTTTAAAGCAAGAGATGTTGAAGCACATCAAATCATGTGCTGCTATTGATGCAAATTTCTCAAGCTTGGAATTAGCTCATGGTTGGCAAACTTAAGTTCAATGGCTGAGAGGAAGTATACAGATGTTTCCCAACTCAATTCAAACTACTCTCTCTCCACATTTTGCTAAATATATAACTGGCACATCTTGTTCTTAGGCTACTCTAGTTTTATTGTTTCAGAAGAAGGTTTTAAATTATTAGATTTATCAAATTATTTCCAGAAAGTATTTTTTTCAAGAAAGGAATGTTATTGTTTTCAATTCTCTTCTGTAATAAACGGAAATTTCGCAATTCTCAACTTTTAAGTTCATCTGGTTTGAATACTTCAAGACTAACTCTCTGCTTCAAAATGTCACACTGGTTAATTTTATGTTGGGTTTTCAGTAATTCAAAATTCATATTATGTAAATAATTGTATTGTTAATTTCAGTTTCATTTTTTCCTTTTACGTTTTTTTCCATCACCCTAAGTTTACTGGCACCTCTGAATTTGAGATATAAAATGATGGTGGAAGCAAGTGTCAGATATGTGGAGAGAAGTTCAGTGCTGAGGCTACTCACAGAGTTCTCTAGTTACTCATAAAGCTATCCTTGGGGAAGGTCTGAGATGATAACCACATGCTGCTCTCACAGAGCATTTTTTGAATGGAGAAAGTGAGTTCCCATCAACATTGGTCAGCTTGTAACTGTAAAGCAGGAGATGTTGAAGCACATCAAATCATGTGCTGCTATTGATGCAAAGTTCTCAAGCTTGGAATTGGCTCATGGTTGGCAAACTTAAGTTCAGTGGCTGAGAGAAAGTGTACAGATGTTTCCCAACTCAATTCAGACTACTCTCTCTCTCCACATTTTGCTAAATATATAACTGGCATATCTTGTTCTTAGGCTACTCTAGTTTTATTGTTTTAGAAGAAGGTTTTAAATTATTATATTTATCAAATTATTTCCAGAAAGTATTTTTTTCAAGAAAGGAATGTTACTGTTTTCAATTCTCTTCTGTATAAAACGGAAATTTCGCAATTCTCAACTTTTAGGTTCATCTGGTTTAAATACTTCAAGACTAACTCTCTGCTTCAAAATGTCACACTGGTTAATTTTATGTTGGGTTTTCAGTAATTCAAAATTCATATTATGTAAATAATTGTATTGTTAATTTCATTTTCATTTTTTCCTTTTACGTTTTTTTCCATCACCCTAAGTTTACTGGCACCTCTGAATTTGAGATATAAAATGATGGTGGAAGCAAGTGTCAGATATGTGGAGAGAAGCTCAGTGCTGAGGCTACTCACAGAGTTCTCTAGTTACTCCTAAAGCTATCCTTGGGGAAGGTCTGAGATTAGAGTCACATGCTGCTCTCACAGAGCATTTCTTGAATGGAGAAAATGAGTTCCCATCAACATTGGTCAGCTTGTAACTTTGTAGCAGGAGATGTTGAAGCACATCAAATCATGTGCTGCTATTGATGCAAAGTTCTCAAGCTTGGAATTGGCTCATGGTTGGCAAACTTAAGCTCAATGGCTGAGAGGAAGTGTACAGATGTTTCCCTACTCAATTCAGACCTCTCTCTCTCCCCATTTTGCTAAATATATAACTGGCACATCTTGTACTTAGGCTACTCTAGTTTTATTGTTTCAGAAGAAGGTTTTAAATTATTAGATTTATCAAATTATTTCCAGAAAGTATTTTTTTCAAGAAAGGAATGTTATTGTTTTCAATTCTCTTCTGTATAAAATGGAAATTTCACAATTTTCATCTTTTAAGTTCATCTGGTTTTAATACTTCAAGGCTAACTCTCTGCTTCAAAATGTCACACTGGTTAATTTTATGTTGGGTTTTCAGTAATTCAAAATTCATATTATGTAAATAATTGTATTGTTAATTTCATTTTCATTTTTTCCTTTACGTTTTTTTCCATCACCCTAAGTTTACTGGCACCTCTGAATTTAAGATATAAAATGATGGTGGAAACAAGTATCAGATATGTGGAGAGAAGCTCAGTGCTGAGGCTACTCACAGAGTTCTCTAGTTACTCATAAAGCTATCCTTGGGGAAGGTCTGAGATTAGAGCCACATGCTGCTCTCACAGAACATTTCTTGAATGGAGAAAGTGAGTTCCCATCAACATTGGTCAGCTTGTAACATTAAAGCAGGAGATGTTGAAGCACATCAAATCATGTGCTGCTATTGATGCAAAGTTCTCAAGCTTGGAATTGGCTCACGGTTGGCAAACTTAAGTTCAATGGCTGAGAGGAAGTGTACAGATGTTTCCCAACTCAATTCAGACTACTCTCTCTCCACATTTTGCTAAATATATAACTGGCATATCTTGTTCTTAGGCTACTCTAGTTTTATTGTTTCAGAAGAAGGTTTTAAATTATTATATTTATCAAATTATTTCCAGAAAGTATTTTCTTCAAGAAAGGAATGTTATTGTTTTCAATTCTCTTCTGTATAAAACTGGAATTTTGCAATTCTCAACTTTTAAGTTCATCTGGTTTGAGTACTTCAAGACTAACTCTCTGCTTCAAAATATCACACTGGTTAATTTTATGTTGGGTTTTCAGTAATTCAAAATTCCTATTATGTAAAAAATTGTATTGTTAATTTCATTTTCATTTTTTCCTTTTATGTTTTTTTCCATCACCCTAAGTTTACTGGCACCTCTGAATTTGAGATATAAAATGATGGTGGAAGCAAGTATCAGATATGTGGAGAGAAGCTCAGTGCTGAGGCTACTCACAGAGTTCTCTAGTTACTCATAAAGCTATCCTTGGGGAAGGTCTGAGATTAGAGCCACATGCTGCTCTCACAGAGCATTTCTTGAATGGAGAAAGTGAGTTCCCATCAACATTGGTCAGCTTGTAACATTAAAGCAGGAGATGTTGAAGCACATCAAATCATGTGCTGCTATTGATGCAAAGTTCTCAAGCTTGGAATTGGCTCATGGTTGGCAAACTTAAGTTCAATGGCTGAGAGGAAGTGTACAGATGTTTCCCAACTCAATTCAGACTACTCTCTCTCCACATTTTGCTAAATATATAACTGGCACATCTTGTTCTTAGGCTACTCTAGTTTTATTGTTTCAGAAGAAGGTTTTAAATTATTATATTTATCAAATTATTTCCAGAAAGTATTTTTTTCAAGAAAGGAATGTTATTGTTTTCAATTCTCTTCTGTATAAAACGGAAATTTCGCAATTCTCAACTTTTAAGTTCATCTGGTTTAAATACTTCAAGACTAACTCTCTGCTTCAAAATGTCACACTGGTTAATTTTATGTTGGGTTTTCAGTAATTCAAAATTCTTTTATGTAAAGAATTGTATTGTTAATTTCATTTTCATTTTTTCCTTTTACGTTTTTTTCCATCACCCTAAGTTTACTGGCACCTCTGAATTTGAGATATAAAATGATGGTGGAAGCAAGTGTCAGATATGTGGAGAGAAGCTCAGTGCTGAGGCTATTCACAGAGTTTTCTAGTTACTCATAAAGCTATCCTTGGGGAAGGTCTGAGATTAGAGCCACATGCTGCTCTCACAGAGCATTTCTTGAATGGAGAAAGTGAGTTCCCATCAACATTGGTCAACTTGTAACTTTAAAGCAAGAGATGTTGAAGCACATCAAATCATGTGCTGCTATTGATGCAAATTTCTCAAGCTTGGAATTAGCTCATGGTTGGCAAACTTAAGTTCAATGGCTGAGAGGAAGTATACAGATGTTTCCCAACTCAATTCAGACTACTCTCTCTCCACATTTTGCTAAATATATAACTGGCACATCTTGTTCTTAGGCTACTCTAGTTTTATTGTTTCAGAAGAAGGTTTTAAATTATTAGATTTATCAAATTATTTCCAGAAAGTATTTTTTTCAAGAAAGGAATGTTATTGTTTTCAATTCTCTTCTGTAATAAACAAAATTTTTGCAATTCTCAACTTTTAAGTTCATCTGGTTTTAATACTTCAAGGCTAACTCTCTGCTTCAAAATGTCACACTGGTTAATTTTATGTTGGGTTTTCAGTAATTCAAAATTCATATTATGTAAATAATTGTATTGTTAATTTCATTTTCATTTTTTCCTTTTATGTTTTTTTCCATCACCCTAAGTTTACTGGCACCTCTGAATTTGAGATATAAAATGATGGTGGAAGCAAGTGTCAGATATGTGGAGAGAAGCTCAGTGCTGAGGCTACTCACAGAGTTCTCTAGTTACTCATAAAGCTATCCTTGGGGAAGGTCTGAGATTAGAGCCACATGCTGCTCTCATGGAGCATTTCTTGAATGGAGAAAGTGAGTTCCCATCAACATTGGTCAGCTTGTAACATTAAAGCAGGAGATGTTGAAGCACATCAAATCATGTGCTGCTATTGATGCAAAGTTCTCAAGCTTGGAATTGGCTCATGGTTGGCAAACTTAAGTTCAATGGCTGAGAGGAAGTGTACAGATGTTACCCAACTCAATTCAGACTACTCTCTCCACATTTTGCTAAATATATAACTGGCACATTTTGTTCTTAGGCTACTCTAGTTTTATTGTTTCAGAAGAAGGTTTCAAATTATTATATTTATCAAATTATTTCCAGAAAGTATTTTTTTCAAGAAAGGAATGTTATTGTTTTCAATTCTCTTCTGTAATAAACGGAAATTTCGCAATTCTCAACTTTTAAGTTCATCTGGTTTCAATACTTCAAGACTAACTCTCTGCTTCAAAATGTCACACTGGTTAATTTTATGTTGGGTTTTCAGTAATTGAAAACTCATATTATGTAAATAATTTTATTGTTAATTTCATTTTCATTTTTTCCTTTTACGTTTTTTTCCATCACCCTAAGTTTACTGGCACCTCTGAATTTGAGATATAAAATGATGGTGGAAGCAAGTATCAGATATGTGGAGAGAAGCTCAGTGCTGAGGCTACTCACAGAGTTCTCTAGTTACTCATAAAGCTATCCTTGGGGAAGGTGTGAGATTAGAGCCACATGCTGCTCTCACAGAGCATTTCTTGAATGGAGAAAATGAGTTCCCATCAACATTAGTCAGCTTGTAACTTTGAAGCAGGAGATGTTGAAGCACATAAAATCATGTGCTGCTATTGATGCAAAGTTCTCAAGCTTGGAATTGGCTCATGGTTGGCAAACTTAAGTTCAATGGCTGAGAGGAAGTGTACAGATGTTTCCCAACTCAATTCAGACTACTCTCTCTCCACATTTTGCTAAATTTATAACTGGCACATCTTGTTCTTATGCTACTCTAGTTTTATTGTTTCAGAAGAAGGTTTTAAATTATTATATTTATCAAATTATTTCCAAAAAGTATTTTTTTCAAGAAAGGAATGTTATTGTTTTCAATTCTCTTCTGTATAAAACGGAAGTTTCGCAATTCTCAACTTTTAAGTTCATCTGGTTTAAATACTTCAAGACTAACTCTCTGCTTCAAAATGTCACACTTGTTAATTGTATGTTGGGTTTTCAGTAATTCAAAATTCTTTTATGTAAAGAATTGTATTGTTAATTTCATTTTCATTTTTTCCTTTTTTACGTTTTTTTCCATCACCCTAAGTTTACTGGCACCTCTGAATTTCAGATATAAAATGATGGTGGAAGCAAGTGTCAGATATGTGGAGAGAAGCTCAGTGCTGAGGCTACTCACAGAGTTCTCTAGTTACTCATAAAGCTATCTTTGGGGAAGGTCTGAGATTAGAGCCACATGCTGCTCTCACAGAGCATTTCTTGAATGGAGAAAGTGAGTTCCCATCAACATTGGTCAGCTTGTAACATTAAAGCAGGAGATGTTGAAGCACATCAAATCATGTGCTGCTATTGATGCAAAGTTCTCAAGCTTGGAATTGGCTCATGGTTGGCAAACTTAAGTTCAATGGCTGAGAGAAAGTGTACAGATGTTTCCCAACTCAATTCAGACTACTCTCTCTCCACATTTTGCTAAATATATAACTGGCATATCTTGTTCTTAGGCTACTCTAGTTTTATTGTTTTAGAAGAAGGTTTTAAATTATTATATTTATCAAATTATTTCCAGAAAGTATTTTTTTCAAGAAAGGAATGTTATTGTTTTCAATTCTCTTCTGTATAAAACGGAAATTTCGCAATTCTCAACTTTTAAGTTCATCTGGTTTAAATACTTCAAGACTAACTCTCTGCTTCAAAATGTCACACTGGTTAATTTTATGTTGGGTTTTCAGTAATTCAAAATTCATATTATGTAAATAATTGTATTGTTAATTTCCTTTTCATTTTTTCCTTTTACGTTTTTTTCCATCACCCTAAGTTTACTGGCACCTCTGAATTTCAGATATAAAATGATGGTGGAAGCAAGTGTCAGATATGTGGAGAGAAGCTCAGTGCTGAGGCTACTCACAGAGTTCTCTAGTTACTCATAAAGCTATCCTTGGGGAAGGTCTGAGATTAGAGCCACATGCTGCTCTCACAGAGCATTTCTTGAATGGAGAAAGTGAGTTCCCATCAACATTGGTCAGCTTGTAACTTTAAAGCAAGAGATGTTGAAGCACATCAAATCATGTGCTGCTATTGATGCAAAGTTCTCAAGCTTGGAATTGGCTCATGGTTGACAAACTTAAGTTCAATGGCTGAGAGGAAGTGTACAGATGTTTCCCAACTCAATTCAGACTACTCTCTCTCCACATTTTGCTAAATATATAACTGGCATATCTTGTTCTTAGGCTACTCTAGTTTTATTGTTTCAGAAGAAGGTTTTAAATTATTATATTTATCAAATTATTTCCAGAAAGTATTTTTTTCAAGAAAGGAATGTTATTGTTTTCAATTCTCTTCTGTAAAAAAAGGAAATTTCGCAATTCTCAACTTTTAAGTTCATCTGGTTTCAATACTTCAAGACTAACTCTCTGCTTCAAAATGTCACACTGGTTAATTTTATGTTGGGTTTTCAGTAATTCAAAATTCTTTTATGTAAAGAATTGTATTGTTAATTTCATTTTCATATTTTCCTTTTACGTTTTTTTCCATCACCCTAAGTTTACTGGCACCTCTGAATTTGAGATATAAAATGATGGTGGAAGCAAGTGTCAGATATGTGGAGAGAAGTTCAGTGCTGAGGCTACTCACAGAGTTCTCTAGTTAATCATAAAGCTATCCTTGGGTAAGGTCTGAGATGATAACCACATGCTGCTCTCACAGAGCATTTTTTGAATGGAGAAAGTGAGTTCCCATCAACATTGGTCAGCTTGTAACTGTAAAGCAGGAGATGTTGAAGCACATCAAATCATGTGCTGCTATTGATGCAAACTTCTCAAGCTTGGAATTGGCTCATGGTTGGCAAACTTAAGTTCAGTGGCTGAGAGAAAGTGTACAGATGTTTCCCAACTCAATTCAGACTACTCTCTCTCTCCACATTTTGCTAAATATATAACTGGCATATCTTGTTCTTAGGCTACTCTATTTTTATTGTTTTAGAAGAAGGTTTTAAATTATTATATTTATCAAATTATTTCCAGAAAGTATTTTTTTCAAGAAAGGAATGTTATTGTTTTCAATTCTCTTCTGTATAAAACGGAAATTTCGCAATTCTCAACTTTTAAGTTCATCTGGTTTAAATACTTCAAGACTAACTCTCTGCTTCAAAATGTCACACTGGTTAATTTTATGTTGGGTTTTCAGTAATTCAAAATTCTTTTATGTAAATAATTGTATTGTTAATTTCATTTTCATTTTTTCCTTTTACGTTTTTTTCCATCACCCTAAGTTTACTGGCACCTCTGAATTTGAGATATAAAATGATGGTGGAAGCAAGTGTCAGATATGTGGAGAGAAGTTCAGTGCTGAGGCTACTCACAGAGTTCTCTAGTTACTCATAAAGCTATCCTTGGGGAAGGTCTGAGATGATAACCACATGCTGCTCTCACAGAGCATTTTTTGAATGGAGAAAGTGAGTTCCCATCAACATTGGTCAGCTTGTAACTGTAAAGCAGGAGATGTTGAAGCACATCAAATCATGTGCTGCTATTGATGCAAAGTTCTCAAGCTTGGAATTGGCTCATGGTTGGCAAACTTAAGTTCAATGGCTGAGAGTAAGTGTACAGATGTTTCCCAACTCAATTCAGACTACTCTCTCTCCACATTTTGCTAAATATATAACTGGCATATCTTGTTCTTAGGCTACTCTAAATTTATTGTTTCAGTAGAAGGTTTTAAATTATTATATTTATCAAATTATTTCCAGAAAGTATTTTTTTCAAGAAAGGAATGTTATTGTTTTCAATTCTCTTCTGTATAAAACGGAAATTTCGCAATTCTCAACTTTTAAGTTCATCTGGTTTAAATACTTCAAGACTAACTCTCTGCTTCAAAATGTCACACTGGTTAATTTTATGTTGGGTTTTCAGTAATTCAAAATTCTTTTATGTAAAGAATTGTATTGTTAATTTCATTTTCATTTTTTCCTTTTACGTTTTTTTCCATCACCCTAAGTTTACTGGCACCTCTGAATTTGAGATATAAAATGATGGTGGAAGCAAGTGTCAGATATGTGGAGAGAAGCTCAGTGCTGAGGCTATTCACAGAGTTCTCTAGTTACTCATAAAGCTATCCTTGGGGAAGGTCTGAGATTAGAGCCACATGCTGCTCTCACAGAGCATTTCTTGAATGGAGAAAGTGAGTTCCCATCAACATTGGTCAACTTGTAACTTTAAAGCAAGAGATGTTGAAGCACATCAAATCATGTGCTGCTATTGATGCAAATTTCTCAAGCTTGGAATTAGCTCATGGTTGGCAAACTTAAGTTCAATGGCTGAGAGTAAGTGTACAGATGTTTCCCAACTCAATTCAGACTACTCTCTCTCCACATTTTGCTAAATATATAACTGGCATATCTTGTTCTTAGGCTACTCTAAATTTATTGTTTCAGAAGAAGGTTTTAAATTATTAGATTTATCAAATTATTTCCAGAAAGTATTTTTTTCAAGAAAGGAATGTTATTGTTTTCAATTCTCTTCTGTATAAAACGGAAATTTCGCAATTCTCAACTTTTAAGTTCATCTGGTTTAAATACTTCAAGACTAACTCTCTGCTTCAAAATGTCACACTGGTTAATTTTATGTTGGGTTTTCAGTAATTCAAAATTCTTTTATGTAAAGAATTGTATTGTTAATTTCATTTTCATTTTTTCCTTTTACGTTTTTTTCCATCACCCTAAGTTTACTGGCACCTCTGAATTTGAGATATAAAATGATGGTGGAAGCAAGTGTCAGATATGTGGAGAGAAGCTCAGTGCTGAGGCTATTCACAGAGTTCTCTAGTTACTCATAAAGCTATCCTTGGGGAAGGTCTGAGATTAGAGCCACATGCTGCTCTCACAGAGCATTTCTTGAATGGAGAAAGTGAGTTCCCATCAACATTGGTCAACTTGTAACTTTAAAGCAAGAGATGTTGAAGCACATCAAATCATGTGCTGCTATTGATGCAAATTTCTCAAGCTTGGAATTAGCTCATGGTTGGCAAACTTAAGTTCAATGGCTGAGAGGAAGTATACAGATGTTTCCCAACTCAATTCAAACTACTCTCTCTCCACATTTTGCTAAATATATAACTGGCACATCTTGTTCTTAGGCTACTCTAGTTTTATTGTTTCAGAAGAAGGTTTTAAATTATTAGATTTATCAAATTATTTCCAGAAAGTATTTTTTTCAAGAAAGGAATGTTATTGTTTTCAATTCTCTTCTGTAATAAACGGAAATTTCGCAATTCTCAACTTTTAAGTTCATCTGGTTTGAATACTTCAAGACTAACTCTCTGCTTCAAAATGTCACACTGGTTAATTTTATGTTGGGTTTTCAGTAATTCAAAATTCATATTATGTAAATAATTGTATTGTTAATTTCAGTTTCATTTTTTCCTTTTACGTTTTTTTCCATCACCCTAAGTTTACTGGCACCTCTGAATTTGAGATATAAAATGATGGTGGAAGCAAGTGTCAGATATGTGGAGAGAAGTTCAGTGCTGAGGCTACTCACAGAGTTCTCTAGTTACTCATAAAGCTATCCTTGGGGAAGGTCTGAGATGATAACCACATGCTGCTCTCACAGAGCATTTTTTGAATGGAGAAAGTGAGTTCCCATCAACATTGGTCAGCTTGTAACTGTAAAGCAGGAGATGTTGAAGCACATCAAATCATGTGCTGCTATTGATGCAAAGTTCTCAAGCTTGGAATTGGCTCATGGTTGGCAAACTTAAGTTCAGTGGCTGAGAGAAAGTGTACAGATGTTTCCCAACTCAATTCAGACTACTCTCTCTCTCCACATTTTGCTAAATATATAACTGGCATATCTTGTTCTTAGGCTACTCTAGTTTTATTGTTTTAGAAGAAGGTTTTAAATTATTATATTTATCAAATTATTTCCAGAAAGTATTTTTTTCAAGAAAGGAATGTTACTGTTTTCAATTCTCTTCTGTATAAAACGGAAATTTCGCAATTCTCAACTTTTAGGTTCATCTGGTTTAAATACTTCAAGACTAACTCTCTGCTTCAAAATGTCACACTGGTTAATTTTATGTTGGGTTTTCAGTAATTCAAAATTCATATTATGTAAATAATTGTATTGTTAATTTCATTTTCATTTTTTCCTTTTACGTTTTTTTCCATCACCCTAAGTTTACTGGCACCTCTGAATTTCAGATATAAAATGATGGTGGAAGCAAGTATCAGATATGTGGAGAGAAGCTCAGTGCTGAGGCTACTCACAGAGTTCTCTAGTTACTCATAAAGCTATCCTTGGGGAAGGTCTGAGATTAGAGCCACATGCTGCTCTCACAGAGCATTTCTTGAATGGAGAAAATGAGTTCCCATCAACATTGGTCAGCTTGTGACTTTTAAGCAGGAGATGTTGAAGCACATAAAATCATGTGCTGCTATTGATGCAAAGTTCTCAAGCTTGGAATTGGCTCATGGTTGGCAAACTTAAGTTCAATGGCTGAGAGTAAGTGTACAGATGTTTCCCAACTCAATTCAGACTACTCTCTCTCCACATTTTGCTAAATATATAACTGGCATATCTTGTTCTTAGGCTACTCTAAATTTATTGTTTCAGAAGAAGGTTTTAAATTATTATATTTATCAAATTATTTCCAGAAAGTATTTTTTTCAAGAAAGGAATGTTATTGTTTTCAATTCTCTTCTGTATAAAACGGAAATTTCGCAATTCTCAACTTTTAAGTTCATCTGGTTTAAATACTTCAAGACTAACTCTCTGCTTCAAAATGTCACACTGGTTAACTTTATGTTGGGTTTTCAGTAATTCAAAATTCTTTTATGTAAAGAATTGTATTGTTAATTTCATTTTCATTTTTTCCTTTTACGTTTTTTTCCATCACCCTAAGTTTACTGGCACCTCTGAATTTGAGATATAAAATGATGGTGGAAGCAAGTGTCAGATATGTGGAGAGAAGCTCAGTGCTGAGGCTATTCACAGAGTTCTCTAGTTACTCATAAAGCTATCCTTGGGGAAGGTCTGAGATTAGAGCCACATGCTGCTCTCACAGAGCATTTCTTGAATGGAGAAAGTGAGTTCCTATCAACATTGGTCAGCTTGTAACTGTAAAGCAGGAGATGTTGAAGCACATCAAATCATGTGCTGCTATTGATGCAAAGTTCTCAAGCTTGGAATTGGCTCATGGTTGGCAAACTTAAGTTCAATGGCTGAGAGGAAGTGTACAGATGTTTCTCAACTCAATTCAGACTACTCTCTCTCCACATTTTGCTAAATATATAACTGGCATATCATGTTCTTAGGCTACTCTAGTTTTATTGTTTCAGAAGAAGATTTTAAATTATTAGATTTATCAAATTATTTCCAGAAAGTATTTTTTTCAAGAAAGGAATGTTATTGTTTTCAATTCTCTTCTGTAATAAACGGAAATTTCACAATTCTCAACTTTTAAGTTCATCTGGTTTGAATACTTCAAGACTAACTCTCTGCTTCAAAATGTCACACTGGTTAATTTTATGTTGGGTTTTCAGTAATTCAAAATTCTTTTATGTAAAGAATTGTATTGTTAATTTCATTTTCATTTTTTCCTTTTACGTTTTTTTCCATCACCCTAAGTTTACTGGCACCTCTGAATTAGAGATATAAAATGATGGTGGAAGCAAGTTTCAGATATGTGGAGAGAAGCTCAGTGCTGAGGCTACTCACAGAGTTCTCTAGTTACTCATAAAGCTATCCTTGGGGAAGGTCTGAGATTAGAGCCACATGCTGCTCTCACAGAGCATTTCTTGAATGGAGAAAGTGAGTTCCTATCAACATTGGTCAGCTTGTAACTGTAAAGCAGGAGATGTTGAAGCACATCAAAACATGTGCTGCTATTGATGCAAAGTTCTCAAGCTTGGAATTGGCTCATGGTTGGCAAACTTAAGTTCAATGGCTGAGAAAAAGTGTACAGATGTTTCCCAACTCAATTCAGACTACTCTCCCTCCACATTTTGCTAAATATATAACTGGCATATCATGTTTTTAGGCTACTCTAGTTTTATTGTTTCAGAAGAAGGTTTTAAATTATTATATTTATCAAATTATTTCCAGAAAGTATTTTTTTCAAGAAAGGAATGTTATTGTTTTCACTTCTCTTCTGTATAAAATGGAAATTTCGCAATTCTCAACTTTTAAGTTCATCTGGTTTGAATACTTCAAGACTAACTCTCTGCTTCAAAATGTCACACTGGTTAATTTTATGTTGGGTTTTCAGTAATTCAAAATTCTTTTATGTAAAGAATTGTATTGTTAATTTCATTTTCATTTTTTCCTTTTACGTTTTTTTCCATCACCCTAAGTTTACTGGCACCTCTGAATTAGAGATATAAAATGATGGTGGAAGCAAGTATCAGATATGTGGAGAGAAGCTCAGTGCTGAGGCTACTCACAGAGTTCTCTAGTTACTCATAAAGCAATCCTTGGGGAAGGTCTGAGATTAGAGCCACATGCTGCTCTCACAGAGCATTTCATGAATGGAGAAAGTGAGTTCCCATCAACATTGGTCAGCTTGTAACTTTAAAGCAAGAGATGTTGAAGCACATCAAATCATGTACTGCTATTGATGCAAAGTTCTCAAGCTTGGAATTGGCTCATGGTTGGCAAACTTAAGTTCAATGGCTGAGAGGAAGTGTACAGATGTTTCCCAACTCAATTCAGACTACTCTCTCTCCACATTTTGCTAAATATATAACTGGCATATCATGTTCTTAGGCTACTCTAGTTTTATTGTTTCAGAAGAAGGTTTTAAATTATTATATTTATCAAATTATTTCCAGAAAGTATTTTTTTCAAGAAAGGAATGTTATTGTTTTCAGTTCTCTTCTGTATAAAACGGAAATTTCGCAATTCTCAATTTTTAAGTTCATCTGGTTTGAATACTTCAAGACTAACTCTCTGCTTCAAAATGTCACACTGGTTAATTTTATGTTGGGTTTTCAGTAATTCAAAATTCATATTATGTAAATAATTGTATTGTTAATTTCATTTTCATTTTTTCCTTTTACGTTTTTTTTCCATCACCCTAAGTTTACTGGCACCTCTGAATTTGAGATATAAAATGATGGTGGAAGCAAGTGTCAGATATGTGGAGAGAAGCTCAGTGCTGAGGCTACTCACAGAGTTCTCTAGTTACTCATAAAGCTATCCTTGGGGAAGGTCTGTGATTAGAGTCACATGCTGCTCTCACAGAGCATTTCTTGAATGGAGAAAATGAGTTCCCATCAACATTGGTCAGCTTGTAACTTTGTAGCAGGAGATGTTGAAGCACATAAAATCATGTGCTGCTATTGATGCAAAGTTCTCAAGCTTGGAATTGGCTCATAGTTGGCAAACTTAAGTTCAATGGCTGAGGGGAAGTGTACAGATGTTTCCCAACTCAATTCAGAATACTCTCTCTCCACATTTTGCTAAATATATAACTGGCACATCTTGTTCTTAGGCTACTCTAGTTTTATTGTTTCAGAAGAAGATTTGAAATTATTATATTTATCAAATTTTTTCCAGAAAGTATTTTTTTCAAGAAAGGAATGTTATTGTTTTCAATTCTCTTCTGTAATAAACAAAAATTTTGCAATTCTCAACTTTTAAGTTCATCTGGTTTTAATACTTCAAGGCTAACTCTCTGCTTCAAAATGTCACACTGGTTAATTTTATGTTGGGTTTTCAGTAATTCAAAATTCATATTATGTAAATAATTGTATTGTTAATTTCATTTTCATTTTTTCCTTTTACGTTTTTTTCCATCACCCTAAGTTTACTGGCACCTCTGAATTTGAGATATAAAATGATGGTGGAAGCAAGTGTCAGATATGTGGAGAGAAGCTCAGTGCTGAGGCTACTCACAGAGTTCTCTAGTTACTCCTAAAGCTATCCTTGGGGAAGGTCTAAGATTAGAGTCACATGCTGCTCTCACAGAGCATTTCTTGAATGGAGAAAATGAGTTCCCATCAACATTGGTCAGCTTGTAACTTTGTAGCAGGAGATGTTGAAGCACATCAAATCATGTGCTGCTATTGATGCAAAGTTCTCAAGCTTGGAATTGGCTCATGGTTGGCAAACTTAAGCTCAATGGCTGAGAGGAAGTGTACAGATGTTTCCCTACTCAATTCAGACCTCTCTCTCTCCCCATTTTGCTAAATATATAACTGGCACATCTTGTACTTAGGCTACTCTAGTTTTATTGTTTCAGAAGAAGGTTTTAAATTATTAGATTTATCAAATTATTTCCAGAAAGTATTTTTTTCAAGAAAGGAATGTTATTGTTTTCAATTCTCTTCTGTATAAAATGGAAATTTCACAATATTCATCTTTTAAGTTCATCTGGTTTTAATACTTCAAGGCTAACTCTCTGCTTCAAAATGTCACACTGGTTAATTTTATGTTGGGTTTTCAGTAATTCAAAATTCATATTATGTAAATAATTGTATTGTTAATTTCATTTTCATTTTTTCCTTTTACGTTTTTTTCCATCACCCTAAGTTTACTGGCACCTCTGAATTTAAGATATAAAATGATGGTGGAAACAAGTATCAGATATGTGGAGAGAAGCTCAGTGCTGAGGCTACTCACAGAGTTCTCTAGTTACTCATAAAGCTATCCTTGGGGAAGGTCTGAGATTAGAGCCACATGCTGCTCTCACAGAACATTTCTTGAATGGAGAAAGTGAGTTCCCATCAACATTGGTCAGCTTGTAACATTAAAGCAGGAGATGTTGAAGCACATCAAATCATGTGCTGCTATTGATGCAAAGTTCTCAAGCTTGGAATTGGCTAACAGTTGGCAAACTTAAGTTCAATGGCTGAGAGGAAGTGTACAGATGTTTCCCAACTCAATTCAGACTACTCTCTCTCCACATTTTGCTAAATATATAACTGGCATATCTTGTTCTTAGGCTACTCTAGTTTTATTGTTTCAGAAGAAGGTTTTAAATTATTATATTTATCAAATTATTTCCAGAAAGTATTTTCTTCAAGAAAGGAATGTTATTGTTTTCAATTCTCTTCTGTATAAAACGGAAATTTTGCAATTCTCAACTTTTAAGTTCATCTGGTTTGAGTACTTCAAGACTAACTCTCTGCTTCAAAATATCACACTGGTTAATTTTATGTTGGGTTTTCAGTAATTCAAAATTCCTATTATGTAAAAAATTGTATTGTTAATTTCATTTTCATTTTTTCCTTTTATGTTTTTTTCCATCACCCTAAGTTTACTGGCACCTCTGAATTTGAGATATAAAATGATGGTGGAAGCAAGTATCAGATATGTGGAGAGAAGCTCAGTGCTGAGGCTACTCACAGAGTTCTCTAGTTACTCATAAAGCTATCCTTGGGGAAGGTCTGAGATTAGAGCCACATGCTGCTCTCACAGAGCATTTCTTGAATGGAGAAAGTGAGTTCCCATCAACATTGGTCAGCTTGTAACATTAAAGCAGGAGATGTTGAATCACATCAAATCATGTGCTGCTATTGATGCAAAGTTCTCAAGCTTGGAATTGGCTCATGGTTGGCAAACTTAAGTTCAATGGCTGAGAGGAAGTGTACAGATGTTTCCCAACTCAATTCAGACTACTCTCTCTCCACATTTTGCTAAATATATAACTGGCACATCTTGTTCTTAGGCTACTCTAGTTTTATTGTTTCAGAAGAAGGTTTTAAATTATTAGATTTATCAAATTATTTCCAGAAAGTATTTTTTTCAAGAAAGGAATGTTATTGTTTTCAATTCTCTTCTGTAATAAACAAAAATTTTGCAATTCTCAACTTTTAAGTTCATCTGGTTTTAATACTTCAAGGCTAACTCTCTGCTTCAAAATGTCACACTGGTTAATTTTATGTTGGGTTTTCAGTAATTCAAAATTCATATTATGTAAATAATTGTATTGTTAATTTCATTTTCATTTTTTCCTTTTACGTTTTTTTCCATCACCCTAAGTTTACTGGCACCTCTGAATTTGAGATATAAAATGATGGTGGAAGCAAGTGTCAGATATGTGGAGAGAAGCTCAGTGCTGAGGCTACTCACAGAGTTCTCTAGTTACTCATAAAGCCATCCTTGGGGAAGGTCTGAGATTAGAGCCACATGCTGCTCTCACAGAGCATTTCTTGAATGGAGAAAATGAGTTCCCATCAACATTGGTCAGCTTGTAACTTTGAAGCAGGAGATGTTGAAGCACATAAAATCATGTGCTGCTATTGATGCAAAGTTCTCAAGCTTGGAATTGGCTCATGGTTGGCAAACTTAAGTTCAATGGCTGAGAGGAAGTGTACAGATGTTTCCCAACTCAATTCAGACTACTCTCTCTCCACATTTTGCTAAATATATAACTGGCATATCTTGTTCTTAGGCTACTCTAGTTTTATTGTTTCAGAAGAAGGTTTTAAATTATTATATTTATCAAATTATTTCCAGAAAGTATTTTTTTCAAGAAAGGAATGTTATTGTTTTCAATTCTCTTCTGTAATAAACGGAAATTTCGCAATTTTCAACTTTTAAGTTCATCTGGTTTTAATACTTCAAGGCTAACTCTCTGCTTCAAAATGTCACACTGGTTAATTTTATGTTGGGTTTTCAGTAATTCAAAATTCATATTATGTAAATAATTGTATTGTTAATTTCATTTTCATTTTTTCCTTTTACGTTTTTTTCCATCACCCTAAGTTTACTGGCACCTCTGAATTTGAGATATAAAATGATGGTGGAAGCAAGTGTCAGATATGTGGAGAGAAGCTCAGTGCTGAGGCTACTCACAGAGTTCTCTAGTTACTCATAAAGCTATCCTTGGGGAAGGTGTGAGATTAGAGCCACATGCTGCTCTCACAGAGCATTTCTTGAATGGAGAAAATGAGTTCCCATCAACATTGGTCAGCTTGTAACTTTGTAGCAGGAGATGTTGAAGCACATCAAATAATGTGCTGCTATTGATGCAAAGTTCTCAAGCTTGGAATTGGCTCATGGTTGGCAAACTTAAGTTCAATGGCTGAGAGGAAGTGTACAGATGTTTCCCAACTCAATTCAGACTACTCTCTCTCCACATTTTGCTAAATATATAACTGGCACATCTTGTTCTTAGGCTACTCTAGTTTTATTGTTTCAGAAGAAGGTTTTAAATTATTAGATTTATCAAATTATTTCCAGAAAGTATTTTTTTCAAGAAAGGAATGTTATTGTTTTCAATTCTCTTCTGTATAAAACAGAAGTTTCGCAATTCTCAACTTTTAAGTTCATCTGGTTTGAGTACTTCAAGACTAACTCTCTGCTTCAAAATATCACACTGGTTAATTTTATGTTGGGTTTTCAGTAATTCAAAATTCCTATTATGTAAAAAATTGTATTGTTAATTTCATTTTCATTTTTTCCTTTTATGTTTTTTTCCATCACCCTAAGTTTACTGGCACGTCTGAATTTGAGATATAAAATTATGGTGGAAGCAAGTGTCAGATATGTGGAGAGAAGCTCAGTGCTGAGGCTACTCACAGAGTTCTCTAGTTACTCATAAAGCTATCCTTGGGGAAGGTCTGAGCTTAGAGCCACATGCTGCTCTCACAGAGCATTTCTTGAATGGAGAAAATGAGTTCCCATCAACATTGGTCAGCTTGTAACTTTTAAGCAGGAGATGTTGAAGCACATCAAATCATGTGCTGCTGTTGATGCAAAGTTCTCAAGCTTGGAATTGGCTCATGGTTGGCAAACTTAAGTTCAATGGCTGAGAGGAAGTGTACAGATGTTTCCCAACTCAATTCAGACTACTCTCTCTCCACATTTTGCTAAATTTATAACTGGCACATCTTGTTCTTAGGCTACTCTAGTTTTATTGTTTCAGAAGAAGGTTTTAAATGATTATATTTATCAAATTATTTCCAGAAAGTATTTTTTTCAAGAAAGGAATGTTATTGTTTTCAATTCTCTTCTGTATAAAACGGAAGTTTCGCAATTCTCAACTTTTAAGTTCATCTGGTTTGAATACTTCAAGACTAACTCTCTGCTTCAAAATGTCACACTGGTTAATTTTATGTTGGGTATTCAGTAATTCAAAATTCTTTTATGTAAAGAATTGTATTGTTAATTTCATTTTCATTTTTTCCTTTTACGTTTTTTTCCATCACCCTAAGTTTACTGGCACCTCTGAATTTGAGATATAAAATGATGGTGGAAGCAAGTGTCAGATATGTGGAGAGAAGCTCAGTGCTGAGGCTACTCACAGAGTTCTCTAGTTACTCATAAAGCTATCCTTGGGGAAGGTCTGAGATTAGAGCCACATGCTGCTCTCACGGAGCATTTCTTGAATGGAGAAAGTGAGTTCCCATCAACATTGGTCAGCTTGTAACTTTAAAGCAAGAGATGTTGAAGCACATCAAATCATGTGCTGCTATTGATGCAAAGTTCTCAAGCTTGGAATTGGCTCATGGTTGGCAAACTGAAGTTCAATGGCTGAGAGGAAGTAAACAGATGTTTCCCAACTCAATTCAGACTACTCTCTCTCCACATTTTGCTAAATATATAACTGGCACATCTTGTTCTTAGGCTACTCTAGTTTTATTGTTTCAGAAGAAGTTTTTAAATTATTAGATTTATCAAATTATTTCCAGAAAGTATTTTTTTCAAGAAAGGAATGTTATTGTTTTCAATTCTCTTCTGTAATAAACGGAAATTTCGCAATTCTCAACTTTTAAGTTCATCTGGTTTCAATACTTCAAGACTAATTCTCTGCTTCAAAATGTCACACTGGTTAATTTTATGTTGGGTTTTCAGTAATTCAAAATTCATATTATGTAAATAATTGTATTGTTAATTTCATTTTCATTTTTTCCTTTTACGTTTTTTTCCATCACCCTAAGTTTACTGGCACCTCTGAATTTGAGATATAAAATGATGGTGGAAGCAAGGATCAGATATGTGGAGAGAAGCTCAGTGCTGAGGCTACTCACAGAGTTCTCTAGTTACTCATAAAGCCATCCTTGGGGAAGGTCTGAGATTAGAGCCACATGCTGCTCTCACAGAGCATATCTTGAATGGAGAAAATGAGTTCCCATCAACATTGGTCAGCTTGTAACTTTGAAGCAGGAGATGTTGAAGCACATCAAATAATGTGCTGCTATTGATGCAAAGTTCTCAAGCTTGGAATTGGCTCATGGTTGGCAAACTTAAGTTCAATGGCTGAGAGGAAGTGTACAGATGTTTCCCAACTCAATTCAGACTACTCTCTCTCCACATTTTGCTAAATATATAACTGGCACATCTTGTTCTTAGGCTACTCTAGTTTTATTGTTTCAGAAGAAGGTTTTAAATTATTAGATTTATCAAATTATTTCCAGAAAGTATTTTTTTCAAGAAAGGAATGTTATTGTTTTCAATTCTCTTCTGTAATAAACAAAAATTTTGCAATTCTCAACTTTTAAGTTCATCTGGTTTTAATACTTCAAGACTAACTCTCTGCTTCAAAATGTCACACTGGTTAATTTTATGTTGGGTTTTCAGTAATTCAAAATTCATATTATGTAAATAATTGTATTGTTAATTTCATTTTCATTTTTTCCTTTTACGTTTTTTTCCATCACCCTAAGTTTACTGGCACCTCTGAATTTGAGATATAAAATGATGGTGGAAGCAAGTGTCAGATATGTGGAGAGAAGCTCAGTGCTGAGGCTACTCACAGAGTTCTCTAGTTACTCATAAAGCCATCCTTGGGGAAGGTCTGAGATTAGAGCCACATGCTGCTCTCACAGAGCATTTCTTGAATGGAGAAAATGAGTTCCCATCAACATTGGTCAGCTTGTAACTTTGAAGCAGGAGATGTTGAAGCACATAAAATCATGTGCTGCTATTGATGCAAAGTTCTCAAGCTTGGAATTGGCTCATGGTTGGCAAACTTAAGTTCAATGGCTGAGAGGAAGTGTACAGATGTTTCCCAACTCAATTCAGACTACTCTCTCTCCACATTTTGCTAAATATATAACTGGCATATCTTGTTCTTAGGCTACTCTAGTTTTATTGTTTCAGAAGAAGGTTTTAAATTATTATATTTATCAAATTATTTCCAGAAAGTATTTTTTTCAAGAAAGGAATGTTATTGTTTTCAATTCTCTTCTGTAATAAACGGAAATTTCGCAATTTTCAACTTTTAAGTTCATCTGGTTTTAATACTTCAAGGCTAACTCTCTGCTTCAAAATGTCACACTGGTTAATTTTATGTTGGGTTTTCAGTAATTCAAAATTCATATTATGTAAATAATTGTATTGTTAATTTCATTTTCATTTTTTCCTTTTACGTTTTTTTCCATCACCCTAAGTTTACTGGCACCTCTGAATTTGAGATATAAAATGATGGTGGAAGCAAGTGTCAGATATGTGGAGAGAAGCTCAGTGCTGAGGCTACTCACAGAGTTCTCTAGTTACTCATAAAGCTATCCTTGGGGAAGGTGTGAGATTAGAGCCACATGCTGCTCTCACAGAGCATTTCTTGAATGGAGAAAATGAGTTCCCATCAACATTGGTCAGCTTGTAACTTTGTAGCAGGAGATGTTGAAGCACATCAAATAATGTGCTGCTATTGATGCAAAGTTCTCAAGCTTGGAATTGGCTCATGGTTGGCAAACTTAAGTTCAATGGCTGAGAGGAAGTGTACAGATGTTTCCCAACTCAATTCAGACTACTCTCTCTCCACATTTTGCTAAATATATAACTGGCACATCTTGTTCTTAGGCTACTCTAGTTTTATTGTTTCAGAAGAAGGTTTTAAATTATTAGATTTATCAAATTATTTCCAGAAAGTATTTTTTTCAAGAAAGGAATGTTATTGTTTTCAATTCTCTTCTGTATAAAACAGAAGTTTCGCAATTCTCAACTTTTAAGTTCATCTGGTTTGAGTACTTCAAGACTAACTCTCTGCTTCAAAATATCACACTGGTTAATTTTATGTTGGGTTTTCAGTAATTCAAAATTCCTATTATGTAAAAAATTGTATTGTTAATTTCATTTTCATTTTTTCCTTTTATGTTTTTTTCCATCACCCTAAGTTTACTGGCACGTCTGAATTTGAGATATAAAATTATGGTGGAAGCAAGTGTCAGATATGTGGAGAGAAGCTCAGTGCTGAGGCTACTCACAGAGTTCTCTAGTTACTCATAAAGCTATCCTTGGGGAAGGTCTGAGCTTAGAGCCACATGCTGCTCTCACAGAGCATTTCTTGAATGGAGAAAATGAGTTCCCATCAACATTGGTCAGCTTGTAACTTTTAAGCAGGAGATGTTGAAGCACATCAAATCATGTGCTGCTGTTGATGCAAAGTTCTCAAGCTTGGAATTGGCTCATGGTTGGCAAACTTAAGTTCAATGGCTGAGAGGAAGTGTACAGATGTTTCCCAACTCAATTCAGACTACTCTCTCTCCACATTTTGCTAAATTTATAACTGGCACATCTTGTTCTTAGGCTACTCTAGTTTTATTGTTTCAGAAGAAGGTTTTAAATGATTATATTTATCAAATTATTTCCAGAAAGTATTTTTTTCAAGAAAGGAATGTTATTGTTTTCAATTCTCTTCTGTATAAAACGGAAGTTTCGCAATTCTCAACTTTTAAGTTCATCTGGTTTGAATACTTCAAGACTAACTCTCTGCTTCAAAATGTCACACTGGTTAATTTTATGTTGGGTATTCAGTAATTCAAAATTCTTTTATGTAAAGAATTGTATTGTTAATTTCATTTTCATTTTTTCCTTTTACGTTTTTTTCCATCACCCTAAGTTTACTGGCACCTCTGAATTTGAGATATAAAATGATGGTGGAAGCAAGTGTCAGATATGTGGAGAGAAGCTCAGTGCTGAGGCTACTCACAGAGTTCTCTAGTTACTCATAAAGCTATCCTTGGGGAAGGTCTGAGATTAGAGCCACATGCTGCTCTCACGGAGCATTTCTTGAATGGAGAAAGTGAGTTCCCATCAACATTGGTCAGCTTGTAACTTTAAAGCAAGAGATGTTGAAGCACATCAAATCATGTGCTGCTATTGATGCAAAGTTCTCAAGCTTGGAATTGGCTCATGGTTGGCAAACTGAAGTTCAATGGCTGAGAGGAAGTAAACAGATGTTTCCCAACTCAATTCAGACTACTCTCTCTCCACATTTTGCTAAATATATAACTGGCACATCTTGTTCTTAGGCTACTCTAGTTTTATTGTTTCAGAAGAAGTTTTTAAATTATTAGATTTATCAAATTATTTCCAGAAAGTATTTTTTTCAAGAAAGGAATGTTATTGTTTTCAATTCTCTTCTGTAATAAACGGAAATTTCGCAATTCTCAACTTTTAAGTTCATCTGGTTTCAATACTTCAAGACTAATTCTCTGCTTCAAAATGTCACACTGGTTAATTTTATGTTGGGTTTTCAGTAATTCAAAATTCATATTATGTAAATAATTGTATTGTTAATTTCATTTTCATTTTTTCCTTTTACGTTTTTTTCCATCACCCTAAGTTTACTGGCACCTCTGAATTTGAGATATAAAATGATGGTGGAAGCAAGGATCAGATATGTGGAGAGAAGCTCAGTGCTGAGGCTACTCACAGAGTTCTCTAGTTACTCATAAAGCCATCCTTGGGGAAGGTCTGAGATTAGAGCCACATGCTGCTCTCACAGAGCATATCTTGAATGGAGAAAATGAGTTCCCATCAACATTGGTCAGCTTGTAACTTTGAAGCAGGAGATGTTGAAGCACATCAAATAATGTGCTGCTATTGATGCAAAGTTCTCAAGCTTGGAATTGGCTCATGGTTGGCAAACTTAAGTTCAATGGCTGAGAGGAAGTGTACAGATGTTTCCCAACTCAATTCAGACTACTCTCTCTCCACATTTTGCTAAATATATAACTGGCACATCTTGTTCTTAGGCTACTCTAGTTTTATTGTTTCAGAAGAAGGTTTTAAATAATTAGATTTATCAAATTATTTCCAGAAAGTATTTTTTTCAAGAAAGGAATGTTATTGTTTTCAATTCTCTTCTATATAAAACAGAAGTTTCGCAATTCTCAACTTTTAGGTTCATCTGGTTTTAATACTTCAAGACTAACTCTCTGCTTCAAAATATCACACTGGTTAATTTTATGTTGGGTTTTCAGTAATTGAAAATTCCTATTATGTAAAAAATTGTATTGTTAATTTCATTTTCATTTTTTCCTTTTACGTTTTTTTCCATCACCCTAAGTTTACTGGCACCTCTGAATTTGAGATATAAAATGATGGTGGAAGCAAGTATCAGATATGTGGAGAGAAGCTCAGTGCTGAGGCTACTCACAGAGTTCTCTAGTTACTCATAAAGCCATCCTTGGGGAAGGTCTGAGATTAGAGCCACATGCTGCTCTCACAGAGCATTTCTTGAATGGAGAAAATGAGTTCCCATCAACATTGGTCAGCTTGTAACTTTGAAGCAGGAGATGTTGAAGCACATCAAATAATGTGCTGCTATTGATGCAAAGTTCTCAAGCTTGGAATTGGCTCATGGTTGGCAAACTTAAGTTCAATGGCTGAGAGGAAGTGTACAGATGTTTCCCAACTCAATTCAGACTACTCTTTCTCCACATTTTGCTAAATATATAACTGGCACATCTTGTTCTTAGGCTACTCTAGTTTTATTGTTTCAGAAGAAGGTTTTAAATTATTAGATTTATCAAATTATTTCCAGAAAGTATTTTTTTCAATAAAGGAATGTTATTGTTTTCAATTCTCTTCTGTATAAAACAGAAGTTTCGCAATTCTCAACTTTTAAGTTCATCTGGTTTTAATACTTCAAGACTAACTCTCTGCTTCAAAATATCACACTGGTTAATTTTATGTTGGGTTTTCAGTAATTCAAAATTCCTATTATGTAAAAAATTGTATTGTTAATTTCATTTTCATTTTTTCCTTTTATGTTTTTTTCCATCACCCTAAGTTTACTGACACGTCTGAATTTGAGATATAAAATTATGGTGGAAGCAAGTTTCAGATATGTGGAGAGAAGCTCAGTGCTGAGGCTACTCACAGAGTTCTCTAGTTACTCATAAAGCTATCCTTGGGGAAGGTCTGAGCTTAGAGCCACATGCTGCTCTCACAGAGCATTTCTTGAATGGAGAAAATGAGTTCCCATCAACATTGGTCAGCTTGTAACTTTTAAGCAGGAGATGTTGAAGCACATCAAATCATGTGCTGCTGTTGATGCAAAGTTCTCAAGCTTGGAATTGGCTCATGGTTGGCAAACTTAAGTTCAATGGCTGAGAGGAAGTGTACAGATGTTTCCCAACTCAATTCAGACTACTCTCTCTCCACATTTTGCTAAATATATAACTGGCATATCTTGTTCTTAGGCTACTCTAGTTTTATTGTTTCAGAAGAAGGTTTTAAATTATTATATTTATCAAATTATTTCCAGAAAGTATTTTCTTCAAGAAAGGAATGTTATTGTTTTCAATTCTCTTCTGTATAAAACGGAAATTTTGCAATTCTCAACTTTTAAGTTCATCTGGTTTCAATACTTCAAGACTAACTCTCTGCTTCAAAATGTCACACTGGTTAATTTTATGTTGGGTTTTCAGTAATTCAAAATTCATATTATGTAAATAATTGTATTGTTAATTTAATTTTCATTTTTTCCTTTTACGTTTTTTTCCATCACCCTAAGTTTACTGGCACCTCTGAATTTGAGATATAAAATGATGGTGGAAGCAAGTGTCAGATATGTGGAGAGAAGCTCAGTGCTGAGGCTACTCACAGAGTTCTCTAGTTACTCATAAAGCTATCCTTGGGGAAGGTCTGAGATTAGAGCCACATGCTGCTCTCACAGAGCATTTCTTGAATGGAGAAAATAAGTTCCCATCAACATTGGTCAGCTTGTAACTTTGAAGCAGGAGATGTTGAAGCACATCAAATCATGTGCTGCTATTGATGTAAAGTTCTCAAGCTTGGAATTGGCTCATGGTTGGCAAACTTAAGTTCAATGGCTGAGAGGAAGTGTACAGATGTTTCCCAACTCAATTCAGACTACTCTCTCTCCACATTTTGCTAAATTTATAACTGGCACATCTTGTTCTTAGGCTACTCTAGTTTTATTGTTTCAGAAGAAGGTTTTAAATGATTATATTTATCAAATTATTTCCAGAAAGTATTTTTTTCAAGAAAGGAATGTTATTGTTTTCAATTCTCTTCTGTATAAAACGGAAGTTTAGCAATTCTCAACATTTAAGTTCATCTGGTTTGAATACTTCAAGACTAACTCTCTGCTTCAAAATGTCACACTGGTTAATTGTATGTTGGGTATTCAGTAATTCAAAATTCTTTTATGTAAAGAATTGTATTGTTAATTTCATTTTCATTTTTTCCTTTTACGTTTTTTTCCATCACCCTAAGTTTACTGGCACCTCTGAATTTGAGATATAAAATGATGGTGGAAGCAAGTGTCAGATATGTGGAGAGAAGCTCAGTGCTGAGGCTACTCACAGAGTTCTCTAGTTACTCATAAAGCTATCCTTGGGGAAGGTCTGAGATTAGAGCCACATGCTGCTCTCACGGAGCATTTCTTGAATGGAGAAAGTGAGTTCCCATCAACATTGGTCAGCTTGTAACTTTAAAGCAAGAGATGTTGAAGCACATCAAATCATGTGCTGCTATTGATGCAAAGTTCTCAAGCTTGGAATTGGCTCATGGTTGGCAAACTGAAGTTCAATGGCTGAGAGGAAGTAAACAGATGTTTCCCAACTCAATTCAGACTACTCTCTCTCCACATTTTGCTAAATATATAACTGGCACATCTTGTTCTTAGGCTACTCTAGTTTTATTGTTTCAGAAGAAGGTTTTAAATTATTATATTTATCAAATTATTTCCAGAAAGTATTTTCTTCAAGAAAGGAATGTTATTGTTTTCAATTCTCTTCTGTATAAAACGGAAATTTTGCAATTCTCAACTTTTAAGTTCATCTGGTTTCAATACTTCAAGACTAACTCTCTGCTTCAAAATGTCACACTGGTTAATTTTATGTTGGGTTTTCAGTAATTCAAAATTCATATTATGTAAATAATTGTATTGTTAATTTAATTTTCATTTTTTCCTTTTACGTTTTTTTCCATCACCCTAAGTTTACTGGCACCTCTGAATTTGAGATATAAAATGATGGTGGAAGCAAGTGTCAGATATGTGGAGAGAAGCTCAGTGCTGAGGCTACTCACAGAGTTCTCTAGTTACTCATAAAGCTATCCTTGGGGAAGGTCTGAGATTAGAGCCACATGCTGCTCTCACAGAGCATTTCTTGAATGGAGAAAATAAGTTCCCATCAACATTGGTCAGCTTGTAACTTTGAAGCAGGAGATGTTGAAGCACATCAAATCATGTGCTGCTATTGATGTAAAGTTCTCAAGCTTGGAATTGGCTCATGGTTGGCAAACTTAAGTTCAATGGCTGAGAGGAAGTGTACAGATGTTTCCCAACTCAATTCAGACTACTCTCTCTCCACATTTTGCTAAATTTATAACTGGCACATCTTGTTCTTAGGCTACTCTAGTTTTATTGTTTCAGAAGAAGGTTTTAAATGATTATATTTATCAAATTATTTCCAGAAAGTATTTTTTTCAAGAAAGGAATGTTATTGTTTTCAATTCTCTTCTGTATAAAACGGAAGTTTAGCAATTCTCAACATTTTAGTTCATCTGGTTTGAATACTTCAAGACTAACTCTCTGCTTCAAAATGTCACACTGGTTAATTGTATGTTGGGTATTCAGTAATTCAAAATTCTTTTATGTAAAGAATTGTATTGTTAATTTCATTTTCATTTTTTCCTTTTACGTTTTTTTCCATCACCCTAAGTTTACTGGCACCTCTGAATTTGAGATATAAAATGATGGTGGAAGCAAGTGTCAGATATGTGGAGAGAAGCTCAGTGCTGAGGCTACTCACAGAGTTCTCTAGTTACTCATAAAGCTATCCTTGGGGAAGGTCTGAGATTAGAGCCACATGCTGCTCTCACGGAGCATTTCTTGAATGGAGAAAGTGAGTTCCCATCAACATTGGTCAGCTTGTAACTTTAAAGCAAGAGATGTTGAAGCACATCAAATCATGTGCTGCTATTGATGCAAAGTTCTCAAGCTTGGAATTGGCTCATGGTTGGCAAACTGAAGTTCAATGGCTGAGAGGAAGTAAACAGATGTTTCCCAACTCAATTCAGACTACTCTCTCTCCACATTTTGCTAAATATATAACTGGCACATCTTGTTCTTAGGCTACTCTAGTTTTATTGTTTCAGAAGAAGGTTTTAAATTATTAGATTTATCAAATTATTTCCAGAAAGTATTTTTTTCAAGAAAGGAATGTTATTGTTTTCAATTCTCTTCTGTAATAAACGGAAATTTCGCAATTCTCAACTTTTAAGTTCATCTGGTTTCAATACTTCAAGACTAACTCTCTGCTTCAAAATGTCACAATGGTTAATTTTATGTTGGGTTTTCAGTAATTCAAAATTCATATTATGTAAATAATTGTATTGTTAATTTCATTTTCATTTTTTCCTTTTACGTTTTTTTCCATCACCCTAAGTTTACTGGCACCTCTGAATTTGAGATATAAAATGATGGTGGAAGCAAGTATCAGATATGTGGAGAGAAGCTCAGTGCTGAGGCTACTCACAGAGTTCTCTAGTTACTCATAAAGCTATACTTGGGGAAGGTCTGAGATTAGAGCCACATGCTGCTCTCACAGAGCATTTCTTGAATGGAGAAAATGAGTTCCCATCAACATTGGTCAGCTTGTAACTTTTAAGCAGGAGATGTTGAAGCACATAAAATCATGTGCTGCTATTGATGCAAAGTTCTCAAGCTTGGAATTGGCTCATGGTTGGCAAACTTAAGTTCAATGGCTGAGAGGAAGTGTACAGATGTTTCCCAACTCAATTCAGACTACTCTCTCTCCACATTTTGCTAAATATATAACTGGCATATCTTGTTCTTAGGCTACTCTAGTTTTATTGTTTCAGAAGAAGGTTTTAAATTATTATATTTATCAAATTATTTCCAGAAAGTATTTTTTTCAAGAAAGGAATGTTATTGTTTTCAATTCTCTTCTGTAATAAACGGAAATTTCGCAATTTTCAACTTTTAAGTTCATCTGGTTTTAATACTTCAAGGCTAACTCTCTGCTTCAAAATGTCACACTGGTTAATTTTATGTTGGGTTTTCAGTAATTCAAAATTCATATTATGTAAATAATTGTATTGTTAATTTCATTTTCATTTTTTCCTTTTACGTTTTTTTCCATCACCCTAAGTTTACTGGCACCTCTGAATTTGAGATATAAAATGATGGTGGAAGCAAGTGTCAGATATGTGGAGAGAAGCTCAGTGCTGAGGCTACTCACAGAGTTCTCTAGTTACTCATAAAGCTATCCTTGGGGAAGGTGTGAGATTAGAGCCACATGCTGCTCTCACAGATCATTTCTTGAATGGAGAAAATGAGTTCCCATCAACATTGGTCAGCTTGTAACTTTGTAGCAGGAGATGTTGAAGCACATCAAATAATGTGCTGCTATTGATGCAAAGTTCTCAAGCTTGGAATTGGCTCATGGTTGGCAAACTTAAGTTCAATGGCTGAGAGGAAGTGTACAGATGTTTCCCAACTCAATTCAGACTACTCTCTCTCCACATTTTGCTAAATATATAACTGGCATATCTTGTTCTTAGGCTACTCTAGTTTTATTGTTTCAGAAGAAGGTTTTAAATGATTATATTTATCAAATTATTTCCAGAAAGTATTTTTTTCAAGAAAGGAATGTTATTGTTTTCAATTCTCTTCTGTATAAAACGGAAATTTTGCAATTCTCAACTTTTAAGTTCATCTGGTTTCAATACTTCAAGACTAACTCTCTGCTTCAAAATGTCACACTGGTTAATTTTATGTTGGGTTTTCAGTAATTCAAAATTCATATTATGTAAATAATTGTATTGTTAATTTAATTTTCATTTTTTCCTTTTACGTTTTTTTCCATCACCCTAAGTTTACTGGCACCTCTGAATTTGAGATATAAAATGATGGTGGAAGCAAGTGTCAGATATGTGGAGAGAAGCTCAGTGCTGAGGCTACTCACAGAGTTCTCTAGTTACTCATAAAGCTATCCTTGGGGAAGGTCTGAGATTAGAGCCACATGCTGCTCTCACAGAGCATTTCTTGAATGGAGAAAATGAGTTCCCATCAACATTGGTCAGCTTGTAACTTTAAAGCAGGAGATGTTGAAGCACATCAAATCATGTGCTGCTATTGATGTAAAGTTCTCAAGCTTGGAATTGGCTCATGGTTGGCAAACTTAAGTTCAATGGCTGAGAGGAAGTGTACAGATGTTTCCCAACTCAATTCAGACTACTCTCTCTCCACATTTTGCTAAATTTATAACTGGCACATCTTGTTCTTAGGCTACTCTAGTTTTATTGTTTCAGAAGAAGGTTTTAAATGATTATATTTATCAAATTATTTCCAGAAAGTATTTTTTTCAAGAAAGGAATGTTATTGTTTTCAATTCTCTTCTGTATAAAACGGAAGTTTAGCAATTCTCAACATTTAAGTTCATCTGGTTTGAATACTTCAAGACTAACTCTCTGCTTCAAAATGTCACACTGGTTAATTGTATGTTGGGTATTCAGTAATTCAAAATTCTTTTATGTAAAGAATTGTATTGTTAATTTCATTTTAATTTTTTCCTTTTACGTTTTTTTCCATCACCCTAAGTTTACTGGCACCTCTGAATTTGAGATATAAAATGATGGTGGAAGCAAGTGTCAGATATGTGGAGAGAAGCTCAGTGCTGAGGCTACTCACAGAGTTCTCTAGTTACTCATAAAGCTATCCTTGGGGAAGGTCTGAGATTAGAGCCACATGCTGCTCTCACAGAGCATTTCTTGAATGGAGAAAGTGAGTTCCCATCAACATTGGTCAGCTTGTAACTTTAAAGCAAGAGATGTTGAAGCACATCAAATCATGTGCTGCTATTGATGCAAAGTTCTCAAGCTTGGAATTGGCTCATGGTTGGCAAACTGAAGTTCAATGGCTGAGAGGAAGTAAACAGATGTTTCCCAACTCAATTCAGACTACTCTCTCTCCACATTTTGCTAAATATATAACTGGCACATCTTGTTCTTAGGCTACTCTAGTTTTATTGTTTCAGAAGAAGGTTTTAAATTATTAGATTTATCAAATTATTTCCAGAAAGTATTTTTTTCAAGAAAGGAATGTTATTGTTTTCAATTCTCTTCTGTAATAAACGGAAATTTCGCAATTCTCAACTTTTTAGTTCATCTGGTTTCAATACTTCAAGACTAACTCTCTGCTTCAAAATGTCACAATGGTTAATTTTATGTTGGGTTTTCAGTAATTCAAAATTCATATTATGTAAATAATTGTATTGTTAATTTCATTTTCATTTTTTCCTTTTACGTTTTTTTCCATCACCCTAAGTTTACTGGCACCTCTGAATTTGAGATATAAAATGATGGTGGAAGCAAGTATCAGATATGTGGAGAGAAGCTCAGTGCTGAGGCTACTCACAGAGTTCTCTAGTTACTCATAAAGCTATCCTTGGGGAAGGTCTGAGATTAGAGCCACATGCTGCTCTCACAGAGCATTTCTTGAATGGAGAAAGTGAGTTCCCATCAACATTGGTCAGCTTGTAACATTAAAGCAGGAGATGTTGAAACACATCAAATCATGTGCTGCTATTGATGCAAAGTTCTCAAGCTTGGGATTGGCTCATGGTTGGCAAACTTAAGTTCAATGGCTGAGAGGAAGTGTACAGATGTTTCCCAACTCAATTCAGACTACTCTCTCTCCACATTTTGCTAAATATATAACTGGCACATCTTGTTCTTAGGCTACTCTAGTTTTATTGTTTCAGAAGAAGGTTTTAAATTCTTAGATTTATCAAATTATTTCCAGAAAGTATTTTTTTCAAGAAAGGAATGTTATTGTTTTCAATTCTCTTCTGTAATAAACAAAAATTTTGCAATTCTCAACTTTTAAGTTCATCTGGTTTTAGTACTTCAAGGCTAACTCTCTGCTTCAAAATGTCACACTGGTTAATTTTATGTTGGGTTTTCAGTAATTCAAAATTCATATTATGTAAATAATTGTATTGTTAATTTCATTTTCATTTTTTCCTTTTACGTTTTTTTCCATCACCCTAAGTTTACTGGCACCTCTGAATTTGAGATATAAAATGATGGTGGAAGCAAGTGTCAGATATGTGGAGAGAAGCTCAGTGCTGAGGCTACTCACAGAGTTCTCTAGTTACTCATAAAGCCATCCTTGGGGAAGGTCTGAGATTAGAGCCACATGCTGCTCTCACAGAGCATTTCTTGAATGGAGAAAATGAGTTCCCATCAACATTGGTCAGCTTGTAACTTTGAAGCAGGAGATGTTGAAGCACATAAAATCATGTGCTGCTATTGATGCAAAGTTCTCAAGCTTGGAATTGGCTCATGGTTGGCAAACTTAAGTTCAATGGCTGAGAGGAAGTGTACAGATGTTTCCCAACTCAATTCAGACTACTCTCTCTCCACATTTTGCTAAATATATAACTGGCATATCTTGTTCTTAGGCTACTCTAGTTTTATTGTTTCAGAAGAAGGTTTTAAATTATTATATTTATCAAATTATTTCCAGAAAGTATTTTTTTCAAGAAAGGAATGTTATTGTTTTCAATTCTCTTCTGTAATAAACGGAAATTTCGCAATTTTCAACTTTTAAGTTCATCTGGTTTTAATAATTCAAGGCTAACTCTCTGCTTCAAAATGTCACACTGGTTAATTTTATGTTGGGTTTTCAGTAATTCAAAATTCATATTATGTAAATAATTGTATTGTTAATTTCATTTTCATTTTTTCCTTTTACGTTTTTTTCCATCACCCTAAGTTTACTGGCACCTCTGAATTTGAGATATAAAATGATGGTGGAAGCAAGTGTCAGATATGTGGAGAGAAGCTCAGTGCTGAGGCTACTCACAGAGTTCTCTAGTTACTCATAAAGCTATCCTTGGGGAAGGTGTGAGATTAGAGCCACATACTGCTCTCACAGATCATTTCTTGAATGGAGAAAATGAGTTCCCATCAACATTGGTCAGCTTGTAACTTTGTAGCAGGAGATGTTGAAGCACATCAAATAATGTGCTGCTATTGATGCAAAGTTCTCAAGCTTGGAATTGGCTCATGGTTGGCAAACTTAAGTTCAATGGCTGAGAGGAAGTGTACAGATGTTTCTCAATTCAGACTACTCTCTCTCCACATTTTGCTAAATATATAACTGGCACATCTTGTTCTTAGGCTACTCTAGTTTTATTGTTTCAGAAGAAGGTTTTAAATCATTAGATTTATCAAATTATTTCCAGAAAGTATTTTTTTCAAGAAAGGAATGTTATTGTTTTCAATTCTCTTCTGTAATAAACGGAAATTTTGCAATTCTCAACTTTTAAGTTCATCTGGTTTGAATACTTCAAGACTAACTCTCTGCTTCAAAATGTCACACTGGTTAATTTTATGTTGGGTTTTCAGTAATTCAAAATTCCTATTATGTAAAAAATTGTATTGTTAATTTCATTTTCATTTTTTCCTTTTATGTTTTTTTCCATCACCCTAAGTTTACTGGCACGTCTGAATTTGAGATATAAAATTATGGTGGAAGCAAGTGTCAGATATGTGGAGAGAAGCTCAGTGCTGAGGCTACTCATAGAGTTCTTTAGTTACTCATAAAGCTATCCTTGGGGAAGGTCTGAGCTTAGAGCCACATGCTGCTCTCACAGAGCATATCTTGAATGGAGAAAATGAGTTCCCATCAACATTGGTCAGCTTGTAACTTTTAAGCAGGAGATGTTGAAGCACATCAAATCATGTGCTGCTATTGATGCAAAGTTCTCAAGCTTGGAATTGGCTCATGGTTGGCAAACTGAAGTTCAATGGCTGAGAGGAAGTAAACAGATGTTTCCCAACTCAATTCAGACTACTCTCTCTCCACATTTTGCTAAATATATAACTGGCACATCTTGTTCTTAGGCTACTCTAGTTTTATTGTTTCAGAAGAAGGTTTTAAATTATTAGATTTATCAAATTATTTCCAGAAAGTATTTTTTTCAAGAAAGGAATGTTATTGTTTTCAATTCTCTTCTGTAATAAACGGAAATTTCGCAATTCTCAACTTTTAAGTTCATCTGGTTTCAATACTTCAAGACTAACTCTCTGCTTCAAAATGTCACAATGGTTAATTTTATGTTGGGTTTTCAGTAATTCAAAATTCATATTATGTAAATAATTGTATTGTTAATTTCATTTTCATTTTTTCCTTTTACGTTTTTTTCCATCACCCTAAGTTTACTGGCACCTCTGAATTTGAGATATAAAATGATGGTGGAAGCAAGTATCAGATATGTGGAGAGAAGCTCAGTGCTGAGGCTACTCACAGAGTTCTCTAGTTACTCATAAAGCTATACTTGGGGAAGGTCTGAGATTAGAGCCACATGCTGCTCTCACAGAGCATTTCTTGAATGGAGAAAATGAGTTCCCATCAACATTGGTCAGCTTGTAACTTTTAAGCAGGAGATGTTGAAGCACATAAAATCATGTGCTGCTATTGATGCAAAGTTCTCAAGCTTGGAATTGGCTCATGGTTGGCAAACTTAAGTTCAATGGCTGAGAGGAAGTGTACAGATGTTTCCCAACTCAATTCAGACTACTCTCTCTCCACATTTTGCTAAATATATAACTGGCATATCTTGTTCTTAGGCTACTCTAGTTTTATTGTTTCAGAAGAAGGTTTTAAATTATTATATTTATCAAATTATTTCCAGAAAGTATTTTTTTCAAGAAAGGAATGTTATTGTTTTCAATTCTCTTCTGTAATAAACGGAAATTTCGCAATTTTCAACTTTTAAGTTCATCTGGTTTTAATACTTCAAGGCTAACTCTCTGCTTCAAAATGTCACACTGGTTAATTTTATGTTGGGTTTTCAGTAATTCAAAATTCATATTATGTAAATAATTGTATTGTTAATTTCATTTTCATTTTTTCCTTTTACGTTTTTTTCCATCACCCTAAGTTTACTGGCACCTCTGAATTTGAGATATAAAATGATGGTGGAAGCAAGTGTCAGATATGTGGAGAGAAGCTCAGTGCTGAGGCTACTCACAGAGTTCTCTAGTTACTCATAAAGCTATCCTTGGGGAAGGTGTGAGATTAGAGCCACATGCTGCTCTCACAGATCATTTCTTGAATGGAGAAAATGAGTTCCCATCAACATTGGTCAGCTTGTAACTTTGTAGCAGGAGATGTTGAAGCACATCAAATAATGTGCTGCTATTGATGCAAAGTTCTCAAGCTTGGAATTGGCTCATGGTTGGCAAACTTAAGTTCAATGGCTGAGAGGAAGTGTACAGATGTTTCCCAACTCAATTCAGACTACTCTCTCTCCACATTTTGCTAAATATATAACTGGCATATCTTGTTCTTAGGCTACTCTAGTTTTATTGTTTCAGAAGAAGGTTTTAAATGATTATATTTATCAAATTATTTCCAGAAAGTATTTTTTTCAAGAAAGGAATGTTATTGTTTTCAATTCTCTTCTGTATAAAACGGAAGTTTAGCAATTCTCAACATTTAAGTTCATCTGGTTTGAATACTTCAAGACTAACTCTCTGCTTCAAAATGTCACACTGGTTAATTGTATGTTGGGTATTCAGTAATTCAAAATTCTTTTATGTAAAGAATTGTATTGTTAATTTCATTTTGATTTTTTCCTTTTACGTTTTTTTCCATCACCCTAAGTTTACTGGCACCTCTGAATTTGAGATATAAAATGATGGTGGAAGCAAGTGTCAGATATGTGGAGAGAAGCTCAGTGCTGAGGCTACTCACAGAGTTCTCTAGTTACTCATAAAGCTATCCTTGGGGAAGGTCTGAGATTAGAGCCACATGCTGCTCTCACAGAGCATTTCTTGAATGGAGAAAGTGAGTTCCCATCAACATTGGTCAGCTTGTAACTTTAAAGCAAGAGATGTTGAAGCACATCAAATCATGTGCTGCTATTGATGCAAAGTTCTCAAGCTTGGAATTGGCTCATGGTTGGCAAACTGAAGTTCAATGGCTGAGAGGAAGTAAACAGATGTTTCCCAACTCAATTCAGACTACTCTCTCTCCACATTTTGCTAAATATATAACTGGCACATCTTGTTCTTAGGCTACTCTAGTTTTATTGTTTCAGAAGAAGGTTTTAAATTATTAGATTTATCAAATTATTTCCAGAAAGTATTTTTTTCAAGAAAGGAATGTTATTGTTTTCAATTCTCTTCTGTAATAAACGGAAATTTCGCAATTCTCAACTTTTTAGTTCATCTGGTTTCAATACTTCAAGACTAACTCTCTGCTTCAAAATGTCACAATGGTTAATTTTATGTTGGGTTTTCAGTAATTCAAAATTCATATTATGTAAATAATTGTATTGTTAATTTCATTTTCATTTTTTCCTTTTACGTTTTTTTCCATCACCCTAAGTTTACTGGCACCTCTGAATTTGAGATATAAAATGATGGTGGAAGCAAGTATCAGATATGTGGAGAGAAGCTCAGTGCTGAGGCTACTCACAGAGTTCTCTAGTTACTCATAAAGCTATCCTTGGGGAAGGTCTGAGATTAGAGCCACATGCTGCTCTCACAGAGCATTTCTTGAATGGAGAAAGTGAGTTCCCATCAACATTGGTCAGCTTGTAACATTAAAGCAGGAGATGTTGAAACACATCAAATCATGTGCTGCTATTGATGCAAAGTTCTCAAGCTTGGGATTGGCTCATGGTTGGCAAACTTAAGTTCAATGGCTGAGAGGAAGTGTACAGATGTTTCCCAACTCAATTCAGACTACTCTCTCTCCACATTTTGCTAAATATATAACTGGCACATCTTGTTCTTAGGCTACTCTAGTTTTATTGTTTCAGAAGAAGGTTTTAAATTCTTAGATTTATCAAATTATTTCCAGAAAGTATTTTTTTCAAGAAAGGAATGTTATTGTTTTCAATTCTCTTCTGTAATAAACAAAAATTTTGCAATTCTCAACTTTTAAGTTCATCTGGTTTTAGTACTTCAAGGCTAACTCTCTGCTTCAAAATGTCACACTGGTTAATTTTATGTTGGGTTTTCAGTAATTCAAAATTCATATTATGTAAATAATTGTATTGTTAATTTCATTTTCATTTTTTCCTTTTACGTTTTTTTCCATCACCCTAAGTTTACTGGCACCTCTGAATTTGAGATATAAAATGATGGTGGAAGCAAGTGTCAGATATGTGGAGAGAAGCTCAGTGCTGAGGCTACTCACAGAGTTCTCTAGTTACTCATAAAGCCATCCTTGGGGAAGGTCTGAGATTAGAGCCACATGCTGCTCTCACAGAGCATTTCTTGAATGGAGAAAATGAGTTCCCATCAACATTGGTCAGCTTGTAACTTTGAAGCAGGAGATGTTGAAGCACATAAAATCATGTGCTGCTATTGATGCAAAGTTCTCAAGCTTGGAATTGGCTCATGGTTGGCAAACTTAAGTTCAATGGCTGAGAGGAAGTGTACAGATGTTTCCCAACTCAATTCAGACTACTCTCTCTCCACATTTTGCTAAATATATAACTGGCATATCTTGTTCTTAGGCTACTCTAGTTTTATTGTTTCAGAAGAAGGTTTTAAATTATTATATTTATCAAATTATTTCCAGAAAGTATTTTTTTCAAGAAAGGAATGTTATTGTTTTCAATTCTCTTCTGTAATAAACGGAAATTTCGCAATTTTCAACTTTTAAGTTCATCTGGTTTTAATAATTCAAGGCTAACTCTCTGCTTCAAAATGTCACACTGGTTAATTTTATGTTGGGTTTTCAGTAATTCAAAATTCATATTATGTAAATAATTGTATTGTTAATTTCATTTTCATTTTTTCCTTTTACGTTTTTTTCCATCACCCTAAGTTTACTGGCACCTCTGAATTTGAGATATAAAATGATGGTGGAAGCAAGTGTCAGATATGTGGAGAGAAGCTCAGTGCTGAGGCTACTCACAGAGTTCTCTAGTTACTCATAAAGCTATCCTTGGGGAAGGTGTGAGATTAGAGCCACATACTGCTCTCACAGATCATTTCTTGAATGGAGAAAATGAGTTCCCATCAACATTGGTCAGCTTGTAACTTTGTAGCAGGAGATGTTGAAGCACATCAAATAATGTGCTGCTATTGATGCAAAGTTCTCAAGCTTGGAATTGGCTCATGGTTGGCAAACTTAAGTTCAATGGCTGAGAGGAAGTGTACAGATGTTTCTCAATTCAGACTACTCTCTCTCCACATTTTGCTAAATATATAACTGGCACATCTTGTTCTTAGGCTACTCTAGTTTTATTGTTTCAGAAGAAGGTTTTAAATCATTAGATTTATCAAATTATTTCCAGAAAGTATTTTTTTCAAGAAAGGAATGTTATTGTTTTCAATTCTCTTCTGTAATAAACGGAAATTTTGCAATTCTCAACTTTTAAGTTCATCTGGTTTGAATACTTCAAGACTAACTCTCTGCTTCAAAATGTCACACTGGTTAATTTTATGTTGGGTTTTCAGTAATTCAAAATTCCTATTATGTAAAAAATTGTATTGTTAATTTCATTTTCATTTTTTCCTTTTATGTTTTTTTCCATCACCCTAAGTTTACTGGCACGTCTGAATTTGAGATATAAAATTATGGTGGAAGCAAGTGTCAGATATGTGGAGAGAAGCTCAGTGCTGAGGCTACTCATAGAGTTCTTTAGTTACTCATAAAGCTATCCTCGGGGAAGGTCTGAGCTTAGAGCCACATGCTGCTCTCACAGAGCATATCTTGAATGGAGAAAATGAGTTCCCATCAACATTGGTCAGCTTGTAACTTTTAAGCAGGAGATGTTGAAGCACATCAAATCATGTGCTGCTGTTGATGCAAAGTTCTCAAGCTTGGAATTGGCTCATGGTTGGCAAACTTAAGTTCAATGGCTGAGAGGAAGTGTACAGATGTTTCCCAACTCAATTCAGACTACTCTCTCTCCACATTTTGCTAAATATATAACTGGCATATCTTGTTCTTAGGCTACTCTAGTTTTATTGTTTCAGAAGAAGGTTTTAAATGATTATATTTATCAAATTATTTCCAGAAAGTATTTTTTTCAAGAAAGGAATGTTATTGTTTTCAATTCTCTTCTGTATAAAACGGAAGTTTCGCAATTCTCAACTTTTAAGTTCATCTGGTTTGAATACTTCAAGACTAACTCTCTGCTTCAAAATGTCACACTGGTTAATTTTATGTTGGGTATTCAGTAATTCAAAATTCTTTTATGTAAAGAATTGTATTGTTAATTTCATTTTCATTTTTTCCTTTTACGTTTTTTTCCATCACCCTAAGTTTACTGGCACCTCTGAATTTGAGATATAAAATGATGGTGGAAGCAAGTGTCAGATATGTGGAGAGAAGCTCAGTGCTGAGGCTACTCACAGAGTTCTCTAGTTACTCATAAAGCTATCCTTGGGGAAGGTCTGAGATTAGAGCCACATGCTGCTCTCACGGAGCATTTCTTGAATGGAGAAAGTGAGTTCCCATCAACATTGGTCAGCTTGTAACTTTAAAGCAAGAGATGTTGAAGCACATCAAATCATGTGCTGCTATTGATGCAAAGTTCTCAAGCTTGGAATTGGCTCATGGTTGGCAAACTGAAGTTCAATGGCTGAGAGGAAGTAAACAGATGTTTCCCAACTCAATTCAGACTACTCTCTCTCCACATTTTGCTAAATATATAACTGGCACATCTTGTTCTTAGGCTACTCTAGTTTTATTGTTTCAGAAGAAGTTTTTAAATTATTAGATTTATCAAATTATTTCCAGAAAGTATTTTTTTCAAGAAAGGAATGTTATTGTTTTCAATTCTCTTCTGTAATAAACGGAAATTTCGCAATTCTCAACTTTTAAGTTCATCTGGTTTCAATACTTCAAGACTAATTCTCTGCTTCAAAATGTCACACTGGTTAATTTTATGTTGGGTTTTCAGTAATTCAAAATTCATATTATGTAAATAATTGTATTGTTAATTTCATTTTCAGTTTTTCCTTTTACGTTTTTTTCCATCACCCTAAGTTTACTGGCACCTCTGAATTTGAGATATAAAATGATGGTGGAAGCAAGGATCAGATATGTGGAGAGAAGCTCAGTGCTGAGGCTACTCACAGAGTTCTCTAGTTACTCATAAAGCCATCCTTGGGGAAGGTCTGAGATTAGAGCCACATGCTGCTCTCACAGAGCATATCTTGAATGGAGAAAATGAGTTCCCATCAACATTGGTCAGCTTGTAACTTTGAAGCAGGAGATGTTGAAGCACATCAAATAATGTGCTGCTATTGATGCAAAGTTCTCAAGCTTGGAATTGGCTCATGGTTGGCAAACTTAAGTTCAATGGCTGAGAGGAAGTGTACAGATGTTTCCCAACTCAATTCAGACTACTCTCTCTCCACATTTTGCTAAATATATAACTGGCACATCTTGTTCTTAGGCTACTCTAGTTTTATTGTTTCAGAAGAAGGTTTTAAATTATTAGATTTATCAAATTATTTCCAGAAAGTATTTTTTTCAAGAAAGGAATGTTATTGTTTTCAATTCTCTTCTATATAAAACAGAAGTTTCGCAATTCTCAACTTTTAGGTTCATCTGGTTTTAATACTTCAAGACTAACTCTCTGCTTCAAAATATCACACTGGTTAATTTTATGTTGGGTTTTCAGTAATTCAAAATTCCTATTATGTAAAAAATTGTATTGTTAATTTCATTTTCATTTTTTCCTTTTACGTTTTTTTCCATCACCCTAAGTTTACTGGCACCTCTGAATTTGAGATATAAAATGATGGTGGAAGCAAGTATCAGATATGTGGAGAGAAGCTCAGTGCTGAGGCTACTCACAGAGTTCTCTAGTTACTCATAAAGCCATCCTTGGGGAAGGTCTGAGATTAGAGCCACATGCTGCTCTCACAGAGCATTTCTTGAATGGAGAAAATGAGTTCCCATCAACATTGGTCAGCTTGTAACTTTGAAGCAGGAGATGTTGAAGCACATCAAATAATGTGCTGCTATTGATGCAAAGTTCTCAAGCTTGGAATTGGCTCATGGTTGGCAAACTTAAGTTCAATGGCTGAGAGGAAGTGTACAGATGTTTCCCAACTCAATTCAGACTACTCTTTCTCCACATTTTGCTAAATATATAACTGGCACATCTTGTTCTTAGGCTACTCTAGTTTTATTGTTTCAGAAGAAGGTTTTAAATTATTAGATTTATCAAATTATTTCCAGAAAGTATTTTTTTCAAGAAAGGAATGTTATTGTTTTCAATTCTCTTCTGTATAAAACAGAAGTTTCGCAATTCTCAACTTTTAAGTTCATCTGGTTTTAATACTTCAAGACTAACTCTCTGCTTCAAAATATCACACTGGTTAATTTTATGTTGGGTTTTCAGTAATTCAAAATTCCTATTATGTAAAAAATTGTATTGTTAATTTCATTTTCATTTTTTCCTTTTATGTTTTTTTCCATCACCCTAAGTTTACTGACACGTCTGAATTTGAGATATAAAATTATGGTGGAAGCAAGTTTCAGATATGTGGAGAGAAGCTCAGTGCTGAGGCTACTCACAGAGTTCTCTAGTTACTCATAAAGCTATCCTTGGGGAAGGTCTGAGCTTAGAGCCACATGCTGCTCTCACAGAGCATTTCTTGAATGGAGAAAATGAGTTCCCATCAACATTGGTCAGCTTGTAACTTTTAAGCAGGAGATGTTGAAGCACATCAAATCATGTGCTGCTGTTGATGCAAAGTTCTCAAGCTTGGAATTGGCTCATGGTTGGCAAACTTAAGTTCAATGGCTGAGAGGAAGTGTACAGATGTTTCCCAACTCAATTCAGACTACTCTCTCTCCACATTTTGCTAAATATATAACTGGCATATCTTGTTCTTAGGCTACTCTAGTTTTATTGTTTCAGAAGAAGGTTTTAAATTATTATATTTATCAAATTATTTCCAGAAAGTATTTTCTTCAAGAAAGGAATGTTATTGTTTTCAATTCTCTTCTGTATAAAACGGAAATTTTGCAATTCTCAACTTTTAAGTTCATCTGGTTTCAATACTTCAAGACTAACTCTCTGCTTCAAAATGTCACACTGGTTAATTTTATGTTGGGTTTTCAGTAATTCAAAATTCATATTATGTAAATAATTGTATTGTTAATTTAATTTTCATTTTTTCCTTTTACGTTTTTTTCCATCACCCTAAGTTTACTGGCACCTCTGAATTTGAGATATAAAATGATGGTGGAAGCAAGTGTCAGATATGTGGAGAGAAGCTCAGTGCTGAGGCTACTCACAGAGTTCTCTAGTTACTCATAAAGCTATCCTTGGGGAAGGTCTGAGATTAGAGCCACATGCTGCTCTCACAGAGCATTTCTTGAATGGAGAAAATAAGTTCCCATCAACATTGGTCAGCTTGTAACTTTGAAGCAGGAGATGTTGAAGCACATCAAATCATGTGCTGCTATTGATGTAAAGTTCTCAAGCTTGGAATTGGCTCATGGTTGGCAAACTTAAGTTCAATGGCTGAGAGGAAGTGTACAGATGTTTCCCAACTCAATTCAGACTACTCTCTCTCCACATTTTGCTAAATTTATAACTGGCACATCTTGTTCTTAGGCTACTCTAGTTTTATTGTTTCAGAAGAAGGTTTTAAATGATTATATTTATCAAATTATTTCCAGAAAGTATTTTTTTCAAGAAAGGAATGTTATTGTTTTCAATTCTCTTCTGTATAAAACGGAAGTTTAGCAATTCTCAACATTTAAGTTCATCTGGTTTGAATACTTCAAGACTAACTCTCTGCTTCAAAATGTCACACTGGTTAATTGTATGTTGGGTATTCAGTAATTCAAAATTCTTTTATGTAAAGAATTGTATTGTTAATTTCATTTTCATTTTTTCCTTTTACGTTTTTTTCCATCACCCTAAGTTTACTGGCACCTCTGAATTTGAGATATAAAATGATGGTGGAAGCAAGTGTCAGATATGTGGAGAGAAGCTCAGTGCTGAGGCTACTCACAGAGTTCTCTAGTTACTCATAAAGCTATCCTTGGGGAAGGTCTGAGATTAGAGCCACATGCTGCTCTCACGGAGCATTTCTTGAATGGAGAAAGTGAGTTCCCATCAACATTGGTCAGCTTGTAACTTTAAAGCAAGAGATGTTGAAGCACATCAAATCATGTGCTGCTATTGATGCAAAGTTCTCAAGCTTGGAATTGGCTCATGGTTGGCAAACTGAAGTTCAATGGCTGAGAGGAAGTAAACAGATGTTTCCCAACTCAATTCAGACTACTCTCTCTCCACATTTTGCTAAATATATAACTGGCACATCTTGTTCTTAGGCTACTCTAGTTTTATTGTTTCAGAAGAAGGTTTTAAATTATTATATTTATCAAATTATTTCCAGAAAGTATTTTCTTCAAGAAAGGAATGTTATTGTTTTCAATTCTCTTCTGTATAAAACGGAAATTTTGCAATTCTCAACTTTTAAGTTCATCTGGTTTCAATACTTCAAGACTAACTCTCTGCTTCAAAATGTCACACTGGTTAATTTTATGTTGGGTTTTCAGTAATTCAAAATTCATATTATGTAAATAATTGTATTGTTAATTTAATTTTCATTTTTTCCTTTTACGTTTTTTTCCATCACCCTAAGTTTACTGGCACCTCTGAATTTGAGATATAAAATGATGGTGGAAGCAAGTGTCAGATATGTGGAGAGAAGCTCAGTGCTGAGGCTACTCACAGAGTTCTCTAGTTACTCATAAAGCTATCCTTGGGGAAGGTCTGAGATTAGAGCCACATGCTGCTCTCACAGAGCATTTCTTGAATGGAGAAAATAAGTTCCCATCAACATTGGTCAGCTTGTAACTTTGAAGCAGGAGATGTTGAAGCACATCAAATCATGTGCTGCTATTGATGTAAAGTTCTCAAGCTTGGAATTGGCTCATGGTTGGCAAACTTAAGTTCAATGGCTGAGAGGAAGTGTACAGATGTTTCCCAACTCAATTCAGACTACTCTCTCTCCACATTTTGCTAAATTTATAACTGGCACATCTTGTTCTTAGGCTACTCTAGTTTTATTGTTTCAGAAGAAGGTTTTAAATGATTATATTTATCAAATTATTTCCAGAAAGTATTTTTTTCAAGAAAGGAATGTTATTGTTTTCAATTCTCTTCTGTATAAAACGGAAGTTTAGCAATTCTCAACATTTTAGTTCATCTGGTTTGAATACTTCAAGACTAACTCTCTGCTTCAAAATGTCACACTGGTTAATTGTATGTTGGGTATTCAGTAATTCAAAATTCTTTTATGCAAAGAATTGTATTGTTAATTTCATTTTCATTTTTTCCTTTTACGTTTTTTTCCATCACCCTAAGTTTACTGGCACCTCTGAATTTGAGATATAAAATGATGGTGGAAGCAAGTGTCAGATATGTGGAGAGAAGCTCAGTGCTGAGGCTACTCACAGAGTTCTCTAGTTACTCATAAAGCTATCCTTGGGGAAGGTCTGAGATTAGAGCCACATGCTGCTCTCACGGAGCATTTCTTGAATGGAGAAAGTGAGTTCCCATCAACATTGGTCAGCTTGTAACTTTAAAGCAAGAGATGTTGAAGCACATCAAATCATGTGCTGCTATTGATGCAAAGTTCTCAAGCTTGGAATTGGCTCATGGTTGGCAAACTGAAGTTCAATGGCTGAGAGGAAGTAAACAGATGTTTCCCAACTCAATTCAGACTACTCTCTCTCCACATTTTGCTAAATATATAACTGGCACATCTTGTTCTTAGGCTACTCTAGTTTTATTGTTTCAGAAGAAGGTTTTAAATTATTAGATTTATCAAATTATTTCCAGAAAGTATTTTTTTCAAGAAAGGAATGTTATTGTTTTCAATTCTCTTCTGTAATAAACGGAAATTTCGCAATTCTCAACTTTTAAGTTCATCTGGTTTCAATACTTCAAGACTAACTCTCTGCTTCAAAATGTCACAATGGTTAATTTTATGTTGGGTTTTCAGTAATTCAAAATTCATATTATGTAAATAATTGTATTGTTAATTTCATTTTCATTTTTTCCTTTTACGTTTTTTTCCATCACCCTAAGTTTACTGGCACCTCTGAATTTGAGATATAAAATGATGGTGGAAGCAAGTATCAGATATGTGGAGAGAAGCTCAGTGCTGAGGCTACTCACAGAGTTCTCTAGTTACTCATAAAGCTATACTTGGGGAAGGTCTGAGATTAGAGCCACATGCTGCTCTCACAGAGCATTTCTTGAATGGAGAAAATGAGTTCCCATCAACATTGGTCAGCTTGTAACTTTTAAGCAGGAGATGTTGAAGCACATAAAATCATGTGCTGCTATTGATGCAAAGTTCTCAAGCTTGGAATTGGCTCATGGTTGGCAAACTTAAGTTCAATGGCTGAGAGGAAGTGTACAGATGTTTCCCAACTCAATTCAGACTACTCTCTCTCCACATTTTGCTAAATATATAACTGGCATATCTTGTTCTTAGGCTACTCTAGTTTTATTGTTTCAGAAGAAGGTTTTAAATTATTATATTTATCAAATTATTTCCAGAAAGTATTTTTTTCAAGAAAGGAATGTTATTGTTTTCAATTCTCTTCTGTAATAAACGGAAATTTCGCAATTTTCAACTTTTAAGTTCATCTGGTTTTAATACTTCAAGGCTAACTCTCTGCTTCAAAATGTCACACTGGTTAATTTTATGTTGGGTTTTCAGTAATTCAAAATTCATATTATGTAAATAATTGTATTGTTAATTTCATTTTCATTTTTTCCTTTTACGTTTTTTTCCATCACCCTAAGTTTACTGGCACCTCTGAATTTGAGATATAAAATGATGGTGGAAGCAAGTGTCAGATATGTGGAGAGAAGCTCAGTGCTGAGGCTACTCACAGAGTTCTCTAGTTACTCATAAAGCTATCCTTGGGGAAGGTGTGAGATTAGAGCCACATGCTGCTCTCACAGATCATTTCTTGAATGGAGAAAATGAGTTCCCATCAACATTGGTCAGCTTGTAACTTTGTAGCAGGAGATGTTGAAGCACATCAAATAATGTGCTGCTATTGATGCAAAGTTCTCAAGCTTGGAATTGGCTCATGGTTGGCAAACTTAAGTTCAATGGCTGAGAGGAAGTGTACAGATGTTTCCCAACTCAATTCAGACTACTCTCTCTCCACATTTTGCTAAATATATAACTGGCATATCTTGTTCTTAGGCTACTCTAGTTTTATTGTTTCAGAAGAAGGTTTTAAATGATTATATTTATCAAATTATTTCCAGAAAGTATTTTTTTCAAGAAAGGAATGTTATTGTTTTCAATTCTCTTCTGTATAAAACGGAAATTTTGCAATTCTCAACTTTTAAGTTCATCTGGTTTCAATACTTCAAGACTAACTCTCTGCTTCAAAATGTCACACTGGTTAATTTTATGTTGGGTTTTCAGTAATTCAAAATTCATATTATGTAAATAATTGTATTGTTAATTTAATTTTCATTTTTTCCTTTTACGTTTTTTTCCATCACCCTAAGTTTACTGGCACCTCTGAATTTGAGATATAAAATGATGGTGGAAGCAAGTGTCAGATATGTGGAGAGAAGCTCAGTGCTGAGGCTACTCACAGAGTTCTCTAGTTACTCATAAAGCTATCCTTGGGGAAGGTCTGAGATTAGAGCCACATGCTGCTCTCACAGAGCATTTCTTGAATGGAGAAAATGAGTTCCCATCAACATTGGTCAGCTTGTAACTTTAAAGCAGGAGATGTTGAAGCACATCAAATCATGTGCTGCTATTGATGTAAAGTTCTCAAGCTTGGAATTGGCTCATGGTTGGCAAACTTAAGTTCAATGGCTGAGAGGAAGTGTACAGATGTTTCCCAACTCAATTCAGACTACTCTCTCTCCACATTTTGCTAAATTTATAACTGGCACATCTTGTTCTTAGGCTACTCTAGTTTTATTGTTTCAGAAGAAGGTTTTAAATGATTATATTTATCAAATTATTTCCAGAAAGTATTTTTTTCAAGAAAGGAATGTTATTGTTTTCAATTCTCTTCTGTATAAAACGGAAGTTTAGCAATTCTCAACTTTTAAGTTCATCTGGTTTGAATACTTCAAGACTAACTCTCTGCTTCAAAATGTCACACTGGTTAATTGTATGTTGGGTATTCAGTAATTCAAAATTCTTTTATGTAAAGAATTGTATTGTTAATTTCATTTTCATTTTTTCCTTTTACGTTTTTTTCCATCACCCTAAGTTTACTGGCACCTCTGAATTTGAGATATAAAATGATGGTGGAAGCAAGTGTCAGATATGTGGAGAGAAGCTCAGTGCTGAGGCTACTCACAGAGTTCTCTAGTTACTCATAAAGCTATCCTTGGGGAAGGTCTGAGATTAGAGCCACATGCTGCTCTCACAGAGCATTTCTTGAATGGAGAAAGTGAGTTCCCATCAACATTGGTCAGCTTGTAACTTTAAAGCAAGAGATGTTGAAGCACATCAAATCATGTGCTGCTATTGATGCAAAGTTCTCAAGCTTGGAATTGGCTCATGGTTGGCAAACTGAAGTTCAATGGCTGAGAGGAAGTAAACAGATGTTTCCCAACTCAATTCAGACTACTCTCTCTCCACATTTTGCTAAATATATAACTGGCACATCTTGTTCTTAGGCTACTCTAGTTTTATTGTTTCAGAAGAAGGTTTTAAATTATTAGATTTATCAAATTATTTCCAGAAAGTATTTTTTTCAAGAAAGGAATGTTATTGTTTTCAATTCTCTTCTGTAATAAACGGAAATTTCGCAATTCTCAACTTTTTAGTTCATCTGGTTTCAATACTTCAAGACTAACTCTCTGCTTCAAAATGTCACAATGGTTAATTTTATGTTGGGTTTTCAGTAATTCAAAATTCATATTATGTAAATAATTGTATTGTTAATTTCATTTTCATTTTTTCCTTTTACGTTTTTTTCCATCACCCTAAGTTTACTGGCACCTCTGAATTTGAGATATAAAATGATGGTGGAAGCAAGTATCAGATATGTGGAGAGAAGCTCAGTGCTGAGGCTACTCACAGAGTTCTCTAGTTACTCATAAAGCTATCCTTGGGGAAGGTCTGAGATTAGAGCCACATGCTGCTCTCACAGAGCATTTCTTGAATGGAGAAAGTGAGTTCCCATCAACATTGGTCAGCTTGTAACATAAAAGCAGGAGATGTTGAAACACATCAAATCATGTGCTGCTATTGATGCAAAGTTCTCAAGCTTGGGATTGGCTCATGGTTGGCAAACTTAAGTTCAATGGCTGAGAGGAAGTGTACAGATGTTTCCCAACTCAATTCAGACTACTCTCTCTCCACATTTTGCTAAATATATAACTGGCATATCTTGTTCTTAGGCTACTCTAGTTTTATTGTTTCAGAAGAAGGTTTTAAATGATTATATTTATCAAATTATTTCCAGAAAGTATTTTTTTCAAGAAAGGAATGTTATTGTTTTCAATTCTCTTCTGTATAAAACGGAAATTTTGCAATTCTCAACTTTTAAGTTCATCTGGTTTCAATACTTCAAGACTAACTCTCTGCTTCAAAATGTCACACTGGTTAATTTTATGTTGGGTTTTCAGTAATTCAAAATTCATATTATGTAAATAATTGTATTGTTAATTTAATTTTCATTTTTTCCTTTTACGTTTTTTTCCATCACCCTAAGTTTACTGGCACCTCTGAATTTGAGATATAAAATGATGGTGGAAGCAAGTGTCAGATATGTGGAGAGAAGCTCAGTGCTGAGGCTACTCACAGAGTTCTCTAGTTACTCATAAAGCTATCCTTGGGGAAGGTCTGAGATTAGAGCCACATGCTGCTCTCACAGAGCATTTCTTGAATGGAGAAAATGAGTTCCCATCAACATTGGTCAGCTTGTAACTTTAAAGCAGGAGATGTTGAAGCACATCAAATCATGTGCTGCTATTGATGTAAAGTTCTCAAGCTTGGAATTGGCTCATGGTTGGCAAACTTAAGTTCAATGGCTGAGAGGAAGTGTACAGATGTTTCCCAACTCAATTCAGACTACTCTCTCTCCACATTTTGCTAAATTTATAACTGGCACATCTTGTTCTTAGGCTACTCTAGTTTTATTGTTTCAGAAGAAGGTTTTAAATGATTATATTTATCAAATTATTTCCAGAAAGTATTTTTTTCAAGAAAGGAATGTTATTGTTTTCAATTCTCTTCTGTATAAAACGGAAGTTTAGCAATTCTCAACTTTTAAGTTCATCTGGTTTGAATACTTCAAGACTAACTCTCTGCTTCAAAATGTCACACTGGTTAATTGTATGTTGGGTATTCAGTAATTCAAAATTCTTTTATGTAAAGAATTGTATTGTTAATTTCATTTTCATTTTTTCCTTTTACGTTTTTTTCCATCACCCTAAGTTTACTGGCACCTCTGAATTTGAGATATAAAATGATGGTGGAAGCAAGTGTCAGATATGTGGAGAGAAGCTCAGTGCTGAGGCTACTCACAGAGTTCTCTAGTTACTCATAAAGCTATCCTTGGGGAAGGTCTGAGATTAGAGCCACATGCTGCTCTCACGGAGCATTTCTTGAATGGAGAAAGTGAGTTCCCATCAACATTGGTCAGCTTGTAACTTTAAAGCAAGAGATGTTGAAGCACATCAAATCATGTGCTGCTATTGATGCAAAGTTCTCAAGCTTGGAATTGGCTCATGGTTGGCAAACTGAAGTTCAATGGCTGAGAGGAAGTAAACAGATGTTTCCCAACTCAATTCAGACTACTCTCTCTCCACATTTTGCTAAATATATAACTGGCACATCTTGTTCTTAGGCTACTCTAGTTTTATTGTTTCAGAAGAAGGTTTTAAATTATTAGATTTATCAAATTATTTCCAGAAAGTATTTTTTTCAAGAAAGGAATGTTATTGTTTTCAATTCTCTTCTGTAATAAACGGAAATTTCGCAATTCTCAACTTTTAAGTTCATCTGGTTTCAATACTTCAAGACTAACTCTCTGCTTCAAAATGTCACACTGGTTAATTTTATGTTGGGTTTTCAGTAATTCAAAATTCATATTATGTAAATAATTGTATTGTTAATTTCATTTTCATTTTTTCCTTTTACGTTTTTTTTCCATCACCCTAAGTTTACTGGCACCTCTGAATTTGAGATATAAAATGATGGTGGAAGCAAGTATCAGATATGTGGAGAGAAGCTCAGTGCTGAGGCTACTCACAGAGTTCTCTAGTTACTCATAAAGCTATCCTTGGGGAAGGTCTGAGATTAGAGCCACATGCTGCTCTCACAGAGCATTTCTTGAATGGAGAAAGTGAGTTCCCATCAACATTAGTCAGCTTGTAACATTAAAGCAGGAGATGTTGAAACACATCAAATCATGTGCTGCTATTGATGCAAAGTTCTCAAGCTTGGAATTGGCTCATGGTTGGCAAACTTAAGTTCAATGGCTGAGAGGAAGTGTACAGATGTTTCCCAACTCAATTCAGACTACTCTCTCTCCACATTTTGCTAAATATATAACTGGCACATCTTGTTCTTAGGCTACTCTAGTTTTATTGTTTCAGAAGAAGGTTTTAAATTATTAGATTTATCAAATTATTTCCAGAAAGTATTTTTTTCAAGAAAGGAATGTTATTGTTTTCAATTCTCTTCTGTAATAAACAAAAATTTTGCAATTCTCAACTTTTAAGTTCATCTGGTTTTAATACTTCAAGGCTAACTCTCTGCTTCAAAATGTCACACTGGTTAATTTTATGTTGGGTTTTCAGTAATTCAAAATTCATATTATGTAAATAATTGTATTGTTAATTTCATTTTCATTTTTTCCTTTTACGTTTTTTTCCATCACCCTAAGTTTACTGGCACCTCTGAATTTGAGATATAAAATGATGGTGGAAGCAAGTGTCAGATATGTGGAGAGAAGCTCAGTGCTGAGGCTACTCACAGAGTTCTCTAGTTACTCATAAAGCCATCCTTGGGGAAGGTCTGAGATTAGAGCCACATGCTGCTCTCACAGAGCATTTCTTGAATGGAGAAAATGAGTTCCCATCAACATTGGTCAGCTTGTAACTTTGAAGCAGGAGATGTTGAAGCACATAAAATCATGTGCTGCTATTGATGCAAAGTTCTCAAGCTTGGAATTGGCTCATGGTTGGCAAACTTAAGTTCAATGGCTGAGAGGAAGTGTACAGATGTTTCCCAACTCAATTCAGACTACTTTCTCTCCACATTTTGCTAAATATATAACTGGCATATCTTGTTCTTAGGCTACTCTAGTTTTATTGTTTCAGAAGAAGGTTTTAAATTATTATATTTATCAAATTATTTCCAGAAAGTATTTTTTTCAAGAAAGGAATGTTATTGTTTTCAATTCTCTTCTGTAATAAACGGAAATTTCGCAATTTTCAACTTTTAAGTTCATCTGGTTTTAATACTTCAATGCTAACTCTCTGCTTCAAAATGTCACACTGGTTAATTTTATGTTGGGTTTTCAGTAATTCAAAATTCATATTATGTAAATAATTGTATTGTTAATTTCATTTTCATTTTTTCCTTTTACGTTTTTTTCCATCACCCTAAGTTTACTGGCACCTCTGAATTTGAGATATAAAATGATGGTGGAAGCAAGTGTCAGATATGTGGAGAGAAGCTCAGTGCTGAGGCTACTCACAGAGTTCTCTAGTTACTCATAAAGCTATCCTTGGGGAAGGTGTGAGATTAGAGCCACATGCTGCTCTCACAGATCATTTCTTGAATGGAGAAAATGAGTTCCCATCAACATTGGTCAGCTTGTAACTTTGTAGCAGGAGATGTTGAAGCACATCAAATAATGTGCTGCTATTGATGCAAAGTTCTCAAGCTTGGAATTGGCTCATGGTTGGCAAACTTAAGTTCAATGGCTGAGAGGAAGTGTACAGATGTTTCCCAACTCAATTCAGACTACTCTCTCTCCACATTTTGCTAAATTTGTAACTGGCACATCTTGTTCTTAGGCTACTCTAGTTTTATTGTTTCAGAAGAAGGTTTTAAATGATTATATTTATCAAATTATTTCCAGAAAGTATTTTTTTCAAGAAAGGAATGTTATTGTTTTCAATTCTCTTCTGTATAAAACGGAAGTTTCGCAATTCTCAACTTTTAAGTTCATCTGGTTTGAATACTTCAAGACTAACTCTCTGCTTCAAAATGTCACACTGGTTAATTGTATGTTGGGTATTCATTAATTCAAAATTCTTTTATGTAAAGAATTGTATTGTTAATTTCATTTTCATTTTTTCCTTTTACGTTTTTTTCCATCACCCTAAGTTTACTGGCACCTCTGAATTTGAGATATAAAATGATGGTGGAAGCAAGTGTCAGATATGTGGAGAGAAGCTCAGTGCTGAGGCTACTCACAGAGTTCTCTAGTTACTCATAAAGCTATCCTTGGGGAAGGTCTGAGATTAGAGCCACATGCTGCTCTCACGGAGCATTTCTTGAATGGAGAAAGTGAGTTCCCATCAACATTGGTCAGCTTGTAACTTTAAAGCAAGAGATGTTGAAGCACATCAAATCATGTGCTGCTATTGATGTAAAGTTCTCAAGCTTGGAATTGGCTCATGGTTGGCAAACTGAAGTTCAATGGCTGAGAGGAAGTAAACAGATGTTTCCCAACTCAATTCAGACTACTCTCTCTCCACATTTTGCTAAATATATAACTGGCACATCTTCTTCTTAGGCTACTCTAGTTTTATTGTTTCAGAAGAAGGTTTTAAATTATTAGATTTATCAAATTATTTCCAGAAAGTATTTTTTTCAAGAAAGGAATGTTATTGTTTTCAATTCTCTTCTGTAATAAACGGAAATTTCGCAATTCTCAACTTTTAAGTTCATCTGGTTTCAATACTTCAAGACTAACTCTCTGCTTCAAAATGTCACACTGGTTAATTTTATGTTGGGTTTTCAGTAATTCAAAATTCATATTATGTAAATAATTGTATTGTTAATTTAATTTTCATTTTTTCCTTTTACGTTTTTTTCCATCACCCTAAGTTTACTGGCACCTCTGAATTTGAGATATAAAATGATGGTGGAAGCAAGTGTCAGATATGTGGAGAGAAGCTCAGTGCTGAGGCTACTCACAGAGTTCTCTAGTTACTCATAAAGCCATCCTTGGGGAAGGTCTGAGATTAGAGCCACATGCTGCTCTCACAGAGCATTTCTTGAATGGAGAAAATGAGTTCCCATCAACATTGGTCAGCTTGTAACTTTGAAGCAGGAGATGTTGAAGCACATAAAATCATGTGCTGCTATTGATGCAAAGTTCTCAAGCTTGGAATTGGCTCATGGTTGGCAAACTTAAGTTCAATGGCTGAGAGGAAGTGTACAGATGTTTCCCAACTCAATTCAGACTACTCTCTCTCCACATTTTGCTAAATATATAACTGGCATATCTTGTTCTTAGGCTACTCTAGTTTTATTGTTTCAGAAGAAGGTTTTAAATTATTATATTTATCAAATTATTTCCAGAAAGTATTTTTTTCAAGAAAGGAATGTTATTGTTTTCAATTCTCTTCTTTAATAAACGGAAATTTCGCAATTTTCAACTTTTAAGTTCATCTGGTTTTAATACTTCAAGGCTAACTCTCTGCTTCAAAATGTCACACTGGTTAATTTTATGTTGGGTTTTCAGTAATTCAAAATTCATATTATGTAAATAATTGTATTGTTAATTTCATTTTCATTTTTTCCTTTTACGTTTTTTTCCATCACCCTAAGTTTACTGGCACCTCTGAATTTGAGATATAAAATGATGGTGGAAGCAAGTATCAGATATGTGGAGAGAAGCTCAGTGCTGAGGCTACTCACAAAGTTCTCTAGTTACTCATAAAGCTATCCTTGGGGAAGGTCTGAGATTAGAGACACATGCTGCTCTCTCGAAGCATTTCTTGAATGGAGATAGTGAGTTCCCATCAACATTGGTCAGCTTGTAACTTTAAAGCAAGAGATGTTGAAGCACATCAAATCATGTGCTGCTATTGATGCAAAGTTCTCAAGCTTGGAATTGGCTCATGGTTGGCAAACTGAAGTTCAATGGCTGAGAGGAAGTAAACAGATGTTTCCCAACTCAATTCAGACTACTCTCTCTCCACATTTTGCTAAATATATAACTGGCACATCTTCTTCTTAGGCTACTCTAGTTTTTTTGTTTCAGAATAAGGTTTTAAATTATTAGATTTATCAAATTATTTCCAGAAAGTATTTTTTTCAAGAAAGGAATGTTATTGTTTTCAATTCTCTTCTGTAATAAACGGAAATTTCGCAATTCTCAACTTTTAAGTTCATCTGGTTTCAATACTTCAAGACTAACTCTCTGCTTCAAAATGTCACACTGGTTAATTTTATGTTGGGTTTTCAGTAATTCAAAATTCATATTATGTAAATAATTGTATTGTTAATTTCATTTTCATTTTTTCCTTTTACGTTTTTTTCCATCACCCTAAGTTTACTGGCACCTCTGAATTTGAGATATAAAATGATGGTGGAAGCAAGGATCAGATATGTGGAGAGAAGCTCAGTGCTGAGGCTACTCACAGAGTTCTCTAGTTACTCATAAAGCCATCCTTGGGGAAGGTCTGAGATTAGAGCCACATGCTGCTCTCACAGAGCATTTCTTGAATGGAGAAAATGAGTTCCCATCAACATTGGTCAGCTTGTAACTTTGAAGCAGGAGATGTTGAAGCACATAAAATCATGTGCTGCTATTGATGCAAAGTTCTCAAGCTTGGAATTGGCTCATGGTTGGCAAACTTAAGTTCAATGGCTGAGAGGAAGTGTACAGATGTTTCCCAACTCAATTCAGACTACTCTCTCTCCACATTTTGCTAAATATATAACTGGCATATCTTGTTCTTAGGCTACTCTAGTTTTATTGTTTCAGAAGAAGGTTTTAAATTATTATATTTATCAAATTATTTCCAGAAAGTATTTTTTTCAAGAAAGGAATGTTATTGTTTTCAATTCTCTTCTTTAATAAACGGAAATTTCTCAATTTTCAACTTTTAAGTTCATCTGGTTTTAATACTTCAAGGCTAACTCTCTGCTTCAAAATGTCACACTGGTTAATTTTATGTTGGGTTTTCAGTAATTCAAAATTCATATTATGTAAATAATTGTATTGTTAATTTCATTTTCATTTTTTCCTTTTACGTTTTTTTCCATCACCCTAAGTTTACTGGCACCTCTGAATTTGAGATATAAAATGATGGTGGAAGCAAGTGTCAGATATGTGGAGAGAAGCTCAGTGCTGAGGCTACTCACAGAGTTCTCTAGTTACTCATAAAGCTATCCTTGGGGAAGGTGTGAGATTAGAGCCACATGCTGCTCTCACAGAGCATTTCTTGAATGGAGAAAATGAGTTCCCATCAACATTGGTCAGCTTGTAACTTTGAAGCAGGAGATGTTGAAGCACATAAAATCATGTGCTGCTGTTGATGCAAAGTTCTCAAGCTTGGAATTGGCTCATGGTTGGCAAACTTAAGTTCAATGGCTGAGAGGAAGTGTACAGATGTTTCCCAACTCAATTCAGACTACTCTCTCTCCACATTTTGCTAAATATATAACTGGCATATCTTGTTCTTAGGCTACTCTAGTTTTATTGTTTCAGAAGAAGGTTTTAAATTATTATATTTATCAAATTATTTCCAGAAAGTATTTTCTTCAAGAAAGGAATGTTATTGTTTTCAATTCTCTTCTGTATAAAACGGAAATTTTGCAATTCTCAACTTTTAAGTTCATCTGGTTTGAATACTTCAAGACTAACTCTCTGCTTCAAAATGTCACACTGGTTAATTTTATGTTGGGTTTTCAGTAATTCAAAATTCATATTATGTAAATAATTGTATTGTTAATTTCATTTTCATTTTTTCCTTTTACTTTTTTTTCCATCACCCTAAGTTTACTGGCATCTCTGAATTTGAGATATAAAATGATGGTGGAAGCAAGTGTCAGATATGTGGAGAGAAGCTCAGTGCTGAGGCTACTCACAGAGTTCTCTAGTTACTCATAAAGCTATCCTTGGGGAAGGTGTGAGATTAGAGCCACATGCTGCTCTCACAGAGCATTTCTTGAATGGAGAAAATGAGTTCCCATCAACATTGGTCAGCTTGTAACTTTGAAGCAGGAGATGTTGAAGCACATAAAATCATGTGCTGCTGTTGATGCAAAGTTCTCAAGCTTGGAATTGGCTCATGGTTGGCAAACTTAAGTTCAATGGCTGAGAGGAAGTGTACAGATGTTTCCCAACTCCATTCAGACTACTCTCTCTCCACATTTTGCTAAATATATAACTGGCACATCTTGTTCTTAGGCTACTCTAGTTTTATTGTTTCAGAAGAAGGTTTTAAATTATTATATTTATCAAATTATTTCCAGAAAGTATTTTTTTCAAGAAAGGAATGTTATTGTTTTCAATTCTCTTCTGTATAAAACAGAAGTTTCGCAATTCTCAACTTTTAAGTTCATCTGGTTTGAATACTTCAAGACTAACTCTCTGCTTCAAAATGTCACACTGGTTAATTGTATGTTGGGTATTCAGTAATTCAAAATTCTTTTATGTAAAGAATTGTATTGTTAATTTCATTTTCATTTTTTCCTTTTTACGTTTTTTTCCATCACCCTAAGTTTACTGGCACCTCTGAATTTGAGATATAAAATGATGGTGGAAGCAAGTGTCAGATATGTGGAGAGAAGCTCAGTGCTGAGGCTACTCACAAAGTTCTCTAGTTACTCATAAAGCTATCCTTGGGGAAGGTCTGAGATTAGAGCCACATGCTGCTCTCTCGAAGCATTTCTTGAATGGAGGTAGTGAGTTCCCATCAACATTGGTCAGCTTGTAACTTTAAAGCAAGAGATGTTGAAGCACATCAAATCATGTGCTGCTATTGATGCAAAGTTCTCAAGCTTGGAATTGGCTCATGGTTGGCAAACTGAAGTTCAATGGCTGAGAGGAAGTAAACAGATGTTTCCCAACTCAATTCAGACTACTCTCTCTCCACATTTTGCTAAATATATAACTGGCACATCTTGTTCTTAGGCTACTCTAGTTTTATTGTTTCAGAAGAAGGTTTTAAATTATTAGATTTATCAAATTATTTCCAGAAAGTATTTTTTTCAAGAAAGGAATGTTATTGTTTTCAATTCTCTTCTGTAATAAACAAAAATTTTGCAATTCTCAACTTTTAAGTTCATCTGGTTTCAATACTTCAAGGCTAACTCTCTGCTTCAAAATGTCACACTGGTTAATTTTATGTTGGGTTTTCAGTAATTCAAAATTCATATTATGTAAATAATTGTATTGTTAATTTCATTTTCATTTTTTCCTTTTACGCTTTTTTCTATCACCCTAAGTTTACTGGCACCTCTGAATTTGAGATATAAAATGATGGTGGAAGCAAGTGTCAGATATGTGGAGAGAAGCTCAATGCTGAGGCTACTCATAGAGTTCTCTTGTTACTCATAAAGCTATCCTTGGGGAAGGTCTGAGATTAGAGCCACATGCTGCTCTCACAGAGCATTTCTTGAATGGAGAAAATGAGTTCCCATCAATATTGGTCAGCTTGTAACTTTAAAGCAGGAGATGTTGAAGCACATCAAATCATGTGCTGCTATTAATGCAAAGTTCTCAAGCTTGGAATTGGCTCATGGTTGGCAAACTTAAGTTCAATGGCTGAGAGGAAGTGTACAGATGTTTCCCAACTCAATTCAGACTACTCTCTCTCCACATTTTGCTAAATATATAACTGGCACATCTTGTTCTTAGGCTACTCTAGTTTTATTGTTTCAGAAGAAGGTTTTAAATTATTATATTTTTCAAATTATTTCCAGAAAGTATTTTTTTCAAGAAAGGAATGTTATTGTTTTCAATTCTCTTCTGTATAAAACGGAAGTTTCGCAATTCTCAACTTTTAAGTTCATCTGGTTTGAGTACTTCAAGACTAACTCTCTGCTTCAAAATGTCACACTGGTTAATTTTATGTTGGGTTTTCAGTAATTCAAAATTCCTATTATGTAAAAAATTGTATTGTTAATTTCATTTTCATTTTTTCCTTTTACGTTTTTTTCCATCACCCTAAGTTTACTGGCACCTCTGAATTTGAGATATAAAATGATGGTTGAAGCAAGTGTCAGATATGTGGAGAGAAGCTCGTTGCTGAGGCTACTCACAGAGTTCTCTAGTTACTCATAAAGCTATCTTTGGGGAAGGTCTGAGATTAGAGCCACATGCTGCTCTCACGGAGCATTTCTTGAATGGAGAAAGTGAGTTCCCATCAACATTGGTCAGCTTGTAACTTTAAAGCAGGAGATGTTGAAGCACATCAAATCATGTGCTGCTATTGATGCAAAGTTCTCAAGCTTGGAATTGGCTCATGGTTGGCAAACTTAAGCTCAATGGCTGAGAGGAAGTGTACAGATGTTTCCCAACTCAATTCAGACTACTCTCTCTCCACATTTTGCTAAACATATAACTGGCACATCTTGTACTTAGGCTACTCTAGTTTTATTGTTTCAGAAGAAGGTTTTATATTATTAGATTTATCAAATTATTTCCAGAAAGTATTTTTATCAAGAAAGGAATGTTATTATTTTCACTTCTCTTTTGTAATAAACGGAAATTTCGCAATTCTCAACTTTTAAGTTCATCTGGTTTCAATACTTCAAGACTAACTCTCTGTTTCAAAATGTCACACTGGTTAATTTTATGTTGGGTTTTCAGTAATTCAAAATTCATATTATGTAAATAATTGTATTGTTAATTTCATTTTCATTTTTTCCTTTTACGCTTTTTTCCATCACCCTAAGTTTACTGGCACCTCTGAATTTGAGATATAAAATGATGGTGGAAGCAAGTGTCAGATATGTGGAGAGAAGCTCAGTGCTGAGGCTACTCACAGAGTTCTCTAGTTACTCATAAAGCTATCCTTGGGGAAGGTCTGAGATTAGAGCCACATGCTGCTCTCACAGAGCATTTCTTGAATGGAGAAAATGAGTTCCCATCAATATTGGTCAGCTTGTAACTTTAAAGCAGGAGATGTTGAAGCACATCAAATCATGTGCTGCTATTGATGCAAAGTTCTCAAGCTTGGAATTGGCTCATGGTTGGCAAACTTAAGTTCAATGGCTGAGAGGAAGTGTACAGATGTTTCCCAACTCAATTCAGACTACTCTCTCTCCACATTTTGCTAAATATATAACTCGCACATCTTGTTCTTAGGCTACTCTAGTTTTATTGTTTCAGAAGAAGGTTTTAAATTATTATATTTTTTAAATTATTTCCAGAAAGTATTTTTTTCAAGAAAGGAATGTTATTGTTTTCAATTCTCTTCTGTATAAAACGGAAGTTTCGCAATTCTCAACTTTTAAGTTCATCTGGTTTGAGTACTTCAAGACTAACTCTCTGCTTCAAAATGTCACACTGGTTAATTTTATGTTGGGTTTTCAGTAATTCAAAATTCCTATTATGTAAAAAATTGTATTGTTAATTTAATTTTCATTTTTTCCTTTTATGTTTTTTTCCATCACCCTAAGTTTACTGGCACCTCTGAATTTGAGATATAAAATGATGGTGGAAGCAAGCATCAGATATGTGGAGAGAAGCTCAGTGCTGAGGCTACTCACAGAGTTCTCTAGTTACTCATAAAGCTATCCTTGGGGAAGGTCTGAGATTAGAGCCACATGCTGCTCTCACAGAGCATTTCTTGAATGGAGAAAGTGAGTTCCCATCAACATTGGTCAGCTTGTAACATTAAAGCAGGAGATGTTGAAGCACATCAAATCATGTGCTGCTATTGATGCAAAGTTCTCAAGCTTGGAATTGGCTCATGGTTGGCAAACTTAAGTTCAATGGCTGAGAGGAAGTATACAGATGTTTCCCAACTCAATTCAGACTACTCTCTCTCCACATTTTGCTAAATATATAACTGGCACATCTTGTTCTTAGGCTACTCTAGTTTTATTGTTTCAGAAGAAGGTTTTAAATTATTAGATTTATCAAATTATTTCCAGAAATTATTTTTTTCAAGAAAGGAATGTTATTGTTTTCAATTCTCTTCTGTAATAAACGGAAATTTCGCAATTCTCAACTTTTAAGTTCATCTGGTTTCAATACTTCAAGACTAACTCTCTGCTTCAAAATGTCACACTGGTTAATTTTATGTTGGGTTTTCAGTAATTCAAAACTCATATTATGTAAATAATTGTATTGTTAATTTCATTTTCATTTTTTCCTTTTATGTTTTTTTTCCATCACCCTAAGTTTACTGGCACCTCTGAATTTGAGATATAAAATGATGGTGGAAGCAAGTATCAGATATGTGGAGAGAAGCTCAGTGCTGAGGCTACTCACAGAGTTCTCTAGTTACTCATAAAGCTATCCTTGGGGAAGGTCTGAGATTAGAGCCACATGCTGCTCTCATGGAGCATTTCTTGAATGGAGAAAGTGAGTTCCCATCAACATTGGTCAGCTTGTAACATTAAAGCAGGAGATGTTGAAGCACATCAAATCATGTGCTGCTATTGATGCAAAGTTCTCAAGCTTGGAATTGGCTCATGGTTGGCAAACTTAAGTTCAATGGCTGAGAGGAAGTGTACAGATGTTTCCCAACTCAATTCAGACTACTCTCTCTCCACATTTTGCTAAATATATAACTGGCACATCTTGTTCTTAGGCTACTCTAGTTTTATTGTTTCAGAAGAAGGTTTTAAATTATTAGATTTATCAAATTATTTCCAGAAAGTATTTTTTTCAAGAAAGGAATGTTATTGTTTTCAATTCTCTTCTGTAATAAACAAAAATTTTGCAATTCTCAACTTTTAAGTTCATCTGGTTTTAATACTTCAAGGCTAACTCTCTGCTTCAAAATGTGACACTGGTTAATTTTATGTTGGGTTTTCAGTAATTCAAAATTCATATTATGTAAATAATTGTATTGTTAATTTCATTTTCATTTTTTCCTTTTACGTTTTTTTCCATCACCCTAAGTTTACTGGCACCTCTGAATTTGAGATATAAAATGATGGTGGAAGCAAGTATCAGATATGTGGAGAGAAGCTCAGTGCTGAGGCTACTCACAGAGTTCTCTAGTTACTCATAAAGCTATCTTTGGGGAAGGTCTGAGATTAGAGCCACATGCTGCTCTCACAGAGCATTTCTTGAATGGAGAAAGTGAGTTCCCATCAACATTGGTCAGCTTGTAACTTTAAAGCAGGAGATGTTGAAGCACATCAAATCATGTGCTTCTATTGATGCAAAGTTCTCAAGCTTGGAATTGGCTCATGGTTGGCAAACTTAAGTTCAATGGCTGAGAGGAAGTGTACAGATGTTTCCCAACTCAATTCAGACTACTCTCTCTCCACATTTTGCTAAATATATAACTGGCACATCTTGTACTTAGGCTACTCTAGTTTTATTGTTTCAGAAGAAGGTTTTATATTATTAGATTTATCAAATTATTTCCAGAAAGTATTTTTATCAAGAAAGGAATGTTATTATTTTCACTTCTCTTTTGTAATAAACGGAAATTTCGCAATTCTCAACTTTTAAGTTCATCTGGTTTCAATACTTCAAGACTAACTCTCTGTTTCAAAATGTCACACTGGTTAATTTTATGTTGGGTTTTCAGTAATTCAAAATTCATATTATGTAAATAATTGTATTGTTAATTTCATTTTCATTTTTTCCTTTTACGCTTTTTTCTATCACCCTAAGTTTACTGGCACCTCTGAATTTGAGATATAAAATGATGGTGGAAGCAAGTGTCAGATATGTGGAGAGAAGCTCAATGCTGAGGCTACTCACAGAGTTCTCTAGTTACTCATAAAGCTATCCTTGGGGAAGGTCTGAGATTAGAGCCACATGCTGCTCTCACAGAGCATTTCTTGAATGGAGAAAATGAGTTCCCATCAATATTGGTCAGCTTGTAACTTTAAAGCAGTAGATGTTGAAGCACATCAAATCATGTGCTGCTATTAATGCAAAGTTCTCAAGCTTGGAATTGGCTCATGGTTGGCAAACTTAAGTTCAATGGCTGAGAGGAAGTGTACAGATGTTTCCCAACTCAATTCAGACTACTCTCTCTCCACATTTTGCTAAATATATAACTGGCACATCTTGTTCTTAGGCTACTCTAGTTTTATTGTTTCAGAAGAAGGTTTTAAATTATTATATTTTTCAAATTATTTCCAGAAAGTATTTTTTTCAAGAAAGGAATGTTATTGTTTTCAATTCTCTTCTGTATAAAACGGAAGTTTCGCAATTCTCAACTTTTAAGTTCATCTGGTTTGAGTACTTCAAGACTAACTCTCTGCTTCAAAATGTCACACTGGTTAATTTTATGTTGGGTTTTCAGTAATTCAAAATTCCTATTATGTAAAAAATTGTATTGTTAATTTCATTTTCATTTTTTCCTTTTACGTTTTTTTCCATCACCCTAAGTTTACTGGCACCTCTGAATTTGAGATATAAAATGATGGTTGAAGCAAGTGTCAGATATGTGGAGAGAAGCTCGGTGCTGAGGCTACTCACAGAGTTCTCTAGTTACTCATAAAGCTATCTTTGGGGAAGGTCTGAGATTAGAGCCACATGCTGCTCTCACGGAGCATTTCTTGAATGGAGAAAGTGAGTTCCCATCAACATTGGTCAGCTTGTAACTTTAAAGCAGGAGATGTTGAAGCACATCAAATCATGTGCTGCTATTGATGCAAAGTTCTCAAGCTTGGAATTGGCTCATGGTTGGCAAACTTAAGCTCAATGGCTGAGAGGAAGTGTACAGATGTTTCCCAACTCAATTCAGACTACTCTCTCTCCACATTTTGCTAAACATATAACTGGCACATCTTGTACTTAGGCTACTCTAGTTTTATTGTTTCAGAAGAAGGTTTTATATTATTAGATTTATCAAATTATTTCCAGAAAGTATTTTTATCAAGAAAGGAATGTTATTATTTTCACTTCTCTTTTGTAATAAACGGAAATTTCGCAATTCTCAACTTTTAAGTTCATCTGGTTTCAATACTTCAAGACTAACTCTCTGTTTCAAAATGTCACACTGGTTAATTTTATGTTGGGTTTTCAGTAATTCAAAATTCATATTATGTAAATAATTGTATTGTTAATTTCATTTTCATTTTTTCCTTTTACGCTTTTTTCCATCACCCTAAGTTTACTGGCACCTCTGAATTTGAGATATAAAATGATGGTGGAAGCAAGTGTCAGATATGTGGAGAGAAGCTCAGTGCTGAGGCTACTCACAGAGTTCTCTAGTTACTCATAAAGCTATCCTTGGGGAAGGTCTGAGATTAGAGCCACATGCTGCTCTCACAGAGCATTTCTTGAATGGAGAAAATGAGTTCCCATCAATATTGGTCAGCTTGTAACTTTAAAGCAGGAGATGTTGAAGCACATCAAATCATGTGCTGCTATTGATGCAAAGTTCTCAAGCTTGGAATTGGCTCATGGTTGGCAAACTTAAGTTCAATGGCTGAGAGGAAGTGTACAGATGTTTCCCAACTCAATTCAGACTACTCTCTCTCCACATTTTGCTAAATATATAACTCGCACATCTTGTTCTTAGGCTACTCTAGTTTTATTGTTTCAGAAGAAGGTTTTAAATTATTATATTTTTTAAATTATTTCCAGAAAGTATTTTTTTCAAGAAAGGAATGTTATTGTTTTCAATTCTCTTCTGTATAAAACGGAAGTTTCGCAATTCTCAACTTTTAAGTTCATCTGGTTTGAGTACTTCAAGACTAACTCTCTGCTTCAAAATGTCACACTGGTTAATTTTATGTTGGGTTTTCAGTAATTCAAAATTCCTATTATGTAAAAAATTGTATTGTTAATTTAATTTTCATTTTTTCCTTTTATGTTTTTTTCCATCACCCTAAGTTTACTGGCACCTCTGAATTTGAGATATAAAATGATGGTGGAAGCAAGCATCAGATATGTGGAGAGAAGCTCAGTGCTGAGGCTACTCACAGAGTTCTCTAGTTACTCATAAAGCTATCCTTGGGGAAGGTCTGAGATTAGAGCCACATGCTGCTCTCACGGAGCATTTCTTGAATGGAGAAAGTGAGTTCCCATCAACATTGGTCAGCTTGTAACATTAAAGCAGGAGATGTTGAAGCACATCAAATCATGTGCTGCTATTGATGCAAAGTTCTCAAGCTTGGAATTGGCTCATGGTTGGCAAACTTAAGTTCAATGGCTGAGAGGAAGTATACAGATGTTTCCCAACTCAATTCAGACTACTCTCTCTCCACATTTTGCTAAATATATAACTGGCACATCTTGTTCTTAGGCTACTCTAGTTTTATTGTTTCAGAAGAAGGTTTTAAATTATTAGATTTATCAAATTATTTCCAGAAATTATTTTTTTCAAGAAAGGAATGTTATTGTTTTCAATTCTCTTCTGTAATAAATGGAAATTTCGCAATTCTCAACTTTTAAGTTCATCTGGTTTCAATACTTCAAGACTAACTCTCTGCTTCAAAATGTCACACTGGTTAATTTTATGTTGGGTTTTCAGTAATTCAAAACTCATATTATGTAAATAATTGTATTGTTAATTTCATTTTCATTTTTTCCTTTTATGTTTTTTTCCATCACCCTAAGTTTACTGGCACCTCTGAATTTGAGATATAAAATGATGGTGGAAGCAAGTATCAGATATGTGGAGAGAAGCTCAGTGCTGAGGCTACTCACAGAGTTCTCTAGTTACTCATAAAGCTATCCTTGGGGAAGGTCTGAGATTAGAGCCACATGCTGCTCTCATGGAGCATTTCTTGAATGGAGAAAGTGAGTTCCCATCAACATTGGTCAGCTTGTAACATTAAAGCAGGAGATGTTGAAGCACATCAAATCATGTGCTGCTATTGATGCAAAGTTCTCAAGCTTGGAATTGGCTCATGGTTGGCAAACTTAAGTTCAATGGCTGAGAGGAAGTGTACAGATGTTTCCCAACTCAATTCAGACTACTCTCTCTCCACATTTTGCTAAATATATAACTGGCACATCTTGTTCTTAGGCTACTCTAGTTTTATTGTTTCAGAAGAAGGTTTTAAATTATTAGATTTATCAAATTATTTCCAGAAAGTATTTTTTTCAAGAAAGGAATGTTATTGTTTTCAATTCTCTTCTGTAATAAACAAAAATTTTGTAATTCTCAACTTTTAAGTTCATCTGGTTTTAATACTTCAAGGCTAACTCTCTGCTTCAAAATGTGACACTGGTTAATTTTATGTTGGGTTTTCAGTAATTCAAAATTCATATTATGTAAATAATTGTATTGTTAATTTCATTTTCATTTTTTCCTTTTACGTTTTTTTCCATCACCCTAAGTTTACTGGCACCTCTGAATTTGAGATATAAAATGATGGTGGAAGCAAGTATCAGATATGTGGAGAGAAGCTCAGTGCTGAGGCTACTCACAGAGTTCTCTAGTTACTCATAAAGCTATCTTTGGGGAAGGTCTGAGATTAGAGCCACATGCTGCTCTCACAGAGCATTTCTTGAATGGAGAAAGTGAGTTCCCATCAACATTGGTCAGCTTGTAACTTTAAAGCAGGAGATGTTGAAGCACATCAAATCATGTGCTTCTATTGATGCAAAGTTCTCAAGCTTGGAATTGGCTCATGGTTGGCAAACTTAAGCTCAATGGCTGAGAGGAAGTGTACAGATGTTTCCCAACTCAATTCAGACTACTCTCTCTCCACATTTTGCTAAATATATAACTGGCACATCTTGTACTTAGGCTACTCTAGTTTTATTGTTTCAGAAGAAGGTTTTATATTATTAGATTTATCAAATTATTTCCAGAAAGTATTTTTATCAAGAAAGGAATGTTATTATTTTCACTTCTCTTTTGTAATAAACGGAAATTTCGCAATTCTCAACTTTTAAGTTCATCTGGTTTCAATACTTCAAGACTAACTCTCTGTTTCAAAATGTCACACTGGTTAATTTTATGTTGGGTTTTCAGTAATTCAAAATTCATATTATGTAAATAATTATATTGTTAATTTCATTTTCATTTTTTCCTTTTACGCTTTTTTCTATCACCCTAAGTTTACTGGCACCTCTGAATTTGAGATATAAAATGATGGTGGAAGCAAGTGTCAGATATGTGGAGAGAAGCTCAATGCTGAGGCTACTCACAGAGTTCTCTAGTTACTCATAAAGCTATCCTTGGGGAAGGTCTGAGATTAGAGCCACATGCTGCTCTCACAGAGCATTTCTTGAATGGAGAAAATGAGTTCCCATCAATATTGGTCAGCTTGTAACTTTAAAGCAGTAGATGTTGAAGCACATCAAATCATGTGCTGCTATTAATGCAAAGTTCTCAAGCTTGGAATTGGCTCATGGTTGGCAAACTTAAGTTCAATGGCTGAGAGGAAGTGTACAGATGTTTCCCAACTCAATTCAGACTACTCTCTCTCCACATTTTGCTAAATATATAACTGGCACATCTTGTTCTTAGGCTACTCTAGTTTTATTGTTTCAGAAGAAGGTTTTAAATTATTATATTTTTCAAATTATTTCCAGAAAGTATTTTTTTCAAGAAAGGAATGTTATTGTTTTCAATTCTCTTCTGTATAAAACGGAAGTTTCGCAATTCTCAACTTTTAAGTTCATCTGGTTTGAGTACTTCAAGACTAACTCTCTGCTTCAAAATGTCACACTGGTTAATTTTATGTTGGGTTTTCAGTAATTCAAAATTCCTATTATGTAAAAAATTGTATTGTTAATTTCATTTTCATTTTTTCCTTTTACGTTTTTTTCCATCACCCTAAGTTTACTGGCACCTCTGAATTTGAGATATAAAATGATGGTTGAAGCAAGTGTCAGATATGTGGAGAGAAGCTCGGTGCTGAGGCTACTCGCAGAGTTCTCTAGTTACTCATAAAGCTATCTTTGGGGAAGGTCTGAGATTAGAGCCACATGCTGCTCTCACGGAGCATTTCTTGAATGGAGAAAGTGAGTTCCCATCAACATTGGTCAGCTTGTAACTTTAAAGCAGGAGATGTTGAAGCACATCAAATCATGTGCTGCTATTGATGCAAAGTTCTCAAGCTTGGAATTGGCTCATGGTTGGCAAACTTAAGCTCAATGGCTGAGAGGAAGTGTACAGATGTTTCCCAACTCAATTCAGACTACTCTCTCTCCACATTTTGCTAAACATATAACTGGCACATCTTGTACTTAGGCTACTCTAGTTTTATTGTTTCAGAAGAAGGTTTTATATTATTAGATTTATCAAATTATTTCCAGAAAGTATTTTTATCAAGAAAGGAATGTTATTATTTTCACTTCTCTTTTGTAATAAACGGAAATTTCGCAATTCTCAACTTTTAAGTTCATCTGGTTTCAATACTTCAAGACTAACTCTCTGTTTCAAAATGTCACACTGGTTAATTTTATGTTGGGTTTTCAGTAATTCAAAATTCATATTATGTAAATAATTGTATTGTTAATTTCATTTTCATTTTTTCCTTTTACGCTTTTTTCCATCACCCTAAGTTTACTGGCACCTCTGAATTTGAGATATAAAATGATGGTGGAAGCAAGTGTCAGATATGTGGAGAGAAGCTCAGTGCTGAGGCTACTCACAGAGTTCTCTAGTTACTCATAAAGCTATCCTTGGGGAAGGTCTGAGATTAGAGCCACATGCTGCTCTCACAGAGCATTTCTTGAATGGAGAAAATGAGTTCCCATCAATATTGGTCAGCTTGTAACTTTAAAGCAGGAGATGTTGAAGCACATCAAATCATGTGCTGCTATTGATGCAAAGTTCTCAAGCTTGGAATTGGCTCATGGTTGGCAAACTTAAGTTCAATGGCTGAGAGGAAGTGTACAGATGTTTCCCAACTCAATTCAGACTACTCTCTCTCCACATTTTGCTAAATATATAACTCGCACATCTTGTTCTTAGGCTACTCTAGTTTTATTGTTTCAGAAGAAGGTTTTAAATTATTATATTTTTTAAATTATTTCCAGAAAGTTTTTTTTTCAAGAAAGGAATGTTATTGTTTTCAATTCTCTTCTGTATAAAACGGAAGTTTCGCAATTCTCAACTTTTAAGTTCATCTGGTTTGAGTACTTCAAGACTAACTCTCTGCTTCAAAATGTCACACTGGTTAATTTTATGTTGGGTTTTCAGTAATTCAAAATTCCTATTATGTAAAAAATTGTATTGTTAATTTAATTTTAATTTTTTCCTTTTATGTTTTTTTCCATCACCCTAAGTTTACTGGCACCTCTGAATTTGAGATATAAAATGATGGTGGAAGCAAGCATCAGATATGTGGAGAGAAGCTCAGTGCTGAGGCTACTCACAGAGTTCTCTAGTTACTCATAAAGCTATCCTTGGGGAAGGTCTGAGATTAGAGCCACATGCTGCTCTCACGGAGCATTTCTTGAATGGAGAAAGTGAGTTCCCATCAACATTGGTCAGCTTGTAACATTAAAGCAGGAGATGTTGAAGCACATCAAATCATGTGCTGCTATTGATGCAAAGTTCTCAAGCTTGGAATTGGCTCATGGTTGGCAAACTTAAGTTCAATGGCTGAGAGGAAGTATACAGATGTTTCCCAACTCAATTCAGACTACTCTCTCTCCACATTTTGCTAAATATATAACTGGCACATCTTGTTCTTATTCTACTCTAGTTTTATTGTTTCAGAAGAAGGTTTTAAATTATTAGATTTATCAAATTATTTCCAGAAATTATTTTTTTCAAGAAAGGAATGTTATTGTTTTCAATTCTCTTCTGTAATAAACGGAAATTTCGCAATTCTCAACTTTTAAGTTCATCTGGTTTCAATACTTCAAGACTAACTCTCTGCTTCAAAATGTCACACTGGTTAATTTTATGTTGGGTTTTCAGTAATTCAAAATTCCTATTATGTAAAAAATTGTATTGTTAATTTCATTTTCATTTTTTCCTTTTATGTTTTTTTCCATCACCCTAAGTTTACTGGCACCTCTGAATTTGAGATATAAAATGATGGTGGAAGCAAGTGTCAGATATGTGGAGAGAAGCTCAGTGCTGAGGCTACTCACAGAGTTCTCTAGTTACTCATAAAGCTATCCTTGGGGAAGGTCTGAGATTAGAGCCACATGCTGCTCTCATGGAGCATTTCTTGAATGGAGAAAGTGAGTTCCCATCAACATTGGTCAGCTTGTAACATTAAAGCAGGAGATGTTGAAGCACATCAAATCATGTGCTGCTATTGATGCAAAGTTCTCAAGCTTGGAATTGGCTCATGGTTGGCAAACTTAAGTTCAATGGCTGAGAGGAAGTGTACAGATGTTTCCCAACTCAATTCAGACTACTCTCTCTCCACATTTTGCTAAATATATAACTGGCACATCTTGTTCTTAGGCTACTCTAGTTTTATTGTTTCAGAAGAAGGTTTTAAATTATTAGATTTATCAAATTATTTCCAGAAAGTATTTTTTTCAAGAAAGGAATGTTATTGTTTTCAATTCTCTTCTGTAATAAACAAAAATTTTGCAATTCTCAACTTTTAAGTTCATCTGGTTTTAATACTTCAAGGCTAACTCTCTGCTTCAAAATGTGACACTGGTTAATTTTATGTTGGGTTTTCAGTAATTCAAAATTCATATTATGTAAATAATTGTATTGTTAATTTCATTTTCATTTTTTCCTTTTACGTTTTTTTCTATCACCCTAAGTTTACTGGCACCTCTGAATTTGAGATATAAAATGATGGTGGAAGCAAGTGTCAGATATGTGAAGAGAAGCTCAGTGCTGAGGCTACTCACAGAGTTCTCTAGTTATTCATAAAGCTATCCATGGGGAAGGTCTGAGATTAGAGCCACATGCTGCTCTCACAGAGCATTTCTTGAATGGAGAAAATGGGTTCCCATCAACATTGGTCAGCTTGTAACTTTGTAGCAGGAGATGTTGAAGCACATCAAATCATGTGCTGCTATTGATGCAAAGTTCTCAAGCTTGGAATTGGCTCATGGTTGGCAAACTTAAGTTCAATGGCTGAGAGGAAGTGTACAGATGTTTCCCAACTCAATTCAGACTACTCTCTCTCCACATTTTGCTAAATTTATGACTGGCACATCTTGTTCTTAGGCTACTCTAGTTTTATTGTTTCAAAAGAAGGTTTTAAATTATTATATTTATCAAATTATTTCCAGAAAGTATTTTTTTCAAGAAAGGAATGTTATTGTTTTCAATTCTCTTCTGTATTAAACGGAAATTTCGCAATTCTCAACTTTTAAGTTCATCTGGTTTCAATACTTCAAGACTAACTCTCTGCATCAAAATGTCACACTGGTTAATTTTATGTTGGGTTTTCAGTAATTCAAAATTCATATTATGTAAATAATTGTATTGTTAATTTCATTTTCATTTTTTCCTTTTACGTTTTTTTCCATCACCCTAAGTTTACTGGCACCTCTGAATTTGAGATATAAAATGATGGTGGAAGCAAGTGTCAGATATGTGGAGAGAAGCTCAGTGCTGAGGCTACTCACAGAGTTCTCTAGTTACTCATAAAGCTATCCTTGGGGAAGGTCTGAGATTAGAGCCACATGCTGCTCTCACAGAGCATTTCTTGAATGGAGAAAGTGAGTTCCCATCAACATTGGTCAGCTTGTAACTGTAAAGCAGGAGATGTTGAAGCACATCAAATCATGGGCTGCTATTGATGCAAAGTTCTCAAGCTTGGAATTGGCTCATGGTTGGAAACATAAGTTCAATGGCTGAGAGGAAGTGTATAGATGTTTCCCAACTCAATTCAGACTACTCTCTCTCCACATTTTGCTAAATATATAACTGGCACATCTTGTTCTTAGGCTACTCTAGTTTTATTATTTCAGAAGAAGGTTTTAAATTATTGGATTTATCAAATTATTTCCAGAAAGTATTTTTTTCAAGAAAGGAATGTTATTGTTTTCAATTCTCTTCTGTATTAAACGGAAATTTCGCAATTCTCAACTTTTAAGTTCATCTGGTTTCAATACTTCAAGACTAACTCTCTGCATCAAAATGTCACACTGGTTAATTTTATGTTGGGTTTTCAGTAATTCAAAATTCATATTATGTAAATAATTGTATTGTTAATTTCATTTTCATTTTTTCCTTTTACTTTTTTTTCCATCACCCTAAGTTTACTGGCACCTCTGAATTTGAGATATAAAATGATGGTGGAAGCAAGTGTCAGATATGTGGAGAGAAGCTCAGTGCTGAGGCTACTCACAGAGTTCTCTAGTTACTCATAAAGCTATCCTTGGGGAAGGTCTGAGATTAGAGCCACATGCTGCTCTCACAGAGCATTTCTTGAATGGAGAAAATGGGTTCCCATCAACATTGGTCAGCTTGTAACTTTGTAGCAGGAGATGTTGAAGCACATCAAATCATGTGCTGCTATTGATGCAAAGTTCTCAAGCTTGGAATTGGCTCATGGTTGGCAAACTTAAGTTCAATGGCTGAGAGGAAGTGTACAGATGTTTCCCAACTCAATTCAGACTACTCTCTCTCCACATTTTGCTAAATTTATGACTGGCACATCTTGTTCTTAGGCTACTCTAGTTTTATTGTTTCAAAAGAAGGTTTTAAATTATTATATTTATCAAATTATTTCCAGAAAGTATTTTTTTCAAGAAAGGAATGTTATTGTTTTCAATTCTCTTCTGTATAAAACGGAAGTTTCGCAATTCTCAACTTTTAAGTTCATCTGGTTTGAATACTTCAAGACTAACTCTCTGCTTCAAAATGTCACACTGGTTAATTGTATGTTGGGTTTTCAGTAATTCAAAATTCTTTTATGTAAAGAATTGTATTGTTAATTTCATTTTCATTTTTTCCTTTTACGTTTTTTTTCATCACACTAAGTTTACTGGCACCTCTGAATTTGAGATATAAAATGATGGTGGAAGCAAGTGTCAGATATGTGGAGAGAAGCTCAGTGCTGAGGCTACTCACAGAGTTCTCTAGTTATTCATAAAGCTATCTTTGGGGAAGGTCTGAGATTAGAGCCACATGCTGCTCTCACGGAGCATTTCTTGAATGGAGAAAGTGAGTTCCCATCAACATTGGTCAGCTTGTAACTTTAAAGCAGGAGATGTTGAAGCACATCAAATCATGTGCTGCTATTGATGCAAAGTTCTCAAGCTTGGAATTGGCTCATGGTTGGCAAACATAAGTTCAATGGCTGAGAGGAAGTGTATAGATGTTTCCCAACTCAATTCAGACTACTCTCTCTCCACATTTTGCTAAATATATAACTGGCACATCTTGTTCTTAGGCTACTCTAGTTTTATTGTTTCAGAAGAAGGTTTTAAATTATTGGATTTATCAAATTATTTCCAGAAAGTATTTTTTTTAAGAAAGGAATGTTATTGTTTTCAATTCTCTTCTGTATTAAACGGAAATTTCGCAATTCTCAACTTTTAAGTTCATCTGGTTTCAATACTTCAAGACTAACTCTCTGCATCAAAATGTCACACTGGTTAATTTTATGTTGGGTTTTCAGTAATTCAAAATTCATATTATGTAAATAATTGTATTGTTAATTTCATTTTCATTTTTTCCTTTTACGTTTTTTTCCATCACCCTAAGTTTACTGGCACCTCTGAATTTGAGATATAAAATGATGGTGGAAGCACATGTCAGATATGTGGAGAGAAGCTCAGTGCTGAGGCTACTCACAGAGTTCTCTAGATACTCATAAAGCTATCCTTGGGGAAGGTCTGAAATTAGAGCCACATGCTGCTCTCACAGAGCATTTCTTGAACGGAGAAAGTGAGTTCCCATCAACATTGGTCAGCTTGTAACTTTAAAGCAGGAGATGTTGAAGCACATAAAATCATGGGCTGCTATTGATGCAAAGTTCTCAAGCTTGGAATTGGCTCATGGTTGGCAAACTTAAGTTCAATGGCTGAGAGGAAGTTTACAGATGTCTCCCAACTCAATTCAGACTACTCTCTCTCCACATTTTGCTAAATATATAACTGGCACATCTTGTTCTTAGGCTACTCTAGTTTTATTGTTTCAGAAGAAGGTTTTAAATTATTAGATTTATCAAAATATTTCCAGAAAGTATTTTTCTCAAAAAAAGAATATTATTGTTTTCAATTCTCTTCTGTATTAAACGGAAATTTTGCAATTCTCCACTTTTAAGTTCATCTGTTTTCAATGCTTCAAGACTAACTCTCTGCTTCAAAATGTCACACTGGTTAATTTTATGTTGGGTTTTCAGCAATTCAAAATTCCTATTATGTAAAAAGTTGTATTGTTAATTTCATTTTTATTTTTTCCTTTTTACGTTTTTTTCCATTACCCTAAGTTTACTGGCACCTCTGAATTTGAGATATAAAACGATGGTGGAAGCAAGTGTCATATATGTGGAGAGAAGCTTAGTGCTGAGGCTACTCACAGAGTTTTCTAGTTTCTCATAAAGCTATCCTTGGGGAAGGTCAGAGATTAGAGCCACATGCTGCTCTCACCGAGCATTTCTTAAATGGAGAAAGTGAGTTTCCATCAACATTGGTCAGCTTGTAACTTTAAAGCAGGAGATGTTGAAGCACATAAAATCATGTGCTGCTATTGATGCAAAGTTCTCAAGCTTGGAATTGGCTCATGGTTGGCAAACTTAAGTTCAATGGCTGAGAGGAAGTGTACAGATGTTTCCCAACTCAATTCAGACTACTCTCTCACCACATTTTGCTAAATTTATAACTGGCATATCTTGTTCTTAGGCTACTCTAGATTTTATTGTTTCAGAAGAAAGTTATAAATTATTATATTTATCAAATTATTTCCAGAAAGTACTTTTTCAAGAAAGAAATGTTATTGTTTTCACTTCTCTTCTGTATAAAACGGAAATTTCGTAAATCTCAACTTTTAAGTTCATCTGGATTTAATACTTCAAGACTAAATCTCTGCTTAAAAACGTCATACTGGTTAATTTTATGTTGGGTTTTTAGTAATTCAAAATTCATATTATGTAAATAATTGTATTGTTAATTTCATTTTCATTTTTTCCTTTTACGTTTTTTTCCATCACCCTAAGTTTACTGGCACCTCTGAATTTGAGATATAAAATGATGGTGGAAGCAAGTGTCAGATATGTGGAGAGAAGCTCAGTGCTGAGGCTACTCACAGAGTTCTCTAGTTACTTATAAAGCTATCCTTGGGGAAGGTCTGAGATTAGAGCCACATGCTGCTCTCACAGAGCATTTCTTGAATGGAGAAAATGAGTTCCCATCAACATTGGTCAGCTCATAACTTTGAAGCAGGAGATGTTGAAGCACATCAAATCATGTGCTGCTATTGATGCAAACTTCTCAAGCTTGGTATTGGCTCATGGTTGGCAAACTTAAGTTTAATATCTGAGAGGAAGTGTACAGATGTTTCCCAACTCAATTCAGACTACTCTCTCTCCACATTTTGCTAAATTTTTAACTGGCATATCTTGTTCTTAGGCTACTCTAGATTTTATTTCAGAAGAAGGTTTTAAATTATTATATTTATCAAATTATTTCCAGAAAGTATATTTTTCCAGAAAGAAATGTTATTGTTTTCACTTCTCTTCTGTATAAAACGGAAATTTCGCAATTCTCAACTTTTAAGTTCATCTGGTTTCAATACTTCAAGACTAACTCTCTGCTTCAAAATGTCACACTGGTTAATTTTATGTTGTGTTTTCAGCAATTCAAAATTCCTATTATGTAAAAAGTTGTATTGTTAATTTCATTTTTATTTTTTCCTTTTTACGTTTTTTTCCATTACCCTAAGTTTACTGGCACCTCTGAATTTGAGATATAAAACGATGGTGGAAGCAAGTGTCATATATGTGGAGAGAAGCTTAGTGCTGAGGCTAGTCACAGAGTTTTCTAGTTTCTCATAAAGCTATCCTTGGGGAAGGTCAGAGATTAGAGCCACATGCTGCTCTCACAGAGCATTTCTTAAATGGAGAAAGTGAGTTTCCATCAACATTGGTCAGCTTGTAACTTTAAAGCAGGAGATGTTGAAGCACATCAAATCATGTGCTGCTATTGATGCAAACTTCTCAAGCTTGGTATTGGCTCATGGTTGGCAAACTTAAGTTTAATATCTGAGAGGAAGTGTACAGATGTTTCCCAACTCAATTCAGACTACTCTCTCTCCACATTTTGCTAAATTTTTAACTGGCATATCTTGTTCTTAGGCTACTCTAGATTTTATTTCAGAAGAAGGTTTTAAATTATTATATTTATCAAATTATTTCCAGAAAGTATATTTTTCCAGAAAGAAATGTTATTGTTTTCACTTCTCTTCTGTATAAAACGGAAATTTCGCAATTCTCAACTTTTAAGTTCATCTGGTTTCAATACTTCAAGACTAACTCTCTGCTTCAAAATGTCACACTGGTTAATTTTATGTTGTGTTTTCAGCAATTCAAAATTCCTATTATGTAAAAAGTTGTATTGTTAATTTCATTTTTATTTTTTCCTTTTTACGTTTTTTTCCATTACCCTAAGTTTACTGGCACCTCTGAATTTGAGATATAAAACGATGGTGGAAGCAAGTGTCATATATGTGGAGAGAAGCTTAGTGCTGAGGCTAGTCACAGAGTTTTCTAGTTTCTCATAAAGCTATCCTTGGGGAAGGTCAGAGATTAGAGCCACATGCTGCTCTCACAGAGCATTTCTTAAATGGAGAAAGTGAGTTTCCATCAACATTGGTCAGCTTGTAACTTTAAAGCAGGAGATGTTGAAGCACATAAAATCATGTGCTGCTATTGATGCAAAGTTCTCAAGCTTGGAATTGGCTCATGGTTGGCAAACTTAAGTTCAATGGCTGAGAGGAAGTTTACAGATGTTTCCCAACTCAATTCAGACTACTCTCTCACCACATTTTGCTAAATTTATAACTGGCATATCTTGTTCTTAGGCTACTCTAGATTTTATTGTTTCAGAAGAAAGTTATAAATTATTATATTTATCAAATTATTTCCAGAAAGTACTTTTTTCAAGAAAGAAATGTTATTGTTTTCACTTCTTTTCTGTATAAAACGGAAATTTCGTAAATCTCAACTTTTAAGTTCATCTGGATTTAATACTTCAAGACTAAATCTCTGCTTAAAAATGTCATACTGGTTAATTTTATGTTGGGTTTTTAGTAATTCAAAATTCATATTATGTAAATAATTGTATTGTTAATTTCATTTTCATTTTTTCCTTTTACGTTTTTTTCCATCACCCTAAGTTTACTGGCATCTCTGAATTTGAGATATAAAATGATGGTGGAAGCAAGTGTCAGATATGTGGAGAGAAGCTCAGTGCTGAGGCTACTCACAGAGTTCTCTAGTTACTCATAAAGCTATCCTTGGGGAAGGTCTGAGATTAGAGCCACATGCTGCTCTCACAGAGAATTTCTTGAATGGAGAAAATGAGTTCCCATCAACATTGGTCAGCTCATAACTTTGAAGCAGGAGATGTTGAAGCACATCAAATCATGTGCTGCTATTGATGCAAACTTCTCAAGCTTGGAATTGGCTCATGGTTGGCAAACTTAAGTTCAATGGCTGAGAGGAAGTGTACAGATGTTTCCCAACTCAATTCAGACTACTCTCTCTCCACATTTTGCTAAATATATAACTGGCACATCTTGTTCTTAGGCTACTCTAGTTTTTCTTGTTTCAGAAGAAGGTTATAAATTATTATATTTATCAAATTATTTCCAGAAAGTATTTTTTTCAAGAAAGAAATGTTATTTTTTTCACTTCTCTTCTTTATGAAACGTAAATATCGCAATTCTCAACTTTTAAGCACATGTGGATTGATTACTTCAAGACAAACTCTCTGCTTCAAAATGTAACACTAGTTAATGTTCTGCTGAGTTTTCAGTATTTCAAAATCCTTATTATGTAAAGAATTGTATTGTTAGTTTCATTTTCATTTTTTCCATTTACGTTTTTTTCCATCACCCTAAGTTTACTGGCACCTCTGAATTTGAGATATAAAATGATGGTGGAAACAAGTGTCAGATATGTGGAGAGAATCTCAGTGCTGAGGCTACTCACAGAGTTCTCTAGTTACTCATAAAGCTATCCTTGGGGAAGGTCTGAGATTAGAGCCACATGCTGCTCTCCCAGAGCGTTTCTTGAATGGAGGAATTGAGTTCCCATCAACATTGGTCACCTTGTAACTTTAAAGCAGGAGATGCTGAAGCATATTGCGGCTGGATTACTTATAATAAATTTAATAAAAACGTATTAAATTTATTTAAAGGAAAAAGCGCAGGGTGCTTTTTCTATATCATTGCAAATGTACTTATTTTTGATATTGTGTTTGTATTTTGGTATAGGAAATGTCTTGTTTGGGGTTTTGCAGCTTTGCTAGAGGAAATCTTCTCCAATTAGGCATATCTGGGGAGGAAGTCTGTTTTTACTGATATCAGGAAATGCTAACTAAGTCTTTTGATGTGAAGTGTCAAATGCCTGCTCTGGCCTGAAGGCCCAGCAGAGAGCAGTTACCTGAATCCTGGTTAAAGTGAAAGGAAATCTCTGATCATTGTGATTTAGGTTATCACAGATTTCTGCAGATTTTGATAAGTATAAATTGCATTTAAATCCATGTTTGGGGAAACACATTGCATCCTGATAGTAAAAATAACTCAGACTTCAGGGGGCTGGCTTACCCTCTGCGAGGCTATGTCCAAAACTGTATAAAACATCACTGGTTTGTACTGAAATGTATCATTCTTGTTTCTTCTGACCTCTTGATCACTGGTACCTTAAACCAGTGTGAAAGGAAATAAATATCACTTGCTTCAAAGACCTGCTTGACAACTTCTTCCATGCTGAAATTCCTGTGACCTACAGATTAGACCCAACTCTAATCCATTCCTGGCTGTTCTGAGGTTTGGACCCAGCTTTCCGGTACCACCGCTCTGCCCACTACCCTGCAGCTCTGGTCAGTGTGATAGGCCAGGGGGGATCCATCCACAGCAACCCTGATCTATAGGAAGAGGTCAGCAGTACCAGCCCAGGTAAACCAGCAAGGGTGTTCCCTAGCAGCGACAATTACCCCGAAGGAACGCGGTTCTGGATGCCGTAAAGTATTCCAGTGTGGCAGCATTTGTAAGCCCCTCCTACTGCGGTTATATAGCGCATTTGGGATAACAAAAGGGACCAGTGGCAAAGTAAACCCAGACGGTTCCCAACAACAGACAGGGTGGCATAGGAGTTCCATCCTGTAACAGATTTCTGGTGTCAAGTGGCGGGATAACCCCAGGCAGCTTTTCGTGCACCAGTCAGGAGAGCCCAGTTATTCAGAAGAGGAATAACTGCAGCCAGGAGAACGCTCAGGATGTCTAAGTACAGTAAAATGTCCAAGGTGGACCTCAAGATAATGTGTCAAGCTAAGAAGATAGACATTCCTAATATAGCGAAAAGGAGCAAAATGAGACAGGCGCTGAAGGCCTGGGATGACCAATATGGGTCAGCAGATGAGGAAGCTGACAGTGATTAGGAGAAGACGGTAATGCCAAACCTAGCGGCATCTGCAGTAACATCCCAGGATACAGCACCTGTTCCCAGTGACAGTCCCCTCCCACAGAGTGAACCAGTGGCGGAAGTTCATCAGCGTGATGAGGGTAACTTTTCTGTACTAATGCAGCAGCTGGGGTCCCTGGGAGACAAAACAACTGAGGCAGAGCGTTTGGTTATTATCAAGTTGTGAGGCAATCGGTGGGCACTGTCTCCCGCACCAGCCCGTGAACAGTCATCTGCTGCGCCCAGATTGGGCTTTCTCCACTGTACCAAATTTGATGATAATGTTGGAGATATTGATGGACATTTGCAGGTTTTCCAAATGTCTTGAAACCTCCATGACTTGCTCAAAGAAGAGTGGATCAAGTATCTGGTTCCCACGCTACATGGTCATGCACTGGAAGTTAATTGCGGAGTGGCCCCCGAGGGCCCTCATTAAGGGCTATGTTATTACCCCGGAAACCTACCGGCAGTAGTTTTGGGACTAAAAGCACCCATATCAGCTATGAGGAATTTGCCAACCAGTTACGGCAGTTGGCAATAAGATGGATTAATGGATCTGACGCCAAGTCCTGGGAAGAATTAGTGGACTTAATTTGCAGAGAGCAATTTCACCGCCGTTGTGCACTGGAGGTGAAGGAGTGGGTATTGGACCGTAGTCCAGCAACCCTGGAGAAAGCGGCCCAGTTGGTGGATCAGTATGTAGCTGTCAAGCCATACTGGCAGAAGCACCAGTTTATCAACCAACCCAAATGGACTGTACAATCAGGGGGGCACCCCTCTTCTACTCACCCCCAAAAGCAAATCCCTAACCCTTCGGGTATCACACGTCAGCCACCGCCCTGCCCTGTCCCTGGGAGTTATCAGAGACCATCGTAGCCCAGGCTGGAGAGGAAGTGCTCCAACTGTGGGAAAACTGGTCACCTGCGGATGGACTGCCCCACAGGAACGGCACCCCAGACTCGTGCCCCTAATCCGATTCCTGGGGCCCGGCTGACTTTCTTAACTGGTGAAGGTGAACCATTAGAGACTGTTTCCACCACTGCCAGCCCAACGGAGTGTGGCATATCTGAAGGTGACTTGGAGGGAAGAGTCACCTGTGTGGCCAAAAGACCCCTCAAGCTGGTCCAAGTGGGACCCTGCAGGGAGAAGAACTGAGAGACTCAGTGGCATCCATAACTGTAGTGAGCCCCCATCTTATTGATCCTGCTGCAGTATTGCAGGGTCGCACTGCTTAAGTTACCGTGGCAGATGGACTGCAGAAGGAAGTGCCTGTAGCAAGGGTGTATCTGGTCTGGGGAGATGTTGGAGAGTTGCGAGATGTTGCCGTTATGGATGGCCTCCCAACTGACCGCATTTCTCAACTCTATTAACCATAGCCAAGCTGCCAAATTACAGTTTTCAGGATCTACATGTGCAAAACCCAACCCAGAGGAAAAGACCACAGCTGCTAGACAATAGCCATCGCCAGCAACCACAGCTTCAGTCAGCCAAGAGGAAAAGACCACCTCTGCTATTTCTTCAGGAAACAGCCAGCCATTTGCCTCTGGGAAGATTGCGTCCCCTAGCAATGCAGATGATGTCTCTTGCTAACCTGATCTTGTGGGGGTGCCTGGTAATGCTCCTGAAATAGCGAAGTCAAGCAATCCGAAGTCAGGCCGTGCTGGTAGAGAGGTACAATAGGATTAGGCAGGAGCGTAGTCAGGCAGCTGAAGGTCAAACCAGGAAAGCAGTAAATGGAAGGTCAGGGGAAGCCAAGTCAGGAGCCGAGGAGTCAGTCAGGATGTTAGGTAGCACACAGAAACGCTGGAGCATAAGGAATCTGTCAAAGTCGAATAATTGGATGAAAGAAAGTATATTGATTAATATTGTTTTACCGTGCGATTGTGATAAGTACGCCACGTGTCATGGCGCAATCGCATGTTAAACAACGCACGCATACACTTACACTTACACATTCACTTGTATATAGTTCATTTTTATAATAGTTCCAATCCACAGTCGTTTATGAACACATGTTGTTGAGTTTATAGTTAAATATTATAAGGATATATGTACACGTTAGTGAGATCTAAGGTTCAGGTCACAGGAAACATATCATGTCTGGTATCATTCTAATCCCCTATTTATCCGCAGACGTCCGGTTCAATCGCCTAATGGATCGCACCTTGCGTATGCTAGATATGAATTATAGGGAATAAATGATCATGTATGGTATTGTGTGTGTAAGGTAAATAGATCAGTTTGAACTAGTTCTTGGCGGGAAGATTACTATGCTTCTTCTGGAGAGCTGACCCCCACCCTTGGATGGCATTGTTTGAACTGGCCAATGACCTGCATTACACTGGACCTTCTTGAAGCCTGAACCTATGGTAACATGCCAAATCATCTGTATTGTTTTCACTGTATCACTGACTGTATATAAGCAGGAGCTCTGGGACCAGCATGCAGTCACGTTGACCACAGACTTCAGGAGTGAATGGCTGTATTCTGGATCCAGGGTGCAGCATATGTATCGGCTGTACTTATTTATTGAACTGTTATTCTTTTGCTTTTGCTAATAAATTGCTTTGTGGTTTGGAACCACACAAATCGCATAGACAATGATTATTGGTAAACGATAAAATAACTTTAATAATTTGGGCGCTCGCAGCGGTGGTTATGCTACCTGATGATTCGCAAAGCCTACGGATTTCGGTTTCTCCACAAAGGGTGGAGAGTCGCGTCATATATGGGTAAGAACGCAATGTGTTCAAAACCTGTTTATCATTCTGTGTTGTGAAACCGAATGTCCGTTTTTGCATAATCTAAGGAGCGCTAACTTGAATCTAGGGACAAGAAAGAGAATTGTTTCTTTTTATTGTTGTTTTGCGTCTTAAATGTGTTGCATTGCATAGCGTATGCGTACTTCCTACATTGCGTATGTGTACTTCCGGTATTGTTGCCATGTGTTTAAGCAGTTGTTTTGATAGTCTGTTATATATGTATAGTATAATCACTTGTTAAAGCCTCTGAAAAGATATTACTACTGTTTGGGAAATTAATTTTCTGCGCAGAAAACGAAGGTGTCTATTGTGTGATTATAAAGAGAAGAGTTTATTTACTGTTGAAAAGAGACAGAGAGTATCAGGTGCTGTTTGACGAAATAGATCATAGAGATAACCAGAGAAAAAAAGATCCTGTTTGAAAAGAGAACAGTATAAAGAAACCTTTGTGGCATTCTGTTCTAAAAGAGAACAGGGTATAAATAGACGCTGAAACAAAAACAAGTGGTTTTCGTTGAATTCCCAATAGTAATCGCAAAGCTTACTGATAGTATCTGTAAGCGGTGCGATCGGACCGCATGGTTGATTGTGCAACCGTGATTGTGACTTGGGAGTTGTGGGGGGAAACCGCTGATATTATGATAAATATTGAGTGCTAGTTGTAAAGTACCCAAACTAGGAAAGGCAGGGTATTGCGAAGTTGGTACTTTTCTGATCCCAGTTGTTGTGTTAGGTTGTTCCTTGATTGAGTACGCTGACAATTGCGTGTTATTGTTCAGTGATACTTAGTCGGGAGGAGGTGAGCGAACGTAGCCTGTTCAAATCGTCCATGGCCAATAAAAATAGTGGTAGCGGTGTGTGTTATGGAAAAGCTAGAGATGGTAGGGAACGTCCTGCCTATGGATGGGCCAATTGGTTCAGCAAGGTATATTATGTATAAGAAATATGGTGCGTACGCAAAGGAGTACTGTGACAAATGGGTCAAGATGACCCAGGAGTGTGTGAGACCTTTTCCCAAGGATGGTAGTTTTGATTTAGAGGCACTAAGTACTGTTAGAGATAAAATATGTTTTGATTAGATCAATGGAACAGAGAATTATATACAATGACTGCATAAAACTGTGGCAACAGGAAGGGTGGCAGGGTAATAATACATGCGTACCGGAAGTAAGCATTGCAAAGCAAAGAGAAGTGAGCACAAGCACGCCCCCGCCGCCAAATGCGGTTGGGGTGGTAAGTACAGCCGATACCAAAAATGTTAAAAATGTAACTAGTAACTTGATTCCTCTGAAGAATTATTGAGCCTTAGTCCTGCTGCTGCTGCTGCTGCTGCTGGGGGTGGATCTTCAACCCAGATGAAGACTACTAGTAGTTTACAACAATTAACTGTTAAACAATCCTTTGCTAGAGGAAGAAAGTAAGAAACCTGTCACCCAGTCGCAAAGCGGATCACAGACGCCATGGGGACTATGCTAGTATTAGATCTGCGTCCAATGTCCACTATTAATGCAGCTGGTTTTAGACAGTTACTTGAGGTCTTCTGTCCCTATTACCAAATTCCATCATGACACCATTTTACTAGAAAAGCTATTCCTCACCTCTACCAGAAGGTTCATAAAAATGTAATTATTGGGCTACAAAATGCATTTCTACCCACTGTATGGGGACAAGCGGAACTGGGAAAACTAAAGATTATATGACTGTGACAGCCCACTGGGTTGGTGATTCGCCTTCACCAGCAGGAACAGCAGCAGCATGTACCCAAGTACGTCACATTTTTCAGAAGTAGGCTACTCTGTGTATCAGCGGCTCCAGTAAGAGGCATACAGCTGACAATCTGTTACAAAAAGTAAGGAATGTCATTGCAACATAGCTAATCCTGCTTGGACTCTCCTGAGGATATGTGATTTCTGATAACGACACCAATATTGTTAGAGCATTACAGCCGGGGGAAATTCCATCACATTTCCTGTTTTGCTTACTGTCAGGCGCCGCTCGGCGGCCGCCCGCCCGTCCACACAGAACGTCTGGTTGCCTAGCAACCAGACGCATCACTTCCCCTTCCGCCCGGCCAGCTCAGACCCAGAAGCGTCCCCGTTGCTAGGCAACGGGACGCTGCTTGAAGAGAGCGCTACGGCGCTACAGGATGACTAGCGCTACGGCGCTACAGCTATGACAGCACTACTAGTGCTGAGGGCATTGGCTAGCAGCACTATTTAAGCCCCTCTGACCTCACCTCCTGTGCCAGAGTTTCAGGTCCTTTCCTGTCCTCCAGCGTTCCAGTGTTCCTGTGTTTATCTGTTTCCTGACCCTTGCTTTCCTCCAGTTTATTGCCGTTTGCCTGTGACCATTGTGACCTGGATTGCCTTGACTACCCCTTTTGGATCTCCCTTTTGTACCTCGCTGTCAGAACGTTATTGACCCGGCTTGATTCACACCCTGCTCGGATTCTCCTTGTGTACCTGCATTGCCCGCACCAATGCCGAACCTGCCTGTCTGACAATTCTCCCGTGCCTCGCTATCTGACTCGTGGAAAGACCGCGACCTGCGTGTTTCCTGCCGCTAAGCCCATACCTCCTTGCGGGGGTCCCTGGTGAACACCAGGGGCACGTTAGACTCCGCGCCTTCCTCCGAGTAGTGCCAACGATAGCAGGTACGCTATACTAGTCGTGACACTCACACAATCAACTTGGTGTTACAGAACTTTTAAAAAATGACAATGACATACAGGAGATGCTGCTTGTGTCCCGAAAAATTTAGGGTAATTTTTGGGATTCTGCAACAGCATGTAGGAGAATGCAGCAGCTGCAAGAAGACTTGCATTTGAGGGGAATGTACTTTAGTCCAGCGAAGTAGTCACCTGTGAAGAGAGTGCAGACACTTGAGTCAAGTGATTGCCTTAATTATACTTTTTGAGAAGAGCTAGAGAAATTTTACGGATGAAATAAAACAAAGTAAATCTGCTAACTATATTAATTGTAGATTAAGTACTTAATTCGCTTCACCAGGATCCAAGAGCTATCAACATCTTGTAATGACGTCTACTCCTTCAGTTTCTCTGGCAACTGCTTGTCGGAAAAAACTTCGTGACAACTCTGCCATAAAATTAACTACAAATTCCATGAGAAAGGCCATTATCGGCAATCACATCAAAGTACACAGACTTCTATGATGGTGGATTCCAGCGGGGATGAATTAGTATTGTTTGAGGAAGATGTACTCAATGATGAGGGTGAATATGATGACAGTGTAGATTGCAGCAGGTGCTGAAATCTAGCTAAGAGAAGGGAGCTACCTGATGCTGGTATGCCTTGTAATATTTTGGGTAGAATGGTATCTTGGCAATTTTATGTTTTTCTACAATAAATTCCCCTTTTTTAGAGAGGTTTTTTTTTTCTTTAAAAAGGTACAAGCTTTTTATTTACATGTTTGTTTACCTGACTTAAAACCACTGTGCAGTTCAACATAGGCTTTATGTATGAGCTATGGCACAATACAATGTCACAGAGACTTGAAGAACACTGACAGCCCTATTATTGCAATTTCTGTTTCAGCACTGAACCCTGCCACCTCTCCTGTTTCAGAGTGAGCTATGGTACAATAAAATGTAACTGCAGATTTAGCCCGAGCCAGGCAGGCCTATAATTTCTATTTCAGCAATTACAATTAGCAATGGAGAAATGGAGCTCTTCTCTTTGGGTGTTACCTATATAATGCCTGCAAATTCTACAGACAAACCTGCTTGTCTTCCAATTCATTTTTGACTCTTAGCAATTGAGCACTCTTCTTTGGGTGTATGTTAGACCCTACACTTATCAGTGTAAATGCAGAAAAATACAGTTTAATCCCTGTTAGGCCCTCCCTAAACAATACACTGCTATATTAGGATTTCAGCACTCAGAAAATACAGCTTTTTTTTATAAGGGGGTACATGACACCCCAAACACTTTGTAGTGCAAAATCAGAAAAATATAGTGCTATTAGGATTTTTTCAGCACTCAGAAAATACAGCTTTTTTTATAAGGGGGTATATGACACCCCAAACACTTTGTAGTGCAAATTCAGAAATATACAGTGCTGCTATATTACAATTTCAGCACTCAGCAAATACAGCTTTTTTTTAGAAGGGGATATGAGAACCTAAACACTTTGTAGTGCAAATTCAGAAAAATGCCTGCTCTATACTGCTCTATTCCTGCTCTATTCTCTGACCCCCTCTCTCAAATGGCGCTAGATCGCCGTGGAGATGGGTATTTATTGATTATAAAATTCGCGAGATGAGATCCGACGACATCATGATGACATTTTGCCTCGTTCTGAAAACCGAATAGGCGCAAGAGTACTGAGCCGACTCGACTCGGTACTCGGATCCCCGAAGTTCGGGTGGGTTCGGTTTCAAGGAAACCGAGCCCGCCCATCTCTAACTTTCTTGTTGTTGCTTGTTTGTCTTCTGTTGTATGGTGTTTACTTTCCTGCCGCTGGTCGATGGTAAGGAATGAAAATGTTTGTTTTTCTTTGTTAGTTGAAATTGACTTTGTTTTGTTCCCTTTTCTTTAGGTAAGGACAAACAAATAAATATATATACTTAGTAATTAAGAGGATTACTGGAGGAGTCCAAAATTTCTCTTGAAAGACAAAATAACAATGGGTCATTGTAACATTATTTCTTCTTGGTGCAGTGGCTATGGTAACCTATTTGGCTGAGATTCATTATCTAAAATTAAGTGTGTACATACTCTGCTCTAATGTTGTTTTATGTATTCAGGAACACACAGTGGGGATACAAAGTATGCACCACAAAAGGTTAATTTTGCACTTCTCCATTATAGTCACGAGTCCATCACAAGTTTAAATAGTTATTATGATATTTACTGGGCTCCTCTTCAGCCACTGTACATAGCTCCATGTATCACCTCCAGTCACTGTACATAGCTCCATGTATCCTCCCATCCTCTCCAGTCACTGTACATAGCTCCATGTATCATCCTCTATGCTCCGCAGTCACTGTACATAGCTCCATGTATCATCCTCTATCCTCCCCAGTCACTGTACGTAGCTCAATGTATCACCTCCAGTCACTGTACATAGCTCCATGTATCATCCTCTATGCTCCCCAGTCACTGTACATAGCTCCATGTATCACCTCCAGTCACTGTACATAGCTCCATGTATCATCCTCTATGCTCCCCAGTCACTGTACATAGCTCCATGTATCACCTCCAGTCACTATACATAGCTCCATGTATCATACTCTATCCTCTCCAGTCAGTGGGCATAGCTCCATGTATCACCTCCAGTCACTGTACATAGCTCCATGTATCCTCCCATCTTCTCCAGTCACAGTACATAGCTCCATGTATCATCCTCCATCCTCTCCAGTCACTGTACATAGCTCCATGTATCATCCTCCATCCTCTCCAGGTACTGTACACAGCTCCATGTATCATCCTCTATCCTCTCCAGTCACTGTACATAGCTCCATGTATCACCTCCAGTCACTGTACATAGCTCCATGTATCATCCTCCATCCTCTCCAGTCACTGTACATAGCTCCATGTATCATCCTCTCCAGCCACTGTACATAGCTCCATGTATCATCCTCCCATCCTCTCCAGTCACTGTACATAGCTCCATGTATCATCCTCCATCCTCTCCAGTCACTGTACATAGCTCCATGTATCCTCCCATCCTCTCCAGTCACTGTACATAGCTCCATGTATCCTCCCATCTTCTCCAGTCACTGTACATAGCTCCATGTATCCTCCTATCCTCTCCAGTCACTGTACATAGCTCCATGTATCCTCCCATCTTCTCCAGTCTTTGGGCATAGCTCCATGTATCATCCTCTCCAGCCACTGTACATAGCTCCATGTATCACCTCCAGTCACTGTACATAGCTCCATGTATCATCCTCCATCCTCTCCAGTCACTGTACATAGCTCCATGTATCCTCCCATCTTCTCCAGTTACTGTACATAGCTCCATGTATCATCCTCCCATCCTCTCCAGTCACTGTAAATAGCTCCATGTATCATCCTCCCGTCCTCTCCAGTCACTGTACATAGCTCCATGTATCATCCTCTCCAGTCACTGTACATAGCTCCATGTATCATCCTCTCCAGTCACTGTACATAGCTCCATGTATCCTCCCATCCTCTCCAGTCACTGTACATAGCTCCATGTATCACCTCCAGTCACTGTACATAGCTCCATGTATCATCCTCCCGTCCTCTCCAGTCACTGTACATAGCTCCATGTATCATCCTCCCATCCTCTCCAGTCACTGTACATAGCTCCATGTATCATCCTCCCATCCCCTCCAGTCACTGTACATAGCTCCATGTATCATCCTCCCATCCTCTCCAGTCACTGTACATAGCTCCATGTATCATCCTCCATCCTCTCCAGTCACTGTACATAGCACCATGTATCACCTCCAGTCACAGTACATAGCTCCATGTATCCTCCAATCTTCTCCAGTCACTGTGCATAGCTCCATGTATCATCCTCCATCCTCTCCAGTCACTGTACATTGCTCCATGTATCACCTCCAGTCACTGTACATAGCTCCATGTATCCTCCCATCCTCTCCAGTCACTGTACATAGCTCCATGTATCATCCTCCATCCTCTCCAGTCACTGTACATAGCTCCATGTATCCTCCCATCCTCTCCAGTCACTGTACATAGCTCCATGTATCCTCCCATCTTCTCCAGTTACTGTACATAGCTCCATGTATCATCCTCCCATCCTCTCCAGTCACTGTACATAGCTCCATGTATCATCCTCCCGTCCTCTCCAGTCACTGTACATAGCTCCATGTATCCTCCCATCCTCTCCAGTCACTATACATAGCTCCATTTATCATCCTCTCCAGTCACTGTACATAGCTCCATGTATCATCCTCCATCCTCTCCAGTCACTGGGCATAGCTCCATGTATCCTCCCATCTTCTCCAGTCACTGTATATAGCTCCATGTATCCTCCCATCCTCTCCAGTCACTGTACATAGCTCCATGTATCATCCTCCCATCCTCTCCAGTCACTGTACATAGCTCCATGTATCCTCCCATCCTCTCCAGTCACTGTACATAGCACCATGTATCATCCTCTCCAGTCACTGTACTTAGCTCCATGTATCCTCCCATCTTCTCCAGTCACTGTACATAGCTCCATGAATCCTCCCATCCTCTCCAGTCACTGTACATAGCTCCATGTATCCTCCCATCCTCTCCAGTCACTGTACATAGCTCCATGTATCCTCCCATTCTCTCCAGTCACTGTACATAGCTCCATGTATCATCCTCCCGTCCTCTCCAGTCACTGTACATAGCTCCATGTATCACCTCCAGTCACTGTACATAGCTCCATGTATCCTCCCATCTTCTCCAGTCACTGTGCATAGCTCCATGTATCATCCTCCATCCTCTCCAGTCACTGTACATAGCTCCATGTATCACCTCCAGTCACTGTACATAGCTCCATGTATCCTACCATCCTCTCCAGTCACTGTACATAGCTCCATGTATCATCCTCCATCCTCTCCAGTCACTGTACATAGCTCCATGTATCCTCCTATCCTCTCAAGTCACTGTACATAGCTCCATGTATCCTCCCATCTTCTCCAGTTACTGTACATAGCTCCATGTATCATCCTCCCATCCTCTCCAGTCACTGTACATAGCTCCATGTATCATCCTCTATCCTCTCCAGTCACTGGGCATAACTCCATGTATCCTCCCATCTTCTCCAGTCACTGTACATAGCTCCATGTATCCTCCCATCCTCTCCAGTCACTGTACATAGCTCCATGTATCCTCCTATCCTCTCCAGTCACTGTACATAGCTCCATGTATCCTCCCATCTTCTCCAGTTACTGTACATAGCTCCATGTATCATCCTCCATCCTCTCCAGTCACTGTACATAGCTCCATGTATCATCCTCCCATCCTCGCCACTGTACATAGCTCCATGTATCCTCCCATCCTCTCCAGTCACTGTACATAGCTCCATATATCATCCTCTCCAGTCACTGTACATAGCTCCATGTATCATCCTCCATCCTCTCCAGTCACTGTACATAGCTCCATGTATCCTCCCATCCTCTCCAGTCACTGTACATAGCTCCATGTATCCTCCTATCCTCTCCAGTCACTGTACATAGCTCCATGTATCCTCCCATCTTCTCCAGTCACTGTACATAGCTCCATGTATCCTCCCATCCTCTCCAGTCACTGTACATAGCACCATGTATCCTCCTATCCTCTCCAGTCACTGTACATAGCTCCATGTATCATCCTCCCGTCCTCTCCAGTCACTGTACATAGCTCCATGTATCCTCCAATCCTCTCCAGTCACTGTACATAGCTCCATGTATCCTCCCATCTTCTCCAGTCACTGTACATAGCTCCATGTATCCTCCCATCCTCTCCAGTCACTGTACATAGCACCATGTATCATCCTCTCCAGTCACTGTACATAGCTCCATGTATCATCCTCCTATCCTCTCCAGTCACTGTACATAGCTCCATGTATCCTCCCATCCTCTCCAGTCACTGTACATAGCTCCATGTATCATCCTCCCATCCCCTCCAGTCACTGTACATAGCTCCATGTATCATCCTCCCATCCTCTCAAGTCACTGTACATAGCTCCATGTATCATCCTCCATCCTCTCCAGTCACTGTACATAGCACCATGTATAACCTCCAGTCACTGTACATAGCTCCATGTATCCTCCCATCTTCTCCAGTCACTGTGCATAGCTCCATGTATCATCCTCCATCCTCTCCAGTCACTGTACATAGCTCCATGTATCACCTCCAGTCACTGTACATAGCTCCATGTATCCTACCATCCTCTCCAGTCACTGTACATAGCTCCATGTATCCTCCCATCCTCTCCAGTCACTGTACATAGCTCAATGTATCCTCCTATCCTCTCCAGTCACTGTACATAGCTCCATGTATCCTCCCATCCTCTCCAGTTACTGTACATAGCTCCATGTATCATCCTCCATCCTCTCCAGTCACTGTACATAGCTCCATGTATCATCCTCCCGTCCTCTCCAGTCACTGTACATAGCTCCATGTATCCTCCCATCCTCTCCAGTCACTGTACATAGCTCCATATATCATCCTCTCCAGTCACTGTACATAGCTCCATGTATCATCCTCCATCCTCTCCAGTCACTGTACATAGCTCCATGTATCCTCCCATCCTCTCCAGTCACTGTACATAGCTCCATGTATCCTCCTATCCTCTCCAGTCACTGTACATAGCTCCATGTATCCTCCCATCTTCTCCAGTCACTGTACATAGCTCCATGTATCCTCCTATCCTCTCCAGTCACTGTACATAGCTCCATGTATCATCCTCCCGTCCTCTCCAGTCACTGTACATAGCTCCATGTATCCTCCAATCCTCTCCAGTCACTGTACATAGCTCCATGTATCCTCCTCCATCCTCTCCAGTCACTGTACATAGCTCCATGTATCCTCCTATCCTCTCCAGTCACTGTACATAGCTCCATGTATCCTCCCATCTTCTCCAGTCAATGTACATAGCTCCATGTATCCTCCCATCTTCTCCAGTCACTGTACATAGCTCCATGTATCCTCCCATCCTCTCCAGTCACTGTACATAGCACCATGTATCATCCTCTCCAGTCACTGTACATAGCTCCATGTATCATCCTCCCATCCTCTCCAGTCACTGTATATAGCTCCTTGTATCATCCTCCCGTCCTCTCTAGTCACTGTACATAGCTCGATGTATCATCCTCTCCAGTCACTGTACATAGCTCCATGTATCCTCCCATCCTCCCCAGTCACTGTACATAGCACCATGTATCCTCCCATCCTCCCCAGTCACTGTACATAGCTCCATGTATCCTCCCATCCTCTCCAGTCACTGTACATAGCACCATGTATCATCCTCTCCAGTCACTGTACATAGCTCCATGTATCCTCCCATCCTCCCCAGTCACTGTACATAGCACCATGTATCCTCCCATCCTCCCCAGTCACTGTACATAGCTCCATGTATCATCCTCCCATCCTCTCCAGTCACTGTACATAGCTCCATGTATCCTCCCATCCTCTCCAGTCACTGTACATAGCTCTATGTATCATCCTCTCCAGTCACTGTACATAGCTCCATGTATCCTCCCATCTTCTCCAGTCACTGTACATAGCTCCATGTATCATCCTCCATCCTCCCCAGTCACTGTACATAGCTCCATGTATCCTCCTATCCTCTCCAGTCACTGTACATAGCTCCATGTATCCTCCCATCCTATCCAGTCACTGTACATAGCACCATGTATCCTCCCATCCTCTCCAGTCACTGTACATAGCACCATGTATCATCCTCTCCAGTCACTGTACATAGCTCCATGTATCACCTCCAGTCACTGTACATAGCTCCATGTATCCTCCCATCCTCTCCAGTCACTGTACATAGCTCCATGTATCCTCCTATCCTCTCCAGTCACTGTACATAGCTCCATGTATCCTCCCATCTTCTCCAGTCACTGTACATAGCTCCATGTATCATCCTCCATCCTCTCCAGTCACTGTACATAGCTCCATGTATCATCCTCCCGTCCTCTCCAGTCACTGTACATAGCACCATGTATCCTCCCATCCTCTCCAGTCACTGTACATAGCACCATGTATCATCCTCTCCAGTCACTGTACATAGCTCCATGTATCACCTCCAGTCACTGTACATAGCTCCATGTATCCTCCCATCCTCTCCAGTCACTGTACATAGCTCCATGTATCCTCCTATCCTCTCCAGTCACTGTACATAGCTCCATGTATCCTCCCATCTTCTCCAGTCACTGTACATAGCTCCATGTATCATCCTCCATCCTCTCCAGTCACTGTACATAGCTCCATGTATCATCCTCCCGTCCTCTCCAGTCACTGTACATAGCTCCATGTATCCTCCCATCCTCTCCAGTCACTGTACATAGCTCCATGTATCCTCCTATCCTCTCCAGTCACTGTACATAGCTCCATGTATCCTCCCATCTTCTCCAGTCACTGTACATAGCTCCATGTATCCTCCCATCCTCTCCAGTCACTGTACATAGCACCATGTATCCTCCTATCCTCTCCAGTCACTGTACATAGCTCCATGTATCATCCTCCCGTCCTCTCCAGTCACTGTACATAGCTCCATGTATCCTCCAATCCTCTCCAGTCACTGTACATAGCTCCATATATCATCCTCTCCAGTCACTGTACATAGCTCCATGTATCATCCTCCATCCTCTCCAGTCACTGTACATAGCTCCATGTATCCTCCCATCCTCTCCAGTCACTGTACATAGCTCCATGTATCCTCCTATCCTCTCCAGTCACTGTACATAGCTCCATGTATCCTCCCATCTTCTCCAGTCACTGTACATAGCTCCATGTATCCTCCCATCCTCTCCAGTCACTGTACATAGCACCATGTATCCTCCTATACTCTCCAGTCACTGTACATAGCTCCATGTATCATCCTCCCGTCCTCTCCAGTCACTGTACATAGCTCCATGTATCCTCCAATCCTCTCCAGTCACTGTACATAGCTCCATGTATCCTCCTCCATCCTCTCCAGTCACTGTACATAGCTCCATGTATCATCCTCTCCAGTCACTGTACATAGCTCCATGTATCCTCCCATCCTCCCCAGTCACTGTACATAGCACCATGTATCCTCCCATCCTCCCCAGTCACTGTACATAGCTCCATGTATCCTCCCATCCTCTCCAGTCACTGTACATAGCACCATGTATCATCCTCTCCAGTCACTGTACATAGCTCCATGTATCCTCCCATCCTCCCCAGTCACTGTACATAGCTCCATGTATCATCCCATCCTCTCCAGTCACTGTACATAGCACCATGTATCCTCCTATCCTCTCCAGTCACTGTACATAGCTCCATGTATCCTCCCATCCTCTCCAGTCACTATACATAGCACCATGTATCACCTCCAGTCACTGTACATAGCTCCATGTATCCTCCCATCCTATCCAGTCACTGTACATAGCACCATGTATCATCCTCTCCAGTCACTGTACTTAGCTCCATGTATCCTCCCATCCTCCCCAGTCACTGTACATAGCTCCATGTATCCTCCCATCCTCCCCAGTCACTGTACATAGCTCCATGTATCCTCTCCAGTCACTGTACATAGCTCCATGTATCCTCCCATCTTCTCCAGTCACTGTACATAGCTCCATGTATCATCCTCCATCCTCTCCAGTCACTGTACATAGCTCCATGTATCATCCTCCCGTCCTCTCCAGTCACTGTACATAGCTCCATGTATCCTCCCATCCTCTCCAGTCACTGTACATAGCTCCATGTATCCTCCCATCCTCTCCAGTCACTGCACATAGCACCATGTATCATCCTCTCCAGTCACTGTACATAGCTCCATGTATCATCCTCCCATCCTCTCCAGTCACTGTACATAGCTCCTTGTATCATCCTCCCGTCCTCTCTAGTCACTGTACATAGCTCCATGTATCATCCTCTCCAGTCACTGTACATAGCTCCATGTATCCTCCCATCCTCCCCAGTCACTGTACATAGCACCATGTATCCTCCCATCCTCCCCAGTCACTGTACATAGCTCCATGTATCCTCCCATCCTCTCCAGTCACTGTACATAGCACCATGTATCATACTCTCCAGTCACTGTACATAGCTCCATGTATCCTCCCATCCTCCCCAGTCACTGTACATAGCTCCATGTATCATCCCATCCTCTCCAGTCACTGTACATAGCACCATGTATCCTCCCATCCTCCCCAGTCACTGTACATAGCTCCATGTATCATCCTCCCATCTTCTCCAGTCACTGTACATAGCTCCATGTATCCTCCTATCCTCCCCAGTCACTGTACATAGCTCCATGTATCATCTTCCCATCCTCTCCAGTCACTGTACATAGCTCCATGTATCCTCCCATCCTCTCCAGTCACTGTACATAGCTCCATGTATCATCCTCTCCAGTCACTGTACATAGCTCCATGTATCCTCCCATCTTCTCCAGTCACTGTACATAGCTCCATGTATCATCCTCCATCCTCCCCAGTCACTGTACATAGCTCCATGTATCCTCCTATCCTCTCCAGTCACTTTACATAGCTCCATGTATCCTCCCATCCTCCCCAGTCACTGTACATAGCTCCATGTATCCTCCCATCTTCTCCAGTCACTGTACATAGCTCCATGTATCCTCCCATCCTCTCCAGTCACTGTACATAGCTCCATGTATCATCCTCTCCAGTCACTGTACATAGCTCCATGTATCCTCCCATCTTCTCCAGTCACTGTACATAGCTCCATGTATCATCCTCCATCCTCCCCAGTCACTGTACATAGCTCCATGAATCCTCCTATCCTCTCCAGTCACTGTACATAGCTCCATGTATCCTCCCATCCTCTCCAGTCACTGTACATAGCACCATGTATCACCTCCAGTCACTGTACATAGCTCCATGTATCCTCCCATCCTATCCAGTCACTGTACATAGCACCATGTATCATCCTCTCCAGTCACTGTACTTAGCTCCATGTATCCTCCCATCCTCCCCAGTCACTGTACATAGCTCCATGTATCCTCCCATCCTCCCCAGTCACTGTACATAGCTCCATGTATCCTCTCCAGTCACTGTACATAGCTCCATGTATCCTCCCATCTTCTCCAGTCACTGTACATAGCTCCATGTATCATCCTCCATCCTCTCCAGTCACTGTACATAGCTCCATGTATCATCCTCCCGTCCTCTCCAGTCACTCTACATAGCTCCATGTATCCTCCCATCCTCTCCAGTCACTGTACATAGCTCCATGTATCCTCCTATCCTCTCCAGTCACTGTACATAGCTCCATGTATCCTCCCATCTTCTCCAGTCACTGTACATAGCTCCATGTATCCTCCCATCCTCTCCAGTCACTGTACATAGCACCATGTATCCTCCTATCCTCTCCAGTCACTGTACATAGCTCCATGTATCATCCTCCCGTCCTCTCAAGTCACTGTACATAGCTCCATGTATCCTCCAATCCTCTCCAGTCACTGTACATAGCTCCATATATCATCCTCTCCAGTCACTGTACATAGCTCCATGTATCATCCTCCATCCTCTCCAGTCACTGTAAATAGCTCCATGTATCCTCCCATCCTCTCCAGTCACTGTACATAGCTCCATGTATCCTCCTATCCTCTCCAGTCACTGTACATAGCTCCATGTATCCTCCCATCTTCTCCAGTCACTGTACATAGCTCCATGTATCCTCCCATCCTCTCCAGTCACTGTACATAGCACCATGTATCCTCCTATCCTCTCCAGTCACTGTACATAGCTCCATGTATCATCCTCCCGTCCTCTCAAGTCACTGTACATAGCTCCATGTATCCTCCAATCCTCTCCAGTCACTGTACATAGCTCCATATATCATCCTCTCCAGTCACTGTACATAGCTCCATGTATCATCCTCCATCCTCTCCAGTCACTGTAAATAGCTCCATGTATCCTCCCATCCTCTCCAGTCACTGTACATAGCTCCATGTATCCTCCTATCCTCTCCAGTCACTGTACATAGCTCCATGTATCCTCCCATCTTCTCCAGTCACTGTACATAGCTCCATGTATCCTCCCATCCTCTCCAGTCACTGTACATAGCACCATGTATCCTCCTATCCTCTCCAGTCACTGTACATAGCTCCATGTATCATCCTCCCGTCCTCTCCAGTCACTGTACATAGCTCCATGTATCCTCCAATCCTCTCCAGTCACTGTACATAGCTCCATGTATCCTCCTCCATCCTCTCCAGTCACTGTACATAGCTCCATGTATCCTCCTATCCTCTCCAGTCACTGTACATAGCTCCATGTATCCTCCCATCTTCTCCAGTCACTGTACATAGCTCCATGTATCCTCCCATCTTCTCCAGTCACTGTACATAGCTCCATGTATCCTCCCATCCTCTCCAGTCACTGTACATAGCACCATGTATCATCCTCTCCAGTCACTGTACATAGCTCCATGTATCATCCTCCCATCCTCTCCAGTCACTGTACATAGCTCCTTGTATCATCCTCCCGTCCTCTCTAGTCACTGTACATAGCTCCATGTATCATCCTCTCCAGTCACTGTACATAGCTCCATGTATCCTCCCATCCTCCCCAGTCACTGTACATAGCACCATGTATCCTCCCATCCTCCCCAGTCACTGTACATAGCTCCATGTATCCTCCCATCCTCTCCAGTCACTGTACATAGCACCATGTATCATCCTCTCCAGTCACTGTACATAGCTCCATGTATCCTCCCATCCTCCCCAGTCACTGTACATAGCTCCATGTATCATCCCATCCTCTCCAGTCACTGTACATAGCACCATGTATCCTCCCATCCTCCCCAGTCACTGTACATAGCTCCATGTATCATCCTCCCATCTTCTCCAGTCACTGTACATAGCTCCATGTGTCCTCCCATCCTCCCCAGTCACTGTACATAGCTCCATGTATCATCCTCCCATCCTCTCCAGTCACTGTACATAGCTCCATGTATCCTCCCATCCTCTCCAGTCACTGTACATAGCTCCATGTATCATCCTCTCCAGTCACTGTACATAGCTCCATGTATCCTCCCATCTTCTCCAGTCACTGTACATAGCTCCATGTATCATCCTCCATCCTCCCCAGTCACTGTACATAGCTCCATGTATCCTCCTATCCTCTCCAGTCACTTTACATAGCTCCATGTATCCTCCCATCCTCCCCAGTCACTGTACATAGCTCCATGTATCATCCTCCCATCCTCCCCAGTCACTGTACATAGCTCCATGTATCCTCCCATCTTCTCCAGTCACTGTACATAGCTCCATGTATCATCCTCCCATCCTCTCCAGTCACTGTACATAGCTCCATGTATCCTCCCATCCTCTCCAGTCACTGTACATAGCTCCATGTATCATCCTCTCCAGTCACTGTACATAGCTCCATGTATCCTCCCATCTTCTCCAGTCACTGTACATAGCTCCATGTATCATCCTCCATCCTCCCCAGTCACTGTACATAGCTCCATGTATCCTCCTATCCTCTCCAGTCACTGTACATAGCTCCATGTATCCTCCCATCCTCTCCAGTCACTGTACATAGCACCATGTATCACCTCCAGTCACTGTACATAGCTCCATGTATCCTCCCATCCTATCCAGTCACTGTACATAGCTCCATGTATAATCCTCTCCAGTCACTGTACATAGCTCCATGTATCCTCCCATCCTCCCCAGTCACTGTACATAGCTCCATGTATCCTCCCATCCTCCCCAGTCACTGTACATAGCTCCACGTATCACCTCCAGTCACTGTGCATAGCTCCATGTATCACCTCCAGTCACTGTACATAGCTCCATGTATTATCCTCCATCCTCCCCAGTCACTGTACATAGCTCCATGTATCACCTCCAGTCACTGTACATAGCTCCATGTATCCTCTCCAGTCACTGTACATAGCTCCATGTATCCTCCCATCCTCTCCAGTCACTGTACATAGCTCCATGTATCCTCTCCAGTCACTGTACATAGCTCCATGTATCCTCCCATCCTCTCCAGTCACTGTACATAGCTCAATGTATCACCTCCAGTCACTGGGCATAGCTCCATGTATCCTCCCATCCTCTCCAGTCACTGTACATAGCTCCATGTATCCTCCCATCCTCTCCAGTCACTGTACGTAGCTCAATGTATCACCTCCAGTCACTGTACATAGCTCCATGTATCATCCTCTATGCTCCCCAGTCACTGTACATAGCTCCATGTATCACCTCCAGTCACTGTACATAGCTCCATGTATCCTCCCATCCTCTCCAGTCACTGTACATAGCTCCATGTAACTCCCATCCTCCCCAGTCACTGTACATAGCTCAATGTATCACCTCCAGTCACTGTACATAGCTCAATGTATCACCTCCAGTCACTGTACATAGCTCCATGTATCCTCCCCAGTCACTGTACATAGCTCCATGTATCCTCCCCAGTCACTGTACATAGCTCCATGTATCCTCCCCAGTCACTGTACATAGCTCAATGTATCACCTCCAGTCACTGTACATAGCTCAATGTATCACCTCCAGTCACTGTACATAGCTCCATGTATCACCTCCAGTCACTGTGCATAGCTCCATGTATCACCTCCAGTCACTGTACATAGCTCCATGTATCATCCTCCCATCCTCTCCAGTCACTGTACATAGCTCCATGTATCCTCCCATCCTCTCCAGTCACTGTACATAGCTCCATGTATCATCCTCTCCAGTCACTGTACATAGCTCCATGTATCCTCCCATCTTCTCCAGTCACTGTACATAGCTCCATGTATCATCCTCCATCCTCCCCAGTCACTGTACATAGCTCCATGTATCCTCCTATCCTCTCCAGTCACTGTACATAGCTCCATGTATCCTCCCATCCTCTCCAGTCACTGTACATAGCACCATGTATCACCTCCAGTCACTGTACATAGCTCCATGTATCCTCCCATCCTATCCAGTCACTGTACATAGCTCCATGTATAATCCTCTCCAGTCACTGTACATAGCTCCATGTATCCTCCCATCCTCCCCAGTCACTGTACATAGCTCCATGTATCCTCCCATCCTCCCCAGTCACTGTACATAGCTCCACGTATCACCTCCAGTCACTGTGCATAGCTCCATGTATCACCTCCAGTCACTGTACATAGCTCCATGTATTATCCTCCATCCTCCCCAGTCACTGTACATAGCTCCATGTATCACCTCCAGTCACTGTACATAGCTCCATGTATCCTCTCCAGTCACTGTACATAGCTCCATGTATCCTCCCATCCTCTCCAGTCACTGTACATAGCTCCATGTATCCTCTCCAGTCACTGTACATAGCTCCATGTATCCTCCCATCCTCTCCAGTCACTGTACATAGCTCAATGTATCACCTCCAGTCACTGGGCATAGCTCCATGTATCCTCCCATCCTCTCCAGTCACTGTACATAGCTCCATGTATCCTCCCATCCTCTCCAGTCACTGTACGTAGCTCAATGTATCACCTCCAGTCACTGTACATAGCTCCATGTATCATCCTCTATGCTCCCCAGTCACTGTACATAGCTCCATGTATCACCTCCAGTCACTGTACATAGCTCCATGTATCCTCCCATCCTCTCCAGTCACTGTACATAGCTCCATGTAACTCCCATCCTCCCCAGTCACTGTACATAGCTCAATGTATCACCTCCAGTCACTGTACATAGCTCAATGTATCACCTCCAGTCACTGTACATAGCTCCATGTATCCTCCCCAGTCACTGTACATAGCTCCATGTATCCTCCCCAGTCACTGTACATAGCTCCATGTATCCTCCCCAGTCACTGTACATAGCTCAATGTATCACCTCCAGTCACTGTACATAGCTCAATGTATCACCTCCAGTCACTGTACATAGCTCCATGTATCACCTCCAGTCACTGTGCATAGCTCCATGTATCACCTCCAGTCACTGTACATAGCTCCATGTATCACCTCCAGTCACTGGGCATAGCTCCATGTATCACCTCCAGTCACTGTACATAGCTCCATGTATCACCTCCAGTCACTGTGCATAGCTCCATGTATCACCTCCAGTCACTGTACATAGCTCCATGTATCACCTCCAGTCACTGTACATAGCTCCATGTATCACCTCCAGTCACTGTACATAGCTCCATGTATCACCTCCAGTCACTGGGCATAGCTCCATGTATCACCTCCAGTCACTGGGCATAGCTCCATGTATCACCTCCAGTCACTGGGCATAGCTCCATGTATCACCTCCAGTCACTGGGCATAGCTCCAGCAGGCTGGATCTGGTCACGTGCTGTACGCGATGACGTCAGACTCTGCGAGCGGAGGAAGGAGGAAGTGGCGCAATATGGCGTCTCGCACTGGGCAGCGGGTGTAGGACTGTGGCGGATCCGGAGCTGCAGCGGGTGAGTGGTTGTATATTCCGTCGCTGTGTTATTGGGTGGTCAGATAATCTCGGTGTCCGGGACTGTTATTATCTCCTCCTGGTGCCCGGGGCCGTGAGTGTCTGTGTCCGAGGTAACCGCATCAGGTTATATTGGGGGCAGGGAGGAGATTGAGGGGGGTGTACTTTGGAGGAGGTGGGCAGGGAGGAGGTTGACAGGGGCACTGAGGAGGAGGAGGGGGGGTCTGGTAATAGGTTGAGGGGGGGTGCACTCTGGGAGGGGGGCAGGGAGGAGATTGAGGGGGTGCACTTTGGAGGAGGAGGAGGGGGGCAGGGAGGAGATTGAGGGGGGTGCAATTTGGAGGAGGAGGGGGGCAGGGAGGAGATTGGGGGGTGCACTTTGGAGGAGGTGGGGGGCAGGGAGGCGATTGAGGGGGTGCACTTTGGAGGAGGTGGGGGGCAGGGAGGCGATTGAGGGGGTGCACTTTGGAGGAGGAGGGGGGCAGGGAGGAGATTGAGGGGGGTGCACTTTGGAGGAGGAGGGTGGCAGGGAGGAGATTGAGGGGGGTGCACTTTGGAGGAGGGGGGGCAGGGAGGAGATTGAGGGGGGCAGGGAGGATGTTGATGGGGGTGCACTTAGGAGGGGGGCAGGGAGGATGTTGATGGGGGTGCACTTAGGAGGGGGGCAGAGAGGATGTTGATGGGGGTGCACTTTGGAGGAGGAGGGGGGGCAGGGAGGAGATTGAGGGGGGTGCACTTAGGAGGGAGGCAGGGAGGATGTTGATGGGGGTGCACTTTGGGGGAGGGGGGGCAGGGAGGTGATTGAGGGGGGTGCACTTTGGAGGAGGAGGGGGGGCAGGGAGGAGATTGAGGGGGGTGCACTTTGGAGGAGGAGGGGGGGCAGGGAGGAGATTGAGGGGGGTGCACTTTGGAGGAGGAGGGGGGCAGGGAGGAGATTGAAGAGGGTGCACTTTGGAGGAGGAGGGGGGGCAGGGAGGAGATTGAGGGGGGTGCACTTTGGAGGAGGAGGGGGGCAGGGAGGAGATTGAGGGGGGTGCACTTAGGAGGGGGGCAGGGAGGAGATTGAGGGGGGTGCACTTTGGAGGAGGAGGGGGGGCAGGGAGGAGATTGAGGGGGGTGCACTTTGGAGGAGGAGGGGGGCAGGGAGGAGATTGAAGGGGGTGCACTTTGGAGGAGGAGGGGGGGCAGGGAGGAGATTGAGGGGGGTGCACTTTGGAGGAGGAGGGGGGCAGGGAGGAGATTGAGGGGGGTGCACTTAGGAGGGGGGCAGGGAGTAGGTTGAGGGGGGTGCACTTTGGAGGAGGAGGGGGGGCAGGGAGGAGGTTGAGGGGGGTGCACTTTGGAAGAGGAGGGGGGGCAGGGAGGAGGTTGAGGGGGGTGCACTTAGGAGGGGGGCAGGGAGGATGTTGATGGGGGTGCACTTTGGAGGAGGGGGGGCAGGGAGGTAGTGTCGTGGAAGGTGAACTCTTCCAGGAGGAAGGTGGATGTGTTGTTACTGGGATCCTGTCCGAAGTGGGTGTTGGTGTCATTATCATTGTGAGGTATAACCAGCCTGTGCAGCGCTGGGCAAAACAAATCATTTATAAGATCAGAACAAGTACATATAGGGTTGGTGGAGAAGATTCGGACATGAGACATAAGGTAGGGAGGGTTCTGCACACAAGAGCTTACAGTCTAGAGGCCTGATTGCAGTGGACATCATCACCCAGATTAAGGGTTTCATCTTTTTATGAAATCCCCCTGCCCAGTGAAGTCTATGGCCTTCCCTGCTGACCTTCGACAAGCCAGCTCACAGAGAATAACCCCCAGACGGGCCTGGTGAGCTCCTTTTACCGCTGCCAGCTAGTGTCACCAGGGAACCGAGCATCACTCATTTGCCCTGGCCACCATTCTATTGATAAACTGCAACCGAAGATTTTCTATCGCTACCATAGGGAACAATAGAAAATCTTTAGAATCGCAGGTTCATGATAAATGGACCCTTGAATGTCATCATCAAGCCAGTGTGAGAGTTGAAGAGTGAATGTTCTCACGAGGCAGTGTCGGGGGAGAGTGGATGTTCTTGCTGAGACGTTGGTCAATTTATATATATTTAGAATACCATTAAACATATGCTGATATGTTCATGGATTTTCCAAAGTGATTTGTGTTCAGCTAGGGGGATGCTCTTTCATATCCTGTACCCCTCTCATATCGGATCTATGTCATTTACTGCTCTTGCGGTTTAGCTTTCAATTTTCCCTTTAAAATAAAGAAAAGGAAAAAAAAATCAGTTTTGTATATTTGTAGTGTCACGTTGGTTGATATAGCAAGTGAGTTTATTGGTGAGCACACAGCTACATTTTTACTTACACCTACTACGGAATGTATGGACTCCAATCATCTTTATCAGGGAACAATTCGGATGGTGAGATCATCTCACATTACCTGGTGAACTTTGATAGTGCAGGCGTCTTTGTGATGGAAGTCATTTACACATTAGATACTGTTATACACTTGTTTCATCATCACCATTTATTGATATAGCGCCACTGATTCTGCAGCGCTGTACAGAGAACTCATTCACATCAGTCCCTGCCCGATTGGAGCTTACTGTCTAAATTCCCTAACATACACACACAGAGAGACAGAGACTAGGTCAATTTGATAGCAGCCAATTAACCTACTAGTATGTTTTTGGAGTGTGGGAGGAAACCGGAGCACCCAGAGGAAACCCACGCAAACACGGGGAGAACATACAAACTCCACACAGATAAAGCCATGGTTGGGAATTGAACTCATGACCCCCAGCGCTTGGAGGCAGAAGTGCTAACCATTGAGCCACCGTGCTGCCCAATCTCTTTAGATCTCATGATGTTTGCTGTAGTGCTATAGAAAATATATAACCGCATATATCTCTTGACTTTACAATGTATTCCTGATGTTTTCTAGCAGTTTTTTGTGCAGGAAAATGTTCGCTCTGTTTGAAAGGGTTTTCCAGTTGGATTATGAATTTGACTTGATCCTCTCCCTTCCCAATAGTAGTACTTTTGTAGGGATCCTTCCTCTCACTCCCACCAGTCACAGACCTCTTTGGCTGCTGCTCGGCTCTCTTCATAGCAAGGGAGATCCGACATTAGGGCAATGAGGAGGCCTTAAGATGAGAAGACCCATCAAAGGGATTTAGTCAAATTCCTATTTAAAGTGGAAATACTGTCACACAGGCACTTTCTGCACCCTCTTATTTTAGTCTTGAGCCCGGCACTTATAATCTAACTGCTGACTACGTGAGCGCTTTGACCAGTTTAATTGCTCGGTGTGAAATGCTGTTGGTGGTTTTGTTGATTTTAATCTGTTGGCGATCTAGTCACTGAATGTGCATTGAACAGCGAGCGTGTTTGTTTTGTGTGTGTTTTTTTTTTTTAAAAACATCTGATTAGGAAAGACACTAATGTAACAGACCAGCACATAAAACTGCTAATTTCAGTGACTCCGTAGCAAAGCAGTGGAGGCAAAGTGCTTGGTTTGCTTCAGCAATATCTTGCTTGACAAGAAAGATGTTCCAGGTATAGAATGGTGTTACATGAGTTTTTCCTGCTCCCTTATTACTTCTAGTAGTTGGTTGTTGCTGGTTTTTTTTATTTAACACTCTTTTGTGTTAAAATTAAAGTTTTATCACCTGGAGGATAGGTCTCTGAGCATGTGTCCCGCTATAACTGCTGAAACGCTGTATGGCCAGCAGGAAAACAGCTCAGGCAAAAAAAAAAAAGTGGCTCATAGAAGTCTGTTGTTTATGTGATTAAATAGCTGCTGAAAAACTGCTTAGATGCTATGTACAACTTTTCAGGCAACAGTTTTCCTGCCAGCAGGAAAATCGCTCGTAGATCTTTCCCTAGGTCTGCATAAAAAGCTCTCCTGACACCACCAGGGGCTGCAGCTCCACCCTGCTGGAGGTCAGGTTTAATTTCCAAGTTTGCTGCTCTTTACTGGTGGCTTTGTCCTCTTTCAATGATATTAAATATTTAGAACCAAACTATTAATAATTAATGCTATTACTGCAGGATGGAGCACAAATGCTTCAAGCTGTGTCCTTTTAGGTTGTGTGTAAATGTGGTGTCCAGTTAAGGTTTTTCCACTTGTTTGTGGAATTGGACAGTTGGAAAATTTGCTGAGAAAGTCGGGATCTTTATCTGTCCTTGGAACAATAATACACAGATCTGTGGTCTGTGGTATCTCGGTCAGAAGCCAGGAACGGATTGTGTGAGAGTTGGGGCTACAGGGCTTGTGGGTAGTGTGTGAATGACGTCTCTTGCTCTGGCCAAAAGATTATGCTTTTAAAGTAGACTTTTCCTAATGAATTAACATTCAGTATTGTATCCCTAGTCCACCAGCTCTCGTGCAGGACATGACCCTCACCAGTGCAATGAAATGTTCATTAGCCACAATGCTTTGTGGTACTTGTCTACTTACACATATATTGCATGCAGAGAACTTGTCAGTACAGGTTAACACGCATGCAATAGTGCTAGGTTTCTAATATGTTTTAGATATTAAATAAATCTGAAATTGCCCCTTAAGTTCCGCAACATTGTAAAAAGGTCCCGGGAAATATTTGAAAAGTTGTTGTGACAGACAGCCTAGTTGTGACAATGTCGTGTAATGGACAGGAGCGTCCCCGCTCAGCATATCATCCAGACTTTCACATTTTTCCTTGGATCTTGTCAATGCTTGGACTTTCCCTGGCATAGCTGACCTACAATAATGTGCTCTTCTATCATATATCTCTTATTATGTTGTGCTATCACACATGTTTGGGGCTCTAGTTGTCTGGGGGTGCATGGAATCGAGGACAGCAAGGGTCAGATGATCATTTAAGTAAGGGGGGTTACTATAAGCGATATTAAAGGGGAACTCCACAGCCAGTCAAGTTTATTTTCCAGGAAGATTAGTTCATTGCTCATTTGATATGAGAACAGGTAAACTCTGATATCTGCATTGGAAACAGTTGTATGCAGCAGATCTGTTACATCTCAGGGCAAGGAAAATAAATCTACCCATAACGCCTCTGAATGTGGAATTCCCCTTAGAATAAGGTGCTTTCTGGGATGGGAGAGGGGTAAGATAAATGTGAGCTGGAGAATGGCTTTATTATGTATTTATGCTTTACCTGTATAACAGGGCACATATAGGGATCTGTAGACAGATCGTGGGTGAATTATACTCTGCTGGGCATTCCCCGTCATATTTACCCGTAGTAAAAAAAAACAAAAACGATAAACTAATAGCTACATTTCTCTGCCCTCTTCTATTGCGGTTTATAAACCTATAATTTAATGGCTAGAAATAGACATCTTCACCTAGGTCACTATCCCCACCCTGGTGTGTTCACTTGAGTATATGGGCTTTGTATTATTACTGTCCTCTATTTATGAAGTGCATATTATGCAGTGCTGGAAATTGACTGGATTATGGTTCAAATAAATGACATACAATGACATGAAACAGGAAAGTAACGGCCCTGACCAGATGAGCTTACAATCTAAGAGGTTGTACAATGTATGAAATCATTAGTCCGTACGAGGTCATTGTGTAAAATAATAGTCTTCTCTTTTTCTTCCTCTCCATCCCACTCTTAGGTTTCATTGACACGTTTGTAGGATATTTGTGGTGTCTGTCTAGGTAGCAGTCAGTGTTTATAGAGGAACAATTCAGATCTGAAACGTGATGCTGGGACTTTCTATAACTCTTCCGTTCTGTCACCTGATAATGACCACATTGTGAGCTGGTCATAAAATGACTCCTAGTGGTCGTAATAAGGCTGAATTATGTCATATTCAGTTTCCAATCAGAGCGAGAAGCATTGGTTATTGGTGAAGATTGTAGTTTGTATTGTCAGGAATTTGTAATATTTGTATTTCCTAAAGTTACCAAATCCACCTTCCTGTTTTGGTCTGCAGCCGGAATAATATTATTGTAAAATTACACATTTCAACAGCGCCGTACGGTGGGGCAATAAACATTAGAAATACTGGTCCCCATTATGTAACTTGCACATTACCTCGTATTTTATTGGTAGTTACTATTTAATGTGAAAGGCGCTGACATAACCTTCCAGATACAAAGTTCAGTGTAAAGACTTTCACATGACTGAAGTGTCTCACGTACGATCACATTATCACTATGAACTTTGTCAGCATTGCGGATAGCAGACCGTTCATACTGTGATTTATAGAGTAGAATGTCCTGAAATGTTTCATGCTTTCTGGAATTCTCATATTCTTGTTTAAACACATTCCCCCTGGCTGTCGTCTTGTTGTATCAGTGGAAGTGTATATAAACTGTGGCTGTGAAGGTGATACGGGTAGAATCTAGTTACTCATCATGGCATAACCTGTTCTTGTTTTGTAATTTCTCCTAAGTGAACCGCACCTTGCATGTGAAGATAGTTGTACTGTACATATAGTGACCTATAGACAGTGCCGTCAGACTGAACTTCATATGTTTGTAAATAGATGATAAATGTATGTCTGCAAATAGGAATTGCAGTATTTTACTTATGTATAATAGCATACATCAATGGGGGCACCAGCATATGTATCATGGACTAAAATGTGGCCCTTTATCCCACAAGGTAGAGACTTTGCAGAGATGCAATCACACACTAACCTGCTACATAGACTGTATGACTGCGCTGTGACATCACCATCCAATCACACACTAACCTGCTACATAGACTGTGTGACTGCGCTGTGACATCACCATCCAATCACACACTAACCTGCTACATAGTCTGTGTGACTGCGCTCACTGTGTGACATCACCATCCAATCACACACTAACCTGCTACATAGACTGTGTGACTGCACTCACTGTGTGACATCACCATCCAATCACACACTAACCTGCTACATAGACTGTGTGACTGCGTTCACTGTGTGACATCACCATCCAATCACACACTAACCTGCTACATAGACTGTGTGACTGCGCTCACTGTGTGACATCACCATCCAGTCACACACTAACCTGCTACATAGACTGTGTGACTGCGCTCACTGTGTGACATCACCATCCAATCACACACTAACCTGCTACATAGACTGTGTGACTGCGCTCACTGTGTGACATCACCACCCAATCACACACTAACCTGCTACATAGACTGTGTGACTGCACTCACTGTGTGACATCACCATCCAATCACACACTAACCTGCTACATAGACTGTGTGACTGCGCTCACTGTGTGACATCACCATCCAATCACACACTAACCTGCTACATAGACTGTGTGACTGCGCTCACTGTGTGACATCACCATCCAATCACACACTAACCTGCTACATAGGCTGTGTGACTGCGCTCACTGTGTGACATCACCATCCAATCACACACTAACCTGCTACATAGTCTGTGTGACTGCGCTCACTGTGTGACATCACCATCCAATCACACACTAACCTGCTACATAGACAGTGTGACTGAGCTGTGACATCACCATCCAATCACACACTAACCTGCTACATAGACTGTGTGACTGCGCTCACTGTGTGACATCAGCATCCAATCACACACTAACCTGCTACATAGACTGTGTGACTGCGCTGTGACATCACCATCCAATCACACACTAACCTGCTACATAGACTGTGTGACTGCGCTGTGACATCACCATCCAGTCACACACTAACCTGCTACATAGACTGTGTGACTTTGCACGGTGACCTCTCATTTGACATCATTGCCCGTGAAACATTAGCACCTTGGCAGGAGCTTCAGTGACCAAGACAGGCAAGTGCTCCCCAATAATCATCACTATTTCAAAGTTACCAATGTTGTTTCTTGCAGCCATAATTATAGTGTTAGTCCAGTATTTTACACTGGTCATGCTGGCCTCTTGTTTTGGATGAATAACACATGAGCCATACCTGTGTGGACGCTCTTGCTTCCAATATGCTTGGTGTTACTCATTTTCCCAGGTGTTTTCACACTCACCTATGTACATTGAAGTTATATTCTATAATTATAAGTATTAATGAGAGAGTAAGCTGCCCATGTACTAGCAGGCATGTGTTCTCTGTAGTCTAAAGAAACATCCTGTGACATCCAACTTGTGATCACATAATATCCGTGTCACAAGTCAGCTCCACAGGACAGCCTATACCAACAGCTGATTTAAATAGCTCTGCAGGCATTTATGATATAGAAAGGGAGGGGCACAGTTTTAGAACTGTGATTTCCCGATCATCCTAGGGGGAAACTGGAGACATTGATTTTTTCCAGCATTGGTATGTTTGTTAGTGACTGTACACTGCAATTAGGCTTGTACTCGGCCTGTTTGATCGTTTTCGGCTTATAGGTCCGTTAGAAATGTCTGTCGCTGTAGATGTAATAACAGTCCCTTGTAAACATGTTTCCTTTTTTTGCTGAGAGAACAAACAGTATTTGTGAAGTTTATCGTGAGGAATGAGCAATGGTTTGTAAAGTGGAGGTTAAAGGATATAATGACATCACTGCTGGTCTTTGTCTGCCCTATATAATGTCTAGTGTGTAAATGTTCTTTCTTCTTATGGGAAGCCCTGCATAGAATCCACGTCCTGATATTCCCGGCACATTGGCCCCTGAGTGTGTCAACATTCAGCGTATCAATTTCCTAGGAATTAGTGACATCACTGAGGCATTCTCATAAATATTGCTTCAGTGTTCAAAATGGCTGCCTCCGCTGTATATAGAGAGCAGGTGCGCTTTAAGGACCTCTTTTAAGTTGTGGGTTCCTCTAGATAGTTGAAGTTTTAGATCATTGATCAGTTATCTCACATTGATCGATTTCCTGGGTGTTTCATTGTTTTTATGCCATGTGGGTTTCCTCAGACTCAAAAGTTACTCTACACAATAACATTTATATTTCTTTTACGTTACAGACTCTAAATGGCTTCTAGGAAGTCCGCGTCCGATTTACACGGTAAATATATATTACACAAAACTTGTATAAAGGGCTAAGAGAAATGTGATTTTTTTTATTTATTTTTTTCTCTGAAAAACATTTATTAAAAAAAAAGCTTTTCATGTGTGGTTGGAATATTTCCATAGGACACGGACCAAAGGAGCTCTCTGGTAATGTAAAAGATACCTACAGGGATCTGGAAATAGAAAGTTTTGATGTTAATCGTTGTGATGTAATGTTTGGAGGAACTGTCCATCAGTGTTGCTGATCCTTCTATCCTAGGGCCTTTCAGCTACTTGGAGGACGTCCCGTTCAAGATCGGGGAGAAGTTTAGAGTGCCGGATAAAGTTGGCTTGCCCGTTGGGTTCTGTGTGCCGGATATCAGCCAGCTCATCGATGATGCTCAGGTGAGTCTCCCTAGCCAGAGTCAGACTGTATCTAATGTTTATGGAATGGCTAATCTGCAGTGTATGTTTATCTGCAGAGCTCCGTCCACCTACACGTCAGTAATGTCATACAGGTGATTAATATGGCAGCCTGGAGCGTTGCCTAAAGCACTGACATGGTACCTGGAGCCTTGTAAAGTATCAAACGCTGCCTCTGAGACTCCAGTCATTGGGATATATCTGTGCCTCAGTGATTTCTCATAACCTTTTAATCTTGGTGCTTTATGGCCCTAAAGGAGACTGTCTGTTTATCCCATAATTGTCATTTAGATTATTTGCAAATACATTTTTTTTCCTGCTTAAATAAATGTACATACATTTTCGACTATTTTTTTTCGAAATATTAAATTGAGTTCTTTGTACACTCGATAGGTACGTATTTGTGATCCAGTGTCCATCTGTCCATGTATACCTCCGGCCCTCTATGTGACCAAACCCGTAGCTGTCCCTCTGTTTTCCTGCCCTCTGTGACCAAACCCGTAGCTGTCCCTCTGCTCTCCTGCCCTCTATGTGACCAAACCCGTAGCTGTCCCTCTGCTCTCCTGCCCTCTGTGACCAAACCCGTAGCTGTCCCTCTGCTCTCCTGCCCTCTATGTGACCAAACCCATAGCTGTCCCTCTGTTCTCCTGCCCTCTGTGACCAAACCCGTAGCTGTCCCTCTGTTCTCCTGCCTTCTGAGACCAAACCCATAGCTGTCCCTCTGTTCTCCTGCCCTCTGTGACCAAACTTGTAGCTGTCCCTCTGTTCTCCTGCCCTCTGTGACCAAACCCGTAGCTGTGCCTCTGCTCTCCTGCCCTCTGTGACCAAACCTGTAGCTGTGCCTCTGCTCTCCTGCCCTCTGTGACCAAACCCGTAGCTGTCCCTCTGTTCTCCTGCCCTCTGTGACCAAACCTGTAGCTGTCCCTCTGTTCTCCTGCCCTCTGTGACCAAACCCGTAGCTGTCCCTCTGTTCTCCTGCCCTCTGTGACCAAACCCGTAGCTGTCCCTCTGTTCTCCTGCCCTCTGTGACCAAACCCGTAGCTGTCCCTCTGTTCTCCTGCCCTCTGTGACCAAACCCGTAGCTGTCCCTCTGCTCTCCTGCCCTCTATGTGACCAAACCCATAGCTGTCCCTCTGCTCTCCTGCCCTCTATGTGACCAAACCCATAGCTGTCCCTCTGCTCTCCTGCCCTCTATGTGACCAAACCCGTAGCTGTCCCTCTGTTCTGCTGCCCTCTGTGACCAAACCCGTAGCTGTCCCTCTGTTCTCCTGCCTTCTGAGACCAAACCCGTAGCTGTCCCTCTGTTCTCCTGCCCTCTGTGACCAAACCTGTAGCTGTCCCTCTGTTCTCCTGCCCTCTGTGACCAAACCCGTAGCTGTCCCTCTGTTCTCCTGCCCTCTGTGACCAAACCCGTAGCTGTCCCTCTGTTCTCCTGCCTTCTGTGACCAAACCCGTAGCTGTCCCTCTGTTCTCCTGCCCTCTGTGACCAAACCCATAGCTGTCCCTCTGCTCTCCTGCCCTCTATGTGACCAAACCCATAGCTGTCCCTCTGTTCTCCTGCCCTCTGTGACCAAACCCATAGCTGTCCCTCTGCTCTCCTGCCCTCTGTGACCAAACCCGTAGCTGTCCCTCTGTTCTCCTGCCCTCTGTGACCAAACCCGTAGCTGTCCCTCTGTTCTCCTGCCCTCTGTGACCAAACCCGTAGCTGACCCTCTGTTCTCCTGCCCTCTGTGACCAAACCCGTAGCTGACCCTCTGCTCTCCTGCCCTCTGTAACCAAACCCGTAGCTGTCCCTCTGCTCTCCTGCCCTCTGTGACCAAACCCGTAGCTGTCCCTCTGTTCTCCTGCCCTCTGTGACCAAACCCGTAGCTGTCCCTCTGTTCTCCTGCCCTCTGAGACCAAACCCATAGCTGTCCCTCTGCTCTCCTGCCCTCTATGTGACCAAACCTGTAGCTGTCCCTCTGTTCTCCTGCCCTCTATGTGACCAAACCCGTAGCTGTCCCTCTGTTCTCCTGCCCTCTGTGACCAAACCCGTAGCTGTCCTTCTGTTTTCCTGCCCTCTGTGACCAAACCCGTAGCTGTCCCTCTGTTCTCCTGCCCTCTGTACCTTCATGTAACTCCATGTGTAGCTGCCCTATGTCCAGTCTGTCAATATATTTGTCTATTCAGTTTGTCATTTTGAAGCACACCTGTCCACTTGATTAAGAAATAGACATTGGAGTTCTATGACGTCACTCCACCAAACCTGCCATTGTCTAAAATATGTGTCCCTCTCACTGTAGCCATTACTTTGTTTTGCTGAATGAGGAGAGCGAGTGTAAAAAGAATAATCTGGGTCTCTTTGTACGTTATCCCCAGTATGACTTTTCCCTGGAGAAGAAGACCATCCGGTGGGCCGAGGAGATAAAACAGATCAAAACTGCCCAGAGAGAAGCCGAGCTGAAGGCAGAAGTGTCTCGTTCCCAAGCGAACGCCAATGCCCCAGGAGAGAGCGAGGGGGATGAAACCATGGGGTTCCCACCTCCCATTAACCCCGTCCTCGCCAGTCTCCAGCACAACAACATCCTGACACCCACCCCGGCCATACAGCAGAAAGTGCTGAGCGCGCCTCACGCCATGGCAGACTTCAACCCCGCCGACTTCGAGTGCGAGGAGGACCCATTTGACAAGTTAGAACGAAAAACTATTAATGAGAAAGAAGAATTAAGGAACATTCTTTATGTCCATATTTTGCCTGATCCAAGCCCGGACTCCTGTAAATCCGACGCGGTGCAAGGATCTCCATCACTGGCGACAGACGAGGACACGCTCGCCACCATGAAACAAGAAGCCTTGGACTTTAAGCACCTCCGCAAACCAAATGGTTTGATCACTTTACCACAGTTGGAAAACTGTGAGCACGTGCCCCCGTCTTCCAAAGTGTCGCTCGCCCCCATGAACTTGGTCAGCAATATCAAATCCCTCTCTTTCCCCAAACTAGACTCTGATGATGGCGATCAGAAGATAACATTCACAAGCACTGCCTACCTGCCCAACGGCACTTTCCTGGAGTCCTTAAAATCAAGCTCTCCACCCAATGGCAGCGAACTGAACGGACACCCCGTGTGGCGCCATTCCCCGCATTTAGACAGGGGGACGTCACAGTCGTCATTACCTTCTTCTGCCCTGGCCACCGTTGTATCCGTTGCCGGTACTGAAGGAATATCAAGGACCTGTTTGAGCAGTGACACGAAGGTAAGATTCAGTCGTCTGTTACTACCTATTCTGCATTATGTGTATGACTTTTGGGGATCAAACCTTGAGCCCTTTTATAGTATATGTCACAAGTACCAGGATTTCTAACCTAAACGGTTTATACCGCAAAGAACCTGGTTAAATGGTGTCTCCCAGTAATCATCTGTCCGTCTATTGACCTGTTGTCACAACCCTTCTTCAGTGTCCTCCTTTTTAAAGGATAACTCGCACTGGTGTTTAGGCTGAACCCTCTCAATTGGATGTGTTTTTATTTAATTCAGCAGGTAATTATAACAGATGCCCATAGTCATTAATTTGTGCAACGATAATGACTGTGAACATTCTTCTGTGTGGGCTTGAATCATTCTATAGAACAGGTTGTGGGGAGAGGGGGGGGGGGGTTAAGCAATTTCTAAACCCCTTGAGTGTAGATCAACTGCAGCGCTCGTAACGTTCTACCGTGTGTCTAAAATGTGTGATAGCGTTTTGTTTTATAGACAAAGTTTGCAAACTACTAACTCCTGTGCTTTTCCAAGCCCTGTCAGGTTACTCACTGAAAATACAACAAACGTGTGGATGGATAGATATGGGCAGCACAGTGGCCTAGTGGTTAGCACTTCTGCCTCACAGCACTGGGGTCATGAGTTCAATTCCCAACCATGGCCTTATCTGTGGGGAGTTTGTATGTTCTCCCTGTGTTTGTGTGGGTTTCCTCCGGGTGCTCCAGTTTCCTCCCACACGCCAAAAACATACTGGTAGGTTAATTGGCTGCTATCAAAATTGACCCCAGTCTCTCCCGTGCTGTCTGTCTGTGTCTGTGTGAGTGTGTATCTATATTAGGGAATTTAGACTGTAAGCTCCAATGGGGGCAGGGACTGATGTGAGTGAGTTCTCTGTACAGCGCTGCGGAATTAGTGGCGCTATATAACTAAATGGTGATGATGATGAAGTATACCAGAGACCAAATAAAATAATCTAGGTTCATTATACACCGATCAGCCACAACAATAAAACCACCTGCCTAATATTGTGTAGGTCACCCTCGTGTCGCCAAGACACCTCTGACCTGTCAAGGCATGGACTCCACAAATCCCCCAGCAACACTTCTGTTCGGCAGTAAAAAAGCCGCCTTTCGACTTGTACATAAACATGCTGAATTCTCAGTTACACACATTTGCACATGCATGATAAGCCACCCGACAGCCATATATATGTGCTTTTAAATTGAGTGCTGACTTACCAAGAGGTACCCCCAAAAGTCTCCAAAGGAATATCTATCAGTAACTGATGGGGGGTGCTGGTGCTGTATTGCCATTTGAAGGCTCCTGGGGTACCACTTGGTAAGTTAGCTCTCAATTTAAAAACACATGAATGTATGGCCCAATATATAGGGACTCACTGTTTAAAGTTAGGACCACCTTATTAGCAAAAAGCGCCGTGTCCGGGCGGGTGGCTTATCATGCATGTGTGTAACTGACAATTCTGCATTTTTATGTACAAGTAGAAAGGCACCTCTTTTACTGGCTCACAGCAGTGGTGCTGGGTTTTTTCTCTATTTTTACCTTTCTGTCATAACCAGCATTAGTTTTTGAACAAATTGTGCTACAGTAGCTCTTCTGTGGGATTGGACCAGACAGGATAGCCTTCGCTCCCCTCGCTCATCAGTGAGCCTTGGGCACCCATGACCCTGTCGTTGGTTCACCAGTTGTCCTTGGACCACTTGCTGGGTATTACACACTGATCACGAGAACAATATTTTATTCATCTCTGGGTGAAACCGTATAAAGGACCACGAAACCTCATACTGCCAAATATGTAACGGCTCAGAGGGACTGACCGATAATCTCATATATGCCGTCTCATAACCCGATAATCAAGAATGTTCACTTATTTTATTGTTACATTTTATCTATTAACACTTAAATTGATGAAAGAAGTGTATGTACAGTGCTTCAGTTAAACCGAATAGGAGTCATGATTTTCATTTGTGACGGCAGGATGTGTATCTGTTATGTGTGCATGTGTACAGTGTGCATGTGTACAGTGTGCATGTGTACTGTGTGCATGTGTACTGTGTGCATGTGTACTGTGTGCATGTGTGCTGTGTGCATGTGTACTGTGTGCATGTGTGCTGTGTGCATGTGTACTGTGTGCATGTGTGCTGTGTGTACTGTGTGCATGTGTACTGTGTGCATGTGTACTGTGTGCATGTGTACTGTGTGCATGTGTGCACTGTGTACTGTGTGCACTGTGTACTGTGTGCATGTGTACTGTGTGCATGTGTACTGTGTGCATGTGTACTGTGTGCATGTGTACTGTGTGCATGTGTACTGTGTGCATGTGTACTGTGTGCATGTGTACTGTGTGCATGTGTACTGTGTGCATGTGTACTGTGTGCATGTGTACTGTGTGCATGTGTACTGTGTGCATGTGCACTGTGTACTGTGTGCACTGTGTACTGTGTGCACTGTGTACTGTGGATATGTGTACTGTGGATAATGTAGAATTTATGGGCCAGCCAGGGAAAATGTGAACCTGCTTGGTTGTTTGGCTCCTGGGATTTGTCTGTGTTTGCTGCATTGTACTCATAAAGCGATGTTCTATGAAAATCGATAATTCAGGGCAAAATACAACAAAAAAGTAAAAAAACTGGAAAATTGTACAAATATTGTATAAGAATGATATTTTTTAAAAAATGCAGTAACTTCTGTAAATTTTAGGAACTAGCCTGCCTGAGGCTCTAGTGGTTTCTTAATAACTGAAACTTTGCTCTGAGCAGATCTTAGGAGATAACTTGTAACCGAGACCTATAGAATGGACAATTCCCTATGGAACGTTCAGTCTCGGGCAATGGGGAGAGGTGATCGGCTTTTCTCTGTGTTATGTCCAGGCCTGACTACAGGAGGCGATGGATAGTTTTCTGAATAAACCAATTTCTTTTGACATGTATGGAAGGGTAAGGCTAATCCATACAATATTATCAATAGCAAATACCTATCGGCTCATTGCTCCGGGTGGTAAGTATATATTTATAAGATGAAGGGAACTCGTCATTCTCTGAGATAATTAGTCATTTGCATTTCTATTTTAAACATTATCAGCTAGAGTCTAGCTGCTAGACCAATCAGCACTCCATGTCTTTATGACATCGGTGTAGATGCCAAGTTAATTTTAAGGTATTATATAGCAGACCTATGTGTACATTCTGTAGCACAGGCTTTATGTAATACGTAACATTCTATAGCCTAAAGACTTACACTCTACATAACATAAATCGGTGGTCCACAGAGTAATGTACAATTCAGGATCCAGCAGGAGCTTGTATAGAACTAGGTAAGATTTGCAGCCAGTCACCTCTGTAGACAAGGCTCCCAGTGCTATCTAGGTGTATTAGCTGCCTGGCTCCTGGTGTCATTCCAGCCCTGTCCTAATGGTTATAGTGTCCCCGAGTTCTGCTCCTTGTGTTCTCCTTAGTGGGTGCTTTCTCCCTGCCCTCTATTCAGGTAACAAGGTCAGGAACTGCATAAATGGACGTCTTAGAACTGATAACTCGGCTTCGCACTGTTGCCTCTACTGGAGCTCACTTCATATCCGCAGTAATTGAAGTCTTCATAAGCTACGTGCTAAGTATTGGACAACAAGTATTGGTATTTAGGACAGTCGTTCACACCCCAGGAGTGATGATGTCTGGCAGCCTAATAGAAATGATTGTCATGTAGCCTGTCCCTGGGTCTTCCTGTTTCTTTATAGGGAGAATTCTCTGTACGTTTTTATTTACTAAAATTAGAGGTCGGCCAAATTGTTCCTCATAAGCGCTAGTGGCCGTTAACTCTACTACGTAGGAGCACCTAGAGGCTGAATTGTCATCACGTGATGTAAAACCAAGAATAGACAAAGTAATGTAGATTTCGGGAGCCAGTAAGACGTGTATTTATACACGTAAAGAGAAAGGACTAAATGTTAGTGCCTGGCAGTAAATCTGTCTGTGTGTGGTCTCCTGGGATTGGTCCAACTCTGGAACTCTGGGTAGAATAATTAGACTTCAAGCAAGTCCACCTTTTGAACACAGCCCTCCCCCCATCAGACATGTCCGTACCCTCATTTCCCCTTTTAATCGATTCTCTGGTTTCCGTATCCACAGACGCCGGCTCATCAGGTTGCAGTGTCCAAAGTGCCAAACAGCATCACCAGCGTGAAGCAGCTGAGCATCCCTGGCTACGAGGAGCTTTTGCAGGCTATGCCCAGCAGCGAGAGACAGTGCGCGGAGACCATCGTCAGTATGGGCTATTCCTATGAACACGTGATGAGAGCCATGCAGAAACAAGGACAGAACGTGGAGCAGGTGAGACACAATGATAAACCGTGTCGTACACCTAAGGGGAAGCAGGGTTTGGTGTGGTTGTTGATTGAGTTCCTACTTGCAGGGATCTATGTACAGTTTCACCGGTGTCCATTTGCACAAGTCGTGGCAGCTTCGCACCATGTTAGCACAGGTCTGGCGGAGAACCAGGTTATGAAACGGGCTATTGTGAACATTTATAGCTGCAATTTATCTTGGCTAACACCCAATATTGAAACAGGAACACTCTCCTGTGTGTAGGGCGATGTCTGTTCTCATACAAGCCAGCAATTTGCTGTCATTCAGATTTCCTGTTGCCATAACTGGCTCAAGTTAACCGTTTCTCTGCCGACATATGACTGGTGTGCTGATGGCAACAAAAATAGCTACTGGGTGGATGCAGCAGCAATTATATCTCGGTCCACGTGATGAGTCGGAACTGTAATTACAGCTGAACGTACCATCAATGAGTACTTGTTTTCCCAACATACTCCCCTCTCTCCAACACCTCCTTCTGTCTTTTTATAGCAAAGATGGGCGAAGCGCTGGTTAAATACGGGGTCACTTTATAGCAGTTGGTCAGATTAACATATTGCAATATCCAAAACTGCAACATCTAAATGTTCTTTAACGCGGTTACTGTGGGAGATTGCTGAGTGTGTGTGTGTGTGTTACATGTGGGTGTATCTCGGTGGTTGGGGGAGAGGGGGGGTTACACCTTTCTGGTATAGACCCTTTATAGCCATGTCCTCTCTCCCCTTGGTACAGGTGCTGGAGTACTTGTTCATCCACTCCCAGCTGTGTGAGAAGGGGTTTGATCCTCTGCTTGTGGATGAGGCCCTGGAGATGTACCAGTGTTCAGAGGAGAAGGTAGGACTACGACAGCTGGCGTCTCTGTAACGCTTTGTGTTTTCTTATTCCGGCGGTGACGCAGGACCCCAGGGTTGTTCTTTAGGCTGATAGAGTCCCTGACATCGGGGTTCTTAATTCAGAGTTAGTGGGTGAATCACGCCAGCCCTTGCAAAAAGTTTTCCTTTACCACCATTAGCCGGGGGTGGGGCCAACAATATTTATCAGGGTGCAGATGACTATATTTAAGCCGCACTCTGCTTCCCCTCCTGTACGTCGCTGCTCCTGGTTCTCTAGACCAGTAGGGAGTACTGGGAGGGAGACGCGGCTCAGCCCATCCTGAGTTGTCTCCAGCAACGCCGTCTCCTGTACGCCGACCACAGAGTCGCTCCTCCAGGTCCTCCTTCACATCAGAGAAGTTTATAGTAAAATGACTATTTTGCTACTTTGTTTTTGTCCATTGACGAGATGATTAAACAGCTTCAATATGAACAGCGCTCCACTGTTGTCTATTTTAATTGGTTTCAAAAGAGATGTTATTTGGAGACCATACTTATATTAAATCTTCTGTAAAACTGTTCTTGTTTAATTTTAAAGCCAAGACACCCATAATTTTCCCATAATATGTTGGACACTAGGCGGCCACAGTGTTGTTAGACTGGAGGCTGATATTTTAATTGTAAAATATTGTTGTATTTTCACCAGTGTATGCAGTCAATATCCATGTGAGTACAGCCCATGGGAAACCGTGGCCATCCGAGTGAGCAGTACGGACAGGCCTCCACCGATCACTTTTGCGCACGTTATTGTACAGGAGTTCCACTTTTTATGTACAAATGAAACTGTTCTCCCCAGATCCCCACACTTGCTGATTACTTCCCACAGTAAAGATCTCTTTCTGATCTTTCCAACTTTTCCTGTACACTTATCACACTTTTTTCACAAGAAGACTAGAGTCCTCGTGCACACTCTTAGTATATCCTGCCTCTAGTGATATCCCGTCTAGATCATTGTAACACTTTCTGCAAACGGACGGGTTACCTGAGATTGGGGGGAGGGAGATATAAAGGTAGAAGGACATTTATACAGACTGGGTGATGGATCCATGGAATAGTCTCCAGCAGGAGTGGACGGGATTCGCACAGTATGAGAATGGTGTTTGTTAGCGCTTACATAGAAAATATACACATCCGAACCAGCAGACTAAACGGACAGGTAGTTTCTTTCCTGCCATTCTCTGTTTCCTCCTCTGCCAGTCTCTACTGACTGCTGATCATACACATTCTGCTATATAGGGACTCATCATTTGTAATCTCCTCTATTTATAACTTAGCGGTCTGTGGTGCACCCCAGGTTTTGCCCTTGGGTCTCGTCTTTTCCATCTGCCCACCCCAGCTCCATTTCACTGTAATAATCATAGGAAAATAGAACAGTATATATCACAAGCAGGGGCAAACGCAGGATTTGCAGAGGGGGGTTTCCACACCACGCAGCCAGTGGGCGTGACCAGCATGCATGGGGGCATGGCTATAATTTTAGACAGTGCTTGGCTGCTCTTCAACTCTTCCTATCCCCATAATATACATGGGCAATGCTGCGTGCACTACTGTTATGTTCCTTCCTTTTCAAGCAGAGCCGTGTGAAGTGGGAGCAGGGTCCAACCACCTCAATTATACAGTGCCCAAGGCTTGGAGGGGGGTTTCCAGGCACTAGGAAACCCCTCTTCGGTTTGCCTATGACAAGCCATTTCAATATATACAGAGTGATTAATGTAGGGACTCCTGTCCTGGTGTATTACACACATTGTCTTGGTTCATCCTCTGTAAAATTGCTGAAATACGACGACTTCTACGTCTCCCAGTAGACTTTTATGTCCATCTTGCATATGACGTCTTAAGAGTTGTTGTATAGTCCAAAATCCAGACACTTTCCTATCTCATGCCTAGATATCTCACACTGACTCTCCCTCTGCTCTGTTACATCCCTCCTACATATCTCACTTGTCCTTGGCCTCTCTGTAGCTTTACTCACCTGTCCTCCTCTCTGTACATCCGCCAATCCCTCCTAAAACACTGCTAGCTGGGAGCAGCTGTATAACAATGCCCACCACAGGATTGCCTGTCTGCTCTGCACTTTGCCGCTAATGATCCAGAATTGCTCCTTACTGTTTGTTTTCTCCTACACCTGGTTCGGTTGTAAGCTCCTTGTGGTAGGAATCTCTACCTTAAATTTAATTTTCTGTTCTGCTACTTTGTATTCAGTTCACTGTGTAGTGCAGGCCTGTCCAACCTGCGGCCTTCCAGATGTTCTGAAACTACAAGCCCCAGCATGCTTTGCCAGTAAACAACCAGTTGATAGCTGGAAGGGCATGCTGGGACTTGTAGTTTCACAACACCTGGAGGGCCGCAGGTTGGACAGGCCTGGTGTAGTGTATTACTCCTTGTGATGTGTTCATCTTTGTAAAGCACTGCGTAGTTTGTGATACATAGGACACCAGGCGTAGATCAGCTACAGCTTATCCCAGGTCATGGAACCCCTGTCTCAGGGTCCTTAGGGCAGTAACAGAAGCTGTGGTTTCATTTAGGGCAGCACAGTGGCCTAGTGGTTAGCACTTCTGCCTCACAGCACTGGGGTCATGAGTTCCATGGCCTTATCTGTGTGGAGTTTGTATGTTCTCCCCGTGTTAGTGTGGGTTTCCTCCCACACTCCAAAAACATACTGGTAGGTTAATTGGCTGCTAACAAAATTGACCCTAGTCTCTCCCTCTCTAGCTGTCTGTCTGTCTCCCTGTCTGTGTGAATGTGTGTCTATATTATGGAATTTAGACTGTAAGCTCCAATGGGGCAGGGACTGACGTGAATGAGTTCTCTGTACAGCGCTGCGGAATTAGTGGCGCTATATAAATAAATAATGATGATTTATACAGTATGGATGGCTTGAAATCTGTTTTTCCTGTGTTAGCCAAGAATAGTTAGGGCCGGTGTTTCCGTGCAGCCTCTGATAAGTTGTCTGTTCTAGGTCCCTCTGCAGTGTATAATCCTAGCTCATTCTAGTGCACATTGCTCTGTGCTGTCCTTTACTCTCTGGATAATGATACATTTTTCTATTTCTGTATTTCCAGACAATGGTATTTCTACAGTTAATGAGCAAGTTCAAGGAGATGGGGTTTGAACAGAAAGAGATTAAGGAAGTCTTGTTGCTCCATAGCAATGACCAGGACAAGGCGCTGGAGGATCTTATGGCTCGGGCCGGGGCCAGCTGAGCCCCTGGAGGTCATTCCACCTTAGGCTCTAATGAAATTCTCCTATGAAAACAATCACAAGCTTTCCATTCAGTGGGGCGAGAGGCGCAGAGAACGAGGCACTACCGAACGAGGCACTACCGACCCGCTGCGTACATCCATGTTCTGCGTTATCTCTTTATTTTTCCCTTACACAGAAATGCCAGCTATTCACATATTATGTAAGAAGTGCCCTTTAACTCAAAACACTTTTGAGGAGGTTTCGCTGAACTTTATATGCACGAGAGCAGCGGAGTTTTGCTTTTTTTTTTTTTCAGTGTTTACGGGAAAATCTAACAGAACGGAGAAGATTATTTTTGTGTGAAGCTGCTCTTACTTATTCTGGAATACAAACTGACGTACTCTGATGAGGCAAACTTTAGTGCAATTATTATTATTATTATTTTTTCTTTTTTGAATAGTGCTACACTGGTCAATAAACTACTCTCAAAAGCGTAGAGTATAATGCAGGATAATTAGTTCACCCCTTGTTCCTTTCTCCTCCATCATTCGATACGGATATATTGGGGTGGCTGCAGTTTAGCGCTGGAAAAGCTGTGACTGCTATTCAGATTGTTTAAATATATGCTAAGTTATTTGTTTTAAAAGCTTTATCTGTGCATCCAATGTTATGTCTCCCCGCTCAAGGACTAGTTTTCAGAAATCTTGCCTAAAATCAGTTTTATACAACATGTGGATCTGACCGTTGTTGAGCTGTAGACGAGAGGTTGACGGCAGCCTTCTACAACTGGCAGTTCAGTATTCGCTAGCGCACCGCGCCAGTCTGCGTGAATTCTTTCTTTAAGCACTTTGTCCTCCCAGCATAATATCTAGTATTTCAAATCATCTTTTGATAGTACAAAGTGTATTATGTTGTACATTGTTTAAGATAAAATGTAAATCTAAGTATCTTGACGAATTTAAGTAATTTGCTAAATATTTTCTTTCTCCCTACAGAGGTACTAATAAAACCCTAAAAGAATAATCTGTTTCTTTTACTTCTGTTTTATCTGGTGTCACTGTGAAATATAAATACGGGATATAACAAGTGGTCTTATTCTGTAAGATGACCTTTGTGTACAGCTACAAGTACTCCTGTGGCTGAGAATTTGCAGGAAGGACAAAATTTAGAGAGAACTGCCATGGGGATTGCGAGTGATTACGCCCTAAATTAGTAATCGTCCAACAAACCCCTCTCCGTTGTCTTACTGGGAAAGTAGGTGTGGCCGGATTACTTATAAATAACTATTGTAGAAATGTATTTCAATTAGTGTTGTGTAGTGCACTGATGTACAGTATATCTCTGTACTTCTGGATGACCACTAGTACCTCTAACTAGTGTGTAACAGCCCTTATAAGGACCCTTTCTGAGCAACAACCATCACTGCTTAAGGATCCTGCTTTGATGCCCACTTACCTGCAGTAATTCTTATGACCTACAGATTAGACCAATCTAATCTGTGATACGGCTGATCTGAGGTTTAGGGCCCAGCGTCTAATAACAACGCTCTGCTTGCTACCCTGCAGATCTGACCAGTGTGATAGGACAGGGGGAACCATCCACAGCACCCTGTTCTGAAGGAAGAGGTCAGGGGTACCAGCTTAAGGGCCCAACAGCACCCCCTATAGAGCTTACAGGTGGCCCATTTGGGATAAAGAGAGGGGATGGTGGCAAGGCAGGCACCCCGAGCTGATCCCCAGTAACACGACAGGGTGGGATAGGAGGTCCATCCTGTCACAATAGGTAACTTGCAAATCATTCTGGATAAAATTAATGCTTACCCGACTGTTGCAGGAAGTTTGTGGGCTGCATATGAATGCGGACGCAGCCTATCAAATCTTCCTGCTGTAGTGATGTCATTAAATCCCTTAATTAGGCTGCATTCTCAGGAACACTGGGTCATCCCAGAAGGTGGCGGCTTTCATTGTGTAGAGGCGAGAGATAACATCTGCATATGTCCTCTGCTCTGGAACAGACCGACATAGTAAATACAGTGTGTTAGAATTTTCATGTAGTGTGTAGCAAGACTAATGATAGGATAGTTGAAGTGATTCTACGAATAACGGTTCATGTGTACACACTATACACGATTTACTTTCAGATCTGTGCTCTTCATCTGGTCCATACAGTAGTGCGTAGCCAGCCTACTGCAGAGCACAGTGTCCACAGCCCGGCATAGCTCAAGGGTCACATCTTCCTCTTGTCTATAGAACAGAGAGGGAGAATCTGTGCACATCTCAACGCTAGAGAAAAGTCTCTTGGTGATGAATGAGTAAACAGTTGGACACTACTCCACAGTGCCCTCTATACCCCATGGTTAGCAAAGGCAGAGGGGAGGTGGACATGCCAGCGGTCTTTGCCCAATCCTGCTGCCAGCACTGGATAGCGTTGACAGCGGAGGACAGAGCAGGTACAGGGGGCATTATTACTTGTGAGGAGCTGTCTAGAGCGCAATCCTTACCCGTTAGATTGTGTTGTTTTGTCACTCTTTGCTTTCTGTATGAAATTGACAAACAGTATATGTAATTTTCTCTGTTTGCACTCCGATATACACTTATAGTATACAACGCATACTCTACACCAGTGTTGGCTAACTTGTGACACTTCAGGTGTTGTGAAACTACAAGACCCAGCATGCTTTGCCAATACATAGCACCTTATTGCTGGAAGGGTATGATGGGACTTGTAGTTTCACAACACCTGGAGTGTGTCAGGTTTGCCAACACTGCTCTACACCCATTTCTTTCACAGTATAGTGGGGTTGTATATACCAATAGACATCTAATACATCTTGTTCTGCAGTGTGTCTTTCTTCTCACTATGTCAGAAAGAGGGACAGGTTCCAAGTCCAAGGCTGTTTCTGTACTGTATATCACCTGTTCCAAGTGTCAATCTAAAATGGCTGGTGGATGGTCAGACCCAGAGGGCCTTGTCTGTGAGTCTGAGGACCTGTGTCAGTGTACGTCTGTTGGAGAGGCTGACATGGCACAACCGGCATGGGCCAAGAAACTGGCAAAGTCCATCGCAGAACTTGAGACACGATCGACGTTAGGGGACAGTGGTACAGATACCTTTACTTCCCCTTCACTGGGTACACAGTCGTCAGATGCCCTTCCCTCGGGGCAGGCATCTCGATCACTGCCTGAGGCATTAAGGGTCTCCAGAGAGCCCCCCTAGGAGCAAAACTTGGAAAGGTCGGTCCAGGGGTGGAAGGAGGATGACGAAGTTCTGGATGAATTGGAGTATGAGGACATGTTTGCTTGGGAGGAGGATCCTTCCATAAGACAGAAAATTGAGGATCTTGGCAGCGAGACAAGTGCTTCACATTCCTGGTGAGGACCTAGTACCTCCACAGACATCTATGTTAAAGAGAACAAAGAAAAGAACAGTGTTTTTTTTTCCCCCCATCTCCACAACTGTTTGAGATTTGGGGTGAGGTCAGACTTAAGCCAGATAATAAATTTCAGATACCCAGAAGGTATCAACTTTACCACCCTTTCCCTGAGTCGGAAATGGGGTCCTGGGAGTCGCACCCTAGTGTTGATGCTCCTATGGCTCATTTGGCAAAATCTAATATTATTCCATTGCCAGGTGCTGCTAGTTTAACAGATAACAATGACAGAAAATGCAAAGGCATTTTAAAGTCCATTTATTTGTCCTCTGGGGCATCCTTGCGTCCGGTTATGGCAACAGACTGGGTTATTAAAGCAGTGGGAGAATAGGCCACAAGCTGGAGTTATGGCATTCAAGCTTACACTGCAAGCACCGATCTGTTCCCCTTGGCAGACCATATCAAAGAGGCTGCCGAGTTTCTGAGAGATGCAGTTTTAGATAGATGCTGGGCAGGGGTTGTCCCTTTTCTCCTCGCTAGACATCGCAGCCACATGTACTCTGGCTCAAATTTTGGCCGGCAGATGCTGAGTCCAAAAGAGCTTTGGAGGCGTTGCCTTTTGATGGGTCAGTGTTGTTTGGCCAAGCTCTAGACAAATTTATTGCCCGAGCCACGGGAGGTAAGAGCACTTTTCTGCCAGTGGCCACTCCATATGTTGGGAACTCCAGAGGAGCCCCTACAAGAAGTCAGTTTGTTGCACCACGAGGAGTGCCCCATAGAGGCAGGCCACCATCCTACTCCCAAACAGCCCTGCATGCCAGCAAGAGTGGTGGTGGGGGCTTGATTATTGGTTTTCAGGAACAGTGGGTGAATTCTATCGCCGATACCTGTGTAAGAGTAGTAGTTTCCATGGGATACATCCTGGACATAGTAGGATCGCCTCCGAGGCGTTTCCTAAACCCTCCTATTCCCAGGGATTTAGTCAGATGGGAGGCCTCACAAGACTGTCCGATCTTTGGTGGACTCTGGAGTGGTTGTTCCGCTCCCACAGGCGGAGAAAGATCTGGGTTATGACTCACACCTTTTCCTAGTCCAAAAACCAGACCGGACATTCTGCCTGTGGCTGGATCACTTCTAAATAACTTATTGTATAAATATATTTAAATTACGCAGTGCGCCAATTTATATCATGCAAATGTACTGATATTTTTTATATTGTGTGTATTTCGGTATAGGAAATGTATTGATTTCTAATATATTATTTTAGGCATTTGTTTGAGGAAATATGTTATGTAGCTTCAAGAGGAAATCCTCATTAAGGCTAATTAGACCTTTTTCATGTGAAGTGACAAACACTTGCTTTTAGCCTAAATGCACCGCAGGAGATTGTTACCTTCCTTTCATGTGTAATCTGTATCTTACAACCTGTCTAAATAATGCAACCAGAAAGTTTTAGGATGTATCAGATTGGTGTCAATTTTGTTAACTTTGCATTGCATTTAAATCCAAGTTTGGAAAACCTATTGCACCCTGATACTAAAATATCTGATGTAATATCTTAGTCTTTGCGGATCCATCTAAGATCAGGGGGCAATGTTACCCCTCTGCTAAGGTGTGTCAGAATGTGTATAAAAGGAGCACCATTTAATGTATCATTTTTCATCTAACTTCTAGATCACCAGTACCACAAACTGGTGTGTAATAGTCCTTGTCAGAACTCTTAAGTAATATACATTCACTGCTTAAAGGTTCTGCCTGCAACTTTTACCTGCTGTATCCTGTGAGCAAAAGATAAGAGCTTGCACTTTAATCCTTTCCCCGGCTGTTCTGGGTTGAACCCAGCGTCTGTGTCAACGCTTTGCCCGCTACCCTGCAGCCCTTAGCCATAGTAAGTTGTCAGGAGGTACCAGCCAGCCCACAGCAAAGAGGCACTGCAGCAGCTATTTCAGCTACCCCAAAAGTATGCGGTTCTGAACACCGCAAAGGAGTCCAGGGGTGGCAGCCGAATACTCCTACAACTAGTGTGCAGTTAGCATTCGCAGTTGAGTGTCTGGTGGCCAGGCGACACCAGTAGGAGTGGTCAATAACAGGCGGTTACTGAGGGTGAGAAGGACACCCCTCCAATCCTCCTCCTCCCCCCCCCCCCTACAGACCGGGTGGCAAAGTGGCAGATCTGGCTCTGGGCATCTTAGTGGTTCCATTCTCTGTGTATGGGGAGATCAGACTGCACTCTATGAACGCTTCCAGCGCAGAGGGGGGGGGATATGAGCTGCTCTTTGTGGGAGCCTGTCATCCATGCTGTCTTATTGGTCTGGTGTTTGCTGGGTGTACTTTAGTGTCCATCAGCACCATCTTTCTGCTGACCATTGAGAGGGGCATTGCCCCTCATGAAACCCCTGCACAAGGAAGTAGTGATCACCAGAAGGAAGACATTGCTACCGATTTGGCTCTCATGGACAGCCAGTTTCTTTCTTGCCATGATCCACATAATATTCAGTCAAAGTGGAGTCGTTGTTGAATATAATAACTGAAGCCGAATATGCATTATGCTCCTGTGTCCCCTGCACATGTCTGGCAGGGACAGGTGATGTCAAACGCCCTAAATTGTCGTTCCAATTCTGCAGAGTGCATACACACTGCAGAATTGGAACGACATTGTTCCATCATTAAACAAGATTTTCAGTTCAGTTTGAAAATCATTCTATCCTTAGCGGCTCATCTTGTATTTAATGATTTGGCACAATATTTTATATAAAGTAGTGTGTGTATGTTAACATAAATTCACAGCTGGGTGCTGTTGCATTGTTAATGCTGTCCTATTATGGACAGACACCACTCGCGTTCCATTTCAGACAAATGGTTGATGTAAAAATTACTAGTGCAGCAACAGGGTTTATAGTATTTATTAAATAACTGAGAAATCCAAATAATTTTACTTTAAATATAATAAAATGAAAAGTAATAAATAAGAATCAAAACATTGCAAACCCCAACCCTACGCATTTTACTTTCTGCAAGTCAGCTTAGCGATAACACAGCCCACAGTGAGCACAATAAGCGCTGAATCTTTGTAACATAACCCATTGCTGCTGGTGACATGAATGGTGGCGGTGCTGAGAGAAACCATTACAGCTTGGGTCATGTGACACACAAGATAACTGCCCCGTCTGTCAATAAAATCTCTCATTTCATCAGACTTTCCATCTATTTTTGTTCTTTAATAAATATCCCTTGTTGTACCTGGAAGGTGCCAGCAGGGAGGCGCCGACACACATCCTTTAGTTTCATTTACCAATGTTTTCTTTATTACAACCGTGTGCCTTTTTTGGATTATTACACATTTCCCTTCCCTGACACCATTTTCAAGCATATTACAATTTGCACCATGTGTTTAGCTCCAGCCGCTTGTGTCATGTATGAGAATAACATGTACATTGTAATGCTGGTTATATAACCATGATTGTCCCTCCTCTGCCCCCAGCACTATGAGAAGCACAATCTCCTCTAGGTCTCACCTAAAGCAAATCATTAGTTACATATTTAAAACTCAGAAACCTATCCATAATCTGAAAATAGTTGGTGTTACCACCATAAAGGCACTGGTGATTGTGGAGGCATTTCATGAGGTGCAGGAACCAGTGACATCACTGAGAGTGCAGCCTATCCAGTCACTAGGAACCAGTGACATCACTGAGAATGCAGCCTATCCAGTCACTAGGAACCAGTGACATCACTGAGAGTGCAGCCTATCCAGTCACTAGGAGCCAGTGACATCACTGAGAGTGCAGCCTATCCAGTCACTAGGAACCAGTGACATCACTGAGAATGCAGCCTATCCAGTCACTAGGAACCAGTGACATCACTGAGTGCAGCCTATCCAGTCACTAGGAGCCAGTGACATCACTGAGAGTGCAGCCTATCCAGTCACTAGGAGCCAGTGACATCACTGAGAATGCAGCTTATCCAGTCACTAGGAACCAGTGACATCACTGAGAGTGCAGCCTATCCAGTCACTAGGAGCCAGTGACATCACTGAGAGTGCAGCCTATCCAGTCACTAGGAACCAGTGACATCACTGAGAATGCAGCCTATCCAGTCACTAGGAACCAGTGACATCACTGAGAATGCAGCCTATCCAGTCACTAGGAACCAGTGACATCACTGAGAATGCAGCCTATCCAGTCACTAGGAACCAGTGACATCACTGAGAATGCAGCCTATCCCTTCACTAGGAGCCAGTGACATCACTGAGAGTGCAGACTATCCAGTCACTAGGAACCAGTGACATCACTGAGAGTGCAGCCTATCCAGTCACTAGGAACCAGTGACATCACTGAGAATGCAGCCTATCCAGTCACTAGGAACCAGTGACATCACTGAGAATGCAGCCTATCCAGTCACTAGGAACCAGTGACATCACTGAGAATGCAGCCTATCCAGTCACTATGATTAGTATTTACAAATCATCCAACACAATGGCTGCCTTCCTCAGTGCCTCAATATGGTCACTAGGTCCTAGTACTTTCCACGCTATTGGCTCAGCCCACAAAATGGCTGCCTCCACAGTTGGCAGGTAACATACAATTTAAGGCAGAATGGCTCATGCACTGCATGGAAGCAAGTACTATACTGGGCTCGTTTCCTAACAAACTTTTATTCTTCGTTTCACCTTAATTGCTAGAAAACAAGACCATTCACCACAAGTGTCTAAGACAAACTATAGGAGGCGCTGTACCTGTCCCACCTTACCCAGACCATTCATATAAGATTCCCCTTAATACTGCACAATGTACAGAACTATAAGTGCCACAGGTTCATACAGACTCAAGAAAAAATAGGAATTTTCTATTAGAAAGATCCAAAGACAGCAATTGCCATCATGGTTCTTCACCCCCTCCCCCTTCTGTTGTCCCTTTTCTTATATATCTATTTTTCTCAGTGAGTAGTAATCAGTTTAATACTAATCGGATATTGTCCCCACCGCTGATTTGCTGACCTTAGCACATGTTCCTGATCACTTGTACCGCTAATAACTCGTTCCATACGAAATATTCACATGTGCTCTACTGCAGGATCTGGAGAACATGCACAGCCAGAGGGTACCCAACCCCACAGAGAGCTGGACTGTGGCAGCAACCGGCTGCATTACCTCATGGGTAAAAGATGGCCCCTGCCCGTAGCCTAGCTCTTAGTGGGAGAACCAGTTCAAGCTGCAATCTCTGGTTTGTGATTGGTCCATACACTAAACCACAAACGAGGCTCCCCAAAAACACGTCAGCAGGGAGGGGGAAGGGCGCCTTGGTAAGACCTTTTACTATGGGATAGTGCGGCCTTAATATCCATTATTCTGTAATACACATAAATTATAATTTATTGCAGTGTTAGAAGATGTTTTTTTTCTTTGGAGAAGATGTCTGGATCATGATTTGATCTCGCAGGAAGATTCCAGTGACTGCGTCTCATGTCTTTATCTTCTCATTCATCCATTGTTACATAACGTCTAGGGGAAGAACTGTGTGATAGTCCAGCGTCTTTGCTGCCTACAGTTGAGATTTATTAACTAGGAGAGCGCAGGTTAGGAGCAGCACAGACAGTCGATCACCTCCTGCGGACTTTTTTCATGCGCTGAAGAGGGTGCGGAGGAATAACCCAGACACAGCCGCAGCTGGGCACGCAGGCTTTCTATATGTGTACACTTTAATACCAGGATCTCATCCAGCTTCTTCACATACTCCTGAAAATCCTGTACAAAGATAAGAGAGGATATGGCACAGTGCACTGCAATACCCAAAGCCCACGGCCAAGACGAACAACTGTAAGGCAATCAATTGTTCCTAATCTAGGAGAATGTATCATTTTATGCTTTCTATCTTCCTCTTTATGTATCCCAAATTGAGTTATTTTTTTCCACAATGCTCACCATTGCCAGTGTTTCTATTTCACATTGATTTAAAACAGTGCAACACTGTTTTTATTTGGGTTAAGAGCATTTTTTTTAAAAAAATATATTTGTATGCTTGCCCTGTGTACAGGCTATGGCCAAACTTATTTTTGGACCTTCTAAGGGGCTGACCACACCTCCAAGGATAAGCCACACCCCCGCATCATTGTATTGTAAAGGATCAGAAAGTACGTACTAAATTAGGTGAGCGACGCAGAAGCTTCTCCTCCTGTGTGCGCAGAACCGACATCTCATTTAGCTGTTTACAATGAGCGTGGACCACAAGTTGACTAAAAAAAACAGAAAAGGTATTTGTTTAGGTCTCTTCTATCTCTTGCTCAATGAATTTTGATGTTGCCACAAAATTGAGCAGCGCTGTAGAGTTGAAAAATAGATAACATATAGAGATACAACAGGCACATTACAAAACAAGCAAAAATGCAAAATACAGGACATTCATGAATCATTAATGTTAGAATAGCAAGAAATAACGCGCCTAAGAAGTAATAGGATATTTAACAGATAAGCGCCGTACAGGACATGCAGGAGGTGGATGAGGTGGGAGCGGACAAAGAGACAGAAAGAGACTTTACTGATATAAACCTCACATATTTGAAATATATTCATATTTGCCATGAACGGAATGTTAACACACTATTAGTAATATGTAAATGAAATGTATATTATGCAATCCTGGAGTTTTCACCGTCTTGCTGGGAGCAGGGAGATAACGCTGATAACTTATGGCCATTTACAGCCCCCCCCCCCCCCCCCCCCCCTTTCCCTACGCTGGTCACTCTCACTGACATGTACACCCCCATCCCCCAACCTGGTCACTCTCACCTTCATGTATATTCCCCCCCCCCCACCCCACCTGGTCACTCTCACTGACATTTCTCCTCCTCCTCCCCCCCCCCCCGTTACTCTCACTGACATATTCACCCTGAACACTTCCTCCTCCTCCCCCATCCCCCTGGTCCCTCTCACTGACACACAGTGACTAACCAGGTGTTTTTTTACCCTGGTATACCCTACCTCCAATAAACAGCTCCCCATATTATACCCAATGTCACAGATGAAGTTCACCCACGACGACCACTTACTGGGCTTTTGCAAGACTTTTTCCTTGTTGACTAGTCACATAGATAGATTGCAACTGGCCTGCTGAGGTGGATTTTGTTCTGGGACCTCTCTCATCTCTGCTCTGTACACATTTTGGGATCTTGTCCTCCTTGACACCACGGTGAGCAAATATACATTTCATGAGTTTGTTTTTAAGATGCTCCAGTTCACAGTCTCTAAAAGGTAACTTGTTGGAGTCTTCAGAACCTTTTTGCCCTATGTCAACAGCATTTGACTCTTGGTGACGGCCATCGCTCTCTGCAGGAGGACCGATACTTTTGGATTGTATATTAGCTACTGGTTTAAAGACATTTGTCTTATTTAAAACCTTCTGCTGGTCACTTTCTTTGACAGCCTCAGCAGTTCCTTCAGGAGTCTTCCTACCGAATACCCAAGGTAGAGTTGTGATTTCATAATTTACATGATTTGTACTGGTTTCTTCATTATCTGCATCATAATAAGGGCTCGGCTGATCGCCAGAACTGGAAATAGCAATGTCTAAAGAAGAATCACCGGTGCTGAAGAAGTCATTTTGCCTGGAGCTTGGTGACTGTCCTGGATTAGCAGATCTTGGGGAACTTTTATCGCACAAACCCTGTTGTGCCCGGAACTGTGGCGAACCAACGGAACACGGCTGGGATCCATAGCTGGATTCCGGAAGCCAGTCCTTCTCTCTTTGCTGGGAGCTGTGATAATGTAAGCTTTCGTTATATCGAAGCATCTGTTTGACAAGTGCCGACAGATTATTTTCAACAGACAGGTCATCTACGTGAGATTCGATAGTCAAATTCTTATCAAAAGTTGCATTTTCTGACCCACCATCTGATTTAGGGGACGCGTGTGTTTCCAGGTCACGAGTACACTCCACTGACCAGTTATCCTGCAGCAACGACACAGTGAGAGGAGCCATCAATGCGGATGCGGAGGCAGAGTCCGACGAGTTATTCATGGACTCTTCAGTGTGTTCACTGTTCAACGTGGCTCCTGCTACGTGTGAGATAATTAAAGGAGACGTTCTATCGCTCTGTTCATGCAATGGACCAAAATCAGTAGAGATGTCCTCCAAAGGACTGTGCATGGAAGAAGGATCCTTTCTTTTCTTCAGCTGCTTTGGGAGGTCCTCCTGAGAAGAATATGGCTTTTCTGGAGTATTGCTGATATCAGACGAGCCTCGAGGACTGGTGGAATCATCTTTGGAACTCCACCCTCCGTTGTCTACCGAGCTACAACTACTTACACAATTACTGTTCACCGTGTGTTTGTGCTCGTGTGATTCTGAATAATTAAAGCACAATCCCTGCCCCCTTCCCGAGCATTTTCTGGTCTCCGCGTTAGGTGAACCCTGGTGAAGAAAAAACGATAGCCGTTCACGGACCGTCTCTTCTTTTCTTCCCTTCTTCTGATTGGAAGAGTACGAGAAGGAGTCTTCGCTAAAATCACTGTCATCTGGATCTTCCAGGGGCTGCCCTTTACGTTGTGAAGTTGAGCTGCTGACGTGACCTACTGTAACCTCTTGGGGCTTATATCGGCCCAAAACCTTTTGGAGTGGCTGATAGTGCAGTTTCTGATGGAGAATGGGTGGGTGTTGGAACTGCTGATGGTAATATCTCAATCGTTCCTCCCTTTCTTTCTGCTCTGGAAGAACCCTCAAATCACTGCTAGTATTTCTGCAGACCGGATCGTCCGCAGAATTAAAAGTCCTTGTATTCGTATCCCCAAAAGACATCCCATCCCTTGACACAATTTGCTTCTGCACTGGCTGTACAGCCAGCACTCTTTGCATAGTCTGACGATTGTGGCTTAAATTATTATTTTCTTTCAATTCCTTTATCATCTCCGATTTATTGCTGTAAGGATTCCTGGGTGTAGGATTCTTATCCTGGTTACTTTCCATCTTTTTTTTGCCCACCCTAATAACTCCTTTGACTGGGGTGGTGTGACTGAGCCAGGCGTGACTGGGGCTCCCTCTTACAGTATTAGGCTTTGTACAGGCTTTGGGAGTGGATGACAGGGGTATATTGGAGGGATGGAAGACAGATGGATATAATTTGGGCTTTGAGGTGGAGGAGTGTTGCGATCCCAATTTTACTTTTTTTGGCGATACTTTTTCCCCCAGCATAGCAGAAGGATTCTGAACCCGTTTTGGAGATAAACACGAAGCAGATCTGCCGCGATTAGAGCAGGCCGTGGCGCACCTCAATCCTTTTTTCAGTTCCTTCACCCTGGAAAACAATATACAATGTAATGTCAGGACATCTACAACTTTTAAAAGGGTAATTCTACTCAAAATTAATAAGAAATTATTTTACAACCATTATCTTGGGCACCAAAACTTATGATACTTAAAAAATATAACTTCTTGCCAAAATAGTCATTTAAAGACTCAGACAGGGCTGTTGTTGCCATAAGTTGTGAACACCTTTTTTATTCTTAGCAACAACTGTAACCATAGAAACAAACTATGGATTGCACCGACTGTTCCCATCAGTACAGATGTTGCTAAGGGGTGTCAGATATTCACATGTCTGTTAAATATCAGCAACAGCCACGTCAGAGTCTTCAATAAGGCAGTTTTGGGTGTAAGTCCTATACAAAGCATAAGAAGTTATACCAGGAAATTGTTGCGTCAGTCTAATTACAATGTACAGTTACTAACACACACGCCATTGCTGCAAAAATCAGTTGTAAAACGTGGTCATAAAGACAAATGCAGACGTTCCTGTGACTCGGAGGTCATGTGATCATTCAGAACCAATGTACTAAGAGCTGACCACACTCATAGCTGCCCAGGTGCATAAAGACTACTTACCTATCTGCATAGCGCAGAGTGTTCAGCGTGTGCTCCGTCGCTATGTGGCTTGGGGATATATTAGCGATCATACAAGTCTTTGAGTTGCCGATAAAAGAATCTTTCAGCACCTATAGTAGAAGAGATGAGTTACCGGTGATACCACTGTCTGAGAATTTATTCTCCTGAACATTTAGAGACTGGAAAGTGTTTTTACTTTTATATATTAATAAGACTGTTTTATACAGACATTATTGGACTCTGGGGTCACTTCCTATGCATCAGCTCTGGGGCACATACTGTCAGACATCCGCATGTAGTACAGCTTTTATTTATACCATATGAATTCTTTTCACAGATGACAAACATAATTTATTATCATGACTTATTAAAGGCCAGGGGGTAAATGTATCAAGCTGAGAGATTTCCGGCGAGTTTGAAAAGTGGAGATGTTGCTTATAGCAACCGATCAGATTCTAGCTGTCATTCTGTAGAATGTACTAAATAAATGATAGCTAGAATCTGATTGGCTTTTCAAACCCGCTGGAAAACTCTCAGCTTCATACATTTACCCCCAGGTCTGCATAGGAAAGGTGCAAGGTGGCTATTAATGTTATTATTGTAATGCACTAAGTAACACATAATACCGGGGATTAAACGCCTGACAGCAAAGACACGTGGAAAATGACAGAGGTGAATTTCTAGAAAATTATCCATGAGTGTGATCATAGCTCTTCTAACACCCACCCTGTGCTGCACCAGAAAGGCTGGGAGTTCCTGTCTTACCTGGGTCAGCTTGCTCTGTCTGAAAGGGGTGTGAGCCTGTTCCTGGTCCAGCGCTCGGATACACTCTTTCAGCTGACGAGTAAAAACATCAGAGATCCGTTACACGTGATTTAATCACAGCAGGACAGTTTCATCCACATGATAAAAGCACACTCTGAGACTGCTCATGTTAATTCCTGTATCCTCAAAATATGTCCCGTCCAACCATTCCCAAGTGCAGGTAATAGTTCTATCTCCCCTCACCAGTTGTTTATAGAGGTGAAGGCGCTTTATGTAGGAGAGTTACAGGTACTCACAGCGAGGAGACTCTGGTTTATTTCTGCTCCCTCCATTTTAGTTTGTTTGTCTGATTCTCGGGCGTCAGACGCTCTCTCACTTCCAGCTAAATCGATGAAAGACATTCTAGGATAGAAGCAAGAGAAAGCATTACACGTTATGCTGCTTCTATAGAGACCCTCAGTGTAGGTCAGCACAGGGAGGGCTTGTTACTATCAGACAGCAGCACGATCTCCCAGCTCACCTGCCGAGTTTGCGGCTCCTGCCATCTTTAATCTGGATCTGAATGACAGCATGTGAACGGGAAGAGTCGGAATTCACCCCCGTGGCTCCAGTGCTGCGTTCTCTGCTGCCCTTCAGAATCATCTACAGAAAAGACAGCGGAGTTATTAGTTGTATTTTTCTAACCCGATAGCTCAGAGAATAAGAATATTCTACAGCGATGATATATTGTATCCCACCTCCAACACCAATAGTGCTAATGTTAGACACATTGTTTCACAGTATTAGGTGGAGTCCTTACCTCCAGCAGGAAATCCACACTTTTCACTTGAACTTCACGCAGTCCGACAACCTGAACAACATGCTTCCCGTCTTCTCGAGCATGCAGTCTGTGTGAAGACAACATGAGGGCAGATTATTCCATATTCTGTACCTGTGACAACTGCACATTTACACTGTGGGGGTTCACAGACAAAGTAGGGAGTTTCTATTGCTGGCTAAATAAATCCACACTAGAGGTTCTTTCTCCTGGTATGGGAGTTGTAGCGATTGTACAAGCACATGATAGGCTGATCTCAGCCTATCAGACGCTGCATTCAGTACACACCTCCCTGCTGGCAGATTCACTCTGTCTACAAAATCTACTCCACAGTAATCACAGATCTTTGCTCCTCCTCTGAAACACAACAGACCGATGGCTGGGATCAGGGAGGGGGATCAGGTGTGGGGGTGTAAAGGAGATCCAAAGCACTATTACAGGGCACTATTTACAGGGGTGAAACTTAGTATGTTTAATTGTGGTCATATGATTATTAGCAAGTACAGTAATGTTAATGTTACTACACAACCATTTCTGTTATAGACAGAAATCGCTTCCTCACGGTCCACAAAGTGCATGTACCAAGGTGAGGAGGTCTCTGATCAAACAAGACAGTGGTAGAATACATCAAGATTTACTGCATAATTCAGTTCTCTGCCCGAGTACATTAGTGTAAACATACGAGGAGATCACAGAATATACATCCCAGTATGGGCCAGACGTACCTTTTTCTTCCATTTAACAGGTCATACAGTTGTCCGCAGTAAATTTCAAAAAAGCTGATCCAAACAGAATGATCTTTCCTGGGCTGGGAAGACTCTAGCAGCTGGAAGATGTCTCTAGCGGCCAGGGCGTACAGCCCCGGGTTCTTCTGGGTGCCGATCATGGTGTGTGTTTTTCCTGCTCCCGTCTGACCATATGCAAAACAGGCGGCATTTCCGCTGAAATAGGAAAACAATATACAACTACGAATCTTCCAAAACACAACAAAGGCTTTATCTGGGGAACATTGTACATTCACTGCCTGCGTGCATCTTACCAGAGACTAAAGGTTGTCACAGGTATTTGTCCTTGTTCCCTAAGGAATGGATTCCTATCTAACTTTTCTACATATGTGGGTGGTTAATCTGACTAGATCTGGATCCCAAGAGTCTCCATTAAGGCTTAGACCTAAAATTGGCCTCACTCAGCTATAGTGGTTGAAGGAGCCACACACATTATTGCCACTTTGGTGTAACTCTGTCAATGTGGTTAACAAAACCAGTGTTACACAGTGTAAAGAAATGTTAAGTGTTTGATATATCCAGATAGGCATTGCTGGTTTACAACGTAATTAAAGCACTGTCCAGGTGCAGAGCTCTAGAATCAGAGTTCCAGAACTCTAAAGGGAACTGAAATAAGAGCACAGAGAACCTGAACAGAACCGCACAGCATCAGGCGATTACCGGAGAGCGTCACATGATCCATATTTCATAAAATCTGTTATCAGACTACAGACAATGAACGAACAAACACATGAAATGAAGGAACGTTCCCTACCCGTTAAACACATGCTGGATGAGCGGGTAAGCGGTCTTCATGTACACATCCTGATTGCTGAACGTCTCACTAAACACCTCATCAAAATAAAATACGTGCTGAAAAAATAAACCCACGGAAAATTAAATAGAAAACAAACAAATAACCTTCAGAAACTGTAAAATTAAAACCTCAGCTATAAAAGTTGATTGTAATAGTCTCTGTACTAATATAGGACGTTGGGATGCAGGCCTGAAAGTTTTGATCAAAATATGAACTAATAGGTTTTCCTTTTGCTAGATACAACAGATATACAGCGTTAAGGACAAGCACCGACAACAACTGTCTTTCCTCTGTACAAATACAAGTGAATTCTGTTTTTTTGATAAACTGGGGTCAGATAAACTACCCTAAAGATTATTTTATTTAAAACAAGCACTTGTATATCTGCTGCAATTTTGGAGCTACAGCTCTCCACATTGGGAACGAGCGCCCTGTTGAACCAGTGCCCAGTATCATCGAAAGATGCTAAAATTTTCACTCCTTGCGGCTGCTGTCATCTTGATGCGCAATTCCATCTGCTTTCCATAAAAATGGGAGAGTTTGTAAGAAACAATCAGATGATGTCACAAAACAGCTTATGTGCTATGCGGGGTGCGTTTCTGAAGGTTCATAAATGGACCCGTTTCCCTCAGCCGCATGTCTAGTGGCATTTCTGTGGCTGCCCGTCTGAATATAAAGATGTGAGGTAAATAAAACGGTGCTTAGGACAAGTTATTTAACTGACCCAGTTTATTACATATGCGATACCTCACATACAACCTAAAGAAGGAGGAGCTCCAGGGCTTGGCTCCGCCCAGACATTTTGTATGCAATTAATATGTCACCTGAATGTATTGGTGCATGGCAAGTCAGGTGCCCCATTAATAACACACCTTTAACCGGGCAGATTGGAAGTAACCACCCAGACTTTGCTGCCAGGAGGAGAAAGAAAGTTGCAAGCGGGTATCCAATAGAGAATGTGGGGGAGGGGGTGTTACTGCAGACCCCCGGCCAAGCAATAATTAGAGAGGGAGTCACTAAGCTGCTGAAGATGTACAACTCCATTAGCCAAGTAGAGATTGTACATAATATCACACTGTGCGACACAATTATTAGATAGGACAGATGAGGACAGTTCCAGTTCTAAGACCCTCATGAGACCACCCCTCATATTATACCTGGAGAATATATTCCTTCAGATTAACCGCTTCCTTCTTTTCATAAATCAGAACGGTCTGTCTGTCTTCCACGGTCACCACGCTCAATTCACCGCGTCGCTCTTCCCTTAAACCCAGAGGACGTTTCCGGACACAAACACAGATTTTATCGCTATCTGTCCAGGGTTCCTCCTTGTCCGCAGCGCTGGGCCTGTCCAATCAAAAGACACAGAGCTCAGCGTCGTCCATCAGAGACCGGAAACTGCGCCTTCGTGTTGTCTCTCCCATCACTTCACACTACTCTGCTTTCTATAAATGTCCCCTCATGGACTATAAAACTATGTGCTCGCCATCGTTAGGATTATTATTATTATTATCACCAACAGGCGTTTCATACTCTGCAGCTTAGGGTTAGGAGGGTGCTGCTCGCAAGCTTACAATGTATAGGAAATAGCAGTACTCACATTAAATATGATAGAATAAAGTCATTGTAATTCTAGAATAAAACGGCTGCTGACCTCTAACTACAGAATAAACTATCAGACAACACCTACATAACATAAGACTAAAGCTGGCTACACGCATACACCTGTCCAACACAGCTTCCTATGGGATTACGTTGGGCCCTATAATAAGCTAATACACCAGAGTTTTTTGGGACGACCACATTGGTATCAGCGGGGTCATCCGTATATTACACCGCAGAGAGTCTCCTATTATCAGACTGTTTGGCGATCGGTGATAACTACCCGATCCGCCCGCGTGTGGACAGAATTAGACGCACTATAAACTTTATTTGCTAGGATCATGTCTAACCTGAAAATAATTAAAAGTTATAAAAAAGCAGATTGTTACTCTCATTCCAAAGGATGTGTCAAACCTATCGTACAATAAGAGTCATAAACTATATATAAAACAGTGCCGACCAATGGGTTTAGGAGAAATATTAAACTGGTCGCTCCCAAGTTATCTTATTACCGTAAGTGTGTCTGTGGCACTCCATAGTTATACCCTGATACATGCATCACTCTGTGAATGATAGGGCCCTCGATGTCTCCAAGGCCTGGGGCTGTGCCCCTCAGTGCTTCACCACAGGACCCTTCAGTTGAGCATCCAGAGTTTTCCTCGCCTTGTGTTGTGGATGCTGTCTGGCCACGATGGTGACCTGCAGGTGGCGCTCTATCACATATTTCTGCAGGGGATTTAATGCGTGATTCGGATGCTGGAAACACATCTCTGTGCCTCTCATTGGAGTAGTCAAACTGCAGCTGCCTCCTGGTGGCAGATCTGCTGTGCGGGGGCTGGAGGTAGACACAGCCAGGCTGCAGGGGTGTTTTTCCATCACTGTCCTCAGCTGCCACGCTCTGAATTATCTTAATCAGCTGGAATAGGCGCTTGCGGTCCTCCATACTGTGCACTCCCAGCTTGGAGTAATCCTTCATGGTCACTTCCGCCAGCTCCTCAATCTTCTGGAGTCCAACAGCCACGAAATGAGGGTAATACTGCTCCAGCTCAGCCTCACACAGGCACTCGAGGAGGCAGGAGGCCATGTTCAGGAGCCCAGGCTTCTGTGGTACAAGAAACAAAAACACAATATTATTAATTTGACATACAGCGGGCATGTCACCAACGTACAGTGGCGGCAGCCATATTGTCAGTGACTAATTGCACAGTGGAGGCAGCCATATTGTCAGTGACTAATTGCCATCGGCTTAATAACTCAGTAATGTCCCTGGTTTCTAATGAAGTCCGTCACAATGATTCCACAAAGGCCCGAATGCTGCACAATGCGTATTATGCGAACAAACGTTACTTTTTATCAGCCGAGTGCATAATGCTGTGTGCGACCACTTAGGAATGTGCATGCTACCACTTTTGAACCACTGCCTTAATTAGTTTTAATTTTTCTCCCAAAATTCAGCTGTCAGAAGAGTGAGGAGACATCAGGACTCTCGTTATTACACGCGTCACATTTTCACTCATGATAGGTGAAGATCTGATTCCCTCTTCAATAAGATGTGTTGAATTACAGCATAATATTTTTGCAATAAACCATTATTGCACTGCAAATGAAATTATGCAGTAATTCAACAGGTCTTATTGAAGAGAGAATCAGATCTTCACTTATCATATAAGTATTTTCTCACTTATCGTATTTCATTTATACATTTAACACTATTAGCGCTTGAACATTAATTTATTCTTATTTTTGGTTAATTTAGGAAGTGTGTATCCCTGTTATAGATTAGTAGAGCTGCTTATAGAAAAAGTGCAGGTTGGAACTCCGTTATATTGTAATAAACTCTATTTAATACATTTTCATACTTAAAAACCATCTTTCCTGTGTAACACGCACTTGTCGGTGTAAGGCGTGCCACTGAACGTATAGGGCGTTGCACCATCATAAGCACTTCAAATATGTGTAAAAATCGGGTCACTTTGCAGGGGAAAAGCACAAGAGTGACATATTGGAGTCGCTGCCATTATTAATCTCTAAGCCACCGCCTTACAACTGGCAGCAATCGCACAAAAAATAGTCATGTGACATCACAAGTTTGTGCACTGAGAAGCCTATTGGCTACATTCTGACACATACTGGTTTAGTGCACAAAACCGCAGCCTTATTGCATTTACATTTTTTGCCCCTTTTCTGGTTTCTCTTTCCCTTACTGCCTCTAATGTCACAATATCCTATCTGTATCAAAGCAATATGCGTTTTCTACCTGTAGCTAAAAATAATCATGGACTTTTTATAAGATGTGCCCCAAACACACCATTACCCCCAACCTCAGCAAACAAATCAGTGGCCAGTGGAATGTTTTATTGTACAACACTGCTGAGTATGCTGGTGCTATGTAAAAGTTATACCAACAATAACTTGTGTACTGTCAGCATGATCTCATCTCCGCTCCATTCCACCATGACCGCTCTCTAGACTATACACATGGTCTGTGTATCATGCACTTTGACAGTCAGGTGGATAAACAACGACACACACACACACACACACACACACACACACACATTACAGTACAAACACTTCAACCATAACCGCTCTCCGACAGACTGATGGAGGTACATGGACATGTTGTGATAATATGAATTAAGATGATACACTGCATTATCACAAAAGAACAATGTAATAGTATATACCTATATCTACACACCCAGATCTCAATAATACCCCAGGCAGCTGTCCCTGGTACTTGCTGACAGTCAGGGTGTATTGTTACTTATCTCACAGTACAACAGCTGTTACTCACCCACAGACACAGCTATTTAGGGGTCATTAATATTAATAGGGATATTTAAATTACTGGCAATTAAGAAAAAAAAAAAAAAAAACACTTTTAGACCATGAACAGTTTTCATAAGTGACGTCCCAACCCGCCAGTTGTCGCAAGGTAAAGTGACAACCACAAAATGTGGCTAGCTCCATAGATATTATGAGACATCATGCCCATTGACTTTATTAGGAGATAGGACAGGTCATATATGTGTTGAATGCTACACAGCGACAGCATGTACCTCAAAGTAAATATATATATATAAAAAAATTGCAATAAATGAACAGTAGACAGTAACACAGGAAACTCAGATAATATTTGTTGACTCACTAGTCACGTGATACAATTATTAGTTAAGCCCTTAATTACTCCCTTATTGTATAATCCTCCCAACATGTCCACTTAACACACAAAATAAAAGGCACCAATTTGGTCAGGTCACAGATGTATAACAAGTTCCTTCATTGTGTGACAGGTAGGTAGACTTGTGTCTGGCAATTTATTGAACATTCACACATTAGTAATAGAGAAAGTCTTGCAGAACGATAAGGAGACACCCAGACGAGGTCGCTGGTATTAGGGCAGGGCACAGCTCATTCATCCATAAACGGTCACATCTAGGGGTTTACACATCATGGGAAACAAATTAAGTCATTACTTAGGGATTTTCAATGGACAGTGAAATTAAAGATGAAAGGTAACTTGAAATAGCATTGCCCAGCCCCATAAGAAGCTATATTTATTGGGGGATGAACTCACATAGCAGCACACACCCAGATGCACTGAGATTTAAGGACACCTGTCTATGGGCAGGACGCGATACTAACTCACTTATGTGGATCTCCTTATTAGTACACACAAGTATTTCTATGTTCCCATAATAACCTGCTAAGCACAGTATATCACAGCTGATATAGACAGCTGCCCCTTACAGCAACTGTACCAGCCCTACCCATGTCTCCAGCATGGCCACCGTAAGGTCACTGGCAGACAGACAACTATACACAAATGCAACTATTCCAGAACATGGTGCAACCAATCAGATATCAGCAGGCTAGTGTAGTCATAATAATGAAAGCTGATAACTGATTGGTTGCTGTGGGTTACAGCACATGTGCTATCTGCATTGTTTTATTATTAAGTTACTTCTGGGCTACATAGTCGGACAGTGGTTGGCATTACTGCTTCACAGCACTGGGGTCATGGGTTCTCTTCCTACCAGGGAATTGATTATATAGGATTTAGTCACCACGTAAACAACAATTTGGAGTGTGGCCTACAATATGTGGTTAATTCATGCATTTTATAGGACAGGGTGTACATTAGTAATCTATCCTTAAATCCTGGTGTTGAGAAGTTTGTAATATCACAGTTCTGTACACCCACTGCTAAAACAAGACATTCAAGCCCGAGAGATGGGGTAATAATGTCATTCTGTGTTACTGAGACATCTCTTCATCTCACCACGTTGTATTTCTGCAAGATGTCCCAATAATTCAACATGCATTATTGTTCTTCCAAGGAACTGTGTAACCATAAAGTCTATGGGGAATATGAAGTGAAAGGTGACTGAAGTTCTGAGACAGCTTTGAGTTAACAGGTGTGGACAGTGAAAATATATTCACTGTGGAAGCTATAAATTACCTGTATAGTCCAACACCATACTTATTAATATGCTTTGTACAACACAATGGGATATGGCTGCTCTAATTCTTGTATTATATTGCACTTCACTCTCATTAATAACATATGCACCCTGCAGTATACACAATGCCCCCTATAGTACCCTACAGTATACACAGTGCCCCCCCATAGTACCCTACAGTATACACAGTGCCCCCCCATAGTACCCTGCAGTATACACAGTGCCCCCCCATAGTACCCTGCAGTATACACAGTGCCCCCCATAGTACCGTGCAGTATACACAGTGCCCTTCCATAGTACCCTGCAGTATACACAGTGCCCCCCCATAGTACCCTGCAGTATACACAGTGCCCCCCCATAGTACCCTGCAGTATACACAGTGCCCCCCCATAGTACCCTGCAGTATACACAGTGCCCCCCATAGTACCCTGCAGTATACACAGTGCCCCCCCCATAGTACCCTGCAGTATACACAGTGCCCCCCATAGTACCCTGCAGTATACACAGTGTCCCCCATAGTACCCTGCAGTATACACAGTGTCCCCCATAGTACCCTGCAGTATACACAGTGCCCCCCATAGTACCCTGCAGTATACACAGTGCCCCCCATAGTACCCTGCAGTATACACAGTGTCCCCCATAGTACCCTGCAGTATACACAGTGCCCCCCATAGTACCCTGCAGTATACACAGTGCCCCCCATAGTACCCTGCAGTATACACAGTGCCCCCCATAGTATTATACAGGACACACAGTGCTCCTTACCTGTCAGCACACAGACAGCACTGGGGGGGGGGGGGGGGGGAGTGGGAGCACACGGGGGACACCTCACCTGTCAGTACATGGGGGGGGGGGTACACCGGGGGACACCTCACCTGTCAGCACACAGACAGCACATGAGAGGGGGGGGGGAGTAAACCGGGGGACACCTCACCTGTCAGCACACGGTACATACACAGACACGGGGACACCTCCACGGACACCGTCCCTCTCCCCGCGCTGCCTCCAACCGTCCCTGGGATCACAGCTGTTTCCGTATCCATGACAACGCCGCTCCTGCCATCCAGCCAATCACAGCAGCCCAGGGGTGGAACTTTCTGGTACGTACTGAACTGACCATCCCGGGCTTCCGTTCACTCAGATCTTTGTATCCACCCACATAGAGATGTACGGACTGCCCTCACCAAAGATGGCCGCCGTTGTACTTAGATATATGGCTGCTGGAGGCGCATTGATTGTCGTGTTCGGGCTGCGCATGCGCAGTGCTGCGAGGAACAAGGTGAGTATTCAGCTGTCACTGTCACCCTACATCGGATGATCCCTGGGCAGAATCAGTCACCCGGGGGTAATCCCAGCAGCCAGAGGTTCCCTAGGCCTTAGTACCATCAGCCTGTTATTCCTGGGTGTGGTACCTTATACTGTCAGTAGTAACACAAACCTGAATATTTACTGCCTGTGACTGGCAGACATGCCCACATACATTGTGTGTTTCCCATTTTACCTGGTCATCCTGGCACGTACATAGGCAGCCTGGCATCTTATACATGGGCATCTTGGCACCTTAACTTCCTGGTATCCTTATTCATGGACATCATGGCTCCCTCACACATTGGCATCTGGCATTTTTTACATAGGTATTGTGGCACCTGAACACATGGACATCCTGGCACGCACACGGGCAGCCTGGTACACATGGGCAACCTGATTCCCTTATAGTCATCAGCCATTTGTGTTCTCAGCCAGAAACATTTTAGATGTGTATCCCACACACGTGTCCATTGCAATCTAAAATGAACCAAGTTGTCCATCTGAATTGTGATGCATGCAGCCCCCTTCTTAGTGCGTCCTGCAGTCACAGACATTACATCGGGGACAGATTTGCTGTTATGCAGAAAGTGAATTTGCGAGAGGCATCATTTTCAGACTTTACCTAGAATCTTTCTATACATCTGCTGACAGTAAAGTGTTTATCTTACCTGCAAGTACTGTAATGTGAATTTTCTTGTTGTGTTCTCAGAGAAAATGACATTGAGAGCCTGCGGTTTGATCATCTTTAGAAGAGTCTTGACTGCCAATGTCAGTGACATTGAATTCCTCCTCCTACAGACCTCCTATGGGATACATCACTGGACCCCTCCCAAAGGTAGCAAAATCTAGTAATATTAGTCTGTAGAGTAGCCAGGGAATCGGGTACAGATTAGACACTTAAGAATCAATAGATTAGGTTGCAAAATGTTTCTGCTCTGATAGTAATGTCATATTTAAATCAGTATTACAGGTCTTTAATATACAAGTGGATCAATATAAAAAAACCTATAGCATTCACAGGAATATATGTATAATTCCCATACGTTGTTAGAACTTATGCAGCTGAGTTACCGACTCGCAGAGGCTAGCTGCAATGTACTTAATTAGACTTAAAGACAGGAAGTCCGCTGTGCATCGGTAGATGATCCTCCCCCATGACCTCAATTTAATGTGATGTCTTCAGTTCGATAAGCTACATATTGCGTGTTTCTATAAGGCATTCTCCAGCCTCCAGGTATAAAGGCCTATTGCTATTCTCACAGCAGTTGGGCTGCAGGAGATTTGGCAAGGAGACACGGCATCTTGGTGAGGGAGTTGTAGCTTTTGAGTGGAGAAAATTTGTTATAAGGTTTTATGCCACGAGAACAGATAACCCTTTTATAGTTATTAGCAGTTATTGTTATTTTTAAGACCAGACCACTGGTATTTTATGCTTAGTGGTCTTTTCTTACACAGTTGGATCCGTAGTAGTTAGTGGATGTCATTCAATGACCTAGATAAATCCACAGAGACGAGTGATCACCCATAAACGGCAATTACGTTCTCGTATTTCAGGCCACGTGGACCCCGGAGAGGATGACATGACCACCGCTCTACGGGAGACAGAGGAGGAGGCTGGCCTCCACTCCAGCCAGTTCCGTATTGTGGATGGGTTTAGGAAAGAGTTAAATTACGATGTCGTGAACAATAAAAAAATAGGAAAAACAAAAAAATCAGTCATCTACTGGCTGGCGGAGCTGAGCGACCCCAACGCTCAAGTGAAACTCTCCAGTGAACACCAAGACTTCCGCTGGCTCCATCTACAGGAGGCCTGTAAATATTCTGAGTACCAGGATATGCAGGACACTCTGAATGAGGCCTATCAGTTCCTGCTAGGTCATCTCAAACCCTAATGTAACTCCAGCACCTGTTTTGTTATATTTCTACATCTGGGCATTAAAATATTTGGAATATCATGTAATAGTTACATTATTTAACTTGCACACGATTGTGTCTCACACTAGGTGAGCGATGGAATGAGAACAGTGTCTTGTTCATTTCACATTCTAGGGCCTGATTCATTAAGGATCTTAAATGAAGGGGATTCTTATTTTAGTCTCCTGGACAAAACCATGTTACATTGCAAGGGGTGCAAATGAGTTTTCTGTTTTGCACATAAGTTAAATACTGACTTTTTTTTTCATGTAGCACACAAATAGCTTATTTGTACACTGAAATTTAAAGTTTATATGTGTGTGTTACATGAAAAAACAGTCAGTATTTAACTTATGTGCAAAACAGAACACTCATTTGCACCCCTTGCAATGTAACATGGTTTTGTCCAGGAGACTGAAATAAGAATCCCTTTCATTTAAGATCCTTAATGAATTAGGTCTGTAGTACTTAAAATTTCACATATTCAAACTCTTTAATCTTTGTTTCAAATGCACTACACACCCCATACAGAGCAACCATCAAGGGTAGGTGAGGTGGACTATATGAAGCCAATAAACTCTTCTTTGTAAATAAAATCTAGAAAAGCCTTCTTAAAACAGAAGGTATTCACATTCCTCTGCTATAAAATAACTGTCTCAATAACCAAAAATAAGTTTGGACACATGCAGACTACATGCGTCACCTATACACAACGTGGGTAGCCGTAGTGGCTATATGCCTGCAGGGCTTTGAATAACCTGTGGCTAAGAAAAGAAGTTTTATCTGGGAGGTGACAGGTCCTCTATAACCAGCAGTAATAGCTTTCTTTATCCAACATCATGTCATTACACTGAGCTTCTATGACTGGATAGAGAATGGGCTCCATTTAACCTGCGTCCTTGTCTTTGAACTAATTTGGGTTCCTTTGCTAAAGATACCACACAATTAAATTTTTTCTTTATTTTGGTGCATTTTATGTTCTAGATCAGCGAAACAATCTCGGGGGAAAAGGGGGGAGGGATTCTAATGTCTAGTTTTGCAAATTTATTACTTAGCCTATCTGCAGAAACTTAAAAAATGATATGTATGACAACATTCAATGAATAAAATTTAATTATTAACAATATATGTAAAATATTTTTTTTTTGGGGGGGGGGGGGGGGGGGGCGGGTTGGCTAACCGATACTAAAGATTCTCCTTGAATAAATTCTTGCTTAAATGTATTTATTTCATTACAATAAGTGAATACTCTTCATTTGCAAACAGACCATCTTTCATTATTTATTTTTTCAATAATCATTTATATTGACTTTTTCTTTAATTATAGAGGAACAGAAAGCAAAAAGGGGAAAAGGAACGGCAAAACGGAAAGGGGGTACATAGTGGGAATAAACACAATAGAACACACTGTACAAAATATACAACAACTTCTGTTATTTCTAATGAAGCAGCCTCCTTCAGATAGCGGATACCCGTCAGATAGCAATATTGAGGCTCCTCAAACAGGTCTCAGCTCCAGCAGAAGTGTTCACCTCTGGTTTTTTTTTCTAGACCCAGTCCAATAACTGCTTTTCTCCTTCTTCTTAGTTCTCTGACTATTCCTCCCCACCTGTCTCCTTTCTTTGCTTCTGGATTCCCAGTCTCATACTCTAACAGGGATCTGCTGTGTCACATCAGTCTGTGTATATCTCCTAGCGAGCACACAGCTTAATGCATTGATGTGCGTCGGCGTTGTCATATGTAACACGTTGGATGGATCCACACATGACTAACAGCCACATATGACTAACATACAATATGGTAGGCGGAGGCAAGAAGGTGTCTGATCATCATCATCAGCGGCTATTTATATAGCGCCACTAATTCCGCAGCGCTGTACAGAGAACTCGCTCACATCAGTCCCTGCCCCATTGGAGCTTGCAGTCTAAATTCTCTAACATACACACACAGACAGAGACTAAGGGCAATTTAATAGCAGCCAATTAACCTACCAGTATGTTTTTGAAGTGTGGGAAGAAACCCACGCAAATACGGGGAGAACATACAAACTCCGCACAGATAATTCCATGGTTCGGAAACGAACTCATGACCCCAGTGCTGTGAGGCAGAAGTGCTAACCACTGAGCCACCTGATCACCCGAAACTCTCTTCTCTCCCTTCCGCAAGCCCCAGGTCAGCTATTCTCAAGCAATCGGGCAGCTTGTTACTTGATACCATATGCATCTCACTAGTGAATGTGACAAAGATAAACACCTGGTATACTGTTAAGGGCAGAGTAGTGCGAGATCCTCAACTGCTATAACCGCTTCACAAGATGTTCACCTTTAGCAGCCCCCTTTCCACGGAACTTGTTACGTTTCACAGTACTCAGTTGCCCCCAGGACTTGGGCTCGGGTAGTAGCACTTGTTGATCTAGCACCTGCCCGATCGAGAGGTCAGAACACAGTAGGAGGTCATGAGCAACCAGGATATATTAGCATAATAGCACTCTGACAGGCAAGGGTTAATGTGGAGTAGTTTGGTACTTGCCTACTGAAGTAGACAGCACACGGCAGCAGGTAGTCAGCAACCAGACTGCAAATAGCAGAACCACGCAGGCAATATTTAATGCAGAGTAGCCTGGCAATTGTTTCATGGAGTGGACAGCTCACGGTAACGGGCAGTGAGCAACCAAAATGTATTTGGCAGAACTCAGACAGATAAGCAGGGATCAGATGTAGAGAAGACAGCGGAATCCTTTACACAATCAAGGGGTCAGGGCAGGTAGAGATATGAGAGCAAATCTGTTCAACAAAACCAAGAGTCGGGAGATAGTAATTTCTATAAACAATCTGGGTCAAACACTGATAGCAGAACAGGTCAAGATACAAGGCACACTAGGTCAAGCAGGAACTATCACCAGCATTGGTATGCTGCCAGGAAGAGGTTTATAAAGGCAGTAGCAGCACCAAACAGAACTTCAGGATGACTAGCTGCATGAGTGTGGTAGGTGATTGCACACCTGAGGCTGTCAGACTGAGAGCTGAATGACGCTTGTAACTAATTGCCTAGCAACCAGCTGAATCAGTGATCTGTAGGAATGATTCTGTTAGGACCTCCCAAGCCAGTACAATGAAACTCCGGGTCTACTCCGAAATCCCAGTGTTTGCTGGAGCCCCTAGTGGTGGGGACATACTTGGCCGCGGGCCGACAGAGGGTCGAGTAACGTATACTGGCTTAAGGAGAACCCAGGAGCGGAGTGATTGGCGGGCAGGAAAACCAAGGTCAGAGGTCACGAGCACAGTTTCGAAATCCAGGGGCAAGCGAAAGGTCAGGAGCACTAGCAGAGGAGCAGAATCCGGTTTATTCAGGCAAATAGTCAGGGTCAGAAGCGTAGGTTCAGTGGTCCAAGAACAAGCAAAGGTCATACACGGGAGGTCAATCAAAGGTAATAATCACCAAACACAGGGAGAACAAGCAGGCAGCAGAACAGAGGACAGGACGCTATAACGCTGCAGACCTCACTGCCCTAAATACCAAAGGCCACCAATCAGAGCCTAGCTCTGAGTCTCACACAACCCCTAGTACTAATTAAATTAATCAGCCCACAGGCTGTGTTATTTTGCGCGCATGCGCCCGTTTACCAGTACCGCCGGGATGCAGCGCCAGAGGAGAAGCGTCCGGCCGTTGCCTTGACAACGGTCGGGCCGGAACTGAAAATGACGTCCCGGTCGTCAAGGTGACAGCCGCGACGCCAGAGGGCACAGGAAGCGAGCCGCGGCGGCTGTGAGTACCGCCGCGGCTCGTGACAGTACCCCCCCCCTTGAGGAGGGGTTAAGGAACGCCGACACCCAGGTTTAGTGGGAAACTTCCTGAAAAATTCTTTAATGAGTCTCCCAGCATGGAGACGCCTCTGCGGTATCCAACATCGCTCCTCAGGGCCATAACCCTTCCAATGTACCAGGAACTGAACTTGGCCTTGAACCCTTCTTGAGTCAAGGATTCTTTCGATGACGTATTCCTGGTCTCCATTCACAATCAAAGGCCGAGGCCTGCTAGAGGAAGGCTGACTGAATTTGCTGGGAGCAGCGGCTTTCTTTAGAAGCGAACAATGGAATGTTGAGGGTATTTTTAAAGAAGGCGAGAGTTTCAGCCTCAATGCCACTGGATTTATCTTTTTCTCAATTGAAAATGGTCCAATGTATCGGGGCCCCAGCTTCCTGCAAGGTTAACGCAACTTGATGTTCCGTGTGGACAACCAAACCCGATCCCCCACTTTCAGAGAACATGGCGCACGATGGCGGTCAGCGAAAGCCTTGGATTTTTGGGAGGCTTGACCTAGTGCAGAGTGCACCTTTTTCCAGACAGATCTCAACCTGGCAGTAAAAGCAGGTGTTCCGAAATCCCCACTGGGAACAGCAGTAGAGAAAGATTTGGATTTCGGGTGGAACCCGAGGTTGCAGAAGAACGGGCATGTGTGTATTGTGGAATGGCAGGAATTGTTGTAAGCAAATTCCGCCCAGGGCAAGAGAGAGGACCAGTTATCATGGAATTTAGAAACATAGATGCGTAGGAACTGTTCCAAGGACTGGTTGGTTCTCTCTGTCTGTCCATTCGACTGCGGGTGATACGCAGAGGACAGACTGATACTGATCCCAATGGACTTACAAAAAGATCTCCAAAATCGTGCAATAAACTGAGATCCTCGGTCCGAGACGATGTCTTCAGGAAGACCGTGGAGACGAAAGATATGTGTCAGAAACAAGGTAGCCAAGGTCCTGGCATCAGGTAGTTTGGGTAAGGATATAAAATGTGCCATCTTACTGAATCGGTCCACGACTACCCAAATGGTGTTATGGGCCACGGATACTGGAAGGTCAACAATAAAATCCATCGGAAGATGGGTCCACGGCCTGCTTGGAGCAGGCAAGGGTAACAGTAGACCAGAAGGGCGGTTTCTAGCAGATTTATTTCTGGCACATTCAGGACAGGCACGAACGTAAGCCTCCACATCATCCGATAAGGTGGGCCACCAAAGCCAGCGAGAAAGAATTTCGATAGTCCTACGAATTCCTGGATGACCAGCAGAGCGGTTGTTGTGACCCTCTATGAGGACAGGTTTCCTTAGATGAACCGGGACAAATAACTTGTTGGGAGGTGTCTGAGCTGGAGCAATTTTCTGGAAGTGTCGGATAGTGGCTCCCAGATCCTGGGTGAGTCCGAGATGAATAGAGGTTGAAGGAACAATAGGCAGCGAGTCAGGAGACTGAGGATGATGGGCCAAAAAACTTCGGGACAAAGAATCAGCCTTAATATTTTTTCAACCTGGGTGGAATGTAATGATGAACCTAAATCTGGTGAAGAATAGGGCCCAGCGGGCCTGCCTGGGATTCAGAGTTTTTGCGGTCTGAATATATTGGAGCAGTGTCGGACTGGGGCATGAAGGGCCCACCGGGGGAATTCAGTGATAGGGGCCCACTATATTGGGGTGTGGCCAACTTTAGGAGTGGGTGTGGCCAGTAAAGGGGGTGTGGTCAGGCTATGGAGGACAACTTATAGCACTATTTTAAATGTGCACCTTTTGCATTAGACCCTGCCCATTCTACTGGTAGGGAACTACATGGGACCCATTAATAAAACACTTGTGGTTTGGAAGAAACTCCAGTACCAGCTCCTGTCGTCTCCTAATGCACCAAGACAGTTACTTATGATAAGTGCATCATTTGGTTACCTCCAACCCTCGCCTCATATGTTGTTATTGCCCATCATGTATTGAGCTTATTAAAAGCCATTACAAGGGCTACACAAACCAAATAATAACATCATCAATTAGAAGACATAAACTGCACAATTAATTTTTTAGTACAATGGTTACCAACCTGTTGTTGCTGTGACATGTCCTGGAATAAAAGTCAATTCATAAAAAAACAAGTGATTGTAATTCTCAACTAATCTCAGTGAAATCCATCTAATTTCATTTTAAATACGGTTGATATATGCCTATAATACTTTCACTATATCACCCCTAAATTCTAAACAGGACAACCATCAAAAAGAATGCACAATAGGCAAAAGGAAAAATATATAAATATAATTATGTTCTCCTATGCATGTGCCTTTCTACACTAACATACAATATAGACCAACATATTATACAACCCTGAATGATTATATTTTCAACTGGATGCAATTGGAATACTAGACTACATGAAAAGCACCCTTCATTTGCCAGATCTTGTATACACAGTCTGATTATTAAAATGACTCTTTGTTATAATTATTTTTTAAGGACTCTTACAGAATATGCCACTCGTCAAAGACCATACACACAGCATCAGTGCTACTACGGTTGCGTACTTCACCAATGAATGCTTGTTGAGAAGGGAAATTTTAAAAAACAAAAAAATGAACAGAATACAGCCCATCCAAAGCCTGTCACATTTATTCCATATATGCTGGTATGCTGCCAGTGTTGTATGAAAGAGAATATAAATATCAAAGGACGGGCGCAAATGGGGGAAGGGTAAAGAAACACAAGGATTGGGTCAATGAATAAGTCAAGGGGAAAACGGTCCCAAAGTCATTAAAGGATGTTGGTCTTCTAGTTCCACCTATACCGATGTCCCAGATGGTAAACTTACATCAATGTGACCTTTTCTATTCCATACAGTATTTGAATAATGTGTCCTCTTGCTTCAAAAAGCACCACCACGATGTACTTTTACTCCCCTCTAAACCTGTTTCTTCTCCTCACCAGAGTGCACATATGGGAGACCAGGGAGAGAACAGAGAAAAATCTCATGGTGTTTTACGTTCTCTATTTATTAAGTTAAAACATGGGGTTAAAAACACTCACATTTTGTATGTTAAAAAGGTATCTTTCAGTCCATATGTTTCCTCGATCAAACGGCAGTATCCAGCTTCTGTATCCCAGCCACGATCAAACTGGCTGGGCTTCAGATAACCCGGGGAAACTCTGCAGCGTCAGAGGGGGCGTGGTCTATTGCGTCCAGTGTTGCATGAACCTATAATGACCAAACTGACCTTGGATCAGTATGTTGATATCAGGACGTCCTCCTCCCCTGCTCAAACTGCTGAAAAACACACTACCGCGCCTGGGCTCTCTGCATCTGCGCGGTAGTGTGGTTACAGGAGATGTGACCGCCGCCGCCATCTAAACAAAGTTCAACATCAAGCTCCGCCCTAACAACGGAGGGGGCGGAGCTTCAACCCCGCTGGGCCCTAGCACCGACATCCGAAGCTTCCACCTCCACAATGAACGGAAGTCCTGGGTCTGGGTGTCTATGGACTGGAGCGGAAATTAAGGCAGCTTTGAGAGCAGAGAAACTTGCCAATGCTTCTGAGGACCACTCCGCTGGGTTAGCTCCTTTTCGAGTGAGGGCAGTGATAGGAGCTACTAACGAGGAAAATGAGCCAATAAACCTTCGGTAATAATTGGCGAACCCAAGGAATCTTTGGATCGCCTTCAAGTTAGTAGGGAGGACCCAATCTTGAATTGCCTGCACTTTGGCGGGATCCATTGCGAATCCTGATGAGGAGATGATATAACCCAGGAACGCCACTGTGGACACCTCAAATTCCCACTTCTTCCGTTTTGCGTACAGGTGATGTTCCCGCAATTTCAATAAAACCTAGCGGACATGCTGACGATGCTGACATAAGGATTCGGAATAGATTAGAATGTCATCCAAATAAACAACAACTGTTTTCCCCAGGAACTCTCGTAATACGTCATTGATCAGGTCCTGAAAGACTGCCGGAGCGTTGCACAAACCGAATGGCATTACGAGATACTCGTAATGTCCCGACTGAGTATTGAAGGCAGTCTTCCACTCATCCCCCTTCTTGATTCGAATAAGATTGTAGGCCCCTTGGAGGTCAATCTTCAAAAATATAGTGGCTGTTTTCAATTGATCGAACAGAACAGAAATCAACGGTAAAGGATACATGTTCTTAATCGTGATGTTATTCAGTCCACGGAAATTGATGCAAGGTCTAAGGCTGCCATCTTTCTTAGAAACGAAAAAACAACCTGCGCCTACGGGAGATTTGGAAGGGCAAATGAATCCTTTCTTCAGGTTTTCCTCTATGTGTGTTCCATGGCCTGAGTCTCAGGGATGGATAAGGAATATAAACGCCCTTTGGGCAACTTGGAACCTGGTACTAAATCAATTGCGCAGTCATATTCTCGATGTGGCAGTGAATCAGCATTCGTTTTGCAGAAAACATCACTGAAGTCCTGGTAGGGTATCGGCAACAACTCTGGACTAGGCTGTAGGATTCTGAGAGGCAGGGTCAAGCAAGACGTAGAACACCTGGAACTCCAACGGATAATCTCCCCTCTTTTCCAGTCAATAAGGGGATTATGACTGCGAAGCCAAGGATACCCCAGAATTAACGGAGCAGAGGGACAGGTAATTAGGTAGAAGGAGAGTTCCTCCGTATGGAGGGCTCCTACAGACAACCGAACCAGTGGAGTTCTAGCGAAAATTCTTCCCCCAGGCAAGGGGTTACCATCCAACCCACAGGTGGAAATGCTTGATCCTAACTGGATTTCAGAAATGTTGAGAGACTGAGCCAAATGTATGTCCAGGAAGTTACCGGCCGCACCACTATCAAGAAAGGCTGTCAGATTCATGGATCTCCCATGGAAGGCTAGACGTCCAGGTACTAACAAGGAATTCTCTGAAGAGATAATTTGAAGACCTAAGCGCACCTCTTCGCCTGCACTTAGGCTTTGGAGTTTTCCGGCTTATTGGGACAAGAACGGACCAAGTGACCTGGCTGACCACAATACATACAAAGGCCTAATGACCGTCTCCTGGAGCGTTCTTCTGGAGGCAGGCGGTAAGCACCCAACTGCATGGGTTCAGAGGAATCTGGCAGAGTAGCCCAGGAACTGAGTGGTGAATCAACAGGTACGGATGATTCCCGTTCAGTCCTCCTCTCTCTGATCCGACGATCAATTTTAATGACGAGTTGCATCAACTCCTCCAGCGAGTCGGGTACCGGATACTGGACTAAGGAATCCTAAGCGAAATTGACTTCGAAGTGCTGGATCATTCCAGGCACTGTCGGTGGACCATCGCCGGAATTCCGCACAATATTCCTCAGCGGAACGATGTCCTTGCCTCAACGCTCAGAGATGAGACACAGCTGAGGCCACCCTGTCTGGGTCATTGTACAGTAACCCCAGGGCCTGGAAGAAGGCGTCCACGGTCTGCAAAACTGGACTTGTTGAAGGCAGGGAGAAGACCCAAGACTGAGAGTCGCCCTGTAGTAGAGAGATGATGATCCCTAACCTTTGCTGTTCAGAGCCGGAGGAGCGGGGTCTCAGGCGGAAGTACAACCTGCAACTCTCCTTAAAGTTACAGAAAGCTGACCTGTTTCCAGAGAACCGGTCCGGTAAATTCATTTTAGGTTCTGGTGTGTCACCAGCGGGGGCTTGCTGAAGCTGCAGGTTTCTGGAAGTCTCCTCTTGGGCTGCCAACCGTTGGGATAGATTCTGCACGACTTGGGAAATCGTCTGTATCTGATTCGCCAGGATCTGGGCTGGAGACAGATTCGATTCGTCGTTGTCCATGGCCGTATAATACCAATCTTCCTTGGCCGGTTATAATGTTAGGAACTCCCAAGCCAGTACAATGAAACTCGGGGTCTACTCCGAAGGCCCGGTGTTCTCTGGAGCCCCTAGTGGTGAGGACAGACTTGGCCGCGGGCCGACAGAGGGTCGAGTAACGTATACTGGCTTAAGGAGAACCCAGGGGCGGAGTGATTGGCGGACAGAAGCGGGCAGGAAAACCAAGGTCGGAGGTCACGAGCACAGGTTCGAAATCCAGGGGCAAGCGAAAGGTCAGGAGCACTAACAGAGGAGCATAATCCGGTTTATTCAGGCAAATAGTCAGGGTCAGAAGCGTAAGTTTAGTGGTCCAATAGCAAGCAAAGGTCATACACAGGAGATCAATCAAAGGTAATAATCACCAAACACAGGGAGAACAAGCAGGCAGCAGAACTGAGGACAGGACGCTATAACCGGCAGTGAGGCTGCAGACCTCACTGCCCTAAAAACCAAAGGCCACCAATCAGAGCCTAGCTCTGAGTCTCACACAAACCCTAGTACTAATTAAATTAATCAGCCCACAGGCTGTGTTATTTTGCGCGCATGCGCCCGGCTACCAGTACCGCCGGGATGCAGTGCCAGAGGAGAAGCGTCCGGCCGTTGCCTTGGCAACGGCTGGGCAGGAACTGGAAATGACGTCCCGGTCGTCAAGGTGACGGCCGGGACACCAGAGGGCACAGGAAGCGAGCCGCGGCGGCTGTGAGTACCGCCGCAGCTCGTGACAGATCCTACACATAGTTGTAGCAATAATTGCATAAAAGATACATTAAACAAACAGGAGAGCTCCTATTGCTTAACATATACGCACAGAGATCTGCATTCCTGATGTGTCACTGCATAACTACGACAGCAAACATCTCAACATGATGTCCACAGAGAATGGAGAACCGTTCAAAGAAAAAGGAGGAATGTGATCTCAGCAGTCTGGGGCACCAATGTCCCCATGTTTGCTCCAACTCACACAGCTTGCCCCTTTCATTCCATAAGTAGACCCTTATTCTCATTGTAGTCTATCACACACAGTGCTGGTCTACCCAAGGAGTCCATACTTGCTGTGATTCTGGGGTTGCAATATGAAGAATAAGAGTAGTCTGCAACTTGTCATGTATCCAGTGGTACACAGTACTGTATTATATACCCACACTAATTGTCAATCATCTTCCAAACAGTTTATTTTCTTTGTTTCTTCAAGTGGTCACATTTCTTGCACTGTTCCCTTGTGGGTGATAACGTATCGTTCGTGACCATTTATTTTGGTATAAATTTAATGATTTAGCCACCAGAGTTGATTTGATTGAAATCTCTGAGGGCGCCAGTAAGTTTGGATAGACTTCTCAAAAAATGCCTTTACTGCAAATATGGTCTGCGAGTTGGGGGGCAACCCTACTGCACATTTAGTAAAGTAGTAGTTTATCATAAAAACATGTTTGTAGCTTCTCTTCCAAGTCCAGATAGTCCTCAGCCACTCTAATGCTCTTTGGGTAGTTTTAGGTGAAGTGAAGTCTTTGGGTCTATTCCCCATGCACATGGCAGGCATGTAGTATACACTGTTCCATCATGTGTATACTAGGAAAAATAACATCTGACATCAACTCTACTCTACTTAGACAACTCTGACATCAGCACTATCATCTGCCACACGTCTGGATTCCCCCAGGAGAGTCACTGATAGATGCAGTTGTGTTTTCCAAACCATCCCAGTCTTATGATATTTTGGGCATTAGAGGCCAATTTTGCCTTCCACTAGATCTCTTCCCCTTCTTGTGCTACATTCCGTAAGGCCAACTCCTGAAAGATCTTTCATTATTATTATTGTTAATTTTGATTTATAGGGCACCACAAAGTATCCGTAGCGCCGTACAAGGACAAACAATGACACAGTACAAGGTGAAACAGCACAGTACAAGTAACAGTAAGCACTATAACTCTGGGAGCTCAAAGCACAGCTAGAGAGAAAGGGTGAGGGATAATCAGCGCAAGCTGGTAACCTGAGCCCAAAAGGGTGGGCGCAGATGACAGGTTAAGAGCCACTGAGAGGAACAGAGAGAAGCGAGAGGAGTCGGAGGGCAGAAGGTTCGAGGGGAGGTGGGCTGAGTAACTAGAGAGCAAAGTTAAGGGTGGTGGAAACAGGAGGAGAGAAAGCCCTGCTCAAAGGAGCTTACAATCCAAAGGGAGAGGTAGACAGACAGAGACACAAGAGTGAAACAGAGAAATGTGTGAAACGGAGACAGAGTCGAGGAGGGGGGGGAGAAGGGATGAGAGGGAGAGGTAGCCGACAGGAGGGTGGTAAAGCAGGTGAATGAAAGGTTTTTCAGAAAAGGTGGGTTTTTAATGTCCGTTTGAAAGAGGACAGATTAGGGGGAGTTCTGATGGAGCAACGGAGGTTGTTCCAATGAAGGGAGGCGGCGCGGGAGAAGTCTTGGATACATGCTTGAGAAGAGGTAATCAGAGGGAAAGAGAGGCGACAATCATTGGTGGATCGCAGTGGGCGGGATGGAGTGTGAATAGAAATGAGGTTGGAGATGTAGGGAGCAGTGAAGTTGGCGAGGGCCTTGTAAGTCAGTGTGAGGAGCTTGAAAAGGATTCTATAGGGGAAGGGGAGCCAGTGGAGGGCTTGGTAGTGTGGGGAGACATAAGTGAAACGGCGAAAAAAAAAAAAGATAAGCCTAGCAGCAGCGTTGATTACAGATCGAAGAGCGAGATGAGAGAGGGGGAGGCCAATAAGGAGAAGGTTGCAGTAGTTCAAGCGGGAGATAATCAGATTCAATTCATCCTTTGGCATGGAATTCAGAAATGTCTACTTCAGCTCAACGAGGAAGGTTTTTTCATTCTGTACAAGCTGGTATGACTGGTGTACCTATAGTCTGAACCCCAAGAGTTTGTAGTCAGTCCCTAGAGGTTTTCATCTTGGCTTCATGTTGGACGGTATAATGTCCGTTACTATCATCACCAATAAAGATTGTCCGATGCGATTAATGTGGTTCCAACGCACAAGAAATTTAATAGCAAAATATATTAAAGTATAGCAAAATACAAGAAAGTATAACCGATAAATTATGCTTGCACACTGGATCCAGTAACAGTCAGTCAATCCTGAATTTTGCTTTTTTCCCCCTACATTATTATTAACCTCAATAACACTAATTTCAAGTCAATTTTGACCACCTGACAGGTCACAATATTATTTTCATACACTTTCAAACCAAGACTGCAGCAGTTCTTGCCAGTGATAAGAAGTCATGCCTGGGCATAAGACCAAAAAATCCACTTCTTATGTGTGGATTTATTTTTACCCAAATCCTGACAACAGTCGTCTAGCCATTTGTAGCATTGTAAAGCCACAGTCAGTAGAGGGAGGGAACTTAACCATCTAGTATCCTCATCCATGTTACGCCATTTGAAGCAAGTTCATGGAAAGCTTTTGTGAAAATCAGAAACTTATGCTAATAAATATTATTTTTTATTTTTTAATTATTATTTGGACTTGTAGATTAAGTACTTTATTCGCTTCGCCAGGATCCGAGAGTTATCAACATCTTGAAATCAGATCATTACATTTTGGCTACTGTGCTTGATCCTAGGTTTAAGAGCTATGTCTTTTCTTTCTTTTCAACTGACCCAGATCTCAAGAGATGCAATGAACTCCTGGTCAGCAAGCTGACAGCTCAAGTGGTACATGACACAATGACGTCTCCTCCTTCAGTTTCTCTGAAAATTGCTGCTAGGAAAATACTTAGCTTTCCCAAGACACCCAGCGGTGATGCAGTTGAGTCTGCACAACATTTTGACATTTGGTCTGGTCTAAAAGAATTGCCCAAAAATCGCGACAGCTCTTCCGTAAAATGAACTACAAATTTCATGAGGAAGACCTTTACCGGCAATTACATCAAAGTTCACAGACTTCTGTGATGGTGGATTCCAGCGGGGATGAATTAGTGTTGTTTGAGGATGATGTACACAATGATGAGGGTGAATATGATGACAGTGTAGATTGCAGGTGCTTGGATCTAGCTGAGAGAAGGGAGCTAGCTGATGCTGGTATGCTTGATAATATTTCGGGTTGATGGCATGTTGGCAATTTTATGTTTTTCTACAGTAAACTTTCACCTTTATTAGAGAGGTGTTTTTTTCTTTACAAAGGTACTATCTTTTTATTTACATTTTTGTTTCCCTGACTTAAATTCACTATGCACTTGAACATAGACTTTAGCACATGAGGTAGAGGGATTAGTATCATCATGACTGAGTTTGGAGAGTGACAAGAACAATGTCAACCATCCTGTTTCTGTATGAGCTATGGCACAGTAGAATGTCACTGGAGAACACTGACAGCCCTATTATTACAATTTGTGTTTCAGCACTGAACCCTGCCACCTCTCATGTTTCTGAGTGAGCTATGGTACAGTAAAATGTAACTGCAGATTTAGACCAAGCCTGCCAACCCTAGTATTTCTATTTCAGCAATGACAATTTGCCATGGAGCAATGGAGCTCTCCTTTTTGTGTGTTACCTATATAACACCGTACATTATGTGACTATAGATTTAGAAGACCAAGTCTGTCAGAACTATTAATTCTATTTCAGCAATGACAATTAGCAATGGAGCAATGGAGCTCTCCTGAATGTCACTGGAGACTTTGAAGAACACTGCTACCCCTCCTCTTTCTATTTTACCTATAACGCTCCCCAACTGCTCTACAGACTGCCAAGAACTGTGCTACCCCTTCTGTGTCCCTCTGTGAAATGGCGCTGGATTACTGTGGAGGGCGGTACTTATAAAATCTAAAACTTGCGAGATCTGACAACGTAACAATGACGTTTTGCCTCATTTTCAATTCCGAGGCTGCGCGAAAGTACCAAGCCGGCTCGGTACTTGAATCTGCTAAATTCAGGTGTGTTTGGTTCTCTGGGTACCGAGCCTGAGCATCTCTATAATAAACCCTTTATGTCTATCTGTACATGACAGAGGTGTGTAGTTCTTCTGTGACTATACAACAATCTCAAGTATCACATTTAAAATGACAAAGCTCCGACTCTATTAAGTTTATTGGCTCCAGTGCTCCCAGTGAATGTAAGTCTGCTGAGGACTGGATGGTTTGTGTGTCCGTCTTTATCCTGTTATCACTACAAACATCTGATCTCTGCTGTGAAAGTTGCCTCATTAGCCAGGATAATAATCTAGATGAAACGTTCATTCATCTGCTCTGTGTCTGTTTATAAGATAGTAAAGTGCTTAAATCATCTTATATTACAGCTCACAAACACAACCTTTGTCAGTGTGAATTAATATTGATACTTTAGGCCTAATTCATCAAGGAACGTTTCATACAATCCGAATTGAATACAATCACTCTGCACATGGCCAGACACGGCTCATACGCCACAGAGCACAGCCACGTTCAGTTCATCACTTACTACAGCTTATGATTTCTGGGAGTCCCCTGAGGCTTTGTCTTTGGCCCTCTGCTCTTCTCTCTCTCTACACCACCTCTCTTGGTGAACTCATTCAATCAATTGGCCTCCAAAAGCACCTCTATGATGATGACACACAAATCTATCTTACCTCCCTTCCTAACCCAGGTATCTAGCTCTCTCTCTGCTGTAACTACCTGGATATCACAGCACTTCCTGAAACTCAACATCTCCAAATCTGAGCTCATCATCTTTCCTCTGCCACTGTTGCTGTCCCTCCCAATATCTCCCTCTTGGTTGACAACATCACTCTATCTCCTGTCACCCAAACCCGCTGCCTTGGAGTCACCCTTGACTCAGCCCTCAGTTTTACCCCTCATCCAGTCCCTCACCAAATCCTGCCACTTCCTTCACTGTAACATCACGAAAATCTCTCCCTTCCTCTCTCAGGAAGCAACCAAAATCCTGGTCCATTCACTCATCTGTTCTCGTCTCTACTATTGCAACCTCCTTCTTACTGACCTCCCTGACTCTCACTTTTCTGACCTTCAATCTATGCAGAATGCCGTGGCTAGTCTCATCTTCCTCTCTCATCGCACCTCTTCCGCTTCTCCTCTGCGCAAATCCCTTCATTGGCTACGTTTCAGATTTCAGTTCAAGCTCCTTACCCTCACTAACACTTCTCCCCCTTACATCTCTGACCTTGTCTCGAGTAGGGATGAGCGACTCGGATTTCCGAAATTCGAGCCCACCCAAACAGTGCGGATACAACGGGATCCGAGCACTGTTCGGGAACTTCTGGGTGCCAAACGGAGCCAAACCGAGGCTATTACATCCAAGTCTCGCGTCGGATCTCGCAAGACTTGGATGTCATAAATTCAGCGCTAGCGGCCGCCATCTTCATACTGGCTGCGATCACTCGTGAGAGAGGTTGCAGTTAGGGAGCTCCTGTCCTTGTTTTAATCTTAGTGGTAGTTTTGTGCTTTGTCCAGTGCTCTGTTCTGCTGAGTCTAGTGGTGCTTTGTCCAGTGCTCTGTCCTGCTGAGTCCAGTGGTGCTGTGTCCTGTGCTCTGTCCTGCTGAGTCCAGTGGTGCTGCCTGTGTCCTGTGCTCTGTCCTGCTGAGTCCAGTGGTGTTGCCTGTGTCCTGTGCTCTGTTCTGCTAAAAACTAAATTAAAAAGTTATACAAAAATTATAAAAAAAAAAAATAAGAAAATAAATTAAAAAAATTATAAAAAAAATTATACAAAAATAATTGTAAAAAAATATAAAAAAATTATTTTTAAAATACTAGGTACTGCTGTATAACTCCAGTCCAGTGGTACTCTCCTGTGCCGCAGATAATTTGTAAAGGCTTTGCCGAGTGTGTGTGGTTTAGGGGTACGCTCTCTTGTGCTGCATATAATGGAGTACAAAAATTTGGAGAATAAAGTAGGGAAAGATCAACACCCGCTTCCTCCTCCTAATGCTGAAGCTGCTGCCACTAGTCATGACATAGACAATGAAATGCCATCAACGTCGTCTGGCAAGGGCGATGCCCAATCTCCTAGAGGGCATGTCAAAAACCAAAGTTCTCTAAAATTAGCAAAAAAAGAAAATTGAAAACATCCGAGGAGAAACGTAAACTTGCCAATATGGCATTTATGACACGGAGTGGCAAGGAACGGCTTAGGCCCTGGCCCGTGTTCAGGACTAGTGGTTCAGCTTCACTCAAGGATCTAAGCCCTCCTCCTCCCCCCCCTCCAAAAAATGTAAAAGAGTTATGCTGTCAGCAACAACACAGCAAAGAAATCTGCCTTCTAAACAGATGACATCACAAATCCCCAAGGCGAATCCAAGGGTGTTGGTGGTTGCGAAGCCTGACCTTCCTATCACTGTACGGGAAGAGGTGACTCCATCCACCATTTGCAGCCCACCCTCTGCATATGCTAGAAGGATGACCCACAGTGTAGATCCAGATTTGGATAATCAAGGTGTCAAGGAGGCTATTGATGTAGCTGGCATTGTGGAGGAACTTGACGAGGAGGATGCTGATGTGGTTATCATAAATGAGCCACCAGTGGGAGAAACAGTTGTTGTCCATGGGATGAAAAAGCCCATCGTCATGCCTGGTCAGAAGACCAAAAAATCCACCTCTTCTGTCTGGAGTTATTTTTATCCGAATACGGACAACAAATGTATGGCCATATGTAGCTTATGTAAAGCTCAAATAAGCAGGGGTAAGGATCTTGGCCACCTAGGGACATCCTCACTTATACGTCACCTGAAGAACCTTCATAATTCAGTGTTTAGTTCAGGACCTGTGGCTAGGACCGTCAGCAGTCCAGGGACACCTAAATCCCTTGGTCCTGTTGGATACATACCACCATCACCCTCCTCGTCAACTTCCTCCACGATCTACATCAGATTTAGTCCTGCAGGCCATGTCACCAGCCAGACTGAGTCCTCTTCAATACGGGATTCATCCGAGGAATCCTGCAGCGGTACGCCTACTACTGCCACTGCTGCTGTTGCTGCTGGTAGTCGGTCATCTTCCCAGAGGGGAAGTCGTAAGACCGCTGCGTCTTTCACCAAACAATTGACCGTCCAACAGTCATTTGCCATGAGCACCAAGTACGACACTAGTCATCCTATGGCAAAGCGGATAACTGCGTCAATAACAGCAATGTTGGTGTTAGATGTGCCTCCGGTGTCCGCCATCAGTGGAGTGGGATTTAGACGGTTGATGGAGGTATTGTGTCCCCTGTACCAAATCCCGTCGAGATTCCACTTCACTAGGCAGGCGATACCAAAGATGTACAGAGAAGTAAGAACTAGTGTCCTCAGTGCTCTAAAAAATGCGGTTGTACCCACTGTCCACTTAACCACGGACATGTGGACAAGTGGTTCAGGGCAAACTAAGGACTATATGACTGTGACAGCCCACTGGGTAGATGCATCGCCTTCCGCAGCAACAGCAGCAGCTGCATCAGTAGCAGCATCTCCACAACGGCTGCTCGTGCCAAGGCAGGCAAAGTTGTGTATCACAGGTTTTAGTAAGAGGCACAACGCTGACAACCTCTTAGAAAAACTGAGGGAAATAATTTTGGAGTGGTTTACCCCACTTAGACTCACCAGGGGATTTGTGGTGTCAGACAACGCCAGTAACATTGTGCGGGCATTACATATGGGCAATTTCCAGCACGTCCCATGTTTTGCCCACACCGTTAATTTGGTGGTGCAGCATTATCTCAAGAGTGACAGGGGCGTGCAGGAGATGCTTGCGGTGACCCGCAAAATTGCTGGACACTTTCGGCATTCTGCCAGTGCCTACCGCAGACTCGAGCAACATCAAAAAAGTCTGAACCTGCCCTGCCATCATCTCAAACAAGAGGTTGTGATGCGCTGGAACTCCACCCTCTATATGCTGCAGAGGATGGAGGAGCAGCAAAAGGCCATTCAAGCCTACACAGCCACCTACGACATAGGAAAAGGAGTGGGGATGCGCCTGAGTCAAGCGCAGTGGAGACTGATTTCCGTGTTGTGCAAGGTTCTGCAGCCGTTTGAACTTGCCACACGAGAAGTCAGTTCCGACACTGCCAGCTTGAGTCAGGTCATTCCCCTGATCAGGCTGTTGCAGAAGCAGCTGGAGAAAGTGAGGGAGGAGCTGGTAAACTATTGCAATTCCACCAAGCATGTAGCTCTTGTGGATGAAGCCCTTCGTACGCTTTGCCAGGATCCGAGGGTGGTCACTCTTTTAAAGTCAGAGGAATACATTCTGGCCACCGTGCTCGATCCTCGGTTTAAAGCGTATGTTGTGTCTCTGTTTCCGGCGGACACAAGTCTACAGCGGTGCAAAGACCTTCTGGTCAGGAGATTGTCCTCTGAAGAGGACCGTGACATGCCAACAGCTCCACCCTCATTTTCTTCCACATCTATGGCTGCGAGGAAAAAGCTCAGTTTTCCTAAAAGACCCGCTAGCGGGGATGCAGACAACATCTGGTCCGGACTGAAGGACCTGCCAACCATTGCAGACATGTCTACTGTCGCTGCATTGGATGCTGTCACAATTGAAAAAATGGTGGAGGATTATTTTGCTGACACCATCCAAATAGACATGTCAGACAGTCCATATTGTTACTGGCAGGAAAAAAAAGGCTGTTTGAAAGCCCCTGTACAAACTGGCTCTATTTTACCTGAGTTGTCCCCCCTCCGGTGTGTACTCGGAAAGAGTTTTTAGTGCGGCGGGGAACCTGGTCAGTGAGCGGCGAAGGAGGTTGCTTCCTCAGAACGTTGAAAAAATGATGTTCATAAAAATGAATTATCCATTCCTCAATCAAGTACAGCACTGCCCTCCAGATAGTACAGAGGGACCTGTGGTTGTGGAGTCCAGCGGGGACGAATTGATAATGTGTGAGGATGAGGAAGTACACACTGAAGGGGGAGAGGAATCAGAGGATGAGGATGAGGACGACATCTTGCCTCAGTAGAGCCAGTTTAGTTTGTACAGGGAGAGATGAATAGCTTTTTTTGTGTGGGGGCCCAAACAAACCAATCATTTCAGCCACAGTAGTTTGGTATGCCCTGTCGCTGAAATGATTGGTTTGTTAAAGTGTGCATGTCCTATTTCAACGACATCAGGGTGGGTGGGAGGGCCCAAGGACAATTCCATCTTGCACCTCTTTTTTTGGCATTATGTGACCGTTCAACAGTCGTTTGCCATGAGCACAAAGTAAAACAAAATTAAAACAAATTAAACAAATTAAACCAAAAGTATAATATAACTTATAAACACTACACTTGAAAGCTTGAGCCTTTAAATGAAAAAGTCACTCTTCATTGCACGAAGATTTGCAACAGGGACAGTTTTTTTGTTCCCAAAGTCAACAAATAACACTTCGACCCTGTCTGTCTTTGACATACTTGATGGGATCTCAATGATGAATGCTCTGTACCATGGTTGGAGGAGGTATTGTGGCCCCGGTACCAAATTGGGTACCGGGGCCACTCCACTACGCAGTCCAGAAAGCTACCTCGGTGCAATGTTTTGGACTAAAAACAATATTGTGAGGTGTGAGGTGTTCAGAATAGACTGGAAATTAGTGGAAATGATTGTTATTGAATGTTATTGAGGTTAATAATAGCGTAGGAGTGGAAAACAACCAAAAAACAGGATTTTAGCGCTTTTTATGCTTTTTAAAAAATAAATCAGAACCCAAAACCCGAAATCAGAACCAAAACCTTTCGTCAGGTGTTTTGGCAAAACAAATCAGAACCTAAAACCTCAAGATAATCAGAACCCAAAACCCAAAACCCTAAAAGTGCCCGGTGCACACCCTTAGTCTCGAGGTACATACCTACCCGGTTACTCCGCTCTGCTTCAATTCACCTCTCATTACCTCTTCCCATGCTCGCCTCCAAGACTTCTGCCATGCTGTCCCCATTCCTTGGAATTCCCTACCCCGTCTCACTCGACTCTCCCCCGACCTTCAGACGCTCACTCAAAACTCATCACCTCTTCTTCCTCTTCTGCATACTCCATTTTCTCCCAGGTGGTCCTACTGTGTCTCACCACCCCTGCCTCTAGAATGTAAGCTCTTGTGGGCAGGGTCTTCTCTGCCTATTGTCCCACGTCTGTCTCCTATCCCTCGTACGTCCTGTCACGTCTTTTTGCTGCACTCTGTGTGAGTCCACATAGCATTACTCACACTCATGTGTGCTACTTATGTGTATTACCTCATCTGTTTGTTAGTTGCTTTTTTATCCGGCACTAAGGAATCTGTGGCGCCTTATAAATCATCATCATCTATTTATATAGCACCACTGATTCCGCAGCACAGAAAACTCGCTCACATCAGTCCCTGCCCCATTGGAGCTTACAGTCTAAATTCCCTAACACACACACATACACATACACATACACACACACACACACACACACACACAGACAGAGAGGGACTAGGGTCAATTTTGAGAGCAGCCAATTAACCTACTAGTATGTTTTTTTTGGAGTGTGTGAAGAAACTGGAGCACCTGGAGGAAACCCACGCAAACACAGGGAGAACATACAAACTCCACACAGATAAGGCCATGGTCGGGAATTGCCCAGCGCTCGACACACTTTGTACGACGTCGGGAATTGAACTCATGACCCCAGTGCTGTGAGGCAGAGGTGCTAACCACGTAGCCACCATGCTGCCCCAAAACAACAACAACAATAATAATAATAATAATAATAAAGGGGCGTTTGCCCGTAGTCAATGTACAGTAAGGGAGTGCCAATCTCGAGCACACGCAGCAGTGTCCGATCCAAGCTCTGGGCACCTCAAAAGTACTTGTTTTTCTGCCGTATCTCTTGCTCCAGCTACAGGACTAGTCTAAGTCCTGATCAGTAGTGATGATGGACACATACGCATGCTATAACATGTGTTTGCAATTAGGAGCAACTGTAAAAATGCATTTTATAGTCAGTAGACATTAGGAACATCCTAATAAATGTATTTCATGGAAAAAATTAATTTTTTATTCAAAACTCTTTAATTATTAATGCCTATATTAATAACAGGTGACATTAATTGAATAGGTTTGTTTTTTCTTCTGCACGTTGTTTTGCAAATTTATATCGTAACCTGAAGTGTCTCGTGTAATAGAGCAGAGTGGACCCAGACCTGTATCAATCACCACACGTATCCTCACATCCACTTCTTGATGAATTCGGAGATACATATACCCGATTAACGTGCGTTGTAAAACAAGCGCACATTACACTCTGTATGCCTGCCGTGATTAATCAGGCCTTTTGTGTCTAGGAATACTTACATGTCATGGTAACCATCTTTATTAAAGCCAGAAATGGTGAAATGATCGTCAGCTCTTTTGCTATTGTGGGTCAGGCAAGGATACAGGGGTGAGAAGGACGGTCCCTGTGTTACACCGTCTGTTTTTTGGATTACAAAAAAGACTGTGAAGTTTAAAGGCGGTGGGTTCTGCATTGTGTCCTCTTGTATGACTTCCAGGACGGCAGGTCTAGTGGCCCGCCCCCGTAGACCCATAGATAAAGTTCAAGCGCTCTGGGCTGACACGGAGCCTTTTGGGTCATTGATAGTGACGGATGTCCTTCAGTTATATATAAGTATCACAGTATCCGCTGATTAATAGCATCCACAGGGCTGTGTAACGTGATGTCAGTATAAAGATAGAGGATAATAATATACTTGTAGTACACAGGTGTTTCAACGAGGTAAATTAGGTAGGTCGTTAATAATTAGGTAGGTCGTTAATAACCTCAGACACAGGTTGAGGTGCGCTGTTTATTTTACATACTTATTTTCATTAGTCATAAAGATAAGACCTGGTGTGACTGTACAACACAGAGTGGGTAAGACTTAGGAATCTAGTGCTGTCGTAGTTAGGAATCCAGTATCAGAGGAAAGGTTCACACAGGAACAGTGCACACAGGAATGTGTCTGGTGGACACTCCCTAAGGAGTACGTTTATTAGGAATGTATGTATTAGTCTCTGGAGGTTTGGTGTAGTGTCTCTGTACCTTCATAATAACCTCACTCTTTAGAGAGTTTCCACAAACTGACTGGTGAAGCGTAACGGCACACTTACCCCGTATCTCCACGCTTTCCCATATGGTTTACCACCGTGCTGTCCCATAAGTACATAATAAGGGCCTAACTATGTGCTTGGGAGCCAAATATAATTTTAAAGAAATGGTTATACAGTTACTGCATAGACTTATCAAACATTCTAAACGGAAACGTGGAGGTGTTGCCCAAAGCAACCAATCAGATTCTAGCTATCATTTTTTAGACAGTGTTAGATAAGTTATAGCTAGAATCTGATTGGTTGCTATGACTAACACCTCCAATTTTCCCTATTAAAAGGTTTTATAAGTCTACCGCTATGTCTATCAAGGTTATAGGTGTATGAGTAGGTGGGGGCTACTAAAAAGCCTTCAAGGGCCACTTCTGAATGGCATCATGAAGAAATATATCTATATAGAAAATTGTACAGGAAGACTTCCAGTACATTCGGTGATAGTTCCTGATATATAGCCGTTTAACAGCCATTTTCATCATCATTGTTCTTCCAGATATGACCTCCCATATGTGTGTGCTAAAACTCCACCACCACCTCTGGCTGCCCCATTTGTTCCCCAGCTGCATGTAAATGTACTTTACTTTCTTTTAAGGCCATTATAAGATGAGGGGGGGAAGGGGGGGGGGGGGAGAAAGAACCCCTGGCTCTCTGTTGTATTTTTACCCAAAGATTAATAATAAAAACAGACAATGTTATCACATTTATTTTCCAGATCACAATACAAATAAAGAATGATCAGGTTTGAGGTTAATTTCCCATTAAGTTCCTTCTCTGTGTAATGTGTCGTGCATATAGCTGATCACAGGGCACCTGACTGCTGGACAGGTTAATGTTTTGTGTGAGAGATACAAATACTAAAACTTTTGTATCAGTGTACCCCACACCTCTTAGAATATAAGCCCCAAAGGACACAGGGCCATCTTTACCTTCTGTTTAATATCATTGGGCCTTATTCATTAAGAAAAGTTAAGCATAAAATTGAGTAAGTGTTCTTGCTTAAGTTTTCTGGACAAAACCATGTTACAATGCAAGGGCTGCAAATGAGTTTATTATTTTGCACATAAGGAAAATACTGGCTGTTTTTTCATGTAGCACACAAATACTTGATAACTTATTTGTACACTGAAGTGTAAAGTTGATCTAAGACTTGTCCTACCCCAACTATAAATCTGCCATTACATTTTAAATTTACCTCCCCCTCCAATGCAACATGGTTTTTCCTTACTTACTTTTGCTTAAATTTCCTTAATGATTCAGGCCCATTGTCAATTCCCCCAGGAACAGGTATAATGACACATTGTTATAAGGAAATACAAAATGTCTGTTCCAGATTATCTGGAATCGATACACACAGACGTGAGATAAAGTGGGTGTGGCTAAAATAATCCGTAGTCAGCATCGGAATGTTACCAGCAGCTCAGCTCCTTTCCGTAAATAATTGATGGACAGAGGAAACATCAGGAGTATATTCCTATTTGTGAGCCTAATACGTGACAATGTGCACACCCCTGCCCTGCGTCATTAAGGAACATATCTGCCGATTTTGTGCGTATTGTCTGCAAAATCACTCAGAACTGGACGATACACAACAGAACACAGCCACGTCCAAGTCATCTTTGAGCGCAACTACAACCTATGATTTTGGGGAGGGAGAAGGATGGAGAATGGGTGGATTCACGTAGTCAATGTACAGTAAGGGCGTTCCCATGCGGCCACGTTCCACGTCAGACTCGGGCACATACAGAAGTACGCTGGTTTTCTGCCGTATCTCTTGCACCAGATATAGGTCTAGTTCTGAATCCTAGTTATGTCAGTATTGTGTGCATGCTATAACATGTGTTTGCAATCAGGCGCAACTGTAAAAATGTCTGTTATGTACAGTAGACATTAAGTGCACCCTAATAAATGCTTTTCAGGAAAAACATTTTTTTTTAAAAAAAAAATAATCATAAATGACTATAATATTTACATGTAACATTAGTTGAATATATATATATTTTTTTGTGTTCTTTTGAGATTTTATATTCCACATAGGTAATGTATCCTGCAGTGTCTGGTCTAGTAGAGCACATTAAACCTACACCCGTAGTCATCACCACACGTATCTTTAGATCCGTTCCTTGTTGACTTTGGAGTACAGAGCTGAGTTACGCGCAGTTTAAAACATTGCTTAATGACTTAATGACTCAGGCCCTCCGCGTGTAACAAAGAGGACAAACTATGGCCAATGTAGTCCGTTGATCCATGTATTCAGATTTACTCTGGGACTGGTGGCAGTAGATTAAGATGAGTTGTCTCTTCTTTCATACAATATGGAAGGTGGCAGGGATTAGGGCCAGTGAAATATATAGAGGATACAATATAACCATATTAAGCACCTCAGATTAATTTCTACAGCACAAATATGATTATTGACTACAACTTGCTTCTGTTTAGTGTAAAAAGTGATAGCGATTCGTTATTGGTCATCCCAGCCAGAATCTAGACTATCGCAGTTTTCATATGTCCGGTTCTACAGTAGATGTGATAAGAATTTCAATATAGGCATATCAGTATCGCGTACAATGAGGCGACCTATATGTGTGGCTGGCCGGACTCAATGGGGCCTGTTTGTGTTATAGAACGACGTACAAAGACCCATCTATCATTATATCCTTACACCATTTATCAACATGTCTGACAATGACACAATCGATGTTGATAGAACCATTATTCGTATCAGAGTTGCTTTAGGCTCATACATCATGCGTTATCAAGCCAATTGCCCAGTATGGCCTGCAATATTGCAGCAGGTATGACCGTTATACCATAAATTCTGTAGGAGGGTGAGCTGGCTAATCACCCTGGATGGCTGGTGGATCTGGAAATGATAATGAGATCAGTCTTGTGTTAATTCTAGAAATGATTAGGTTTGATGGTCACCAAAGCAGTATGAGGATACGAAAAGAAGCGTCAGTGAAGAACCCAAGTCCTCTAGAGTGTCTGGAAGGGATGATGGATGGAAAGTACGAAAGGGACAGAATGTGGTGATCACACATTTCCTGGAGAGTCTGGAAGTGTCGGAGTTTGGCCATGATACACTCCCTGGAGACGCTGTAAAGGACAGGATATGGGGTTCATTCATCCATTGCAGAGTATGGAGGAGACAGAATTTATCATTGGTCCATCTACTGAAGAGTCTATAAGGGACAGGGTGTTGTGGTCATAATTTAGTTGGAGGAAGGGACAGAATTTGTCATTTACTTAGAGAGTATGGAGAGGACAGGGTTTGTTACGGCTCCATTTACTGGAGCTTGAAGGAACAGAATGTGATGTTCATCCATCTACTGGAGAGAACAGAATATGGCAGTCTTACATTTACTGTATGGGGATACGGTTTGTTATTGCTTTATTTACTGGAGCATCTGGAATGGATAGAATGTGGTCACCATAAATCTACTGGAGAGTCTGGGGGGACAGTGTTCATTGTTTAACATCTACTATAGCATCCGGAAGGGACAGAATGTGGTGGCCATACATCCACTGGAGTCTGGGGGGGACAGGGTCTGTTGTCCAACCTACTGATGTTGCCTTGTTACCCTATCTACTGGAACATCTGGAAGGGACAGAATGTGGTGGCCATACATCCACTGGAGTCTCGGGGGACAGGGTATGTTGTCCCACCTACTGATATTGCCTTGTCACCTTATCTACTGGAGCATCCGGAAGGGACAGAATGTGGTGGTCATAAATCCTCTACAGAGTCTGTACGGGATAGAATTTGTCATTGTCCCATCTACTGTAGGGTCTAAAAGGGAAAGGATGTGATGGTCATACACCCACTGGACAGTCTGGTGGGAGGGCTTTGTTGTTGCCCCCTCGACAGGAACATATAGAAGAGACAAAAGGTTTTGATCATACATCCACTGGAGAAGCAGGGGTTGTGTGTGCCCCATCTACTGGAGCTACTGCAAAGGACAGATTGTACTGGTCATACATCCTCTGGAGATTCTTAAGGGGATAGAGCATCTTGAAGGGACAGAATGAGTTGATCATACAGCCACTGGAGGGAATAGAAATGGTAATTTCTGCATCTACTGGAGGGGACAGTGCTTTGATGTAGTGGTCATACATACAATAGAGGGTGCAAAAATTGTTATTGCTTGTCTGTTAAAACGTCTGTAAAGGGTCACAGTTTGCCATGACCTCAACTAATGTAGCGTCAGGACGCTATAGAATGTACTGGTCATACGTCCAATGGAGGGGTAGAAATTGTCACTGTCCATCTAGTGAAGTCTGGTTGGAACAGGGTTTGGCCCTAAATATATACTGGTCTGGATTGGGGTTGTCCCATTATCTTACAGCACAGTTTTATTGATGCTCATACAGAGGAGTGATCGTCCCATCTTTCCACTCAATCAGGATCTCTCCATGTCTCAAGGTTGGAGAGTTAGGATTCTGTCCTGGCTGCTCGGAGGGAGCAGCTGTGCCCGTTAGAGGCGATTGCTCATGTGTAGAACCCAATTTATGGATTGGTTTCACAGCACTTGGCATTGCAGACAACAGCTTCCTTTTCCTGGAAAATAATAATTAAAACATAAATTAATATATATATATTTTTTTGTTTAATTCAGTATAGAGGTAGCAGTGTGTGTGTGTGTGTGCTTGTATTTCTATAAATAAACACAATGTACTATTTATGATTGTGACCTTACGTTTACGCAAACAGGAAAACTGTGAGAAAACAGTGAATTTTTGGAAAACTTGTAAAAACAAAAGTAAAAGCAGTGGCCATATATTATAAAGTAAAATGGATGAGATGACCCTTAATCTGTTTTATATATTTCTCATTACATAATATTTGACATGTTAATTTTTGACATTTAAAAAAAATATCTTACAGTTTTTAAGTCTTTTATAAGAGGATTTATCCACGTTTGGTCACGTTGTGTAGCACATTTGGGCAGCACGGTGGCTCAGTGGTTAGCACTTCTGCCTCACAGCACTGAGGTCATGAGTTTGACCCCAGAGCAGGTCTCCTGAAAGTTATTTCAGCAGGAGATTTGAATATTAAATTCCCAGAACAGACTTAGTGACGGTGGGGTGGTAAGTGGCCTTATCACTCTGCGTGGACAGGGGTGAAGAACGCACTCCCTGCCACTGAGCAGGTGCAGAGGTCTAGGCTGATTCACATGCAAGATTCCTGACTCATCCTGGGCTGGTTAGTGGACAGCAGAGCACCATGTAAAATGTGTATATAATCATGTATTCCATCTGTGTGTAACATCTGTATGTATCACTTAGATCAGGTGTAGTGTCTGTTCTAGGATGGGCTGGTCACCCCTCTCGCAATGGGCAGACTATCTTGGCATAGAAAGCTGGGGACATAAGTGCCATGTGTAGCGATCCAGGAGTGCCCAGAAAACACTACGGAGTGATGAAAACATTTATAAAGGTGGGGACACAATTTCACTGTACAAATTTATTTCTTTATATTTCATCATTCTGTCACCTGCACTGTTTAGTTTTTGTATTTTTCCTGAATTGGCAGGGTGCTGGTTTGCACTTATCCTTGTGATCTTCAATCATCATCGTCACATATTTATATAGCGCCACTAATTCCGCAGCGCTGTACGGAGAACTCACTCACATCAGTCCCTGCCCCATTGGGGCTTACAGTCTAAATTCCCTAACACACACACACAGACACAGACATACACACAGACTAGGGTCAATTTGACAGCAGCCAATTAACCATCGAGTATGTTTTTGGAGTGTGAGAGGAAACCCACACAAGCACTTCTGCCTCACAGCACTGGGGTCCTGAGTTCAATTTCCGACCATGGCCTTATTTGTGTGGAGTTTCCACACAAATAAGGCCATGGTCGGAAATTGAACTCAGGACCCCAGTGCTGTGAGGCAGAAGTGCTAATCACTGAGTCACTGTGCTGCCCAATCTCCATGATCTATGGGTGATGTGTACCTGAGGCTCCAACTTCTAGGGGCAGATTGGTCATAGGCCTTACAGGGAAAGTTACCGGTAGGCCGGTGTCCTAATGAGGCCACCTGACGTTTCTTTTTCTTTTTTTTTAATTGCAGCTTTTTTTTCACCAAGGAAGGTGACTGGTCCCCTTCCCCGGGACCAGCCTACTTCCTGCAAGTGGCCGCGGATCTGTGGTCCTTCCCCCATGTGTGCGGCCTATCACAGAAGAATTAGATATCACATGGCCTGGCATCATCATCATCATCATCATCGTCATTCATTTATATAGCGCCACTGATTCCGTAGCGCTGTACAGAGAACTCATTCACATCAGTCCCTGCCCCATTGGAGCTTACAGTCTAAATTCCCTATTATATACACACACACACACACACACAGACTAGGGTCAATTTTGATAGCAGCCAATCAACCTACCAGTATGTTTTTGGAGTGTGGGAGGAAACCGGAGCACCCGGAGGAAACCCACGCAAACACAGGGAGAACATACAAACTCCACACAGATAAGGCCATAGTCAGGAATTGAACTCATGACCCCAGCGCTGTGAGGCAGAAGTGCTATCCACTAAGCCCCCGTGCTCAGAGCCGTAACTAGGGTGGTACAGACGGTGCCGTCGCCCCGGGCGCAAGCCCAAGGGGGCGCAGCAGCCGCCCGCTACCTAGCCCTATCTTCTGCGGACGTCATGAGAGAGAGAGAGATTAACTTTCCGCAGTGGAACGCATGTGCGTTCCACCAACAGGAAGTTCGGCATTTGGAACGCTTGACGTCCGTGTGTATTAGTCCCTTTCAGAAGCTGGATGGAATGCTGCAGTCACGCCAGATCCAGGAGTTAATCACCCTCCAATTTATATAGGAGAGGTAACAAGCTCTGCAGATAGAAACCGGACACGGAAAGGGATATACTGCCACTAACTGTAAGTGAACGTTTCCACTATTCCTGGACACCTATGCCAATATTCAGGATTTACAAACATTAGGAGGAATGTTCATTCAGGACATTGTTTATAAATAGAAGCTTTGTGAATTTTAACTGGTTGTCATCTTTTAACCATTTCACATGTTTGCCTCAGTGCTGAACACTGATAAGAAATAACTTTCATTTCATGTGTGCATAATATTACAGAGACTTATAAATGTATACAATTGTGTTTTATGTATGGTTTTTTTCTGGACAGAATTGTACATTATGTAAGTTGAATTTAACCAAACATTTGAAGTAATATGTAATTAATATCCAATAAAGGATAATGAATTGTACAATCACAGAGCCCTAAACTATGCGAAATGGATTTTTCTGAATGGCTTAGACATTTTTAAGTAATGTGGCCATTTAACAAAAGTCTAACAGGAGATATCGGAGATATCTTCCTCATTAAGCAAATTATCGCACAATCCAGCAGTCCCCATAATACTCAATGGGGACTGTGGTGTCCCATTGGTATATATATATATATCTCATGCATTTGCAAATATGTGTAACAGAATTATTTCAGTAAGGTGCTAGCCACACCCCCACAATAGGTTGGCCACACCCACTTGTCAAATGCCACTCCCACTTATATGGGGGGCGCCGGTGCCTTGTCTCGCCCAGGGCACTAAAATGTCTAGTTACGGCACAGCCCGTGCTGCCCGGCATCATGTGACAGGTGCCGTTCCATGTGAGCAGATAAGCGCCACTGGAAGCTGCTGAAAGGTAAGTGTGGGCACAGTGGGGGGGGGGGGCTGTTGGCTATGTGTGTGTGAGAGAGCAGCAGAGGGGGGTGCTGTTGACTGTGTGTGTGTGAGTGAGGGAAGCAGTGGGGGGGGGGACTGTTGGCTATGTGTGTGTGGGCAGCAGAGGAGGGGCGAAAGGCAATGGTGTGTGTGAGGGCAGCGGGGGGGGGGTTAATGGCAATGCTGTGTGTGTGAGGGCAGCGGGGGGGGGGGTTAATGGCAATGCTGTGTGTGTGAGGGCAGCAGGGGGGCTGTTAACAATGTGAGTGTGAGGGCAGTGGGGGAGGAGCTGATGGCAATGGTGTGTGTGTGTGTGAGGGCAGCAGGGGGGGCTTATGGCAATGTAATGTGTGTGTGATGGCAAAGGGGGCTTGTGGTAATGTAATATGGGTGTGAGGTAGGTGTTGGCTAATTAAGAGGTGTGATTTTGTTTGTGGGATGATGGTGGGGCAATTTAATTTAATAGAGGGTCCTATTAGTTTAAGATGGGGTGGTTTGGGGGGTATTAATTGAATATGGGGGTGAGTTTGGGAAGAATGAGGTCTATTTATTAAATGGGACTATGAATTATTTAATGGCAGTGGAGGTTGCGGGAAATAGGTAGATTTATTAAACATAAATGCTATTTTTTGCTGTGGCGGTGGGCGTTCTCTACTGTAATTTGGGTGGGAGGTAGGCTATTAATTTAATGGTGGACTGTGGGTTGGCGCTAATTATTTATGGGTGCTAGTAATTTATTTGTGGGTCCTATTAATTTAAGGTGAGGTGACGGGACCTTTAATGGTGGGGTGGTTTGGGGCTATTAATTGAATGTGGGGCTGAGTATGAGAAAGAGGGCTATTTATTAAATGCGAATATGAATTATTTTATGCAGGCATGGTCGTGAGAAATGGCTATATTTATTAAAAGTAAATGCTATTAATTTATTGCTGGGGCTGTTTGGAGGGAGGGAAATAGGTTTATTTATTAAATGTGAATACTAGTATTTTAATATTGGGGCTATTAAATGTGGTTGCTGTATTGATTTAACACCGGAGCTCATTGGAGTTTTCTAAATTTCATGTACTCATTTTTTTTCCCAAATAGGGCCCCCAGCATCCAGGATCCAGACAAGCAGCAACTGATCAAGAGACACCAGCAGCCACAGGTGGGGAAAGCAACAAGAACAGGTAGGAGAGAGCAGGACAGTCTGACAACTGTATGTTTCTATATTGGCAGTTCCTCTGCACCATGTTATTAAATAAATACAAATATGTATATTGTGATGACATTTTCTGTTACCAGGTTTCTACTTCTACATTCAGTTGCTCATTTTGTCCTACTTTCTATGTATTAATGCACCCATCACTTGTACACAGAGGACGCAGCCATTATGCGGATGAACCAATAATCATACGTCCCAATTCCAGCGGGACAGTCCTGATTTAGGGCTCTGTCCCATGAGAGGGAATGTTGGAGAGAGTGTGGTATGTAATGGGCAGTCTAGCACTTTGGTGGCATAGTCAACTTTGTACTAATCCCACCCACTTTTGTGTTGGCCCCGCCTACAGTTGATATGGTTCCGCCCACATGAGGCCACTTCCAGATTTTTTTCCAGGGCCACTTTATGTTCCCAATCCGTCCCTGCCCCACTTCCCTGATGGGGGTGGGGGGTGCACAAGATTTCAGACTCTGGCAGAGACCTCGGTGGATCCCAGGGTAAGGAGAAGAACATATATATCTAGCAGAATCACCGCATTCCTAAATAGTGAAGATTAGCCCAGCCTCCTGATCGAGTACATTAAGGCAATCCTCTGACACTGAAAGGGTTAACAGAGACTAACAATAGGACTGTGCATTGTTTAAGCTGTGCAGGACTCTCATACATAGGCAGTGATCCCAAATCAATAAAACAAAATGACTGTATTGGACTTACTTATTGACGCGGACATTCAGCATCAGTATGATCACCCCCAGTATAAACGTGAGCGGGCTCAGGATTAACATGGCCGTTTTCCAGCCGGTTCCTAGGGAAAGAGAACCCGATATTGGAATTATTTCTCCTCTGACCATTTTCTGGAACATTTCACCTTTTTGTTACCCAAATACAAAGCTACAAAGTCACCTGAGACTGACTCTATGAGAGATCTAAGTCAGTAGAAAGAAATCTGTCAGGCTTTAGGATACCACCATTCAGCGACCAACAAAGTAGCCAGCTATGGGCATCAAGACATAAAATAATAATGTGGAACTTTAATTTAAATATCCTGTGGCTTCTACAATCTACCTGCAGTCGTACTTGAACCTGTTGGAAGTTATGTGATCCTACAACTCATTTGTGTATATATATTTTTTTGCAAGTTCTGAAAGATCACATCTGCCAGCAGTTCTTACTTTCAAGGGGAAGGACGATATTTGTGGGTCAAAGGGGATGTGGCCCAACCGAAATGGGCGTGACCTCTTCCAAAATGGCTGCAGTTATGGGCAGTCTGGGGAGTGGTTGAGGTGGGGGAGTGGCAGTATGTCCACGTTCTCCAATCGGGATGTTGGTAATGTATGCTGTATAAATAGATAGATCTCTCTGCGCTTTCCCTGTCACAGTGCTGTCTCCATGGTAACGGTACCCCTTTCAGAGCACATGCTCTGTTCTGTTCCCCTCTACAGTCAGTGCCAACTACATGGAAAACACTTAACGTGTGTCTATAGCTTAGATATAGGGGAGCAGCAAGCGTGTGAGCTGAACAAATATTCCTGAAAATGCAGCTTATCAGTTCACAAGAAACTAGTGACATCTGTGAACCGTGAGGCACGAGGCATTTAAACCATACTTGCCAACTCTCCCGGAATGTCCGGGAGACTCCCGTATTCCGGGTGGGTCTCCCGGGAATGTATGGCAGTCTCCCGTATCTGCCCACTTCCTAGTGAAGTGGGCAGGATTAGGTCCAAAATGCCGCGATTCTCCGGGAATTGCGGCATTACGTCATGATTTTCGGGTCCCCGCCGCCCACACACCTACCTCCGCCCGGCAGCTCCTGGATGCCAACTAGAAGAAGTTGGCAAGTATGATTTAAACCACTGGTTTCTCAGTGATGTCACTAGTTTGTAATGAATTGATAGGCTGAATAGATTTGTTCAGACTGCCTCCATTGAGTGTGTGGGCCATGGGTGTAATGTAAGAAGCCTATATGGCAGTGTGCACTAATTCTAATGAGAGCGCAACATTTCTAACAGAAGCTCTTATACCTCTCCTCAATGTCCCGGAATATCTTGCATAGGTGAATTATTTTACTTGACTGGACCAGCAATTATCTCTCATGTTATTGTGTAAGGAAATCCAAAAAACCTGACCTGTTGGAGAAACTACCGGCCAACGACTCTACGACAAAGGAACAGGCTTTATACCTTATGTCATTTTATCTCTGTTTTTCATATTTGTTTAGTTCCCCCTTAAAACATACCTATAATGTAACATCATTTTACTACTTGTATTTAATTTTTAATAATTAATCACGGCTCCACTTTTAGTTACTGAAGTTATATGCACATACATGATAACGTTACTCACTCTCTTCCTCGAACACATAGATCCTCTCACTTAGTCTCTCCCAGGAGCTGGCGGACTGCTGATCGGCTGAAAGATGAGTAACAATAGAACTAAATCAGACATGAATATAAAATATTTTATCCAGGTGATTGAGACTAATCTGCAGACTCTGGGCTCCCCCACCATAGTTCTGTCCCCAGGGCCGCCGAGAGGGGGGTGGGGGGGGGGGGGGGTACTAACTACCTGGGCCTGTGCCCTCACTCTGATGTTTTTTTATTTATTTTTTTAAACTTTTCTTTTTTCTAAATGTTTTTTTGTTTTTTTCCAGGTGTGACATCATCACGTCACGCCCGACATCCAGTGAAGAGCCGCGCACAGAAGGAGACAGAAGACAGAAGTGAGAAGAAAAGAAAATAAAGATGAAAGAAAGCAGTACAGAGGTAAGTGAAAGAAGAGAAATGCAGAGAGGCACAGGGGGTTAAAGAAAGGAGGGAAAAAAGCAGCATGGCACAGGGGGTTAAAGAAAGGAGGGATAGAAGCAGCATGGCACAGGGGGTTAAAGAAAGGAGAGATAGAAGCAGCATGGCACAGGGGGTTAAAGAAAAGAGGGACAAAAGCAGCATGGCACAGGGGGTTAAAGAAAGGAGAGATAGAAGCAGCATGGCACAGGGGGTTAAAGAAAAGAGGGACAAAAGCAGCATGGCACAGGGGGTTAAAGAAAGGAGAGATAGAAGCAGCATGGCACAGGGGGTTAAAGAAAAGAGGGACAAAAGCAGCATGGCACAGGGGGTTAAAGAAGGAGGGACAAAAGCAGCATGGCACAGGGGGTTAAAGAAAAGAGGGACAAAAGCAGCATGGCACAGGGGGTTAAAGAAGGAGGGACAAAAGCAGCATGGCACAGGGGGTTAAAGAAAAGAGGGACAAAGGCAGCATGGCACAGGGGGTTAAAGAAAAGAGGGACAAAAGCAGCATGGCACAGGGGGTTAAAGAAAAGAGGGACAAAATCAGCATGGCACAGGGGGATGAAAAAAGAGGGGCAAAGGCAACATGGCACAGTGGGATAAAAAAAAGAGGGACAAAGGCAGCCTGGCACAGGGGGATAAAGAAAAGAGGGACAAAAGCAGCATGGCACAGGGGGTTAAAGAAAAGAGGGACAAAAGCAGCATGGCACAGGGGGATGAAAAAAGAGGGGCAAAGGCAACATGGCACAGTGGGATAAAGAAAAGAGGGACAAAGGTAGCAGGGCACAGGGGGATAAAGAAAAGAGGGACAAAGGCAGCATGGCACAGGGGGATGATGAAAGGAGGGGGCAAAGGCAGCATGGCACAGGCAGATGAAGAAAGGGGCAAAGGCAGCATGGAGGGCGCAGTGTGATCATAAGGGGGCATAGCGTGGTGATGATAAAGGGGCACAGTAATGTGTGTGTGATGGCACGGAGCTTTTGGCAATGTAGTGTGTGTGAGGTAGATGGTGGCTAATTATTGGTTGCTATTTTGTTTGCGGGGTAATGGGAATACTATTTTAATGTTGGGGCTGGAGGAAGGCCTAATTATTAATCATGGATGCTATTGATTTAACGGTGGGGCTGGCTGTAATTTTCTAAATGTAGCCATTTTTTTCCAAATAGGTCCTCCAACATTCCAGGATCCAGACAAGCAGCAACTAAAGAAACCAGCAGCCACATGTGGTAAAAGTGAGAAGAACAGGTAGGACAGAGCAGTATAGTGTGTGAAATGTTGTGATTCTAGTAGGGACAATGCCAATGTTTGGTGAGCCCAGTGGGTGCAGACCAAGACTGAACTCTTTCTGTACACACTGCATTCTTTCTATACTACACAAGGGTGCTAGATGTCCTGAAAGTCAGGAGTGCTTGGACATATGTGACGCTCCGGTGAATTCAGGACCTATTGATTTTGATGTGCTAACCACGCCCCAATGGCGCATTGCCACGCCCCCAATCGTGTGACCACACCCCTGAAAATTTTTCCAACTATAAGGGGGGCCCCATGAATTTGTTGTACCGGGGCCCTGAATTCCTTTTGGCAGCCCTGTCTGTCCCCCTGGGATAAATGGGACACTGGCTCTTTCCAGTGTGATGTATACTGTGATATATGAATGTACAGATCGACTAATTATGGGCGAATTTCACTGTCTAGATGTGTACTTGGTATTGTAAATATGGTTTATCCTTTTAATTAGTTTTATGCATGGCAGGTAATCAGGGAGACACTAGGGTGCGCTCTTGTCCCAGGGCATATTCAATTTGCTAAATATTAGGCAGTCCAAAAGAGTTATATTATGGAGACATACAGGAAGTTGTATAATATTTACTCATATGTTCTGGAGTGTTCCATAACGTCTGTTGACCACCTTATACAAAATACCTGCTGATAACATTTTCATATATAATAGTTCCAGATGTTTATCAAACCTGAAGATATTGTGATATAAGTGATTCGCAGTTTAAGACTTTTCCCTATTCAAAGCAGACGTCTTCTAAAAAAAACAATTAGAGGTCACTACAGGAAGCCTGACATGACTGATAACAGAGAGCAACAGCTCCCAGCTGCATAGAAACTGTAGATGTCAAATATCTCAAGTTCTGTCAACGTATGGAAACATTTACATATGGAATACTTGTGAATATTTTTAGCAGATCATTTTATAAAAGGTAGCTTCTATATTAGGTTTAGTGTTTTTTTTTAGTTCCAACAAACACCTCCAATTTTTTTGAGAAATAAAAGGTTCTCTATTAAAAATAGGAAAATGTGTTGAATATATCACTTTTTTTCTTCTAGTGAGGTCCTGTTTTTAGTATTATTCCAAAATATAAATACATAAATAAGTTACTAAACCACCAGGATTGGTCCTGCTATTCCTGGAAACAACTAATATCTGCTTGTTTTGCTCTCCCTCTCAGTCGTATTTTAAGTTTTATTTTCTTTCACTGGCTCAAAAAGACAGATCTGCTGTTATAAGTCCTCTGTAGAATTTACATCAAACAAAATAAATATAATACAATGATTTCTACTGTACAACTGAGAATATGGAGCTGAGAGACGCTGAGATTGTCACTGAACCAGAACGGAAAGTCGTGTAGAGAAGACTCACCAGCGTCCAGGTCTGTGTAGACCTGTCCAGGAATCTGAGTGGTTGTCCTGTCACTCACATGTGGGTGTCTGGGGGAAGATTTCAGGCTCTCTGTCGTGCTGCTGAATTTAGCTTATAAAACACAAAATACAAATTTAATTACAACCAATAAACCAGCCAACTGCAATGTCACAGATACAATGTATCAAACCTTCTATAAAGGAAAAGTAGAGATGTTGCCTGTAGCAACCAATCAGATTCTAGCTATCATGTATCTAGTACATTCTAGAGAATTACAACTAGAATCTGATTGGTTGCAACACATCCACTTTTCCTTTTTAGAAGGTTTGATACATTTACTGTCTCTCAAGATGTTGCACATTTTGAGGCCCTCACTAATTACATTGTAAATATTCACTGCATTTATGTTAGTGCATTTATGGTTTTATATATTTTTTATATTTATGTTACTGCATTACTGGTTTTATATTTATGTTACTGCATAACTGGTTTTATACTTATGTTACTGCATATTTCTCACTGCACTATCATTACACTAGAAATACACTCTGATATTTATATGTGTGTGTTACCCTCAGTTAAAGCTGCCTTTAGATCAGTATCCTACCGAACTGGGCAGTTAATGGGACTTAGTGGTAATCTTATTAATAAAGCAGAAACATAACGGGGATAAGAATAGGTGTGAACCTCTTCTTTACCGTGGAGAAAACCGTTTGCGGGATTTGAACCAATATTCGTGAGAACGCCGTCTATCTGTTCTCTAGAAATCCGAGTTATCACCGACACACTCTATATTTCCTATTTGTTCAGCAGAGAAAATGGCTACCTCCACGGTTGTACTTAAATTAAATTTAATATTATCAAACAAGTTGTAAAAATTAAGTTTACGTTTATGTGATATAACCATACAGATGGGGCGAAGTTAACTGAGACGAAATGTGACAATTAGTCCCAGGATGCATGAATCAGGACGAGTTTAAGGATGCAGCATTAATATACTTGTGTATGAGTGGATGCAGCCAATATAATACAACCTGCTTCATCTGTACATCTATTATGTCAGGTGATATTAGTATTAGAAATCTAAATATATAGTGTGTTGGCCATGCTTATAATGTGTCACATGATTATTTTGGGGTCACATGACTCCTCGTGGTAGAGATTAAATAACAGTTGGTTAGTTTTCCATGATGCATTGCTCCTTTTACATTCATAAAGCCCGTCAGTGACGTCCTCCCACTCTCGCTGGACGTGAGTAGGGCTTGTGAAGGTCTCCCCGCAGACCGCCGAGTCCAGTGGCGTTTTCCAAGCGCTGAACTTGTCTATTCCGTTTGACACAAACACTTTCTTGGTCCCTTGTTTGGCAGTCAGATGGAGCTCATGACCATAGAGAGTGAGGTGACCCCTCTTGTCGCAGACCCAAGCCTGATTCCTTCTGCCCTCGCAAGGTTCCATCCCCAACGTGGGCAGATGCAGCGTTTTCATCACTGTCAGGCACCGGTTGCTCATCACGTTGATGAGGGAGTTGGAGCTCCTGTCCCAGGTCCATTGTTGATGAAGAGATTGAACCTTACACTTTGCCAGAGAGACTCTGCCGGTGTCCTCAGCCGCATGAATACACTTCTCCAGCTGGACGTTCCTTATCATGACGCTCTGGCCCTCGGTGACTATGGGAAGTAAGTCAATATTTTATAAATAGTTTTTGTTTGATACCGTTGGCTATTATGACACTTTACACAGAAATATTTCTCATGCTCAGAATCTTTAAAAAGAGACAAACATTTCTCATCCTACCCCTTGACGGCTCTAACCCATTAAATCCATTTTAAATAATGTTGACAGTGCTGGACGTTGCCCCTAAATGTTGATTTATGTACCCAAATGACAGTGAACTGTAATTTAGTGATCTATGTGATGTTAAATACTTTCGTGTCAAAAAGTATTATAGGAGTGATACCTTTATTGACTAACCCAAAAAAAAAAATGATTGATTATATTTGCTAGCTTTCAGAGCACAGAGGCCCCTTCATCAGTTTACAAATGAATGACTGAGGAAAAGGCACAACATTTATGAGCTGTTACATCAAGAAATATGTACAGGAGGGGGGGATACATAATTAAAATAAGCTAAAGTAATAAAACGAAGGTTTTTGTTACGGGTGGAAGAGTAAAAGTCTTAAGAGTTCAGAGATGTGGAGTCAATTTGCTGTGTGTCCATGTAGTGGGTCATAAATCCAGGTGTTAGATTGAGCCCTTGAGTTAATGACTGGAATGTTCGTATCAGTTTGAATTCCCATATTTTTCTCTCCCTGGACCAGGACACAGTATGGCAGATTTAAAAGTCTTAATACTAAAAAGTATTTTTAAAAATTACAGGGAGAGAAAAATATGGGAATTCAAACTGATAAGAACCGTATTAACATAAGTCACACCAATACACAGATGAGCACTTAGAAGGGGGGAGGTGTCCATTGTCCAGAAAGCCCCCTCCAACATTGAAATATAAAAGATATAACATCTGCTACCTTTATGTGCTGGTGTGAACAAATATCACTACTAGTAAGTATCCTGTGATCTGCCTACACCTGCTATATTGCTATATTGACCAACAAAACATTTCCGTCTTCCGTCTCCCAGCTTTCCTTTGTGACCTATACTGTCTTCCATCCCACGGCCTCACTTTGTGGAACCCAGCACTGTAATATAATGCTCTGCTCGCTATGTCCTGATCCAAAGTAATGGATCAGGAGGAAGCAGCCACAGTCTCCAGCACAGAGGCGCTGCGGCAGCTGTACCAAATTCCCACAAGTAAGCGGTTCCAGGTGCCGGTGAGGAATTTTGGTGGTGGCAGCGACTATTATCCAACAACTGGGGGTATCACGGGGGTGGGCATATGGCACCTCCAGTCTGTGGGCCTGCTTCATCAAGGCACAAATACTGAGCACAATGTGCTTTTGTTTTACAATGCACGGAATTCCGGCATACGCACCCCCGAATTCAACAAGGAACGGAACTGAAGATACGTGTGCTGATGAATTCGGGTGTAGGACTGCTCATATATATTAATGTCACATGTAATTAATGAAGGTTGAAAAAAAAAAGTGTTTTATTTTTTTTTTTTTTTCCCATGAAACACATTTATTAGGATAAAAAGGATAAAATGTTCTTCCTGCGCTCCTATATGATAAGGGGAGGGGATGGGGAATGCAGCCCAAATCTCTTGAAAGTACCTACTAAACTTTCAAATTTATAAAGTATTGCACAGAGTTTAGAATGAGGCGCAAAAAGGAAGGTAGTTGAATAATAGGTTTCTGAGTATCAAACATTAATCAATATTACATCAATAACAACATAAAAACATGTATAAAACATAACAATGTCCATAGTCACGAACTAAAGGGAACAATAGTTCCAATGCATAGTTTCTCTAAATCATCTCAATATGTATCCAGATAATCCCTCGGTATGTTCTCATATTCTCCCAGGGTCCACCATGCAGTTCATATAAATGCGGGAGACAAGAAAACAAAGGTGCTCCGATAGTGTAATATATCGATACAAAGTATTTATTACACAACAATAAGAATTCCACTTACATTTAGTAAGAGTTTGCAGTGCACATCAGGGTATCTTTCGCTACGTAGACAAGTTTCTGCTAAAACGCTGAAGCGCGATCAAATCTCCGTAGTGATTTCCGGGTATGGTTGCCCTGGTAACTGGTCTCAACACTCATTAGATCCATATATTAGGATGTTATTAATGTCTGCTAAACATAACTTACATTTTTACAGATGCTCTCGCTTTCAAACACATAATAGCATGCATACATGACTGTCATCACTGCTGATTAAGGCTTAGGGCTAGATTTACTAAAGGGCGGTTGGTTTAAACCGCAGCTTGTTGGTTATTTTTTTTACTAAAGCCCAAACTGCCGTTAAAACGGTCAAAATTTACATTTTTCAAAACCACCACACTACAAATCACCATCCCGATTTCATCCATGATGAACATACCAACAGCCGGAGTTACTAAGCTGGGTTCTCTAAACCGCCGCAAAACAGCCAATCAAACGGCCAAAATGAAAGAGGTGAATGTCGAGATTGATCAAACTGCTGCTGTTTGAGCTATTTTGCCATTCAGAACATAATAGAAAGCACTTTTCACATTTCAATTATTTGGGCAATCATAATTTATTGATTAAGAGGCAAAATTAATTTAATATTAACTTATGAGGGAATATTTTTTTTTTATATTTTTTAAAGGGGACACTATTATAGCATATTATGTGGGAAATGTGAATGTATAATCATGTTAACTGATTGTTAATGGTGGATATAATTATTTATGTTGCACAATTTAGCATTACATAGTGCCCGAATAATATAATAATTAAATAATTTTGCCCCCTTAATATAATAATTTTTTTACCCCCAATAATTTAATATTATATTCATTTTGACTCTTAATCAAGAAATAATGTTTTGCCCAAATAATTTAAATGTCAATTGTGCTTTCACACACAACACATCGCCATTCATTTTAAATTGAAGCCTCAAACCGCCCTATAATAAATGCGGCGGATTGGATAACTAAACCGCCGGCGAAACCGCCACCAAACTTGATTCTTACTAAATCTAGCTCTTAAACTAACCTTGGAGCTGGAGCAAGAGATACGGCAGAAAAACAAATATTTTTGAGTCTCCGTTTGATAATCTACAAATGAAAATCTGTTATAATAGCAATACTGAACGCTTTGAACTAAGCTCCTATATTTTTAGATGAAAGTGGCTTTGCGTGCAGAGGAAAAGACCATTGTCTGAGGTTTCATAACAGGGGAAGGACCAGTAATAGGAACTACTGTGAATAGACAGGAAATACACAGCGTATAATAATACAGGAGGGAGCTCAATGTGGTACCAGTGTAACAAAAATGGTCATTTCAAATTGTGCTCATTTAAATGTAGTCAATAATAATCGTTATAAATCAACAATAGTGTAATTGTCAACATTCTAAAATAGTCTTCAGGGACATTGTCTTGTCTGTGAATGTAATCTAATCTATTTTGTTTGCTGTTTCAAAACTGTTCTTCAATAGATGTTAATTATAAGGCCTATAGAATAACAATAGATTTAAGAACTAAGGACTTTCCAGGGGCAAATCTTTAAAATATGGGACCTTCCCTGGAAATAATGGACAGCTGGTAATTAAACAATAGGAAAAAAACATATATATTCTCTCTGCAGCAGCGATAGCTGTACCTTATGTACTTATATTGTGTTCCTTTTTGCCTTTTTGTATTGTGGGAAAAAAAAAATTATATATATATATATATATATATATATATATATATATATATATATATGTATATATATATATATATATATATATATATATATATATATATATATATATATATAATAAAAGTCTAGTGGCGTGTGTCTGTGTGTGAAAAAAAAAAAACCAAGCTGCAGCGCCACCTGCTGGGCGAAGTTATACACTGACCTACTAAATTCTTAGTGTGTGTGGAAAAAAAAACCTCAAAAAGGGCTGAAATTTGCTGCAGCGCCACCTGCTGGGCGGAGTTATACACTGACCTACTAAATTCTTAGTGTGTGTGGGAAAAAAACCTCAAAAAGGGCTGAAATTTGCTGCAGCGCCACCTGCTGGGCGGAGTTATACACTGACCTACTAAATTCTTAGTGTGTGTGGAAAAAAACCCCAGAAAGGGCTGAAATTTGGTATACTAAGATGTTTTTAATTTGTTAATTTAATTTGTTAATTGTTAAAAGTGTTTATAAAGATTTTAAAAAAATATATATATATTTCTTGAAGGAGAAGTGACAGTTGGGAGTGGTTGGTGGTTGCCAGGGGTGACAGTTGGGAGTGGTTGGTGGTTGCTGGGGGTGACAGTTGGGAGTGGTTGGTGGTTGGCGGGGGTGACAGTTGGGAGTGGTTGATGGTTGCCGGGGGTGACAGTGGGGAGTGGTTGATGGTTGCCGGGGGTGACAGTGGGGAGTGGTTGGTGGTTGCCGGGGGTGACAGAGTGAGAGGAGTGTGATACTCAGGACCGCTGAGAGAGATCCGTGTGTCTGGATAGACATCTGGATAGATGTGGTGATAAAGATGAAGGATGAGGTGATGGAGAAAAATGATGAGGTGGTGACATGTGGACAAAACCACGTTAAAAAAGGGCGCTTGCGTTGGGAAGTAACGCTCTTCCCCTGAGGAGGCCTGGGCTATGGCCCAAATGCATGACAAGAACCTTTTTAACACCTTAAGTAGCTTGATTTGACTAGAATGCATGAGTATCATGCTCGGGTTAACTTGTGTATATATATATATATATATATATATATAAAATATATTTTTTAAAAATGAGTCCTTGCTGTTTAATTTTTCTAGAAAGCTGTTTAATTGCCTGTCTGGTAAAATCAACTTTGTAATACAACAAATGGTGTCATTTTTGTATAACTTCTTTGCAATAAAATGATGTAAGATATTTTAATACTTATTGTATTAAAAATATATAAATAAAAAACTATAAATCTTTGACTGTACAAGATAACTCTCCCGACACCTCTCCTGCATTCTCGCACGTTTGTTAATGACCCTTATTGTCTGGTTTATCATACTCCATCTTTAGAAACTGAATATATTTTTGAGTGATTTGCACCCCAGGACTTCCACATCAGGGACACATGTTAGTGTCTCAGTCAACAGTGCCGATTTAGACTTTTAACCCCAGGGGGTAAATTTATCAAGCTGCGGGTTTAAAAAAGTAGAGATGTTGCCTATAGCAACCAATCAGATTCTAGCTGTCATTCTGTACAATGTACTAAATAAATGACAACTAGAATCTGATTGGTTGCTATAGGCAACATCTCCACTTTTGCAAACCTGCAGCTTGATAAATTTACCCCCCAGAACTTATATTTGAGCTTTTAGGGGGCTTACCGCAACGGGGGTTAGATAAAAAGAATCTCCAAATATGCACTTGAATAGGAAAATTGACGATTATTAGTGCAAATTATCTCCAAATACCAATTTTATAAAACCTGTTTCTAAACTCAATGATCAATAGTTTCAATGGAAAAAAATATATTTAAACTGAACTACAATAAATGAAAATGTGTATGTTATTCTATTGAATTCAAATATAGATTTACATTCAAATTAGAAAGTTTACTGGTATGATTTAAAATCTAAACACTAAAAGCAATATGAAATTAATCATGAACTAAACACACAATCGACACACTATTTATTATCATAAATCCCCACCAAGTTTCAGCCCCGCCGTGCCGTCATGTAGGATATCAAGCTCTTGGGGAGAGGAGGCTTCTGGGAAGGGTTGGTCACTGACTGTCCCTGTTTTTACAGACAAGGCTGCCACTAAGAGAATGTGACATCCTTCAATGCCATAATAATGGCTTTCATAGCAGTGCATTATTGTAAATATATGTGGATGTGTTGCTGTGTATTGGGTGTGATTACCAGTTCCAGGACAATTGCTTCTCACTTCCTGCAAATTCAACACAGCTTAACCCTAACACACACCCCAATCAGCCTGTCCATAAGACCCCCCACAACCTAACACTAAGTCCATTGTTCTTCCCAAATCAAACTCTTCCTAATTCCTTTATAGTTTTAGCAAACTTTAGGTTAAATGAGAGTCTTGTAATTGGTCCATGATTACAGTTACACAGTATTTTCCTTTATAAAACATTAAGTGCCTGAGTCATTAAGGAACATATCTCTGTTTTTTGTGCGTATCGTACGCAATTCCCTTCTGCCCATGCCCAGAACGAGGACACTCGGCCGTCAACGGAAGAAAGCCCACTGCGTATGCCAACACACATGACAATTACGACAGCCTACAATTTCGGGGCGTGGGCAGGGAAGGGGGCGTGTGCCCATACTCTATACACAATGTGGGCGTGCCAAACTGAAGCGAATGCAGCCGCGTCAGAATGTAGCTCTGCGTGTGTGAAAGTTTCTTGTTTTTCTGCCGTATCTCTTGCACCAGCTAAGGGTCTAGTCCTGGGTCAGTATCGTGTACAGCTATAACATGTGTCTGCAGTCAGGAGCAACTGTAACAATGTATTTTATGTACAGTAGACATTAAGGACAGCCTAGTAAATGTGTTTTATGTACAGTAGACATTAAGGACATCCTAATAAATGTTTTTCAGAGGAAAAAAAAAATATTTTTTTAGACACTTTTCATTTCTAATCATAAATGACTATATTATTGACAGGTAACATTAATTGATTAATATTTTTTTTCTATGCGTTCTTTTGAGCTTTCATATTCCACATGTGTATTGTTTGCATCCTGCAGTGTCTGGTCTAGTACAGCAGAGTGACTCTTCACCTATAGTGAACACCACACCAGTGGCGGATCCAGGGGGGGGGGGGGGGCAATTGGGGCAGGGGCTTGCTGTCGGCGGCTGCATACTATGTGCTGGTCCGTTCGGCAGAGACAGGCAGGGACACAATCAGAGCGGCCGGCCAGCACACTCTCCCTGCCTGTCTTTGCCAAACGGACCAGCACATAGTGTGCAGCCGCATGCAGCCTTAGCTGTCAAAAAGGGGATGGGGACTAAATTGCCCCCCCCTAAATCGCCCCCATAAAATAAAATTCTAGATCCGCCCCTGCACCACACGCATCTTGAGATCCGCACCTTGCTGACTCCAGGAGTATGCAGAGCCGATTTACGTGCCGTTGCGAACAACTGCACAATGTGCTCGGTCTGCGGCCTTAAGGACTCAGGTCCTAAGAGCGGAAGTAGGTACCGCCATGGGTATCTTGTTGAATCCATTTCATTGTAATAATCTAAATAGTTTAGGACTTTACTATCCATCGTGTTATTTTGGAATGTCATAACGGGAGGCCCAGTTTTCCCCTATTCTAAGTCCACCTGAAGATTGGGCCAATCTGATACATTTACTTGCTGAGCTAAAATCTGCCACAACTCCCCTATTCAGTAATGGGCTTTAGTGTGTCCCCCATAAGTAGTGTGATAACCTGGGAGAACTGGATCTCCTGAATAGAATCGGATCCCAAGACACGTGCGCTGTTAAATTTGGGTGCAGATCTATTGCGCTCTACTGCAGAAGACACTGCAGGATACATCCAATGTGGATTATAAATTCTCAAAAGAGCAGAAAGAAAAAAAAAATAGGATTAATGTCACATGGAAATAATAAAGGTATTATGAGAAAACAGTTACAAAAAAAATAAAAAAAAGCTTTTTTCCTATTTATTTTCCCACTTATTATGATGATCTTAATGTCTACTGAACATTAAATACATTTTTACAGTTGCTCCTGATTGCAAACACATGTTATAGCTGCATACACAGCCGTCATATCAACTGATCAGGACTTAGACTAACCCTGTAGCTGGAGCAAAAGATTCGGCAGAAGAACAAGTAACTTTTAGTTGCCCAGAGCTGGATTCGGAGGTGGCTGCGTGCAGTTGCCTTTGACAAGCAGTAAGCGTCCTTTGCATTCGAAGATGGAGCGGACGTGGCTGCAATTGCTGACATATGGTCCGGTTCTGAGTATGCGCACAGTGATTACCAGCTAGTAAACGTTTGTATTGCGGAGGTATTTACTTTTGCAAACCAACTTAAAATGGCGGTGGTGGCGGCGTGAGCGCGAGAACCAATCAGAATCCACAATCTATTGACAGCAGCTTGCGGCTGATCCTCCCTACCTCCTTCTGGGTTTTTGGCTGGGTCTGTGACTGTCATCACTACCACTCAGGACTTACACCAGAGCAAGTCATACGACAGAAAAAGACAAACACGTACCTTTGAGATGTCCACAACTTGAAGCAGATGCTGCTGCGTGCGCTCCAGTTTGGCACGCCCTGACTGTACACTGACTACCTGCATATGACCAGTCCCCTCCCTGTTCCGTCTATGCAATCATAGGCTGTAATAAGTGTCTTTTGCGTTCCAGGATGATTTGAATGTACTTGTGTTTACTGGTGTATAGTCCAATTCAGGGCATGAACAGTGCAATTTTTTTGTGCACAATACCGACATGTACATTCCTTAATGAATCAGTCCCAAATTGTTCACATTGAAATATAATATAACAACAATGTGTTATGTATATTGAGATGTGAAGCTCAGAAATACTTATTGAGATATTTTAAGTACATGACATTATACCATCCTCCAAATAGTTATCCACAATGAGTAAAGACTGTTTTAACACATTAACTAATTTACAAGTTAATTTTCCTGTTTGGTGGGATTAGCCAATCAGCCCTTTTACTGCCCTATTCATTTTTTAAACAGTGTATATCAAGCTTAAATATATGTTCTGTGCTCCAAGCAGGGAGATCTTTCGCCCCTCGTTCTCCATTGCCGATCTGTTTGGGATGCTCCCTGCTAACACCTACAATGAACTAGTGTCCTCATTCAGCAAATCTCCCCATATCTGCTTGTTATAACTGTAACAACATAGGTTCAATAGCTAAAATATTACACTTCTATCTATAGCCCCCAGACAGTGTAATGTAACAGCCAACTGTTACATTGTAAACAATTTCTGTAATGTTGATACAAAGAGGTGGAATTTTCCAAACAAGAAGAAAGTATCAATCACAGAATAATATGCCGGATCGTATAACAGTTTACACAAAGTACTTGTCTTCATCATCAGTTTTCATAACCCCCCCCCCCCCTAAACTGTTTTGTTGGTTCCTCAAAAATGGTTTAAAAAGAGACTTACCCTGAAACAGGACACAGAGAGTCAAGGCAACCAGATACAACTTGCAGAACCCCATTATCTCTCAGCAACAAAGAAACAGGAATCCTCTGTACTTTGGGAAGAAAATATGATGTGTGATTTGGAATTGTGCAAACTGCAGAGTGATAAGAAAGTGCAGGATCAGGGAGGGATGTCCATTCCTGTAAGTGGTGACTGTACTGGGAAATAATAGGAAAGTGTATGGAAGAGGCGTTGGAGTTTTTCCCTTTGTGAGCTAGTTGCCGTCTGGTTCCTTGGGGAGAATGTTAATCAGGCAGATTAGATGCAGGATCCTCTCTCCCTCCCACATAAAACACTGGTTCTGTCTCAGATCACATTCAATCACTTTGTCAACAGATGAAACAAAACAATTCCCATATTCACTTCTCAATGTCTTATCGCACACATAGAGTGAACCTCATTTACTAAGCGTGCACCAAGCTCACCGTAAAACACTTTGAGCTTCATTCGTCAAGGAACGTAAATGACGATTTTATGCATATAATCCACAAATTTGATCTCCGCCTGCCCGGACTACAGGCAACTAAACGCAGCAACAGTCAATTCATCTTCGTACGCAAAGGACACTTGAATTCTAGCTGGACCAATATGCAAAATGATGTAGCACTTACCCTTGTGTATCAAACCATTGTCCCATAGATTGTAAGCTTGTGAGCAGGGCCCTCTTACCTCTCTGTATGTATTACACAGTATTGTTTTATTATTGTTTATTCCCAATTGTAAAGCGCTACGGAATATGCTGGCGCTATATAAATAAATGATGATGATGACAGTTTCTAGCAGCCTACGATTTCTGGGAGGGAACGGGGTGGGCAAGGGGCATTCGCCCATAGTCAATGTACAGCAAAGACAGGTCAAACTCGAGCGCACACAGCCACGTCCGAATCCATCTTTTGTTTTTCTGCTATATCTCTTGCTCCAGCTATAGGGCTAGACTAAGGGGTATATTTACTAAACTGCAGGTTTGAAAAAGTGGAGATGTTTCCTATAGCAACCAATCAGAGTCTAGTTATATTTATTTAGTACATTCTACAAAATGACAGCTAGAATCTGATTGGTTGCTATAGGCAACATCTCCACTTTTTCAATCTCGCAGTTTAGTAAATTTACCTTTAAGTGTCAATTAATAGTGATGACAGTCTCGTATGCATGCTATAACATGTGTTTGCAATCAGGAGCAATTGTAAAAATTTATTTTATGTTCAGTAGACATTAAGAATAACCTACTAAATGTATTTCATCATTAATGTCTATATTATTAGCAGGTTAAATTAATTGAATAGGTTTTTTCTGTGTATTCTCTTGGGAATGTATAATCCACATAGGTACTGGACGTATCCTGCAGTGTATCCTGTAGTAGAGCAGAGCGCACCTACACCCGTATTCATCAGCGCCCGTATCTTCAGATCTGTTCCTTGCTGATTTTGGCATACGTCTGCATTCTGTGCGTTTTAAAACAAGCGCACACTGCGTTCAGTATGTGTGACTTGATGAATGAGGCCCTTTATATCTGCATCGGTGCCTCTAAATGATCTGCCCATCGCATGTGTAGGTGCGTTATTATTCTAAACTAGGAGTGCGTCTGGGTGGGCAGAGTGGCAGAAACAGCGCCAGAGCGGCATTGTGCAAACGTATAAATGTCACATCACAATCCCGTTCACCAACCGGTGTTGGACCACCCCATTCATTGAATAAAATTTTCGTTATCCTCCTAAAATACCGCTCGGTTTTGACTTATTTATTACTTAGGTAATCATCATCATCATCATTTGTTTTTATAGCGCCAATATATTCCGTAGCGCTTTACAATTGGGGACAAACATAATAAACTAATAAACAAACTGGGTAAAACAGACAAAGAGGTGAGAAGGCTGCTCACAAGCTTACAATCATGACTTGTCTGTTGGTCAAAGTGGGCATAAACGGCACATAAATGCTCCTGATTAATAGTATGTATGTCTTTAAGCTCCAAATTCACTTAGCATATTAATATTGTGCAATTAAGTCCAATTAGGTCTCCTTGTTCCCAAGTAAAGGTAATTGAAAAAAAATATTACAAATAGAAACAAAGTTAAACTCCTTTCCACAGGTGCCTCTGTATTTTCCAGTATCAATTAGTGAATAATTGGAAACAGCTTAACTGTATAATGTCTGATAAAAAAAAATCATCATATATCAAGTTATGTAGATGGAGAAATAGGTAAATTACCGTACAAGATTCACCAGCCTGATTAGGATATGTCCCACAGGTTTCTATTTGGGTCTGTACCCGTAGAAAGTGGATATTGATCCGCTGCTGTGAGCGGTGGTCTAATTAGAACCACTCAGCAATATATATTGCTGTCTTTAGTATGTGGATAGATAAATAGATCCTCAGTGTTCCGTCTGTACTGATGGCAGATCTTCTCACGTATTGGAGCAGATATCCCGCTGTAATAGGACAGTACTCCGTTGTAGCCGCACCACACAAGTACTCACCGATACTACTTGTATGTAAATCCATTCGCTTTGGACGAAATCTTGGCGCACCTGTGCAAACCAATTGGTGCAGCATCCCCCAAACAGGACTTTGTGCTACAACTTGGCCATTTTATGACCCTTAAATGAGGTCCAGGCTATTTAAACAGCAACTAAACCCAAATATTATAACTTTCACATCTAACTCATGATCGTAAAATGCACGTTTAAGTCTTACTCTGACTTCCCTGCAGCTCTGTTAAAATGTTCTCCCCACCTTCATTACAGACAACTCTGAAGCCACATACCACTTCATACAGGACAAAAGTACAAATTACAAAGCACTTCATGTCAGTTAACTTGCTATGACATCACTGGCCAGGCCGCTGTGTATAAAGCCACCATTCCACATATAGTAGTTCTGCTGAGCAAGCATGGAAGCCCCTCCCTCCTAACATGGCAACTGTGCCCTTATGGAGAACAGAGAGTAGAACCAGTTTCAGCCTCTCATCAAGAATTTAAGTGAGTATTTTTAATATTCAACATTTAAAGGTGATATAGACCTGTAAGAGGCCGAAGCTCCTGATCACAACCGGCTTTGGGTAGGACATTTGTAAGCACATCATTGAAATGTATCGGTAAGGTGTACAAGTCCAAAATATCATACAGAAAATGCAGCAAATTGACCAATCTCCCCAATGGGAATGTCTTAAAAAAATGCACCTTTTTGCTCTGTTTTCCATGTAGTTTTACAAACCGCTGCTTGATAGATTGCGCCATTTGTATGGACCACAGGGCACCAAACCGGCATTGAAGTTTGCAGTCTGCTGCTTCATATGCGGTTTTTACTTTGATACGCTGCACGGTTTGTAAACTGCACAAAGACAAGCATTTTAAATTGCAGTTTGGAAAAAAGGTACATTGGTCTGTGCCTCCTTAGTCTCCATTGGGAACCAGCTTCATCAAATTTGATTACTTTTGTTGGTTGACTTCTTTAGTTTTAGGAGAACATTGAGCTTTTAACTTCTTATCTCTTTTTGTAAAGAAAAATAAGTGAGTTTTCGCCTTTAATTACTAATAACCTAATAGCCACATTGGCTGCCTCCCAAAAATACTCCAAGCGAAGGTGGTTGGTCAACTAATCCAGAACGTGACATATGTGGGAGCTGGCCAGGTAAAAGGGGGATTTCCAGTGTACAAAATTACCACAATAATTAGTTTCACTTAAAATCAGGATAGAAACATAGAATTTGACTGGAGATAAGAACCGCATGGCCCATCTAGTCTGCCCATTTTTTTTTTTATTAATCTGTGGTACATTAAACCCTATTGATCATTTATTCTTTATAAGGATATTCTTATGTCTATCCCAAGCATGTTTAAATTGCTCTACAGTATTAGCTACTACCACCTCTGATGGGAGGCTATTCTTCTTATCCACTACCCTTTCTGTGAAGTAGATTTTCCTCACATTTCCTGTGAACCTACTTCCCCCCAGTGTCAGTGCATGTCCTCATGTTCTAATACTTCTCTTCCGCCCAGTGTCAGTACATGTCCTCATGTTCTAATACTTCTCTTCCCTCCAGTGTCAGTACATGTCCTCGTGTTCTAATACTTCTCTTCCCCCCAGTGTCAGTACATGTCCTCGTGTTCTAATACTTCTCTTCCTTTGTAGAATGATTCCCTCCTGCACCTTGTTATAACCCTTGATATATATATGAAAGTCCCCCCGTTCCCTTCTCTGCTCCAAACTATACATATTAAGATCTTTGATCTGTACTTGTTCTCTTTTTATGTGCAATTGTATATTGTGTGATTTGTAACTCTGACTGTCCGGAGCTACTGTGTTTTGTGGCAGCTTACAAACAAACAGCGATGATGGTGATAGAATAGTTTAGTTATTATGTACCATAGAAAATGTATTGGAAACCTCCTATAGAGCCTTGAACTGTTGCTGCTGTTTCTGTGGGTGCCTAAGGGAGGACAGAAACAACATTAACTGTTATGAGCCAATACCAGCTGTAATTCACAAATCTGGATAGTTATTGTCTGTGTCTTACCTCCCATCTGTCCTGATTGAGATGGGATAATTTGAATGGAATTCCCCACTATCCTGCTGGTTTGGACTTTTTGTCTCAGCTATCGGAATGTTGGGATATAGGTCCCTGCAGAGTGAACAGGTGATGGGAGAAGAGAGGGTTGGGGGTGCCCACAATTACTAGCCCCCGAGGGATCTGGCATGCTCATAACATGATGCAGTCATACCTCCAACGTGGGCATGATCTGATTCGTAGTCATAGAATGTTGGGCGATCAATATTAAAATTTTGGCAGCTTCAGTCACCACATATAATCTTCTAAACTTCAACTCCAAAGAGACTCAGAGCAGTTCACTGCTACAGCCTCAGCTACACCAATAAGATGCTGTTCATTACTACAATATCAGAGTAAGATGCTTTTTAGACTGCAATATATTAGGAGAGATGCTCTACAGTACAAGAGAGATAAACTTTATATCCTACAGTGTCAGAGCAAGATTCTCTTTAGTACTAGAGTAATTAAGTGAGGTCCTATTAGTACTACAGTACTAGAGTGCGATAATCCTCATTATTACAGTACCAGATGCTCTTCACAGCTACGTTACTAGAGACAGATGCTTGTTCGTACTACAATACCAGAGATATCCTGTTCCCATCTATTCAATTTCTAAAGAAGAAAAGAGATCTCCACCTTCAGACAAACCATCAAATTAAGTAACGTCATTCCCATCTACCAGACAGATACCCAGTTGGCACCCCCCAGTCTTACCCGAACTAACACCTTTGTGGAAGCCCGTAATTGGTTGTTACTGTGTACAAACACTCTGTATGAGGGAACTAATGAGTTGTTTGTCTTTGCGCAGCTATGACCACAGATCAGTCAGATGAAGCCAGTAACAATCAGCAGATTACGGACATGTCCCTTCATATGGAAGAGCCCAAAAACTCTGAAACCTCTCTCAACCCAGTGGGACTAAGACTTATTTTGAGCATCTGCAAGTTGTTTTCATTTAACGTAATGGTATTATTGTATTAATATATACTCAAAATCTGGTGAATATTTAGTGAGTCCTGTGTATCTGCCAATAACTGATGCTCGATCTGGGGCGCGGAGTCCAACAGTAGGTGGTATTCACCATTGACCCCTAGGAGAGGGCATGGAATTTGCAGCACCTATTACCGCAGGTTGCGGTTCCCAGTAGGAGTGGTGGCAGAAAAGTAGGTAGAGCCTGATGTAGAGGGAAAGCAATGGTAGAGCAGAATAACAATGAAGGCAACAACAAGGGTAAGGTCAGATCATATAACTGAGCAGAGATGATAGCGGGTCTGCCCCGGGAGATATGAGTAAAATAACAATGGAAACTCAGGACGTCATCCGTTAGTAGTAACGATGCGGAACTTGCTGATTCGTAGTTGGGGACTCAGAGCAATAGTGTATGAATAGCGGCAGTTCGGTTGGAGACAATGATGAGATGGAACTTTAGCTGATCCGTTAGATGGTAACTCAGAGCAACAGCAGGTGAATTACTGGTACAGTGGCAGTTCAGTAGAAACAATAAGGATGAAGAACTTAGCTGATCCGTAGATGGTAACTCAGAGCAACAGCAGGTGAATTACTGGTACAGCGGCAGTTCAGTAGAAACAGTAATGATGAAGAACTTTAGCTGATCCTTAGTTGGTAACTCAGAGCAGCAGGTGTGGAGAGTTCCTAATGAGGCTGGAGTTCCAATAATGAAGCACTGAAGCCGGAGCGATAGACCCGAACAGGGAACACAGGACAAGGCTGAGGAGTACAGCTACAGCGGACATTCCAGCAGAGGCAACGGAGAGAAACTACAGCTGAACCCGGAGTAGTGATGCGAAGCAGCAACAGGTAAGTCAAACGAAGGAAGCCCAATCCTGATGAGAGTGAGTAACTTGAAGAACAGGCATCAGATAGCAGGAAATGGGAGGTTTAAATAGCGCTCCAAGGTGCCAGGTCCAATGGGAACAGGTAGGAGGTCATAAGAGAGAGTGGTAGCTGACACATGCGCAGAACGGAAGACCAGATGGAGACTGTAAAGCAAAGCTGAGTTCAGGATACCGTAGTCACCGCTTATGAGAGAGAGGTAACAACGCCGGTACCCATCTAAGGGGCCGGTGTGCGACACTCATTTCACTTCCACAGAGCTACAGTGGTCATTTTATACAACTGCCTGCTCAATCTCCCTCCTCCACATCATTTCTACGGTGTGCAACCGGCAAAGACGACAGATAACAAGTAACATATGTATTTCTAGAGTAAATGTTTAATACTATGTATTCACATACTACTAAATCATATAATGCGGTTGTGTATATATTTCCATCCGAGAATGGGAAATGTCTAAGATACACAAAATTCACGTTGATCATGGAATTTACGGGAACAGAGAATGTCCGGAATTTGCTCCCACTGTGTGTTTAAAAGATGGCTTTCGAGCACAATGGGTCATTATCATTGTCTAGAAACAATTTGAGCACTGCCTATAGGAAATTCCATTAATTATTCAGGAAAATACATAACTACAGTGAAAAGTTCAATGTATTGTGGTGATGTTATAGTTTTACTATTAATGAATTTACACCAATCCTTTACGAGTACAGCTTCAAAATCAACATATCCCAGATCACCTTGGGAGAGTTCTGTTACATCCATCAACTCCTCAACCCCATGGTCACACATTACACAGAAGCGTACAAATGTAATCTTATCTTAACCTAGTTATCCCAGATTATACGTTAGTGGGGAAATCATAGAGGTGATTGTTTGGTAGACACGATGAGTAGCTACATTCTCAGGTCATCCCGATATGTCTTCTACTGATGGTCTGTGAACCATTTGTTAGTGATGTCCCTTCTTGAGAACCTTCTGTTACGAGCTGCAGCAGTGTCCACAGCCACCGCAGCTCGCTCCCTTATCTGCCTGGCGTCCCGGCCGTCTCCTTGACGACCGAGACGTCACTTCTGGTTCCGGCCCGACCGGTGCTAGGGCAATGGCCGGATGCTAAACACTTCAGCACTATGTCCCAGCAATGCAGGGCAGCAAGGCCCTGATTGGCTACATTCAGTATTTAAGTCAGGGAGGGCTTAGCCTCCCTGCCGGTTATAGCGTGGACTTACCCTGTTGCTGACCTGCTCTTGTTCTGTTCCTGCTTGTCCCAGTTGCTGTGTATACTCTGCCTGTTTTCTATTGGACCTGCTGTTGTGACCTTCTGCCTGTACCTTGGACCTTGCCTGTGACCCTAACCCTTGGCGTGTTATCTGACCATTCTACCTCGCCTGTGACCCCTGACCTCGGCTACGTCTGACCATCTGCTACCATCTACTCAGCCTCCACTGGCCTGCCGCTGCGGTATTGTATAACGAACTTGCACCATGCTAAGAGTTAAATCCTGGGGGCATCCGAGTACCTGTGAGCGCATAAAGCTCTACGGGAAAGGCGGCTACTAAAGGTGAAGACCTCTGTCCTCTGTTCTGCAAGTTAGTTATCTAACCGGCAGCCTAGCACCCTCTTTGTCTTGCTTGGCTTGGACCTTTCTTAGAACATTCTATAACTCCTCACCTAGTTGGAACAATTTGTTTCACACCCAAGAAATGGCAACCAATACAGTTAAACAGTTATATTCTCCTGATTATTATTTTATCTAGGACGAGTCTGTGAGAAGGGGAAATGGTTAACCTTACATATAAACACCAGTCAGGAAGAATTAGAGCAACTGAAATAAAGTAAAGTGGTACAAGTGGAATTGGTTATGAACCCAACACTGGAGGCCCAACATTAGTCTTCCTAGTACCTCAGTCTCCTTGTCTTGGGAAGATAAGAGATTCCTTGTTTTATATAAGGGATTCTCGTCTTTCAAGTGAGTTACTTAACAAAATGTAGAATTTGAAAATCAGGGAACATTAGGCCAAATGTTGACCTGCCCAGGCCACTCTCCTGACCTTCCAAGACATGTCCAGTTCTCTTTGGTTTTGCCAACAGTGTTCTAGATGATGCTCTTTGACAGCTGTACAAATGGAACTGTCCCATGAAATATTGGATGCTTGGTGAGTTTGCCAAAGACATCCCAAGACCTCCTGGGTCAAATAATGATGCAGAATAAAATATACTAATCTGAACCTAATGCTAATATTCTTAGTCCTATTCATTCCATGACTACCTGACACTGTAACATCAGCACAAATCCTAATCTCACGATCTATTGGACTCCTAACCGAGCACTGACCTCAAGAAATCCCAATCTCAAACAAAGACACGTGCCATAATTTTCTCTAGTTCCAACCTACAGACAAAACATATGAAAGTTTCTCCTCATGGGAGAAGCCATGGGGCCCACAAGTCAGATATTGGTCTTGAGAGGAATATAAATATTGACCAGTCAAACTCTGAGGCGCAATGCTGCCCATATAATGCTCAGTGATCCACCCCCAAAAATTATATGCTATATATTGCCAAGACATCTCTCAAAAAGTTGCTGGCTAACTACCGCCCGAGCAGCAGCTATCAGGCCCAGCTGTGAGGGAGGATCCAGCAATTCAACTCTGATGGGAGTCCTGTTTAGACTTCACTGTGATTATTCTTAATAGTTAAAATAATAGTGGAAATAAAAATGGGGCTTAACTGGACATTTGCCTTGTGCATGCTGAGGAGAGCAGAGTAGAGGTCTCCAGAATGGTAAGTCCCCCCTCTGGTTACACGTTTGGTCAGAGTTGATGGTTAGTGCGTCTGTTGACAGTCTTTGACCAGTGTGCGGATCTGTGCCTGAGGAGGCCAGAGGAAAGGGAATGGTTCTCCCAATGAATTCTCCTAGGACAGACTGTGGGTGTCTCCTCCACCCTGAGAGGGACCCATATGTTATAAAGTATATAATTGGTACTCCGGGGGGTCCCAGTTTTCCAGGACAGGACAGTTACTTTCCCATGATTTAAAATCTGGATGAAACCAAATATTACGATTGGATTAAGATCCTCTAACTGTTTTACCTTGCATGGGACATTAAAGGAAGTATAGGGTGGAATAAAGGGACTGTCCCAAATAAAAGGACGTTTGTCCAGATTCGGGGACAGTTGGGACGTATGTCCCACTTATTTGATGTCCATTCAACGACACACATACCAGAGACAGGTGCACGTGGTATTGAAGGGGGCTGGGATAGCTAGGCACAGTCATATGGCCACGCCCAATTGTAGTGTGACCACACCCACTCCTGGTGCGCACGCTGCCGATCCAGGACAGCCATTAGTTGGGAGGCCTTCGTCCTCTGGGCAGTTATGAATATTCATGAGTATTAATGAGATAGAGGACAGCCCATGTACTGGCAGCAGCATGCTCAGTGTGCCTCTAGGAAACATCCTGTGACCTCACCTGACTACAGGAAGTCTGACTGGTTTCCTGACTGGCTCGGCATGACTGGCACAATTCTATAGCTGATATTCATAAGAATAATATTTGTACAATGACATAGTTGCCAACATTTTTAAATATGAAACAGAGCTGTCCAAAACACAGCGTATTATCTTCCTTCCTGCTAGAGTCACCAACTGCCCTCAAATCTCCCTCACTGTCAATCTCACCCCAATTTCCTCAGTCTCCCATGCCCGCTGCCTTGGTGTCACACGTGACTCCAACCTCTGCTTTATTCCTCAGATCCAGACTCTCTCCCAGTCCTGTCGACTCCACCTTAAAAACATTGTCAGAATACGTCCTTTTCTTACTCAACATGCTACCAAAATTCTTATCTATTCTCACATCATCTCCCATCTTGACTATAGCAACCTCCTGCTAGCTGGCATTCCCGACACCCATATATCCACACTTCAATCCATCCTAAATGCTGCTGCAAGACTGATCTTCTTCTCTCACCGCTCCACATCTGCTGCACCACTCTGCAAATCTCTACACTGGCTCCCTGTATCCTCCAGAATCAAATTCAAATTAATCATCCTTTCCTGCAAAGCCCTCAACAACACTACCCCTGTATACATCTCAAATCTCATATAAAAATACTCTCCCTCCTGCCCTTTTAGATCTACCTCTGACCTGCACCTTGTCTCGTCTCTGATAACCACTTCTCACTCCCGACAATATCTCTCCCGTGCTGCTCCCCACTTATGGAATTCCGTACCACGCTCAATCAGACTTTACAACAGCCTTCAAATCTTTAGAAGCTCTCTGAAAACCCATCTCTTTTTTAGAGGTGACCTTATCCTCGATAACACTGTTCACACTAATGCACCCTCACAACTATCCCAATCTCCACTCTGAGCCACACTCGCTCCATTTCTTTCAGTTGTGCCCTCTTCCCTTTAGAATGTAAGCTCTGTAATGAGCAGGGTCCTCCACACCCTTTGTTTTCATGTCTCCATTCATTTTGTCTGCCTTGTCTGTTCTTGTTTTACATATGTCCTGTTTTATGTATGTCCTTGTCTTCCCTACTGTACGGTGCTGTAGAGCACTGTGGTGCCTTACAAATCTACGATAATAATAATAATAATAATAATAGTAATATGCCTTTTAGTGAAGCAGATGATACACAGACTATCCTGCCTCTGAAAAATGTGACGTTGTTTGTTAGATGCTGCTGTTCCTGCTGCTGAATACGAATCACCAACCCAGTGGGCTGTCACAGTCATATAATGTTTCGTTTTTCTAGTTCCACTTGTCCCCATGTCTGTTGTTAAGTGTACAGTGGGTAGAATGGCATTTTGCAGAGCCGTAACTTAGAATTCTAGCGCCCTGGGCGAGAAAGACAAATGCTGCCCTCCTAGCCCTCAATTTTAACCAAATGAACCTAAAATATTCCTAAATTGCGCCCTCCTTCAGCGTTGCGCCCTGGGTGGTCGCCCCTGTCGCTCAGCCCTAGTTACGGCCCTGGCATTTTGTATCCCAATTATCTTCTTTTTTGTAACCTCCTGGTACAGGTGAGGAATTGCTTGTCTAGTAAAATGGTGTTGAGATCGAATTTGGTAATGGGGACACAGGACCTCAATAAACTGTCTTATTCCTGCTGCATTAATGCTGGATATTGGACACAGATCTAATACTAGCATAGTTGCCATGGCGTCTGTGATCCGCTGTGCGACTGGGTGACACCACCATACTTGCTTCCTCTTGCAAAGGATTGTTTAACAGTCAATTGCTGTAAACTACTAGTAGTCTTCTTCTTGGTCTGCTTCTGGGTAGTAGATTCCCCCAGCAGCAGGAGCAGCAGCAGTGGGCCTAATGCTCAAGGATTCTTCTGAGGAGTCCTGGATAGGGCGGGGGGATCATCTTGCATTAGCAACTTGGATGCAGGACTAACTCCGATCACTAGTGAGGATATTGATGAGAGCGGTGTTATGGGTGTAGATTGCAGGTGCTGGGATCTAGATGAGAGAAGGGAGGGAGCTGATGCTGGACTGTTTGTTGTTATTTTTTTAGCATAAGTTTCTGATTTTCCCAAAAGCTTCCCATGAACTTGCTTCAAATGGCGTAACAGGTGAGGTTCCTAGATGGTTAAGGTCCGTATCTCTACTGACTGTGGCTTTATAATGCTACCAATGGCTAGACAACTGTTGTCAGGATTTGGGTAAAAATAATTCCACACATAAGAGGTGGATTTTTTGGTCTTATGCCCAGGCATGCCAATGGCCTTCTTCTTATCATTGGCAAGAACTGCTTCCACTGGTGCATGACTTTCCACAGTAGAGTTCATTAACAGCACTCTTTGCTTAGGTGCCTTAAGCCCATTGTTAGCTTGTTTTGTGGGGGCCCTAACAAACCAAGTACCTCAGCCACAAAAGAGGCACCGCTTGTCGATGGAGCACTTGCTTTGTTAAATTGCACAGGTCCTTTTAAATATATTACATAAGGGTAGGTGTGAAGGCCCAAGGACAATTCCATCTTGCACTGCTTTTCTTTTCTGCCCCGTTGTATTGCAATGTGTCCTAGATGTGCTAGGAACTGCCGTGTGTTTGTGGCATTGCTCTGTCGCTTACCATCCAGCCAGGTCACTGCAGTATTTGTCCGAAAGTTGCTGAAAATAATATTATGACCTGTGAGGTGTTCAAAATTGACTGGAAATTAGTGTTATTGAGGTCAATAATGTAGGAACAAAAAAAGGAGCAAAATTATGTGATTTTAGCATATTTTAGCTATTTTTCTTAAAAATACAGATCCAAAATCAAAACCAAAACACAAACTTAATCCAGATCCAAAACCAAAACACGGGTGTCAGTGAACATCTCTTTTTTGTTCCAATAAAGTAATTTATAAAACGTTCTCACTTGTTGAACCCTCCAGGAGTTTTGCAAACATGCTTTGAAACGTTTCATTTAATGCAATTGTACAGCACGTAAGCAGGTCTTTAGGTTACACCTGTCCACTATATTGTGTGCCTGAGACCTGTGTTTTCCTGTCCCTCCTCTGATTGCCTGGAGCCCAATCTCTCCTCCCCCAAACAAGCCTCTAATCATCCCTAACAACTGAACAGAATACACAGCGACACATTAACAGTCAGTGACACAGACACCCAGCAGGAGACACCAGGGGGGACCCGACAGCTCATCCTCAGGGAGGACCCCTAACAGCATGACAGCCACGTTCCCCCCAAAGATCAGCCCCATGCTGATGACCCCAGACCCCCATTTCATCCCTGGGTAAGTGAGAATCTGCTGTGTGTGATCTGTTCTACAATTCCCCTGACACAAACTTTTGTATTTAATAAATGGAGAAAATTATTTTTCTGACTTTTTCCAGCAGTTCGCCCCCTTCACCAGCTCACCCATCAGTGATGTGATTATTATACTGGTGTTTTTCACCCAACTTCAGTTTGTGTTAAGAATAAACCTTCACAGATAAATTATTGATACAATTGCAAAGAGCAACATTGCTATAGTCCATAGAAGCATCTATAAAGTAATAGTTACATAATCATCATTATCTATTTCACCAATCCGTTCCCTCCTGTAGACACGTTTCCATGGTTGTGGCAATTTATGGCGCTGTAGTGAAAATTAAATGGATTAATAATTTCTTAAATCGCTTTTCGAGTTTAGCAAAGTCAAAGTCCCCTGAGGTCTTTTGGAGAATCAGCGTTACGAGTGGTGTATAGACTGGGGGATTACGCTGAGCGCACATCCTGGTGCCTGCGCGGTTTTCAAAGCTAGTCGCTTACAGCTTATACCAGCTATCCGTTTCTGATTGGCTGATTGCGTCTTGACCCTCTCCCACTGATTTTACATCATTCATTTGTATGACTGTTAAACTATGACTGTTATACTATATAAAGTTACAGGCATCTATTTGAATGAATGAATTGATATTTCCATTTGAACTGCAGCAAGAAAGAAGATTTCCATTTTATTCTAGTTTTAATTTAATTTGTACTTATGACTATAATATTCACTAATACCACAGTGCAGACACTGATCTCTGCTGTATATGTCACCCTTCATTACTGTATAATAATGTGAACATATAGACTAATGCAACTTTTGCACTTACTGCTAAACTCTACATACGCCCCATATTATCGCATTTAGAACGCAGCATAAGCAAGTTCTTGCAATACGGAGCTCCTGACAACACTGCTTATACATTATTATTGTATATTTATATAGCGCTACCATATTGCGCAGCGCTATAGAAAGAATATTTGTAATCACTTCAGTCCCTGCCCCAAAAGAGCTTACAGTCTAAATTCCCTAATGCCCACACAATACTAGGGTTCAGATTAGTTAGCAGCTAATTAGCCGTCCAGTATGTTTTTTCAATTGTGGAAGAAAACCAGAGGAAATCCCCCCCACCCCAAAACAAGGCCCTGATGGGGAATCAAACCCATGACCCTAGCACTGTGAGGCAGCAATGCTAACCACTGTGCTATGGGCGTACTTATCCAAAGCTTTAAAGATTGTGGGGTAAGTCTAGCAGATCTGCCTCCTACACCAGAATGACTTTACCGGCACTGAAGTGCAGCAGCGGGACCCTTAGCAAAGCTCCCCGATACAGTCAGGTCCATAGATAAAAAATATTAAGAGTTACTTATTGCTATTGCGGCCTCCCGTTTTGCTCGAGCATGTGCGGTACCGGAGGACCGTTTTGAGTTTTTATATGTAACAATATAGCCGTAAATACAACATACAATTAAAGTATTTATTTTTGGGATTGCAGGGAAAAAGCTCTATTAATTTCAAATAATTGTTTCAGTGTTCTCTGTCTATTAGAGATACATAGAAGCCTATTTATCAAAGAGCAAAGATAACAGTGACAAGATTATGATATTGTACTGTCCGATACAGGGGTTACTGGTGGCGATAACTTCGGTGGCGGTAACTGGCAGCAGTGATGGATTCTCCAATGCCCTTACATGGACAAGCCTATTTAACCTGTATAGCAACGGTACTTGTAACGCGGCAATATCAATTCTGTTAACATCATCTCTGGATTGTTATTGTATAAAATGTTTTTAAAATTTTTCTTTAATTGTGAAAATAAATAAAATCTGTGGGAGGAGATGAGGTTATTATGGGAAGAGCGGAAGACGATGTTGATCTTCTGGAAGGTGAGTTCTACAAGCAGACAAAAGTGGATCAAAGATGGGAGCGATCTGGTCTCTGGGCTCGATTGTCCAGATGAAGCCATACACGTACATACACATGTAGGGCTCAATGTACAAGATATGGGGCCTGATTCATTAAGGATCTTAACTTGAGAAACTTCTTATTTCAGTCTCCTGGACAAAACCATGTTACAATGCAAGGGGTGCAAATTAGTTTTCTGTTTTGCACACAAGTTAAATACTGACTGTTTTTTCATGTAACACACAAATACTTGATAGCTTATTTGTACACTGAAATTTAAAGTTGATATTTGTGTGCTAAATGAAAAAACAGTCAGTGTTTAATTTATGTGCAAAACAGAAAACTAATTTGCACCCCTTGCATTGTAACATGGTTTTGTCCAGGAGACTGTAATAAAAAGTTTCTTAAGTTAAGATCCTTAATGAATCAGGCCCCAGGTTATTAAGTGCCCTATAATGTACCATTAGGTTGGTTAAATGATGACTAGATACATTGTCATTTGTGGTCATCGAACGTTGACTCATCGTTCGATCACATTTACCGCCCTGGATCAGGATTGGCTGGGATTTCACTTGAGTTAAATTCTATAATAAGCCTCTTATTACACCAAACATTCATCTCTTAGAGCTAGATTTACTAAGCTGCGGGTTTGAAAAAGTGGAGATGTTGCCTATAGCAACCAATCAGGTTCTAGCTGTCATTTTGTAGAATGCACTAAATAAATGACATCTAGAATCTGATTGGTTGCTATAGGCAACATCTCCACTTTTTCAAACCCGCAGCTTAGTAAATCTAGCCCTAAATGTTTCCATCAGACAAATCCAAAGGTAAATAAAGTAATAGGAGGAGGAAGTTATTAGTCCGGTGAGGAATTCGTGGCTGTAACTCTTCTTATTCTGCATCCAGTCAATCTGGGTGTGTATTGATTACTTATGTAAATGTGTGGACTTAGTAGCTGTGGAGGAACTACAGTAAGGGTGGGTGTATGTCTGGTGACAGGTCTGTAGTTAGGTGTGACTGTAATGATGTAGCCAGGGGGAGGGGGGTGACTCTGCTTTTCCAACAGGACCCGATTAACGGTAAAAAAATATATATATATATATTATTTTTACATATTATTCAATTTTTTTGTAACCAACTTAAGCAATTTTACTAACGGCTAATTCACACTTCTTTATATTATAGTACAGTTCAAAGTTCGCAGTAGTCCATATATAACAGTGACAAATAATGAGGGGGTCATCCGTTAAATCACCTCTGTTAACAGGGAATATATGTGTGGGGGGGGGAGGGCGATGAAAAACATTAAAAGCTGATTTTCAATCAGCTTTTCATGTTAAAGTACTAAATGTGCCCATACCATAGACCCTAATAACTATGGCGCCTGTAAGCTATAAAGAACAGTGATAAACTGGAGCACAGGAGCTGTCACTCCACCTCTCGCTGCGCTCATAGCCTTAACGCTAGTGTAACGCATTTCACTGATGCTAGGAGGTGTTGTTTAGTTAGAGCTCCGTTGCGTTGCCTTCTGGTTTTTGGAAGACATCATGTCCAGATTTTTGCTTTTAAAGCTGGTTACCCACCGGCATCAGGAAAACACCTGACGGGATATCAAACGCAGTTTGACAAGAGGTGGTGACCAGCACTTTAGGAGGGTTAATAGAGGATTAACCTACTTGTGTTCATCAGTAAATATAGCAGGTAGTGTCTAGAAGAGGCCGCAATGATCACTGCTCCGCAGGCACAGGTGGGTAAGGGGGGTCATTGGAACAAACAGGGTCCACCCCAAACCTGGTTATATGCTTTTATTAGCATTGGAAACCACCAGTGGATATTTGATCTTAGGCAGATGGAATATTTATGCTGTGAATCCATTGTGGCGTCACCGTGCAGCATTACCTGGCTGGCAGCACGGGGCCCCACAGGACCAATGTGAGACCGTCGCTGGTGCCGGGCACCAATGCCACCACTGCGATCCTTACCAACGCGCCAATGTGCCCATACCAACGAGCATCACAACAAGACAGTAAATATAATACTAGACAATTAGGGCTTTTTATTAATAATAAATAAATTACAAAGTGAAGTCGTGTTTAGTTTTTTTTACTGAACATATTAAGAATTGTGTCCGGCTAGTTCGGTACTTTATCAGGTCTCATCCCTGCCCTGGCAGCTGCTGTTATTGGTGCTTTCTACACGTAACTAACACATAGCAGGTGTTACAAACAACTTGTGACAGAAATATCCCAAAAATGACCAAATCAAAATGAAATACCGTATTAATTTGGCTGCTTACAACGACACGCTCCGGTACAGGGTGCTAATTAGAGAAAGGAGCTCACATACATTATTAGTGTGGAAATATAAACCACTGGTGACTGGTAACAGTACAAGGCATTGTCACAGAGCGTATCAGGGCTGGATACACAATGTGTTGTCTGGTCCCCATGGCTGCAGTCTCTGTGTGTGTGTGCAGGTCTCCGGAGAGACACGTCTCACACACTGACAGCCTGGGTGAGGGACAGGAAACAATGCAGCCAACAGGATTAACCCGTAGATGCCAACAGTCCCTGTTTACCAGGGGCAGTCCCAGCTTTAAAGATTTGTCCCTAGAAATGTCCCTACATTTCAATATTGTCTACAATATTCCTCATTGTCTGCATTCTAGATGCAATTCTTACCATCTGTTGGTCACACCCCTAAAGGATGGAAACATCATCCTTATTTATTTATATAGCGCCACTAATTCCGCAGCGCTGTGCAGAGAACTCACTCACATCAGTCCCTGCCCCGTTGGAGCTTACAGTCTAAATTTCCTAACAGATACCCGACGTCCCTTCAATCTCGGGATTAAGGCATACTCGCCAACTCCCGGAAACTTGCTTCCGGGAGTTGGGGGGTGTGACTGGAAGGCGGGAGGGGGTGGGGCAAGGCCACTCGCGTCATTTTGCTCCCCCCCCGCAAAACCGTGCTGTACGTCGCGGGGGACGGGGCCAAAATGACGCGATTGGCCTTGCCCCGCCCCCTCCCGCCCTCCAAAATGGCGTGATTCACCGAGAATCGTGTCAAATGACTCGATTCTCTGTGAAATCTTGGATCCGGGAGAAATGCCAGCTCCCCCGGGAGACTGACCTGAATTTCGGGAGTCTCCCAGACTTTCCGGGAGAGTTGGCAAGTATGGATTAAGGTTACCCATAAATGGAGGTGACCCGGGCACAATTTAATCCAGTGAAAGGGGTGGTTCTAGGAGGTTCGAACTTGAGGTGATATTTACCCTTTTACGCAGTGCGCCCCTTCAAATTTTCTCCACACACCTAGGAGTGTACCCCGACTATCAATGTCTGTCCGTCACTTCTTAAATGTGTATATCCTCTATATTCAGCAGCACAATAGTGGATGTTAAAGGTGCAGTTAGGATTAATACCATACTTGCCCAATCTGCTAGAATGTCCGGGAGACTCCACCATCCCAGGTAGGTCTCCCGGACTCACGGGAGAGCAGGCCATTCTCCCTCTTCCTAGTGAAGTGGCCAGGATGAAATCATCCATGACACGATTTGCGGTGAATCGTGAAATTTTGGGGCAAGAGTACGGCAGGGAAAGGGTAAATAGTTGGTAAGTACGATTAATACCGCAGTAGATCTTTAACTGTTTGCAAGCAGGGCCGTAACTAGGGCTGTGTGACAGGGGCGACCGCCCAGGGCGCAACGCTGCAGGGGGGGCGCAATTTAGGAATATTTTAGGTTAATTTGGTTAAAATTGAGGGCTAGGGGAGCGGCATTTGTCTTTTTCGCCCAGGGCGCTAGAATTCTAAGTTACGGCTCTGTTTGCAAGTATTGTGTTATAGCAATGGTACAGGAATATTGGAGCTTATTAATATCACAGTGCAATCTATAAAGATTTGCTATAACTCACAGCAACGCATCTCATTACAGCTGTCATTCTCCTGGTACAGTTTAGAAAATGAAAGCAAATATAGTTCCAAGTGCAATACCCTGGGCTGAACTAGTTAATTAATGTTACAGAAAAGACTTAATAACTGTGCTAAAATTAATATCTGCCCAAGAAAGACGTTCAGTTTTTGTTTTTATTTTTGTGATCCCCAAAATACATTTTGCAGGAGCTACTGTGAACCCCACTAATAGTCCTGTGGTTTCGTCATTTTTGAAAATACAATAACAGCATAGTTGTCAACTTTCTATTGTTGGCCTCCGGGAGGGGGGGGCTGTGGTAGTAGGGTGGAAGGGGGCAGGGCGTGGTCATTTTGGCCCCGCTTCTGCATCAATATCAATATTTATTGCGGGGGCTGTGCCAAAATGACACCATTCACAGCGAATTTAGGCTCACTACGGGCAGCTTGTGGGAGAATTGCCTGCTCTCTCCCGGGAGTCTGGGAGACCTACCTGGAATTCGGGAGTCTCTCGGACATCCTGGGATAGTGGGCAAGAATGAATAAAAGTGGGGGAAGGGCAGCCTGCAGCAACATCACAACTGTGTGCAAATGATTGTGGCAAAAAACTACAACTCCCATCAGCCATTGCATGCCGGACAGAGGTTTGGGACCAGAAGGCCATTCTCAGTCTGGCAGCTGCCGCCCATTTTAATTCATGTAAATATGCAGATTAATCAGGTCCTTTCTGCTTACACTCACTTGAATTACTGAACATTTTCAGACATAAACGAATTTATAAATATTGTATATTTTCCTGTCTCTTGTACAGGTATGGCGGCTTCTGTCCTCAGTACAAGTACAACCTGGGTAAGACATATGGGAAGCTGACCGGACAGCTGCTGACCAGTCCTGATGTCCGGCACTCAGGACAGCTGGTGCTCCAGTCTTGTCTGTTCCCTCCACCACGTAATGACAGTGAGTTGAGCAGGTCCCAGGATATAATAAGACGAAAGAAGCCACGTCTGGGAGATCCGAAACTCTCCTGGAGTATGATCCCGGGATACACTGGTAATGTGGCCCCACACCTTCATTTATTTTTATATCTATGTTCCAACACAATAATACCGGCCAATATTCCCCAAAATCGGGACAAAAAAGGTCATACCCCCAGTCCACCCACGACATGCCCACATCCACCCAGACCACATTCACACAGAACACACCCACATTTGCACCGACCACACCCACATTCATACAGACCACACCCACTTTCACCCAGGCTACACCTACATATGCACAGGTCACACCCACATTCATACATACCACACCAACATTCACACAGACCACACCCACATATGCACATACCACACCCACATATTCACAGACCAGACCCACATACGCACAGACCACACACCCACATATAGACAGACCACCCCCACATATACGCATACCAGACCTACATTCACACAGACCACACCCAGATATGCACAGACCACACCCACATTCGCACAGACCACACCCGTTTCCAGCAATCTACTCCACATTTGGCCAACAAAACAATGAACTGTTGACTGGTATTGGGATGGTCTGTTGCATTTTCATTTTTAAAAACAATACAAAAGATAAGCGCTGAGAGCAGTCCAAAGATTAAATACACAACAACGCAGATAAATATAATAAAATGAGTCAATTTATTTTTTAACCTTAAAATATAAACATGTAAAAATGATATTCAGTATCCTGAATAATATTCACTATATATCATAAACTCTAACACTAGTTGGAGCAACACATAAACAGCCTCCGTGGGGTCAGAAGTAGCTAAAATAAAAATCTGTAACTAATTACAGTCAATATACTTCTGTTCAGCCCCTATAGTGTATTTAATGTACTGATCTCTACTCAAGGGTTACTTCAGTCTTATTAATATGCAGGAGCTGGTTATACTGCTCCAGTCCTGTGAGTATAATCTCACAATAGGCACCAACCACATAAACTCCAGTAGATGTTTTTGTAAGTGTATTGTTATTCACATTATTACACAAAGGTAACCCCAGAGCTCACCAATCAATTGTCCCAAATATAATGGTAAGAAGGGTACGCGTCCGCTCTCAGAGAGACAGCGAGAGTCGCCTGCTTACCCCACCAGGTGCATGGTGATATAGGCAAACCGAGGAGGGGGGTCCTGGTGCATGGAAACCCACCTCCAAGCCTGGACCCTGCTCCCTCGTCACCAAGCTCTGATTGAAAAGGGAGAGCTGCATGCACCTAACAGTAGTGCAGGCAGCATTGCCCATGTATATTATAGGGATAGGAAGAGTTGGAGAGCAGCCAAGCACTGTCTAATATTATAGCCACGCCCCCATGCATGCTGGTCACGCCCACTGGTGGCGTGATGTGGAAACCCCCCTCTACAAATCCTGCATTTGCCCCCGGGTCTCAATCCTGGGACATTCAATAGGCAGAATGTTTAGGGGTATGTGCAAATTCTGGATGGAAGATCTGGTCTGATTAAGGGTGCCTTCATCAGAGCAAGAAATGTAGATAATAATAATGATGTAAATAGAATAATATGACACCCACAGCTTCCAATAGGAGACCTGACGCGTTTCTTTACCAATCGACAATTTCATCAGAAGAGAGTGACTCACAGAGTGTCAGCTCAAGCAAAAGATTGGGAGGTGTACATCTCCAGGGACTTTAGTCTCTGTTAATTGTTTAATTGAAACCCTCTGCGTTGGTGTAGAACAAACTCCCCCAAGGTTGAGCAGCGAGAGCAGCCTAATAATTCAAACATCTGTTTTAATATATTGGTTTTGATGAGTTACACCTTTCATAAGGACATAAATTGTTTAATTTTATTGAATATACAGTGCACCAATGTGTGCTTTGTATCCTTTTGATTTTCATTTTTATACATCATCATCATCATCATTTATTTATATAGCGCCAACATAATCCGTAGCGCTTTACAATTGGGGACAAACATAGTAAACTAATAAACAAACTGGGTAAAACAGACAAAGAAGTGAGAAGGCCCTGCTCACAAGCTTACAATCTATGGGACAATGGGAGTTTGACACATGAGGCTAAGTCTTCATTTTGCATTTCGGCCCAGCCAGGCTGTAAAGGTAAAAGTGACTCATTGGCTAAATGATCCTGTCACACAACAATGTTGGTCAGGGGGTAGTTGTCTTGTGTGAAATTGTGTAACGGGTAATAGAGTAAGGTAGTGAGGTTAAGAGGGTGGTTGAGGAATATTACAAGCTTGTCTGAAGAGGTGGGTTTTCAGAGAACGCTTGAAAGTTTGTAGACCAGAGGAGAGTCTTATTGTGCGAGGGAGAGAATTCCATAGAGTGGGTGCAGCCAGAAAAAAGTCCTGTAACAGGGAATGGGAGGATGTAATGAGGGTGGATGAGAGATGCAGATCTTGTGCAGAACGGAGTTGTCGAGTTGGGAGATATTTTGAGACAAGAGAGAAGATGTATACATAGAATTAAGCCCCGAAATTCAGGAGATTATGTTAATATTTTATGCAATAGGCACTTACTGATAACTCTGATGAACATTTTTTTTAATCTCAGCTTGATGATCACTTACAGAGTGCACTGTATGTGCTCTGATCTTACCTCTTTTTGTTTGGAGACCTAAACAGCTTAAAAAAAAAGTAAAGGCTCTTTCGGGCACACATACAACCAATAGATGCTAATGGGGCAAGTCAGATACTCAACCCAAGTCAACAACTTCGGTCAGGTAATGGACTTTCTAACTAATGTGGAAGTATGCAGTAAGCAACTAATACATACTTATAAACAGAGCTATTCTGACATCAAATGAAAGTGAACAAGAAGCAGGTAGTAAAAGGTCCACTTTCACTGGTCTTTAATGCCTGGTATTGTGCATGTATCTGCATGATTAATCTGTTTTTGGGGATTTTAACAAAAGAAAAAAATAACTAAATATAAAATTCCATATATAGGATATTGAATACAAAAATGACAGGAAGGAAGGGGGACCTTTAGTTAACAAAAGAACAGGCATTTTCTTGACAACTACCAGGTGAATAAGATGGATAATTTTCACAGTGTTTCCCCTGGTTCTTCTCCTGGAATAAAGTCTTTCTGTTCCGGGTGGATTAGGGCTGCAGATGTCCCCTATTTGCGATCACCTTGTAGTTTCAAGTCAATGTTTATTATAGAGAGAGGTCTGTAACTTGGACAGAATTTGGGGTCTTCGTCTGGCTGGGTCAGGATAGTAATATGAGCAGTAGGAGGCTGAGAAGAAGAGAAGATTGGGGTCGGATGTAGAATTATTAGCCTTCAGGATTTGCAGTTCCTTTTGGGATGTTTCATTGTATTGGAACAGGAAACCACCCGGACAAGGGCTTATCCCAGTGGATGTTTCTAAAAGTTAAATTAGAGGTTTAATAAGGAGTCCAACTCATCTACTTTGACTAGTACGAGTGGTAATGTCTACATTGTTATGGTATCTCTATCAGGTGGATCCTTGAGGACTTAGTAGACAAAGTGTCCGGTTATCTAAATCTGTAAATTGTTTCTAAAGTTTAATAAGATAAAATAAGGTTTTGTTCTGACCTCTGATGTTAACAATAAAAATCAATAGGTCCTTATTTTCCTTTTAAAGTGCATTAAAATGTCTGTCACCCCACTTCCTCCTGGGTTCTCAGGCTTCATCCCCAGAGCTCAGAAATTTTACGCTAAGACGTACACTGAGACCACCCGAGACGCTCTGACCGACTTCCAGATGGATCAGAACCAGCAGGAGGATCAGCGCCAGGAGCAGATGTTCGTCAATAAGCTGCAGACTGGAGAGAAGATGCCTCATACAGAACAGGAGAAGCAGGTGAGGCCGGGACTCTGTCCTTTGCACGAGTGGCCTCCAGCAAACCGAATATAATGGTGCAGACCTGGGCCACTTCTGAGACTTTCCATGCTCTAATTCTGCTCAGGAACCCTCTTGTGGTTTTTTATGTTATTGATGTAAACGTAAAAGGGGATGTCTGTGTATGAGCTACTCCCTCCACTGGGAGTATCACTATTGTCAGGTGTATCTGATCTCGGTGGGACTTCCTCCTGTAAGAACTCATATTAGCTATTTAAGATTTCAACCCTCTTTTCTAATACTGCTTATGTGCCATGTTTTAAGAATATCCATTTCTGTATCTCTGCTTGTACATCTAAGCGCTTAGAACTATTATCATGGGTACCACAATTTACTAGAACAACTTCTGGTACATGAAATAGTCAGTTGAAGACTCAGATATGGCTGTTGTTGCTGTAACCATATAAACAGTCAGCACAGTCCAGTTTGTTTCCATTGTTACAGATGTTGGTAAGGAATGTTACAATAGTCCTGTGGAATACACCTGCCTGCGATATGTGGTCACCATTGTTGAATTGTGTTGCCGTGTGGTTTTGTCGGTTAACACCCGTGTCTCTTCAGCTTATCAGCGCCAAATATCGGACTCCGCTCCCTGCCCTGTCCAAAGAGCCGGTAAACTATGTCTCGCCCAGTGCCTACCAGATACATGTCTCTCCCTACTACATGGACGACCAGAATCCGCACAAGTATTTCATCTCAGGTGAGGCTGCCCTTACGCCTTCCCTTGTAATGGACTGAAAATTTGTGTTTAGCCTGTATTACACAATTCATGTTTATTCACTTTACGCTGTCTTATGGCTAAATAAGATTTAAACCTCTGAATTTCAAAGAAGCACTGTATTTTGCAAATTGCAGCAACATGGTTACAAGAAAGTGACGAGCTAACATAAGTAACCGACTGGTTGCCTAACAAATTACATTGTAGTGAAAAGGTGTGTGTGGGGGGGTGAAACTTCTGTCTGTTGTATTTTCAAGCTGAATCAATAGATATCAGCTAAAATATCCAGTTCACAAGTAAGCTGAGTACACATTACAGGTTTTTCACCCAGTTATTGAGTAGATTACACAATAAACGACCGTTAGGTCCCAATATTGCATTAGTGTGTACACTCCAACAATCATGGTTTATCGTTCCAAAGCACATTGTATCTTTTGATCTGATTTTACAAACGGACTAAATATCTCTATAAACGATGGAACGACGCCGGGCAAATCCTGCAGTGTGTATGTACTCAGGACCGGCAGTGTCCATAGATCTCTCTGGGGTGTGTAGAGTCAGGATCATTTCAGCCGATGGTTATGACAGATGAAGAGCACAGATCTGATGGTAAATCGTGTAAGTGTGTACACAGGAATCTGCATTCTGATCGGGATATTCATTAAAGATATGGCATCGGGAGAATTTTTCTTTAGTGTGTACCCAGCTTAAATAGGATATAAACAATTGAAACATGACTATTTCTCAACCAGAAGACAGCAAAAAACTAATATAATAATCCTTTGCAATCCTGTCATTATTGCATTAGGGATATGAATTGAAAATTATTTTGTGTTAACTAAACTGTATTTTAATATTGCATTTATATATACAAACTCATAACATTTTGTCTTTATTTACATCTTATTCACATGCTCCCTTCACCTCAAATAAGCCCTGGGGGTCTATCGGTTGGTGTACCTAGTGCCCGCCTGGTATTCACCCTGCGCTGCCACTTCCTGGTATATATTCCAGGCCCCCATTCCTAGTGAGTAGAGCAGGCTCCTTGTGTCAGATTTCAGGTGACCGTATATCATCCAATACACACTATCACAATGTTCCTCATTTATGAGGAGTGAAATGACCGAGACATTGGCCAAACTCCTCTTTTACATTTCCATCAAAAAGCGAGTTTATGGGTGTAGCAAGATGGCAGACTTCACAGAGGAGCAGAAGTTTCTTCTGGTGATTGGGAGGATATGGGTGGAACGAGGGAATTCCTGGCTATGTATAAAGTAGGAGCACCCATGACCTTTGTGCATGAGATCCTATGTGTTGGGTCTCAGATGATTGGATAAGTTATGGTCAGCCCACCTGTCTCTAGGTTGAGAGGCTCTGGGAGAATATACTGAGCGGGAGGGTTCAGGGGGTGAATATCAAAACGGTTGGGGTTCCTGAGGTCAGCACCCCACAGCTTAACTAGGTTTGTGATTAAATTTTAGTACAGACTGAGGTTCATCATTAAGACATAACAACACAGAGATGGGGAAGATCAATGTTTTGTTATACGCTGTCAGTAACCCAGGAATCAGAGGGTAAACTAAAGTATGACATCATTTAATACACTTCCATGATTTTAAACTAAAAAACCAGGACCCTCAGGTGACCAAACATTTGCACAAGTTAAAAGGTGCATCGGAAGCCTGAATTTTGGAAAGGATCACGTGTTAAACCTGGTGGCTCGAGAAAATCAGGACACGTGGGAGCCCTACCTATGCCTGAAAAAGGTTTTGTTCAGAAAAATTAGCTTAATATAACCAAGGGAGCATCATGTACCATGATAAGTCGGCCACTAGGGGTCACTGTTGCCTTGGAGTCTTCCCTGGCAGAGGATGTGGTGTGGCAGCTACCACTCATGTGAATAGTAACATGCAGATAACACAGACTTACCTCCGTATTGATTTATAGCACTTATATATTCTATATGTTTTCCTGTAATTACCTCCTGTCCCCACAGGTTACACGGGGTATGTCCCTCGCTCACGTTTCCTCATCGGCACCGGTTACCCTATCACCACCAACAGAGCTATGGTGGAGTTTGGTGAAAACACCCTGAGAAAGAGCTCGAGAGTGGGCGACCTGCACGAGCCGCGGGAGGAGAGTAAGCCGCAGTCCGACCAGGGTCACATCTACCTGGAGGAGCTGGGGTTACTGCCTCGCTACACAGGATATGTGCCAGGTTAGGGTGCTTTATGCTGTATGTTTGTTATCCACGTTTCTGACCTTATCCAGCCGAGACTTGTATTCCTTACTTTCACTGGTGAACTTACCGTGGTGGTGCCCAGTGGCATAACAACAGTGGCAGCAACCGAGCCCACCATATGCCCAAGGTTCTTAGGGCTGCTTTTATCTCTATCCCCCGTAACAACCACAAAAGCGTCAGTGTGACCTGATTATCAGTTATGGGGGGCTTTCTACATAGAGAGGGGGGGGAGGTGAACCAACAACTTGACTCAAGAAATTCAGGAATAGGAAGTCCCTTGTATTTACTAAATAGGCTGCGATGGTTCTCCGGTCGTCACAAGAGAGGACTACTCAACAAGGGAGAAAGATAAGGAAGAAGGTGCACAAGGGATAATGGGGGCAAACCAGAGATATAATAGCCACACGGGACAGGACATGAGGGGGAAACACACTGGAGACAAAATGTACCATGTGTGAGAGGCAGACAGGAGATAACTGTGGACAGGCTCGATAGGGGTCAGACGATAGATAAGGGGGAGAGATGTTGGAGAACTCTGATGAAGTCAGGCAGCCAGAGTAACACTTGTCTAGATGACGTAGGTATGATAGGGATAAGATATTACACTGGAGCCCAGGGGACATTACATAGGTATGCCACTGCTATACGCCAGTATGTGAATACCAACTTCTGTCACTTCTATTAGTATAATATTCACCATGACTATGTGGTTACTTAGGAGAACTACAAGGCTCAGTGTGTCCTGGCCACTGGATAGGAACCTTGTAATCATCCTGTTTATCAGGCAGGGCATAAAAAACAACAGTTCCAAAATAAAGCAACTATCGAGGTTGGCACCAAATACAAATCTAGGGCCTGATTCATTAAGGAACTTAAATTAAGAAGTTTCTTATTTCAGTCTCCTGGACAAAACCATGTTACAATGCAAGGGGTGCAAATTATTCTTCTGTTTTGCACATAAGTTAAATACTGACTGTTTTTTCCTGTAACACACAAATATCAACTTTAAATTTCAGTGTACAAATAAGTTATCAAGTATTTGTGTGCTACATGAAAAAACAGTCAGTATTTAACTTATGGGCAAAACAGAATACTAATTTGCACCCCTTGCATTGTAACATGGTTTTGTCCAGGAGACTGAAATAAGAAGTTTCTCAAGTTAAGATCCGTAATGAATCAGGCCCCTTGTAATCATCCTATTTATCAGGCAGGGCATAAAAAACAACAGTTCCAAAATAAAGCAACTATCGAGGTTGGCACCAAATTCAAATCTAACCTTTGATACCTTGAGATATAGATTGGTGTGGGTTCAATAGGGACATTTATAAAGCCATTTTGCCCGTGAATTATTTGACAATGATGGCACTTACTAGTGCACTAGTACAGGATATCTTTCGGTCCTGTCCTCGGTGTAGGATTCTTGTGTATTCTGGAGAATAATCAGAGTCACAGAGTGAACATTAGAATTACTGAATATTGGTATCAGCTGATTGGACAAGTCACGGTCAGCTGACACTCTACACGCAGAGTCAGTCCCACTCACTTTAAATCATATTCCATCTCCTCCACACAGGTCCACTGGACAGAGGGGGTCATGGGGTGGTAATCGGGCGAGTCTTCTGTTAATTATCTAGATGAGGAGAGGTACGAGGTTGGATACATTTTTACTGTAGTTTGTTCCCTTTTGAACGCTCCATTTAAGTGCTAATTTAAGTAACATCAGTAATCCTGTGCTATTCTGACTGACAGGTTATAAGTATCAGTATGGACACACCTATGGACATCTCACCCACAATGCACTTGGTCAGAGTACAATGCAGAAGCAGATGGTGATTTAGGAGCTGGAGAACCCTCGGAGGCGCCTACAGAAGCTCCAGTCTGGCTGCAGAATGTTCCGGTTTCTTCCAATGCAGAGCTGTGTACTTAGTGATGTAACGAGGAGCGGGCTGAGACCTCCACACCCAACATCACATGGGGACGCTCACGGCCTTCCATATGCCCCGCTACTGTGCACCAGATACACTGTGGGGTAACAGGAACCTGGCCAGTGATAACGCAACGTTTGCCAAAGCTTTGGAATGAGGGTGAATTAATCATTATCCAAAAGCACAAAAAGTGGAGACAATCATTAACCTTACCTGTAATAAATCTGTTTGTGTGATTTATATTCTTATTATTTATTTTTTCATACCAGTGTGAGGGCTCCTCACAGTGTAACAGTTTTCTGTTGCTCCCTGGGTCAAAACTGTCCTAGACTGGAGGACTCCAGTAATAGTTATCACAGGTGATGGTTGTGTGGCTTCTATTAATCTGCTCCAATAGTGACATGTGGGATCCACTCCACTAGTGTTATGTGGGATCCGCTCCACTAGTGTTATGTGGGATCCATTTCACTAGTATTATGTGGGATCCGCACCACTTCAGTGTTTCTCTCATCTGCTCCACTAGTGTTATATGGGATCAGCTCCACTAGTGTTATATGGGATCAGCTCCACTAGTGTTATATGGGATCAGCTCCACTAGTGTTATATGGGATCAGCTCCACTAGTGTTATATGGGATCAGCTCCACTAGTGTTATATGGGATCAGCTCCACTAGTGTTATATGGGATCAGCTCCACTAGTGTTATGTGGGATCCACTCTACTAGTTACTAACAATTATTTCCATGGACCTGGTGCTGCTGTCTCTACGGCCCGTGGTGCAGAATAATCCTCATCATGACATGTTACTGAGCACGGTTATAAAGCCCAGATAATGCATCCAGCCGACACAATAAGATGAATTATACTGGAACTGATCCTGGAAATTAAGGAACAGGCGGCGACTATCGGCCTCATTTAGAGTTGAACACAAAAGCAATGGTGCACACACAAAAAAATAATAATAATAATTTGCAAACTTTACTATTGGGGGATAAACATTTGCAAAAGGAAGAATAAAGGTGCAGAGTTTCCTTTTAATAATACAATTCTGTAGGGATATTTTTTATAGAATGTACTAGATACATGATAGCTAGAATCTGATTGGTTGCTGCGGGCCACACCTCCACTTCTCCTTTATAGAAAGTATGATAAATCTACCCCACAGTGGTCTTTTAGACGGTAGCAGAGTCCGTGGGGATCCAACACACACAACATGCAGACATGCATTCACACACAACATGCAGACATGCATACACACACACACAACGTGCAGACATGCATACACACACACAAACATGCATACACACACAACATGCATACACACACACAGATACACCCCCAGACACCTGGGTCACTGGTTTGTGGGTGTATACTACTGTGCAACTATTGGAAATAAACATTTACCACGTTCACCGGTTCTATTCAGCACCTTTTTTTATTAATATGCGTAATAAATAAACAAACCAATAAATATACATATATATGGCAGAAGACACCAAGATAACAGGCGCGGATGTAACAAACGAGGGTTAGTATCGGCACGAGCGGATGTACATACGCCGGTAGTTTCATAGATTAACCCCTTCCCGACCCCTGGCAGAAAGTGGGCTCTTCAGAGAATGGCAAAGGGTGACGGTGGGAAAGCATTGGGCACCAGGGAGTAACGTATAAAAGGTAATAATAATAAGAGACCTGTAGATGGTGTGTGGGATTATCCCTATTCCACTCACTGGTCCTTTTATCTATCACTCTGTGTTTTATTCTAGTTATTACAGCATGCGGATCTGAGGTCGTAACTTTCACCCCAGAGACGGCTGCGGAATTAGTGGGACTGATATGCTAAATAAACACATGAATAATACAGATTCCACGGGAAGAGATATCCATGTTATTCCTGCAACTATTGTCCTTAAATCCTTCCTCCAAGCCTGTGGAACAGCCAATCACAATTCAGCATGATGGGGGGGGGGGATAGTTGCCAGGGATACTGGAATATTTAAAGAAGAGAAGAGTCTGTGCTGAACTGTTGCTGATTATCTCTGGGCTCGTTCACACCTACGGGCTGGGAACATGGCTAAAACGCATGAAAACTGAAGTGGGCCATAGATATGTTTTGACGCGTTTTCCTTATGCGTTAGTGCGTTTCGCTTATACAACTACAATCCATTGGACCGGTATGGCGCTTTTACGCATGAGAAAATTTTAAAATGTAATAAGGTAGTGGTAAGACTGTGCCTATAAGGAACCATTTTTCCTATTTGTACTGCGGCTTTCAGGCTCTAGCGGGTGTTAAGCACATTACCAGCGGATAGGTGTGAAGGAGCCAAATCTGAGTTCAGATTTGAGAACCGAGTTTACCATCCGAGTCACTGGCAGAAATAAGAATATTTCCATCCCACATCTTTATCCAGACTGTGCTCAGCAAAGTGCACAGTACCACTTCTTCTTACATGTCAATCACTGATAACTAGAACCAACCCTGACACAATGTATCAAAGATAGGATCAGAACCTCCAACAGTATAAGCATTATTATATATATAATAAAAGTACGGCTTTGCAGGAAGGACAGTGATGACATTTTAGTTTCAGTTGGACGTTCTATCAAGAACTCTGTTCCCTTGGAAGCCATTACCGACAGCCTTCTCCCCATCTCTGGCCCCTGGGGGCCACACATGGGAAATGCTACCTATCCTGCACACTGACCAGCTTAAGCGTCCTCTCCTAATTGGCTGTAAGGTTTGTCAGCTCACGTCCCAGCTGCCAGAAACTCTGGCGCTCGATGGTGTCTTTTCAGCGGGTAAGAAAGACCTGTTCTGTAGGTATTAATAAGTGCAGGTCAGTAAGAGAAGGAAGTTGTACTGTGCGCTCATGTCTCTTTCTCACGTCAATCTGTGATCAGCAATTTTCATTTGACAGTGAACAGGGAAGGTAGGCTACACTCTTTCCATATTATCACAATTTCCATGACCTCAAGGGTTAAATGACATCTGTATGTAGCCAGGGCCTCGGACAGTGTGATAGGGGATATATATATATATATATATATATATATATATATATATATATATATATATATATATATATATATATATAATATATATAATGTATTTAAAAAGCCCAGCAGGGGGAGCTGTAGAGTTGTATAATACAGGAGGTGTGCATCCCCTTAGCTGCCTAAAATGTCAATGGCAAGCCCAGAATTGTCAATCACACTTCCCTGACAATACAGGATAGTGCCTTAGCACAATGTGTGACAGCGGTCTTCCAAACTCAAGCCCCCCGCCCCCCCATCACTTGTAGTATTAAAAGAACACCGATTGACAATACAACACATAATGGAGGCCGCCATCTAGTGGTCGAAACCAAGAACTGCCTATTAATTCACCAGGGAGCAGCGAAGCCAATCCTAATGCATTAACAGTCTGCATGGCCGCCTCCACGGTGTGCAGGAGACAGGTGGTCTTTAACCTTCTGTCCGCTTTACATTTCTGACTCCGACTTATAATACTTGGAAATGTTGAGACTGTATTACATCTCTAACATTATCTGGTCCCCAAAACCCGTGCCTTTAAATCATGCTTGATTTTGTAATATGTGATATAAAATATTGAAGGTATCTTTTTATCCAGGCAGGTACAGAAGATATAAAGCATTCAGCATGAAGGGTCCTAGGGGTTACTGATGGGGTCTGCAATGTGTTATTGCTGGTTCCCCAGAGAAGCATTGGTTTCCGCAGAGGACGGAGGGAATAGGGGCAGGCCAGCGTCCCACACCCGCTGCCGCAGATCCACCGCCTAAACCCAGCTGCAGTCCTTTCATTTATACACCGGAGCATGACATCAAGGACAGCAGCGGGTCCTCACCAGATCTGCCGGCAGCCTCCAGTTTATATACATCAATGCAGCCCTGTCCTTACGCCAATCCTCCGGCTTATATTCCCGCAGTGCAGGCAGCCAGCACGCACACTGCTCTGCCACATCCATATGTACAGCTTGCCCTATACATACAAGCAAAACCCACTATCTATACAACTCCCAGATGAATCGGCCCAAACACACTAAATATTCAGTACAAATACTAATCGGGTGCAGCCTTGTAGCAATAAGCGCAAATACATTGGTGACGGGGTCATGTGACCACTGCGCTGACATGACACTGAACAATAGTTTACTCCCCCCCCCCTGTTTATAATAGTTGTCTGTATGTCCATCAGACACATATCAATTAATTGTAAGCTCTATAGATCAAAATATTCACTAAAAAGTGCAGTTATGAGTAAAGTGTCATATGGAGAGGGTTATATTAGCTTGTTATATACAGCCGTTCCAGTAATAGATAATGATGATATTATTAACCACTTAAATAGCTGTAAGGATTCTCCATGTGAAATTACATCGCTGTATCTCGGACATTTCCAGATCATTCACTAAAAGTCCCAATTCCTCCATCCTAAGTAACTGTACAGAGATCTGAGCGAACATTGTATTCTAAACTCGTTTGTAACGGTATCTGTCCGAAACGTGCACCAGAATTGTTTGACCCCTGTGTACCATATTCGTAGACAATCCCATACTTTCTAAACTAGTTCACTTGTCTCTCTGCACCAGATTACAATTCAATCCACTACACCACTAATTCTTTCTTTCTCAACTTTTTCCAACTGAACCTTCAATCTTATAAACCGTTTTTCTAGAATCGTTCACACCTTGAAATAACATTTCAGGTTCCAGAAATCATTCTGCCGCATCTACATAACTTTCTTGTCATTCCACTAGTCTCTCAAACATCTTTCTTTTCCTCTACTCTTAACCATCTGGACTATTAAAAAGACGCATTATAATAAAGTTTGAAGCCGAGCTGATACATTATAACAAGTCAGTCTCATGCCCTGTGCTTCCGGGAACCAAGTAACAGAGTGTAAGCTCTTTGGGTCAGACACTGAATGGGTTATTGTTTGTTTTGCTTAAACTATGCTAAAATAACGTTCTAGAGCTGTTGTTACGGGGACATTTAAGTGCTAAGTACAGGAGAGGAAGGAGAGATGCAGACCAGGGGTGTCCTGTGGTCGGTGAACAGTCTCAAAATAGGAAAAGCGTTGGGTATAGTCACATTTTCTTCTATGATGTCTGCATGCACAGCTCACGTCAATATCACGGCTAGCACACGTGCACGTTGGTTTGGGCGCAGGAAGAAAGAATACTGTAATATTGAGACCTATCCCACACTTGTCAAATCGTAATGCTCCAGTTTCCTATGAGAGGTAAAAAAAAAAACAGACCGAGAGCATTTTATAGGCTCCATCCTACAGAAGAAACGGGAAGATCTTGGCGCGTTCCTCCTGCCGGCGTCAGAATGAACCCCGTCTCCGAGTGTCTTGAGCTGCCCTGTGCCACGAATTGTTATGAGTCCACTCGATCAGGCTGAGGAACGAATTTTAGGGGCATCAGCCCGTTCCGGTGTATGAAGCCAGACCGCAGCTGGTCGGAATGGGGTTCGTAGACGTAACTGAAGTCCTGCTGTTTCGGTTCTGGGTGATGGAGTAAAGGATCAACCTGCCTGGTGGGTACAAAATAAAGACAATTCCATTAGTGAGAGTGACCTCATTCGTTGTTACGCATAATCACCAGCTATATTGGGGGAAACCTAAGTACAGAGCTCACATATGTCCGGGGTGTTCATGTGCTAGTGTAGAAAAGGAGAGGACGCCAGGTAGAAGATAAACATATTTAGATGTAGCGTTACATCGTACTTGTGTGTTTTGTAGGAGTATTTTGGCGTCTACACAATGTGGGTGCAAATTCTACACCAGCCAAGCAAACTTGTGCGCCTGTTACATCTGTATATAGAGTTGAGATACGCTTAAGCATAATAAATCTCTAAATACGGGCGGATGCATTTAATATACATCTGTCTATATTTGTGCAGGTGGAGGTGCGCAAATCTACGGGCACCTCTAAATCACCCACAAATCTAGTAGAAAAGAAAAGAAAAGAAATTGTAGCCATAAAGAAGATTGGATTTTAGCATGACGGGTACATTTATGGGGCATATTTTTACAGCGTGGAGGCGTAGATGCGTGGATAGCAAATTTTTGTGAAAATCACCATATAAACAGTTTATTCAACTGTGGTCCAATGAGAGCTAAGAATAAATAGCAAACAGACATACAGCTCTCCCAATGGATACTTTACTGTCGTTAGCTGGTGATTGGTTCTTTCAACTAGTGCAGTGGAAGCGCGTTAATATGTGGATATAATAGAATTTAAATGTAAACTAAATTAGTGAAGTTGAAATAAAGACAGCACTAATGTCCCCTAACTATAGAGACTTCACTAAGCCCTGGATGAGGGATGTGCTCTAATATATGCGCTTAGCCGACATATGGGCGTATCTGCAAATATAAGCTGCATCTCTGCATTTTTCTGCTTCATAAATGAGTCCCACTGAACTCTCCTCTTCTGTGGATAGACTGCAGTCTTTATGATAGGAAGTGATCCGATACAATGTGACATCACTATTACCGAATCAAACAGCGGAGAAAGACTCAGAACAGGCGCTGCTTACCGAGGATTCTGGGAACACGGAGAGACAGGTTCCCCATCTGTCACTACGGCTTCCTTCTCCGGAGCAGCGTCCCCCCAGATTCCTGCGCTCACCGTCTGAGCCACCATCTGGAACACCGACTTATCCAGGCTTAGCCAGCCTGAGGGTAACCTGCGGCAAAGAGAGGACCAGGTGACTCACTGACCAAGGACATAAAGCTAACGGGAGAAAAGAAACTTGGGAGTAGATTTACTGAAGATTCTAAAAAGAAAAAGTGGAGGTGTTGCCCATAGCAACCAATCAGATTCTAGTTATCATTTTCTAGAATGTACTAGATAAATGATAGCTAGAATCTGATTGGTTGGTATGGGCAACAACTCCACTTTTAATTTTTAGAAGCTTCGGTAAATCTACCACTTAGGGCTAGATTTACTAAGCTGCGGGCTTGAAAAAGTGGGGATGTTGCCTATAGCAACCAATCAGATTCTAGCTTTCATTTATTTAGTACTTTCTACAAAATGATAACTAGAATCGGATTGGTTGCTATAGGCAACATCCCCACTTTTTCAAACCCGCAGCTTAGTAAATCTAGCCCTTAGGGTCTAGTACAACGGTGTACAAGAGGCTATAGGGAGTACATAGAGGATCTAGATGTCTTGTACGTCAATCTAGTCAGTGAATATATCCACTTGGGAAGCAAATTGTATATACAACATACATACCACTCAAATGTCCCAAGTTAGGGGGGGACAGTCCCGATTTGAAGGCTCTCTCTCGCCACCCCGATCGGGACAGCTTTGTCTCGCAGGTGGAAAATTTGGGAGGTATACGTCATTCACTGCTGCAGCAGGACAGGTGCGCGAAAGGTGTTTGGAGGGGAGGGGTGTTTGGATTTCTTAATTTCATCCCCCTTCCCAGATTAGCCTCATAATAAAAAACTATGCTGATTATAATGTTCTATAACAGCACATTATAACACAGCCCATATAACAATGTGCTCTCACAATATATTAGCTACTGATTAGATTAAATTAATCATTAGCCAAAAAAAGACAAATTAACACCAGAATTGCTGGCTTCTCTAGCAGCATAAATAATAGCCAGCATAAGCCAGTCACTTGGGTGTGTGAGATTAATGTAGAGGAAATTGCATGATTTGTAACCAATGGATTCCTATGGATGCAGCCACACATGTGGTCTGTAGATTGTGACACTGTAACTATTCCCTCTTCCCTTAGGAATCTTTTGGTTACAGGTTATGAGATTTGTCTCCTGCAATGAAACTCATTCAGTCGTCAAGTAAAACTCTCTAATGCAGCCCTATGTAAAACACAAAGATTGGAGTTGTTTTAGCTAATTACCTTTGATTCCGAAGTTTTATGTGTAGATTTGGTTGAGCCCAGCGCTATTTCATGCCACCGCTTCAGTTTGCCGATATAATAATAATATAACGCACACACGCTGCACGGCTGCACTCTGGTCATTTCAGATGCATGCTGGGTATTTTCCATGGATTCACCAAGCTGTGCACTTCATATGTGTCCAGCTTTAAATGTCCAGTGTGTTAACCCTGGTCAGCTTGGATCACTTGCCTGTACAATATGCTTCTAGTATTTTGTTGTACATTAAAAGTGCCTTCTATAAAGTTACTTAGCCAACTAAAAGGACAATAATAACAATGCCACCTATAGGCTATAACTAATATATTTACAGATTTGAGTGAAGGTTCCATGATTAATCCAGAATGAGATAACATTTATCATTTTCAAATTTGAGGACTCCCCATAAATATTTCCCCTTAACCTCTACAGTATCTCCCTGAAACCTCGGTCTCACCTGTTATTCTGTTTGCCCTCACCCAGAGGTCTCCTGGACCCGAACAAGTGTCCCCATTTCCTGGCCGGACTGCTTTGCGTGCTCTCTTTTGTTGTCGCCTCTTGGCCACTGTGCTGCGTGGTCTTTTGTACCCCCCTCTTCTCCTTCTCTTGCCCACGTTTAAGTTCATTTAGCACAGACTCCGGGGGGCTTCCCATCCATGACTTCCGTTCTTTTTGTGTATCGATTGACGCCTCTTTCTTACAGGGTTTAACTTCTGCCATCCCTTCCAGACTAGGACAGGCCTCCGCTCCTTCAACGACGCCCTCTCTGGGCGGTGGCGCTTTTTTCGGCGTGCCCCCGTTTCCTGGCCTTCTCCTGTCCTGGCGAATGAACCTGGCTCTGTCAGATGAGTTCTCTATGTAGACCTGGGAGCTCTGCATCAGTTGGTACCACCAGCCGGCCTGCTTGTCTCGTTTCATCTCCAAGTTATTCTCTTTCTTTTGCTCTTCTTCAATATCCACAGCTGCGGCTCCTTCTCCTGTGGGCCTCTCAATATCCAACACTTCTAATGATGACTTCTCAAAGCTTTTCTTCTCTTGGCTCCCCTGGTCTTCTCCATCGCGGCTTCTCATGAGCTGAATGGTGGAATGGACAGACTGCAGGAGGTCCTGCTTCACTCGGAGCATCTCCTTCTGCTGCTGCTGCTCTCGGTTCATTTGGACCAGGTGGTGTTCGAAGAGAAGGTCCAAGTCGAAAGGTAGAAGAGACAGAGGCTGGAGGAGAAGAAGGAGTTCTTCAAAAAGAGGTTGGCAAACTCCATGCGACACCGACAAGAAGCCAACCAGATCGTAGTGAGCCCAGATAATGTCTAAGGAGGAGAGGAACAAACGGGAGTTATTAAGGCTATTTTGGTGTAGAATATTGTAAATGTCGGAATGGGTAGACTACACAACTTGTAAAGGACATTAAGGTATGACCACAAGACATTGTTCAAACAAGGCTGCTGTGTTCAAGAATGGAGACACATCAAATGTCTGCTATAATAATACATATAAACCTCCTGAGCACTATGTAAGGTACCTACCTTCATGGTTATACAGGTGGTTGAACCAAAACTCAACTGAACGGATGCTGGAAAACAAAGAGATAAAGAGTCATGAACAGTTTATTAAAATAAAATAACAGGTCCCTCAAGTATGAACATAAAACTCATTGTAAAAACTCTCAGATCTTTTTTATTTAGTGTTGTCTGTGTTTTGTTAATAAAGACTTACTTAAGAAGCCCAAAGATGAAGGCATTGAAGCGCAGGCTGTGATTGGACAGCTCGGAGTATTGGTTGACTTTCTGGCACAAGAAGTGCAGGAGTTTGGTGGAAGGACCTGGGAGGTAGGACAAAATATCTAGATGAGCACCCAAGTTATGGTTCATTGACCAACATTTGGATATATTGATGTGTGAAAATCACCAGTCAATGAGTTCAATAATAAAGAAAATCTGTTATATGGAATAAAATGTTTTTTTTTTTGTGCTGTGATTTTAAATATAAGGCACCATCCTGCTGTTCAGCTGGACTTAGACCTTAGACAAATGCTGAGCGACAGGATCAATATCCTATTTCTGTGTCCAGTCTGGACACATCTGGATGTTCTTCTCTGTCCGTCCACATTGCTACATCTGTGGTCTAAAGAGACTAACATCTCTGGAAGCCATTTACGCAAGGCAAGTACAGCTTTGGTCCCACTATGCATTGATTTGCGCAAATGTATCAAAAATTTCTACCGGGGAACACAGGTTTGCAGAGCAAAGCTGCCACATTTGTCGAAGAGCAGATAATTGCACAGACAGAGGGGAGCAGAGAGTGAGGGCGTCTCTTGTGAACAGATGCGCCTTGTTTTGTGCAGCAGCGCAGAAATGAGATTTCATTTAGCGGAGCAAGATAATTATAATAAGAGTAAGTGGTGGAGAAGGTGCGAATCCCGTGATCTCAATATAATGGGCAAGGGTCTCTTATGTCAAAAGATTAGAAAAATAAACATAAACAAATTTCAAATGAATGAGTCGAATAAACAACACCCCAAAGCCCTCGGTCACCAACTTATTAGATAGAAAATAAAAACATATTTTTCTTTTTAATCGCAGTATTAGTTATATCGCCACAGAGACACCAGCGGGTTATTTTTAATAACTGTTTTCCATGGTTTATTTTCTCACAATTTGGACTATGAAGGATCAAGCTAGAAGAAAACCAGATTTTATTAATGTGCACTAGATAGACCCTCAAGCTGATTATCGGTGTACGTGTACTGCGCTGTGCAACGGAGCCCCACTGTATGACTTCCAGCATGTGAGGGCACCTACAGTTAGAGGTAACTGGCTACTGAGACTGAGGGGTAGATTTACTAGTGGAAGTGTTGCCCATAGCAACCATTCAGGTTCTAGCTATCATGTATCCAGTACATTCTTGAAAATTGTAGCTAGATTCCAACTGGTTGCTGCGGGCAACACCTCCACTTGTATTTTAGAAGGTTTGATAAATCTACTCCTAAGAGAGAGAAACAATAATGAAATATAGTTACAGCTCCAACAATAAAACAAAAGAAACCGATCAACATGTTTGTGCATAATCTTATGGTTCTATATATAAATTATGTTCAATAATAATCAATAATATTGATATTGATTTTGGACGGCCATCGATCTGTTGCTCTAGATGTGACTATGCAGGAATGTGAGAACATTCAGAGGTGACGTTACCCAGCTGCGTTGAAGCTTCCACCACCGTCCAGGGCATGTTCCTCCTCTGCCCGATGATGACGTCCAGGACCCAGGGCTTCAGCCCATCCCCCAGGATGTCCCTGATGGCCGGGCACAGGTACTTCAAGATCAGGTGCCCAATATTGGGGCTCACCGAGCTGTTCCCCAGCTTGGCCTGTACACACCAGAGAGGAACATTTATCACACAAGGTGAAACTGAAGGAGACACTCGTTCATTTTACCGTTCATATTCCTCCACCAAGATAATCCGCTAATGGTCATACAGCCAAGACTGGCTGGAGTTCAATAAGTTACTATAAAGAAAGAAAATATACTTACGGTGGATGCGGCATTCTATAGCTCGGCCGGGGTGCCCAAAAGGATTTAACAATCCCTCTTCGCTAACCACTCACATGAATGAGGAGGGGCATCGACACCCGGTCAGCCTCTTTCAAACAGGCCGAGCGGTAAGAAGAGATCAGTCGATCCTGGGACCTCTACAGCCACTGGGGAACTGACCAATGTCGCATCCATAGTAAGTTCATAGTAAGTTATTTTATATTAACTCATTGAAAGCTACCCTCACAGGTTCTGTCCTGTACTAGAGGTTACATAGACCTGCAACATTGTTTCAAAACAGTAAAACAAATATATACAGTATTTATTTACCTTGTGGGTAATTATTCAACTGGAAATAATGTTCCCTGATTGAAATAACTGTTATACCCATATATGTATTATACAAGTTAACCCGTGCATGATACTCATGCATTCTAGTCAAATCAAGCTACTTAAGGTCTTAAAAAGGATCTTGTCATGCATTTGGACCTAGCCCAGGCCTCCTCAGGGGAAGAGCGTTAGTTCCCGACGCAAGCGGCCTTTTTAATGTGTGTTCATGAGGTAAAATTACCTCACGAAAATGAGTTTGACCCCTCAACTCGTAAATTTAGCCTTTACTACCCCTCCCACGGGGGGAAGGGGGGATGATGGAAGTTAACTGACTTGACTATTCTAATTTTTTTGTCAAATAATGTCAGTATACCAAATTTCAGGTCAATTGGATGAGCCCTTTCTGAGAAAATAGTTTTTTCCACACACACACACACTAACGCATGTGTGTTCATGAGGTAAAATTACCTTACGAAAATGAGTTTGAGCCCTACCAAATTTCAGCCCTTTTTGAATTTTTTTCCCCACACACACTAAGAATTTAGTAGGTCAGTGTATAACTCTGCCCAGCAGGTGGCGCTGCAACTTGGTTTTTTTTTTTCACACACAGACGCCACTAAGCATTTATATATTAGATTATTAATACAACTACACAGTAAACATAAAGCAGGGTATATATCCCTTTAAACCGACATCACAATCATAGGCAATGACAGCCTGTCTCTTTGTATTGGAACACATTGTTTTATGGGGAAAATATCATTAATTGACCACCGTAAAGTTGTGAAGTTAGAATGATCCTCAGTTAGAGGAATTGGATTTATTGCAACTATAACCTTTAGATAGTCTGTGGTTACTGTAGGTGTACAATGAGCATTGGATCCATACATGACATATGACTAATCAATGGCCTCAGGGGTCCTTCCTATAACTGGTTATTGAGTACACTGGAAATGATAACTGGGAAACGATAAACTGAGCAATGTCCATTAATGATGTTTCTCCTCAAGAAATGTCATCTATAATTTAATGAGTAATTAGTTCGCTCTTTTCTACTTGTTCATTGTTGTCTTATTAAGCTGATCAATAACTGACAAAGATTCTGATCTGAAAGAAAGAGCTGTCTACTTAAAAACATTAAGCTGTAGTAGATTATAAATGTCAATATTCAGATCAGACCAGACTCTCAAATAGTCTATTGTGCTCACTGAGAAATATTATTTGAGTTTAGATGATAACCAGTAGGGGGCAGTAGAGTCAGTGTCCAAGAAGGACAATTCGTAGTGTTAGAATTAGAGAATGATACATTGTTGTTATTATGCTCAATGGGCTGATTCATTATGGAAAGTATGGCAAAAAAAATTAGTAAGTTTTCTCCTGGACAAAATCATGTTACAGTGTAAATTATTTTTTTTATTTTGCACATAAGTTAAATACTGTCTGTTTTTTTCACGTAGCACACAAATACTTAATAGTTTATTTGTACAATGACATTTAAAGTTGATCTACAACAACTATAAATCTTCCATCACATTTTAAATTTAACTCCCCCTCCAATGCAGCATGGTATTGCAAAGGTGCAAAGTTACTCATTTTTCTTGCTTAACTTTCCTTAATGAATCAGTCCCAATATCTTTAAGAGACTTATCTCTTTGTTACTCTAACCTTTACTCCAGGGTCCCGGCTAGTTCCGAAGTGAGCCACAATGAGGTCTACGGCGATATTCACAGCTTTCACCAGCCCTGCGGGGACGGAGAACACAGTGAGGACCATTATTATAGGGGCTACAACAATACCTGACGGAGGTAAGGTGGGCCGGTCACCTACACTCAGCAGAAGGTCATTATAATGCGGAGCCGATATTCAGCAGGAACTAGAGATATCACTGAGCCATGAGGCACCAAGCGCCTCGTGGCTCAGTAAAGTTACCAGTTCCTAGTGTGCAGGTGACGGTCCCACTTTCATGATGCAATGACAGAACATCTTACCCCTCTTCTGCAGGAGATCGATGGACACGGATTCAGCGCTGCCGTCGGGCGACAGACAGAACTCGGCCGGGGGCCGCTCCGTCAGAGAGAAGTAGTCTGGGAAGAAGTCACTGGCGCTAACGGATGACGGTTTACCTAAGAAACACATTGAGGTTCAGTAACACAACAAGAGGACAAAACAAATCACAACAAACTGAGGATAATATGAAAAGTATAAAAATTCATTACAAATTATTCACAAAGATGATTAATAATGTAATATTTAAATAAGTGTTACCTATGTGTAAGAGTAAAATAAAACCTGAGAAAAGACAGGTAGGTCAAACACAGATACATTTACATATATTCATTCATTCATTCATTGTTTGGACTATCTATCTGCATTCACTGCAAATATCTCCTTCTGCATATCATTCTAGACACCACCCTCTGTATATCATTCATAACTGCTGGGCAGCACTCTCTGTATATCATTCATAACTGCTGGGCTCCAGTCTCTGTATATCATTCATAACTGCTGGGCAGCACTCTCTGTATATCATTCATAACTGCTGGGCTCCACTCTCTGTATATCATTCATAACTGCTGGGCACCACTCTCTGTATATCATTCATAACTGCTGGGCACCACTCTCTGTATATCATTCATAACTGGTGGGCACCACTCTCTGTATATCATTCATAACTGCTGGGCTCCACTCTCTGTATATCATTCATATCATTCTAGACACCACCCTCTGTATATCATTCATAACTGCTGGGCTCCAGTCTCTGTATATCATTCATAACTGCTGGGCTCCACTCTCTGTATATCATTCATAACTGCTGGGCTCCACTCTCTGTATATCATTCATAACTGCTGGGCACCACTCTCTGTATATCATTCATAACTGGTGGGCACCACTCTCTGTATATCATTCATAACTGCTGGGCACTACTCTCTGTATATCATTCATAACTGCTGGGCACCACTCTCTGTATATCATTCATAACTGCTGGGCACCACTCTCTGTATATCATTCATAACTGCTGGGCAGCACTCTCTCTGTATATCATTCATAACTGCTGGGCACCACTCTCTGTATATCATTCATAACTGCTGGGCTCCACTCTCTGTATATCATTCATAACTGGTGGGCAGTACTCTCTGTATATCATTCATAACTGCTGGGCACTACTCTCTGTATATCATTCATAATTCCTGAGCAGCACTCTCTGTATACCATTCATAATTCCTGGGCAGCCCTCTCTGTATATCATTCATAATTCCTGAGCAGCACTCTCTGTATATCATTTATAATTCCTGAGCAGCACTCTCTGTATATCATTCATAATTCCTGAGCAGCACTCTCTGTATATCATTCATAATTCCTGAGCAGCACTCTCTGTATATCATCCATAATTCCTGAGCAGCACTCTCTGTATACCATTCATAATTCCTGGGCAGCCCTCTCTGTATATCATTCATAATTCCTGAGCAGCACTCTCTGTATATCATTTATAATTCCTGAGCAGCACTCTCTGTATATCATTCATAATTCCTGAGCAGCACTCTCTGTATATCATTCATAATTCCTGAGCAGCACTCTCTGTATATCATCCATAATTCCTGAGCAGCACTCTCTGTATATCATTCATAATTCCTGAGCAGCACTCTCTGTATATCATTCATAATTCCTGAGCAGCAGTCTCTGTATATCATTCATAATTCCTGAGCAGCACTCTCTGTATATCATCCATAATTCCTGAGCAGCACTCTCTGTATATCATTCATAATTCCTGAGCAGCACTCTCTGTAAATCATTCATAATTCCTGAGCAGCACTCTCTGTATATTATTCATAATTCCTGAGCAGCACTCTCTGTATATTATTCATAATTCCTGAGCAGCACTCTCTGTATATCATTCATAATTCCTGAGCAGCACTCTATGTAAATCATTCATAATTCCTGAGCAACACTCTCTGTATATCATTCATAATTCCTGAGCAGCACTCTCTGTATATCATTCATAATTCCTGAGCAGCACTCTCTGTATATCATCCATAATTCCTGAGCAGCACTCTATGTAAATCATTCATAATTCCTGAGCAGCACTCTCTGTATATCATTCATAATTCCTGAGCAGCACTCTCTGTATATCATTCATAATTCCTGAGCAGCACTCTCTGTATATCATTCATAATTCCTGAGCAGCACTCTCTGTAAATCATTCATAATTCCTGAGCAGCACTCTCTGTATAATATTCATAATTCCTGAGCAGCACTCTATGTATATTATTCATAATTCCTGAGCAGCACTCTCTGTATATCATTCATAATTCCTGAGCAGCACTCTCTGTATATCATCCATAATTCCTGAGCAGCACTCTCTGTATATCATTCATAATTCCTGAGCAGCACTCTCTGTATATCATCCATAATTCCTGAGCAGCACTCTCTGTATAATATTCATAATTCCTGAGCAGCACTCTCTGTATATCATCCATAATTCCTGAGCAGCACTCTCTGTATATCATTCATAATTCCTGAGCAGCACTTGCTGTATATCATTCATAATTCCTGGGCACCACTCTCTGTATATCATTCATAACTGCTGGGCAGCCCTCTCTGTATAACATTCATAACCCCCAGGCACTACTCTCTGCATGTCATTCTTTATATATCCTTCATTAAGATCCTCTCCACAGTCCGTCCCCCCCCGTCCCCCAATACACAGATAGATCACAAGCAGCCAGTCTGCACCATATAGTCGTGACTGTAAGTGGTTGCTGTGGATACTGCTGGGAAAGTCGAAGAAATGGCTCCTTCTCGCTATCTTCGTTTCCTGCCTCCTGTCCAGGCTGCCGGACAGTCCAGCTAGCCCATGAACTCGATCGAGCCCCAGTGGGTTTCGGCGCCTGTACTCCCTCCACTTCAGTGCTTGAGGGGACAGGTGATTGGCTGTAAGGTTCCACAGAGGCGGCAGCCAATCAGAGCAGTGAGCAGAGAATGAGAGAAGCAGAGAGGTGACAGAGGTTAGTGGAAGGACAGAGCGTATGTGACCACATCACCAAATCCAGCTGTGTGTTAGTGACAATTATAACCCAGAGATAACAGCATCTAAAGCGTACGTGAAGCATGCACTTTGTGTCCAGCACAAACCGTTCTTACTCTGCATGTGTGCCACACCTCTTTATATGATTGCTGTGTATTAGGCATGGTGTAATATACATGGGATAATCTGTTACAAGTTTCTGTGCAAAAGAAATAATCAGGATTGTTTTCAGTCTTTGGTAAGCTCACAAGTCTATATACATGAACACCAAGTGTATAGCAGTTTTACTGACACCGTCACCGAAGCATTTAATTGTACATTACATTATTATTAAATTATGATTAGAGTTGTTTTGCATTAAAGAGGCTTGAACACGCTATAATTATCTAGTTGCGCTACCCAGCATGCTCCACTAGGGTGTGCAAGCTATGTTTTGATAAAAAATTGATTAAAATAATAACAATATCACAGTATATATTAAAATAATATATTGTCAATGTATCGTTTAATGAAACAAAGAAATGAAAGTGAACCAGTTCGTAGTATAAATAACTATTTATCAATATTTTTTTTATTTTCTCTCTTCCTATTGAAAATTCTGAGTGATCAGCATCCCATCTAATAATGATTCTGATTCTTTATGGTTTTTTTATTTAGAACAACTCTACACATTTCCATGCTGTCGGTAAGGCTTTGCTCAGCTCGGATATTTTCCAAAAACTGACGCCTTTGCTATAATCTCTCATTAAAATATCAAGCTGACCCTTATTCCCACCCACCAGCAAAATGATTCCACCCTTAGCCCCACCCACAAGCAGGCTGACTCCACCCTCAGCTCCACCCACCAGCAGACAACCGTCACCTTAAAGACAAACAGCACAATTTACAGCATGTGTACTTGTCATGCATATATAATTGTCATAACTGTGTAATGTATCCTCTAAATCACCACTCCTTCGTGTTTCCTCTTGTATAAATTATTTCCAATGCAAACTACAGTTATAACAAAACATGATACATAATTGACAACATTTTATAATAATTTCCACTGACATTTTGCTGATGAGCCGGTGATTCTGTGTTTACTGAACTGTCACAAGTTATGCAATAATTATAACTTGTAAGTCCTGATAATAAGAACAGTAATAATTGCATTCAGTGTACAGAAAATAAGGAATAATGTATCCCCTTCCACAGTAAATTGTAAGGATATTAGGGGGGGAAAAAATAATATATATATATATATATATTCTCTGAAACCCTCCCTGGCTCCAGCCCTCCCACATATCCTAGAGCTGATAGAGATCGTTCAGCAGCGGTGTGTGAAACGCTCACGCGCAGTCCGGACCAGTGGGGAGAAAATTGCAGAAACGCGTGAGCTGCCTCTGTCAACGATGGTGACAGCTGCTACTGATAGTGAAGTGTGTAGTCCGTGTATTATACAGGTAAGTTGCAGAAAAGTCAATGGACAATGTCCACAGACATGAATGAATTATAATGGGAATTTTAATGTTTTTCAATATATAAAACAATAGGAACTTTTTGATGGACAATCTTTTTGTCTCCTTAAAATCGGGAACTGCCCCTTGAAACGATGGCCAATCAGCAACTATGCTAATAAGCTATAAAAAGAATGAGAAACCTCCGCCCGTCTCATAACATCAATAAGTTATTGTTCTGCGCTAACCATCACCAATGATCCCGGTAAGAAGGACTAATGTTACAGTCCAACAATAACTAGCGGGACAAGACTGGGAAAATCTACGGTAACAGATTTAAAAGATGAATATATAAATTCAGGAAAAGGGAATTCTCATACCATTTACTGGTCTTGACACCATGATGTTCTCGGAGACGAGTTTAGCTTTGTCCTCTTCGCTGCGGCCAGATTGAGTGACCTCGTGTAGGACCGTGTTTAAGAGAGGCAAGGAAGTGATGGGAGGAAGTCCGTGTTTAGACACCTGTGTGCCAGGCTCCTTGGGAGGATCTCGCTTCACTACTGGCCTTTGGACCTCTACCTTGGGAGAAACTTCATACTTCCTGGTGGGTTTAGCAGCTCCTGGTAAAGTTGTCCCTCTGGCCATTGATGATCTAAAGGGCAGGAGATTGGCTGAAACCGGGCAGGAACGACTTCTGGGTGGTTGGTTCTCCTTGGATTTTTCTGGAGATGGAGAGCTAGATGAGCCGGACTCCATGCTCTGAAAGAACATGGCATTGTTTCTGATAGGAGAGTAACTGCCGAGCGGTGATGGACGAGTCGTATCCGGAGCTTGTTTCGTGCTCTGATCGTCTCTGATGTCCGTCAGTCCATCTAGGGACCGTTTTCCTTGCACATTGATGACCTTCCTATGGCTGCCGCCTGCCTCCGTCTGACTGGCCAATGTGACCGGTGCCGACGACTGGGAGTCTGTGACATTGTGTTGGCTGGACGACCGACTGGACAAACCGTACAGCTGGGAAAGGCTGGAGGTGAAATGACTGTGCAGGGGCCGGGTTTTTGGCTTGCTGAAATGATGCTGGAATACAAACGGTTGGATCGGTAAGGTGGTCGGGCGTTGGTCCTTGCTGTAGCGGAAAACTGGTTTGGCTTCTGCACCCATTCCTGTGAGACAGTAAGGGACAATTTAGTCAGGTCATATTGATCATATAATAGAAACACAACCCTACAAGGACGGCAGAAACAGAAATGTATCCTGCTTGACCCATACAGTCGGCCACCTTTTCTTTTATCATTTAAAGGTAACTTTCATTTATTGATTAGTACATATCCTCGGCCAACATCGGTGATCTTCTAAGCACTAGGGTGAAAATCCCTAGTCACCGTGGATTGAAAACCCACCGATGTTGGGCAGATAAAGCAGTATTGGGGGCTGAATATATGCAAAGGTCATCATACAATCCCCTCCCAGTGAAGGGGGAAAGATGTCCAGATGTTTCACATGGAATTACTACTAGATACACTCTGCTAGGGAGTATATCTAACCAAGAAAACAAGTTAGGCCGGGAACTCTATTGCCAAAATTTTGCCATCTTAAGTTTAATTTAGTGAAAGAAATAAGCACAAAGTGAGGGTAATTCCGTTTAATTACTAGTAGGTCATGGGACAGGTTGGGGTCATGGGGGCTCTCTGATTATGGGTGAGAAACAGAACGCACACACACACAGTGATATTTATGACTGTACTGAATATAACAGCATCTCAAGAAAAAAAATATTCAAAGGATATAAAATGTCATGTTATGGGTGTAATATATTCATATTTCACATGAATTGCATGCATGCGAGAGAACAGCAGAAGATTCAGCTACAGACATAACATCAGGGTTAAACGAGGGAGACTGACAGAAGACATAGAGAGGCCCCTGCCCGTCAGAGCTTACATTCTAGAGGGAGGGACTAATAATAATAATAATAATTTTATTTATAAAACTCCTTTCTCTGAATTAGGACTCAAAGCTCATTAACATCAATTTCACAGTTGATCTTAATGAGTTGACGGTTACCGTTAAGAGTGACAGTAGGTGCACAGAGAACATGGGTGGATGTGTGGAAGGAGGAAGTAGAGGGAGCGGATCTGAGGGTCTAGGGAAGGAGTTCTAGAGGTGGGGAGCAGCACGGGAGAAGTCTTGGAGATGGAAGTGGGAGGAGGTTACTAGGAGGGGAAGGGAGTTGAAGGTCAGAGGCGGGGTGGATCGGTTCAGTTGAGGTGGATATGGTGATGAGGTCAGAGATGTATGGAGGGTAAACGTTAGTCGGGTTTTTTAGGTGAAGGTGAGAAGCTGGAACTGAATTCTGGAAGGAATACAGAGAGGGGTAGTGGATGAAGAGCTGTGGAAGAGTAAGATCAGTTTAGCCGTAACATTCAAGAAGGATTGTAGAGAGGAAGTGAGAAGGAGGTTACAGTAGTCTAGGAAGGAAATAATGAGTGAGTAGACCAGGGACTTAGTTATCTCTTGAGTGAGGAAGGGGTGTATTTTTGGCAATGTTGTGGAGGTGGCAGGAATGCGAGAGGGGCTGGATTTGAGGAATAATGGAGTCGTGGATGACACCAAGGTGTGTGTGGGAAACAGGAGAGAGAGTTGTTGTCTGTGAGGGAGATGTGGGTACGAGTAGTGACGTTATAAGGGGGAAGATAATGAGCTCAGATTTGGAGAAACAAGTTTATTTGTTACACTAGTGAGGAAATCAGATTCTGCCGCGGATCACGTTGGCACCAACCCAAATTCTCAGCTCAACCAAAAATCAGTATTCTCGGCACACAGGTTACGAGAGGAAAAACCGCAATGATTTAAAAAGAAATTCACAAGACTTGCAACAGCCACGGACTAGCAAACAGGAGACAAAAGTCTGCAGGGATTTGAAGCTGTTAAACCACATTACCATTTGATATGTTAAGTTAGTTATTTTAATCAATCCCTGCGCACTATCCAACATCATCAAAGCCTCATTCTTTCTCTTTCTTCCCTCATGGGCTGATAGTATCCTACTTTAATACCTTTTTTTACTTTATTGTGGATTTCACATTGTGGTTGGTATATTACTGTAAATGCAGTGTGTTTTTGTTACAGGTATTTTTGAAGGAGCGTATTTGTGTAGCATTTTGAGAGAGGAAATCCCACGGTTATTAAACATTTGATCTGAGGCCTTTGTCAGCAGGAGGTCATTCCCCTTTTATTCCATCTTGGGCTTTTGGCTGATCACCAGTACTTCACACTGGTGTATAACGGTCTTTGTAAAGACATTAAGAGCAATAAAATAATTCTGCTCTCAGTATTCTGCATGTCACCTATTGCCTTGTGCATCTTGTGAGCTACAGAAAAGAGCTTACACTCTACTCCGCTCCCCGACTGCTCAGTGTTGAACCCAGCAGTGGTAGAGTAAGCCCATTCTGTCACACTTTGGCATGAACTAGTCACAACAAAAAATCCCCCCCCCTCCAATATATTTTTTGGTGAGTCTGTTATACAAATGAGCAAAAATCACCAACAGACAGCAGAAAATTCAGGAAATGTAATGAATGACTGCACATCATGTATAACCGCCAGGGGCAAACGCAGGATTTATAGAGGGGAGTTTCCACACCACACCACCAGTGGGCGTGACCGGCATGCATAGGGGCGTGGCTATAATTTTAGACAGTGCTTGGCTGCTCTCCAACTCTTTCTATCCCCATAATATACTTGGGCAATGCTGCATGCAGTACTGTTAGGTGCACGCAGCTCTCCCTTTTCAAGCAGAGCCGTGTGAAGCGGGGGCAGGGTCCAGCCACCTCATTTATACAGTGCCCCAGGCTTGGGGGGAGTTTCCAGGCACTAGGAAACCCCCCTCGGTTTGCCTATGACCTCCTTGGTCTAAACCTATATACACTGCGTTATTACAGATAACCTGAAGGCAGGCCTCTTGTGCGGCTGTAGCACTAGTGTCGCCTTGGTATATGGGATTCTTGATAACACAGGTTCTAAAACTCGACCCCTGCTTCTGTCTGGTGCTTCCTGTAATGATGTCTTCTGCATTAAATAAATTAGGTTTGTTTGGGCTGAAGATCCAGTGATGGAGCCCTGCGGTACCTTTATGTCATTGTTATACTGCTCCTTCCTGTGTGCTGACAGCGGGAGCGAGTGACTGTACTCAGGACGTCAGCCGCAGATTCAGAGAGACAGCACCGGAGAAGAGCCAGGTAACTCACTGTAATGATATTATGTTATAATGTCATGTTTTTACTTTTTTTTTACAAATAGTAAATGTTAATTTTTTTTTTAAATTAGCCAAGACGGGGATGAACTCTCTAAACTGGCGTTGACCAACCGGAATTTGCTGTGTCCTGGCTAACTCTACACAACGCATCTCTGCCGCTATGTGGTTGTATAAAGCCTGCGCGGGAGACAGTACAATATGCTGAAGAAAAGGTTCTCTCCTGGTTGAACTATGTAGCAAAACTAAAACATAAATACTGGTGAAAGATCCTCATTCAACCTAAATGGGCCTATAAAGAAATAAGTTTATATAAACATTTGTACAGAAAGGATTTCAGTATTCTCTGTGACTGCTACAAACAGCCCATGTGAAGCACCACCTTTGTTCATACTTGCCAACTTTTCCTTGTTGGCTTCAGGGAGATCCCGGGGGAGGTGGGTGTGCGGGGGCGGGGCTTGATGAATCACATCATTTTGGCCCCTAAACGATTTTCACAATTTTGGCCAATTACATCATAAGATGACGCAATATTTGCGTCATTAAGCCCCGCCCCCGCCACTTATCTAATGCGGGGGCAAGAACCGGGAGGTTTCCCTGCTCTCCCGGGAGTCCGGGAGGTCTCCCAGAAATGCGGGAGTCTCCCGGACATTCCGGGAGAGTAGGCAACTATGCGTCTTTTATTTTCACGTCTGATTTAGTTTTATTGTTTCTCGCCTTTCAGCCGATCAGCAGTCCGCTAGCTCCTGGGAGAGACTAAGTGAGAGGATCTATGTGTTCGAGGAAGAGAGTGAGGAACGTTATCATGTATGTGCATATAACTGCAGTAACTAAAAGTGGAGCCGTGATTTTTATTAAAAAATTAAATACAAGTAGTAAAATTATGTTACATTCTGGGTATGTTTTAAGGGGGAACTAAACAAATATGAAAAACAGAGATAAAATGACATAAGGTATAAAGCCCTTTCCTTTGTCGTAGAGTCGTTGGCCGGTAGTTTCTCTAACAGGTCGGGTTTTCTGGATTTCCTTACACAATAACATGATAGATAATTGCTGGTCCAGTCAAGTAAAATAATTCACCTATGCAAGATATTCCGGGACATTGAGGAGAGGGATAAGAGCTTCTGTTAGAAATGTTTCACTCTCATTAGTATTAGTGCACACTGCCATATAGGCTTCTTACATTACACCCATAGCCCACACACTCAATGGAGGCAGTCTGAACAAATCTATTCAGCCTATCAATTCACAATTTTGGCCAATTACAGCAGGGGCGTGGCTAAAATGATGCAATATTGCACTAAGCCCTGCCCACCATCACTTATCTATTTTCGGGAACGAGAACCGGGTGGTTGCCCTGGTCTCCCAAAAATGCGGGAGTCTCCCAGACATTCCGGGAGAGTAGGCAACTATGCGTTAACGAAAAGCAGCTAATGAATCTCTAGAGACTGAAGTGTCTTTTACATGTCTGTCTCCATTACTGAAGTCATGTTGTCTTACCTGTCAGTCTTTGATTAAATCTTGGTCTCCATGAAAATGGCCACCTCCATAGGCATCAATACATGGACATAGGACACAATTTCTGAACTGTGTCATCATGCCACAGATGGCGAAGCCAACCACGTCTTGTACTGGCTCAGCATCAGGGAGAATGCCAGACTCTTCAGGGAGTGAGGGAGATCACCCCTATTTCAGGGAGTCTCCCTGACATTCAGGGATAGTTGGCGAGTATGCCTTTGTTTGTCTTCATCTGAACTGCGACCTTCTCCTAATATGTGTTCTAAAATGACCCCCTACTCTAATTCTGTCTGCACCACTCATTTTCCATACTGTAAACCAGGGCCATCTTAACAACATTATCGGCCCCCGGGCAAAGCAGTGCACCGGGGCCCCTACATATATAGATATATATATAGATATAGATGTATAGAGATACAGAAGATACAGATATAGATATAGATATAGATATATAGAGATAGAGATAGATGCAGGCCCGGCGCTCCCATAAGGCAACCTTAGGCAGTTGCCTAGGGCGCCGGGACCTGCAGGGCGCCGCTGACTAGATTTTCTAATCTAGTCAGCGGCTTGGGAGAAAAGTGCAGCGGCGGCAGGGTCAGTGTCCACGGTCCTCTTCTTTTTTTCATCTCACACATGATCACTGACTGAGTCAGTGATCATGTGACAGTCTGTCGGCGGCGCCTCGGAGAAGTAAGCATCACGCTGTCTGTCAGTGACAGACAGTGTGAATAAAGTTCTTTCAGATGCCCCCCTCCCAGCATGCATCGCTCCGCCTCCTGTGGAGCAGGCATTGAAAAGAAGAGAAGACAAAAAAAGAGAAGAGAAGAGAAGAGAGAAGAGGTTAGAAGAGTTCCCCTGCATCTACTGACCAGACTTCAGGAGAAAAAAGAGTAAGTAAATAAAATCTAATTATTTATTTATAATTTATTATTTTTAAAAAAGAGGGTGCCCAAAGTAGGGAGGTAAAAAAAAATGGATGGGTAATATGACTTTTTTTGGCACCTCATGCTCTATATTTGACTTGCAAACTATGGGGTAGAAATTCTACCCCATAGTTTGCAAGTCAAATATAGAGCATGAGGTGCAAAATAAAATTGTAATTTTTTTCCACCATAGTTTGTAAATAAAATATAGAGCATGAGGTGGCAAATAGTTATTTTTATACCGTTTGCCACCTCATGCTCTATATTTTATTTTCAAACTATGGTGGTGGTGGGGGGGGGGTGTTTGAAATTTTGCCTAGGGCGCTGAGAACCCTAGCACCGGCCCTGGATAGATGTACTTGCTCAGTGACCCTTGAAGGTTTTTTTTGCAGGATTATTTATTCTAATTAAGAGCCCTGCCTATGGGGCCCCCTTGCCCGTGGGGCCCCCAGGCACCTGCCCATTATGCCCAATGGAAAAGATGGCCCTGCTGTAAACAGAACCACCTTACATTATTATCAGACATTAGTTTAGGGGAGGTTGGGAGGAGAAGAAAGAGACAGGGAGCAGAAGGGACCCCCAGGGACCACTCATGGGTGCCCGATACAAACTCAATAATAAATAATATCTTTGCACCATCTGTATGAGGTAGACTGGGCAGGAAGTGTGAATCAGGTGCCTAGTTTTGCACTTCAGTGGAAAAACGAGATATGATTTTGGGATACAACATCATTTCTTAGTTGTAGGTATTGGGAAAAAAAGTGTTAGGAATATTGAATTTGGTTTTTATGTCTTCGAATGAAGGAAAAGAAGCGTCTGTAGTGATATCATTAAGATAATAAACATTGTTCCTTTTCCGAAATTCAAAGGACAAAACTATACGACCTGGCGGAAAATCTGGGTTATTAAAAAGAGGAACAATTGGACTAGGAGTCGGGGCGAGATTAAACTTTGTGTTTGCTCTGTCCCAGATAGAAAGCGAATGCGATACAATTGGGTGATAAAGAGTGGACCGAGGACGTTTAGTGCGAGGGAGCCACAGGAGAGAAGAGGCGGAGGAAATACCTAAGCTTTCGGTTTCGATCGAGACCTAAACTCTGGAGGAGCCCGGGGAGTTCCATAAAATACATTGGGCAAGTTGCGCTGCCAAGAAATAGTGTTTAAAATTGGGGACTCCCAAACCGCCCTCCTGCGTCGACCTTTGTAGGACAAGGAGCCGAACTCTTGGACGTTTTCTACCCCGGCATTGTGAAGTGCAATGTTGCAAACATTTGAATACATAAGGGGGGATGCGTATGGGAAGGGCTTGAAAAAGATATAATAACCTGGGCAAAATGTTCATTTTAACTGAATTGATTCGTCCTATCCAGGAAATTAGGTTTTTACTCCAGGTTTCTGAATCAGATTTAATTTGGGATAGTAGTTTAGGATAGTTATCTTGGAAAAGCTGTCTATATTGTTTAGTTATGTAGATACCTAAATATTTTATCTTTTTTTGGTGCCATTTGAAGAGGAATTGTTGAGTGAGAGAAGATCTCATACTATCTGTAAGATAGAAATCAAGAGTTTCTGTTTTTTGTGGATTGATTTTGTATCCAGAGATGTAACTGTAGGTTTTGATGTCTGCGAGAAGTGGGGGAAGAGAAACAGCGGGATCTGAGAGAGTCAAAAGAACATCGTCAGCATATAATGATATTTTATGTTCGGATTTCACTGTTTTAACTCCGTGTATCGCCCCGTTAGATCGGATTTTTGCCGCTAATGGTTCTATTAACAGGGCAAAGATTAAAGGGGAAAGTGGGCATCCCTGCCGGGTCCCATTAGAAATTGAAAATGGGGAAGAGACGACTCCAATGGCCACTACCGTTGCTCTGGGAGACTAATATAAAGCTAACAGGCCATCTAGAAACTTACCAGCGAAACCCATTGACCAAAAAACTAAAGACATAGAGATCCAAGAGATGCGATCAAACGCTTTTTCGGCATCAAGTGCCATGATCAATGACGGTAATTTACCAGAGTGAATAGAATATATGAGGTCAATAGCCCGTCTGGTGTGAGACAACATTATTTCAATGAACTGGCAGGGTGGAAAATTCACACTAAAAGAGAAGTTTCTCATTTGAAGGTGGTGTATAACGCCTCTCCCAGGTAGAGGTGCTGGAAATTCAACCTTGTCCCTACACCTTTAATGGGACAATTCTAATAAATATTATTCTATAAATACAATGGGCACATTCCGCAAGAGTCAGGAACACTTTTGTGGGAAGACGTATTCATAGGCGAACTTTACCCAAGGTAATAAGGGGCACATTTATCAATGTTCGGCAAAAATGAAAAATAGTTATCAATCCTTATCGCATGGATAAGGATTGAACTATTTCTCAAATTTATTAAAAAACGGATCACAGAAACAGCAGTTCCGATAAACTGCTGTTTCTGTGATAAAAAAATCACACTTACCCCGTGTCTTCGGAACGCGCACAGATCTCCTCTTGGTACTCTTCATTTTTACTTTACACTGAAAGAACATCCCCGCTCTGTCTCTGCATATACACACACTATAGTTGCAGAGAGAGCGGTGAGTGACAGGGAGGGATTATGTGATCCCTCCACACATGCGCTGTCCGGCTCTGCTCTTCGGAGCAGAGCTGACAGCACTGAAATCCTTCAATGATGATAATGTACGCCAGATTGCGGTTGGGAGCAGTCACCATACTGTTGAATGGTGACTGCTCCCAAAAACGAAAAGGAATGCATAGCAGCAGATATCCACCATATCTGCTGCGATGCACCCTTCTTAAATATGCGGGACACACTCTGGGACCTGGATTTCACGGTAAGTGCACGATAGTGCACTATCACTATTTCTTAACTATACCCCAAAGAAACGTTGCACAGACAAAGGGTAACACAGACATTCCCGATCTCCCCTCAATCTCCTGATCAGTACAAGACATGAACGAGGCTGCAGGGAGCAGTATACTGTGAGGAAACATTAGACTGGAGGACGGGGAAGGATGTGGAGAGAAATAACGTTTAGCCAGTTAGACTTGGATGCGACATTCACTGTCCCCCCCAGGACATTTTCCACAGTATTCACAGATAGAGGAGCACCCCCTTTAATACTGGTGGACCCAGATACCAGGAAGTGGGGCAAAGAATTAGGTGGGGGGGATTCATTTTTTGCAGCCAACTTACTGCCTCCTGTAGAAACACCTTTATCTAGAGACGAGCACAACACGGACAATATTGTCACTTTTATTATCATGAACGCAGCTCAACGAACAAGAGACATTGTATATCTCCCATTCCTTTCTCGGCAATTATTTATCCCGTTAGTATTATTTGAATCAACTTTTTTGTTGCAGAAAGTTGACATTGTCTGTGCATTAGACATAAGACTGACAGAGAGAAAATTATTACTAATTGTTTTCCTATTTCTCTATGTGGTGGAAATTGATTTCCGATGCCATAACATAAAGTGTATCTACAAATCTACAAATGAAATACCGAGCACGGGGCAGCCAGATTTCTGAGATTAAACAAGGTGATCCCGATATCTTTACCCTGCTGGGAGCCACTGGACTAATGCCATCTGGACCAAGAGTTTCATTCATACTTACAACTGTTGGCATCCGAATACATTACCTTTGCAATATCAATAGAAGACGTAGCATAATCTGGTCTTTAATTACATTTAGTGATTTTGAAAACCATTAATTATATCACTAAGGGGTATTTTTCATCTCCTAAAAAGTCTGAAATCACTATGTATAAGGGCAGCACGGTGGCTCAGTGGTTAGCACTTCTGCCTCACAGCACTGGGGTCATGAGTTTGATTCCTGACCATGGCCTTATCTGTGTGTCCGTGTTTGCGGGGGTTTCTTCCGGGTGCTCCGGTTTCCTCCCACACTCCAAAAACATACTGGTAGGTTAATTGGCTGCTATTAAATTGAAATCACTATTTACAGGGGGAGTCTGAGAACACTATGTACGGGAGGAGTCTGAGATCACTATGTACGGGGGGGGGGGGAGTCTGAGATCACTATGTATGGGGGAGTGTGAGATCACTATGTATGGGGGGAGTCTGAGATCACTATGTATGGGGGGAGTCTGAGATCACTATGTATGGGGGAGTGTGAGATCACTATGTACGGGGGGGGGAGTCTGAGATCACTATGTACGGGGGGAGTCTGAGATCACTATGTACGGGGGGAGTCTGAGATCACTATGTACGGGGGGAGTCTGAGATCACTATGTACGGGGGGAGTCTGAGATCACTATGTATGGGGGGAGTCTGAGATCACTATGTACGGGGGGAGTCTGAGATCACTATGTATGGGGGGAGTCTGAGATCACTATGTACGGGGGGAGTCTGAGATCACTATGTACGGGGGGAGTCTGAGATCACTATGTACGGGGGGAGTCTGAGATCACTATGTATGGGGGGAGTCTGAGATCACTATGTACGGGGGGAGTCTGAGATCACTATGTACGGGGGGAGTGTGAGATCACTATGTACGGGGGGAGTCTGAGATCACTATGTACAGGGGGAGTCTGAGATCACTATGTACGGGGGGAGTCTGAGATCACTATGTACGGGGGGAGTCTGAGATCACTATGTACGGGGGAGTCTGAGATCACTATGTATGGGGGGAGTCTGAGATCACTATGTACTGGGGGAGTCTGAGATCACTATGTACGGGGCGAGTCTGAGATCACTATGTACGGGGGGAGTCTGAGATCACTATGTACGGGGGGAGTCTGAGATCACTATTTACGGGGGGAGTCTGAGATCACTATGTACGTGGGGGGAGTCTGAGATCACTATGTATGGGGGAGTGTGAGAACACTATGTATGGGGGAGTGTGAGATCACTATGTATGGGGGAGTCTGAGAACACTATGTATGGGGGAGTGTGAGATCACTATGTATGGGGGAGTCTGAGATCACTATGTACGGGGGGAGTCTGAGATCACTATGTATGGAGGTAGTGTGAGATCACTATGTACGGGGGGAGTCTGAGATCACTATGTATGGGGGAGTCTGAGATCACTATGTACGGGGGAGTCTGAGATCACTATGTATGGGGGAGTCTGAGATCACTATGTACGGGGGGGGGGTCTGAGATCACTATGTATGGGGGAGTCTGAGATCACTATGTATGGGGGGAGTGTGAGATCACTATGTACGGGGGGGGTCTGAGATCACTATGTACGGGGGGAGTCTGAGATCACTATGTACGGGGGGAGTCTGAGATCACTATGTATGGGGGGGGTCTGAGATCACTATGTACGGGGGGAGTCTGAGATCACTATGTACGGGGGGAGTCTGAGATCACTATGTACGGGGGGAGTCTGAGATCACTATGTACGGGGGGAGTCTGAGATCACTGTGTACGGGGAGAGTCTGAGATCACTATGTATGGGGGAGTGTGAGATCACTATGTATGGGGGGAGTGTGAGATCACTATGTACGGGGGGGTCTGAGATCACTATGTACGGGGGGAGTCTGAGATCACTATGTACGGGGGGAGTCTGAGATCACTATGTATGGGGGGGAGTCTGAGATCACTATGTACGGGGGGAGTCTGAGATCACTATGTACGGGGGGGTCTGAGATCACTATGTACGGGGAGAGTCTGAGATCACTATGTACGGGGGGAGTCTGAGATTACTATGTATGGGGGGAGTCTGAGATCACTATGTACGGGGGGAGTCTGAGATCACTATGTATGTACGGGGAGAGTCTGAGATCACTATGTATGGGGGAGTGTGAGATCACTATGTATGGGGGAGTGTGAGATCACTATGTATGGGAAAGTGTGAGATCACTATGTATGGGGGGAGTGTGAGATCACTATGTACGGGGGGGGTCTGAGATCACTATGTATGGGGGGAGTGTGAGATCACTATGTACGGGGGGAGTCTGAGATCACTATGTATGGGGGAGTCTGAGATCACTATGTACGGGGGGAGTCTGAGATCACTATGTACGGGGGGAGTCTGAGATCACTATGTATGGGGGGAGTCTGAGATCACTATGTATGGGGGAGTGTGAGATCACTATGTACGGGGGGAGTGTGAGATCACTATGTATGGGGAGAGTGTGAGATCACTATGTACGGGGGGGTCTGAGATCACTATGTACGGGGGGAGTCTGAGATCACTATGTACGGGGGAGTCTGAGATCACTATGTACGGGGGGAGTCTGAGATCACTATGTATGGGGGAGTCTGAGATCACTATGTATGGGGGAGTCTGAGATCACTATGTATGGGGGGAGTCTGAGATCACTATGTATGGGGGAGTCTGAGATCACTATGTACGGGGGGAGTCTGAGATCACTATGTACGGGGGGAGTCTGAGATCACTATGTACGTGGGGGGAGTCTGAGATCACTATGTATGGGGGGAGTCTGAGATCACTATGTACGGGGGGAGTGTGAGATCACTATGTACGGGGGGAGTCTGAGATCACTATGTACGGGGGGAGTCTGAGATCACTATGTACGGGGGGAGTCTGAGATTACTATGTATGGGGGAGTCTGAGATCACTATGTATGGGGGGAGTCTGAGATCACTATGTATGGGGGAGTCTGAGATCACTATGTATGGGGGAGTCTGAGATCACTATGTACGGGGGGAGTTTGAGATCACTATGTATGGGGGGAGTCTGAGATCACTATGTATGGGGGGAGTCTGAGATCACTATGTATGGGGGAGTCTGAGATCACTATGTACGGGGGGAGTCTGAGATCACTATGTACGGGGGGAGTCTGAGATCACTATGTACGTGGGGGGAGTCTGAGATCACTATGTATGGGGGGAGTCTGAGATCACTATGTACGGGGGGAGTGTGAGATCACTATGTACGGGGGGAGTCTGAGATCACTATGTACGGGGGGAGTCTGAGATCACTATGTACGGGGGGAGTCTGAGATCACTATGTATGGGGGAGTCTGAGATCACTATGTATGGGGGGAGTGTGAGATCACTATGTATGGGGGAGTCTGAGATCACTATGTATGGGGGAGTCTGAGATCACTATGTACGGGGGAAGTGTGAGATCACTATGTACGGGGGGAGTCTGAGATCACTATGTACGGGGGGAGTCTGAGATCACTATGTATGGGGGAGTCTGAGATCACTATGTATGGGGGGAGTCTGAGATCACTATGTATGGGGGAGTCTGAGATCACTATGTACTGGGGGAGTCTGAGATCACTATGTACGGGGAGAGTCTGAGATCACTATGTATGGGGGAGTGTGAGATCACTATGTATGGGGGAGTGTGAGATCACTATGTATGGGGGGAGTGTGAGATCACTATGTACGGGGGGGGTCTGAGATCACTATGTATGGGGGGAGTGTGAGATCACTATGTACGGGGGGAGTCTGAGATCACTATGTATGGGGGAGTCTGAGATCACTATGTACGGGGGGAGTCTGAGATCACTATCTATGGGGGAGTCTGAGATCACTATCTATGGGGGAGTCTGAGATCACTATGTATGGGGGAGTCTGAGATCACTATGTATGGGGGAGTCTGAGATCACTATGTATGTACAGGGAGAGTCTGAGATCACTATGTATGGGGGAGTGTGAGATCACTATGTATGGGGGAGTCTGAGATCACTAAGTATGTGGGGAGTCTGGGATCACTAAGTATGTGGGGAGTCTGAGATCACTATGTATGGGGGGAGTCTGAGATCACTATGTATGGGGGAGTCTGAGATCACTATGTATGGGGGAGTCTGAGATCACTATGTATGTACAGGGAGAGTCTGAGATCACTATGTATGTGGGGAGTCTGAGATCACTATGTATGGGGGGAGTGTGAGATCACTATGTATGGGGGAGTGTGAGATCACTATGTATGGGGGAGTCTGAGATCACTAAGTATGTGGGGAGTCTGAGATCACTATGTACGGGGGGAGTCTGAGATCACTATGTATGGGGGTAGTGTGAGATCACTATGTATGGGGGGAGTGTGAGATCACTATGTATGGGGGAGTATGAGATCACTATGTATGGGGGAGTCTGAGATCACTAAGTATGTGGGGAGTCTGAGATCACTATGTACGGGGGGAGTCTGAGATCACTATGTATGTACGGGGAGAGTCTGAGATCACTATGTATGGGGGAGTGTGAGATCACTATGTATGGGGGGAGTGTGAGATCACTATGTACGGGGGGGTCTGAGATCACTATGTATGGGGGGAGTGTGAGATCACTATGTATGGGGGGAGTCTGAGATCACTATGTATGGGGGAGTCTGAGATCACTATGTATGGGGGAGTCTGAGATCACTATGTACGGGGGGAGTCTGAGATCACTATGTACGGGGGGAGTCTGAGATCACTATGTACGGGGGGTGTGAGATCACTATGTATGGGGGGAGTGTGAGATCACTATGTATGGGGGGAGTCTGAGATCACTATGGGGGGGAGTCTGAGATCACTATGTATGGGGGGAGTGTGAGATCACTATGTACGGGAGGAGTGTGAGATCACTATATATGGGAGATCACTATGTACAAGTGGGGGGGGGTCTGAGATCACTATGTATGGGGGGAGTCTGAGATCACTATGGGGGGGAGTCTGAGATCACTATGTATGGGGGGAGTGTGAGATCACTATATACGGGGGGAGTGTGAGATCACTATGTACGGGAGGAGTGTGAGATCACTATATATGGGAGATCACTATGTACAAGTGGGGGGGGTCTGAGATCACTATGTACGGGGGTGGTGTGAGATCACTATGTACGGGAGGAGTGTGAGATCACTATATATGGGAGATCACTATGTACGGGGGTGGTGTGAGATCACTATGTACGGGAGATGACTATGTACAGGTGGGGGGTGGTGTGAGATCACTATGTACAGGTGGGGGGGTCTGAGATCACTATGTACGGGGGTAGTGTGAGATCACTATGTACGGGGGTAGTGTGAGATCACTATGTACAGGTGGGGGGGGTCTGAGATCACTATGTACGGGGGTGGTGTGAGATCACTATGTACAGGTGGGGGGGGGTCTGAGATCACTATGTACGGGGGTAGTGTGAGATCACTATGTACAGGTGGGGGGGGGGTCTGAGATCACTATGTACAGGTGGGGGGGTCTGAGATCACTATGTACAGGTGGGGGGGGTAGTGTGAGATCACTATGTACAGGTGGGGGGGATCTGAGATCACTATGTACAGGTGGGGGGGTAGTGTGAGATCACTATGTACGGGGGTAGTCTGAGATCACTATGTACGGGGGTAGTGTGAGATCACTATGTACAGGTGGGGGGGGTCTGAGATCACTATGTATGGGGGGAGTGTGAGATCACTATGTACAGGTGGGGGGGGGTCTGAGATCACTATGTACGGGGGTGGTGTGAGATCACTATGTATGGGGGAGTGTGAGATCACTATGTACGGGGGTGGTGTGAGATCACTATGTACAGTTGGGGGGGTCTGAGATCACTATGTACGGGGGTGGTGTGAGATCACTATGTACGGGGGTAGTGTGAGATCACTATGTACGGGGGGAGTGTGAGATCACTATGTATGGGGGGAGTGTGAGATCACTATGTACAGGTGGGGGGGGGGGTATGAGATCACTATGTACAGGGGTACTCCTGTTTGGGATTGGTGACAGGTTACCTGTGGAAGAGGTGGTGATGATGGACATGGCTGGTTAGAAAGATATTACAAGTCATTCTGGCATCTGGGACATGGAGGATATACAGGGCCGGATTAAGGGAATGGAGGCCCCTGGGCTAAGGGGGCCTCCATTCCCCCGTGAGGGCCCCCCGTGATCTGAGCCGCCCCTCCCCGGTGAGCCGAGCCGCCACCAAGGCACTTACCTCCTCCTCCTGGCATTGCAGTCCTTCCCCAGCGCGCTGTACGCTCTTTACCTAGGAGATCTCGTGACAGTGAGACTCACGAGATCTCCTCAGTAAGGAGACTACAGCACGCCAAGGAAGGACCGCAGTGAAGGTGATCAGCAGCATTGATCGCGCCGGGGGCATCCCCGACCGATCAATAATGCTGCTGAGCACTTTCAAGGGCCCCCTGGATGCCCGAGGCCCCTGGGCTGTAGCCCAGTTAGCCCTAGGGTTAATCCGGGCCTGAGGATATACAGAGTAACTTACACTGGTCTCATGGGTCCGATGTTGCTCGGTAACCAACGTCTCAATCTTTTGTCATTAAACAAAAAACAAATGAACACAATAAAAGCATCAGGACCGAAGTCACCTATTGTATCAATGTGCAGATATAAAGGACAGGAGACAGCGCTGTGTAATACCTGAGACTAAGGGCCGGATTCACGTCTAGGGGAAGACGTCTGGGTGTAATACCTCTCACATAAGTGGGGACCTTTTACTAACATTTTAAAGCTTTATTTGATCTTAAGGGACCTAGTTAAAAAAGGAGGAAAAGATTGTTCTCTGACAAAAACGTCAGATTTCACCGAAATTAGGGCTTCTCCCTATTTAGCAAAGATCTGGTCTGGTGGAAACTATCGCTGGGTTTAAACGTATGAAGATTTTTTTTTTTCTGAAAGTGGAAACAGAAGCCTATTCATGCGTGCGCTTATACTCCCACACTGACTTGGCGCAATGCTGAGTTCAGCATCATGGCTGCCAGGGGCTGAGCATCACTCAGCTGACCGGAGAAAATGTATTGTTACATAGAGACTCGAGAAACGTTTTCCATCGCTCAGATCAGCTGTGATGAGAATGTGACAGTTCCTACAGTTTTAAAGATACTGTACTGAACTGTGTCGTGATCGCCCCTCATCAGCCTTTTCACCTGTGGGCTCAGCTCAATACACGGGTGCAAGTACTGCAAATAGACAGCACGACAGATGCATGACACATGCTTACATGGGATAGATAAAGATAGCTAAAATCTGATTGGTTGCTCTGGGCCACATCTCCACTGTTCCTTTTTATAAGCTTTAGTAAATCTTCCCCTAAATCAGGCCCTTGCTGTGTGCACGTGTTACAATGTGTCACTGCTACAACGCTCTGTCACTGGGGAAGCTGAGCTGGGATCAGTATGCAGTGGACGAGCCTGTCTGGGGTGTGGTCCCTGCTCTCTAATGACACAAGCAGCTGACGACGGATGGATATAACACAGCGGGCTGTCTATTTATATGGAGAGGCTCCAGTCACACTGTCTGACATTCCAGTAATCTGCTACGTAACAAATGCACAGTTTGACAATGGAGGAGGATATTTACTGTATATACTATATATCTGTCTACAGACACAGCCAGAAAGGTTCTATATTATACATTTATTCATATCTGCATTGTTTACCCATCTGCACTACCAGTCTGGCACAAACATTAGGGTAACAATGTATCTTTCCATGTCACTGTAATACTGAGCTAACTAGTAGACCTGACTCATACAAAGTGTTCATACTTAACATCTCGTCTATATACAACGGAGGCAGCAATTTTATTGGCTGTCCTAATATTTAGTTTACCTAGATAGTGTGACAACAACGAGGCACGAGGCACAATGTGTCTCATCCCTCGGTAATGTCACATCTTCCTAGTAAAGTGATAGGCTGCGTTCCGATGAGTATTGGGCCCCCAGAAAATATGTCTGCCTCCTCTGTGTGCAGAGCGGGTCCACTCAATCTATGGAGTCTATTTAAGCCAGTGTTGGCTAACCTGTGACACTCCAGGTGTTTGTGAAACTACAAGTCCCAGCATGCTTTGCCAATATATAGCAGCTTATTGCTGGAAGGGTATGCTGGGACTTGTAGTTTCACAACACCTGGAGTGTCACAGGTTAGCCAACACTGATTTAAGCCCTGAATCTGGTGAAGAATGGGTGTTTACTAAACCCCAAAGCCGGAAATAGCTACTGTCAGGAATCACCGGAGATTGCTATTGGCGGCCGACTACTGCAATAGCTTATTTAAGAAGGATCACAGCAATTGCAGCAACGATAGAGGGAACAAAATGCTTTATTTAATTAAATAAATCCTTTTATTCCATTTAAAATTATTTTAAAATTGTTAACTTTTTTCTATTTTTTTAACAATTTTTTTTTTTTTTTTAATCTGCACCTGGAAGCCGGATCACAGAGGCACAGAAGGGACCCTGACTGGCCAGCAAAGGGGTGAGTCTCTGCCAGCCTGTGTCCACGGGGAGCTGAGTATTGTACAGCTGCTCCTGCGACCTTTCAAAGATAATTAGCAGTGACAGCAGGTTTTCTATCACTGCAAGATGCGGCCAAAGAAAATATCTTCTATCACTGCTATTCTATCGCTGCTAATACATCCTATTTCTGTCTTTTAAATGGTTGCCATCACCTTGGTCAATACTGACGAGTTCATGGCTGTATACTGAGTTGTAACATCTTTTGACACTTTACACAGCACCATTTAATAATTATTATTGTTATTATTATTATTATTATTATTATTATTAATAACCTTTATTTACAGGGCGCCACATGAGGTCCGCAGCGCCGTTCAGAGGGCAAACAACAGTACAGGGTATAACAGTACAATACAGTAAACAAATAACACTACAACTCTCAACACAGCTACTGATATCCTGGATGGGTAACGGGTACAAGGGGTATATTCAGCGCAGGATAAAACCTGTGCCCATTAGTGTGGGCGCAACTAACAGGTTTAAAGCCACTGAAAGAGATACAAGAACAATGGGGGAGTGGTGTCAATGGCCAGAGAGCCCGAGGAGGAGGAGAGCGGTGTAACTGGTGAGTAAAAGTTATAGGTAATGAGAACAGGAAGGAAGAGGGCCCTGCTCACAAGAGCTTACAATCTAAAGGGAAAGGGGCACACTAACGGTTCACATATTAAATAACCTCTATAATGGGCTGTATTAGGAATATAGGCGCAAATGTGTAATAGTCTATAGCCAGCAATCAGCTGTAATCAAACTAAGTTACACAATGAAAGGACTGACTGTATGAGATGGGTTACAGGTGGATCGGGAGTGTGGGATATCACATTTTTACGGATAATTATTTAATAATTGGCTAATGACTTATTTTAACAGACATTTACTGACAGCTTTTTGGATTAGTCAGATTGCGTCTAAATTAGGGCAACCTCCTGGCAGACAAACCTCTACTGGGCACTAAAGCGATACCCGCCTCAGGGGGTGCTGCATTCATAGAGCGATCAATAACCATTTTCAATATACAATCAGGACCTGATTCATTAAGGAACGCAACCGGAACGCAAATTTAGTTTAAAAATGCACGCAATTTGAACGCACGTAGACCCATATTCAAGTACGAGGGTATGAAGATATGTTCCCTGTTGAATGCGAGTATAAGTAAGTTCTGTATATTAGGATATTCTTAATGCATACTGTATATACAATGCATTTTTACACATAGGCAAACCGAGGGGGGGGGGGGGGTTCCTAGTGCCTGGAAACCCCTCTCCATGTCTGGGGCACTGTATAATTGAGGTGGCTGGACCCTGCTCCCGCTTCACACAGCTCTGCTTGAAAAGGGAGAACTGCGTGCACCTAACAGTAGTGCACGCAGCATTGCCCATGTATATTATGGGTATAGGAAGAGTTGGAGAGCAGCCAAGCACTGTCTACAATTATAGCCACGCCCCCATGCATGATTGCTCACGCCCACTGGCGGCGTGGTGTGGAAACCCCCCCTCTACAAATCCTGAGTTGGCTACTGTTAAAGTTGCATTTTTGCAACTGTAACAGTCCGTTGCATGTCCATGCATGCACGTCCGTCATCGCTATCACTCGGCACTGGCACCCGCCCTGTAACTGGTTCAAGTCATGTGGCTGAAAATCTTATACCTGTGAGATGCCCAGAGCATGGTTCGGGTGCCCTTCCTCTACATTCATTGGCCTACATTAGTCCTCCCCTTCCCACCCTTCAAAACGTAGGTAATCGGAATTGACCATTCGCATACTAACAAGAATACGCAAGATACGGCACGCAAATGGACTTACGATCCTTAACGAATCAATCAATGTATAACGAACACCAACATATAATAACATATAGTGAATAGCAACATCAGCGATGATAGACAAGTGAGATAAATGAGTTACTATGTAAATATTTTTAAATATTAACATAACGATCTTATTTTTTGGCCAAAACTTTGACCTGTCCATTCTGGTTCCAAACGTCAACTGACTTATTTATGAAACAGCAGCGGTAAGAATGATTTTCTTTTTAAAATCTTCTTAATTTTAACCTGTAAGAGTTAAATTAAAAAGATAAAAAGTATAGTAAAAGTGTATTTAAAAATATTTAACCATAGAAAAAAATGTTTTATTCAAAGAATAAAGAAAAGTTTTTCAAGGAGCTGTTCGGAGCAGCTCACGCTGAATTGAATCTCCACCAGTGGGTGGTATTTGTGAGAGCATTTTTATGTGTGAATTGTGACTCTGTCCTTTGTCTTATGGAAGGGGCTGGGCCAGTCACCAAATTTGTATAATACGGCCTGTTTATTTATGCAGGTCCTGTCAGCAGTGGTTCCCGGCAGATGGTCCAGGCACTGGTTTCATCAGACAATAAATATTTAGGTTACAACACCGATTCTGATTCCTTAAGAGAGTGACAATATTGTTAAACGAAACAGATATAAACAAGACAAAACTAAACGAAAATATAAGTGCAGAGCATAATATAAAATAATAGATAGAATTCATCAGATATTACAAACAATGCAGCTTACAGGGCACCTAGGTCTTCTACGGTTTCTTTGCTGGACTTTGGGAATCCAGATACTAAGCAGAAAAATACAAAGAAAGAAGTTCACCTCCGATGATGCAGATAACTTATCAGACAAATGAGGAGTGAAAAATATTTCTATTTCTAGAAAGCCTGAAATATCAATAAGCTGACTTATCTGCTCCATCAGATGCACACTGCGTTCCTGTTGTATTATTAAAATCCACATAATAGATAAGTAAAAGAAAGCCATACTCATGTGACTACTCACCATCTCCTTTTACTCTGGTGTCTCTTTGGAGGAAGCTATGTCCAGAGGCTCCAGAATCCAGAACATTGCACATGAAGGTTGGATCAACACCAAAATCAGTAGTTCCAAAGGCTTGGCTGGTGCTTGGTGTTGGATTTAGATTTGTGGTCTTAGTTTCCACGCTATCACTTGTGCAGCCCTCACAAGTACGACTCATACAATGCAAGAAGGACATGGGTGGAAGGCTGTGACTCCGAAATTCTCCACGTTCAGAAGATCGGTTGCCATCATGATGGTACTCCTCCTCCAGAGAAGAGTCCCCGCTGGATCTTAATGGAGGGCTGGATCCAGTCTTCTTTCTGCTCTTAGCTAATTCCATAAACGACGTGACTCTCTTAGGAGATGATCCCTGTGTATGAGCAGCCTGACCCTCGCTTAATTTGACTGGACAACTCATCATACGTTCCAATGACCCTAGTCGATTTGAAGGGGTCTTGTCCAAGCTACGATCATAACTTCGGGATCGTTGTCTACCTGTATTAAAATTTGGTGGTGACACATTAACATAGACTTGCCCTTCGATTGTGTCTGACTTTGATCTTTCTATTTGAGGTTTAGGATCGCTTCTGTCCGGACTGGTTTGTGGCTGCTGGAAAAGAAAATACTCTGTTGGCTGCACAGGGCTTCCTTTGGTTTGGTCATCTGAGCAGCTAGTTATAGAGGAACCTGCAGGGCTGGGAGAAGACTGAGATGACAAGTCACATGTGACTAATTTATAGTAATTTTGGGTGGCCACCACAAGCCTGGCCTGGCTCTGAAAACAGGATGTCAGGTCTGAGTTCTCTCCGTTGCATGGCACTGAGTCGCAGTTAAGATGGTATGAATTACAGTTGGCATCCAGCACAGGTGACGAGGAGTGGTGGAGACACCCACATGGTTTTCCAGAGGCTTCTTGAACGTGTGAGTCATAAGACATCTTGGATTCTGTTGGTGAGCTCTGCAGGTCCAGATAAAAAGCTCCTGTGTCCGGGTGGCTGCAAAATGAAGAGTCACATGAGAGGCTCCCAGAATTCAGATTGGACCTAGGGTGTCCATTCATCTTGTTATACAAGGTACTGAAATTAACCAGAATGCCATCCGAGCTGTTGCAGGAGGAGTCACTCACATAACTCACCTGCTGGTCCATCTCTGATTGGCTGGAGGCACTGTAGCATCTGCAGTGTCGCAGCGGCTCAGAACCATTACAGGTGCACTCTCTGCTCTGGAGAAAATCCTGGTTTCCCAAGTCTGTACTCTGATTCCAATCTAGAGAGAAGTTAGGACCACCATGATGATGCCAAGCCTGGTCCTCAATAATTGTTGACGATGGACCTGGGTTGCCATTGCTACCCTTCTGCAAGTCATCAGGTGAAGTCTTCTCTTCTTGTCCATCAACAAGTCCTGACATGTTGGCCAATATCCATGGTTTTACGATTGGTGGGTTATCATGGAGGTGGAATGGTGGCAAGGATAAATCCTGAAACTGAAATCCTGATTTTGGTCCACCTAATGTGCTATGCAGATGGAATGACTTCTCCCTGTCACTGCCACTCGATGTGTTACTTTCATCTTCACCGTTCAGGAGGAATGGGTTATGGCGCTTCCTAGTGATGGACCCCTGCCAATCCTCCTCCTTCTTGACAACTCTCTCTTTCACCATTGGTTCAGAAGCTTGGATTAAACTGCTGTACACCAATGAATCAGCCTGTGATAGGTCCCTTTCTGGGAGAGAGGTGGTCCTGGTAATCCCAAGGTCATTCTTGCTGTACGAGTGTGGTCTACTGGTAGTTGGACAGTACTGTCTATCTGGCACCTGGCAATGCACCAGTGGGATGTGATGCACAATCAGGGTTTCTCCAGCTAGCTTAGGTGGGCTATCCATAATGAGGCTGGTCACCTTTTAGGGCATTGGGTGTGATTACCAAGTGAAGGTAGGAGAAAGGTGGTACATAGTAAACGTGAAGATACCTAAAGGAGAAAAGGGGAGAGGGTAAATTAATCATCTACATCTCAAAAAGTCCTACCACCAAGATGGGATACACTAACCGTTCACTTCTATTCTTATTGGTATTATCTAATGTGAGAATTTAAAGTTCAAAATTCCAAAGTAAATTTAGTGTTTTGATCATGAAAAAATAAAAATTATAGACACATACTTCAAACCAGTAATATTTAATATCTGAAATAGCTCATTGGTAGGATAGGACATAACATCAATACACAAATAAATGCTCACAAACTTTCCCGTCTTGCAGTTTACACTCTGTACACCCGAAAGGCTTGCAGACAGCCTGAAAACTATACGATTGCGGCAAAGCGCACACTTCACATTGACAGAGAACCAGGCGGATGAGTGGACAAGACTGTGGTCATTTGTTTAACCCCTTCATGACATTTTACGCACCTCGATAATTTGGGATGTAGTCAATTTGTTGAAGCACTGCAGCAGCTTGGGGTCCCTCTAGTATAATGACAACCAACTCCAGGCTGAATAGCACGGGGCTGGATTCCCTAGGGAGATGGGGTCATTTTTATGTTTCGGTAATTGTGTGCGGCCCGCATTGTTCTTAAGCACAACGCGGGGAATTGAATCTCCCCATAGGGGGTTATTGTTAAGTTGGATTCAAATTGTGCTTTGGATGTATAATACAGTTTTGTACTTCTGAGCAAGTGCACAAAGCATTAGTTCTGAAACTGGTGCACATGTTGAGAATTTTAAAAAAAAGCAGCTTATGCGCTGAACAGGCAATTTGTATCCAACACAACATGACCTCCGTAGTGTTCCTCTCTGACATCCGGATCTAGTCGTGCATCAGAACTTCTCCTCGATAGTGAATTAGACTGACCTATCGGAAGCATGTATCATTACAGATAATAACAACTCTGAGTGTAGGCTGAGTTTATTGGTAGAAAATATATAGTGACATTTACCACCACTCATCTTAGTGTTGTAATTAACTGATGGTAACGACTCCAGACTCTGTATGGACAGTTTAAGTCACAGAGGGACATTAACAAGCAGAGGTACATAACAAGTGAGGTCCTAGAATCTGTTTTTGGGGTCCCATAGTTGTCCATATACTACATTCTATAGGAAACTGACGCTTTTGGGACCCCAGAACAATGGCACAATCACACTTGGGGTCACAGAATAACGGCACAATCACACTTGGGGTCACAGAATAACGGCACAATCACACTTGGGTCACAGAATAACGGCACAATCACACTTGGGGTCACAGAATAATGGCTCAATGACACTTGGGGGTCACAGAATAATGGCACAATCACACTTGGGGTCACAGAATAACGGCACAATCACACTTGGGGTCACAGAATAATGGCACAATCACACTTGGAGTCACAGAATAATGGCACAATCACACTTGGGGTCACAGAATAATGGCACAATCACACTTGGGGTCACAGAATAATGGCTCAATGACACTTGGAGTCACAGAATAATGGCTCAATGACACTTGGGGGTCACAGAATAATGGCACAATCACACTTGGGGGTCACAGAATAATGGCACAATCACACTTGGGGTTATAGAATAATGGCTCAATGACACTGGGGGTCACAGGATAATGGCTCAATGACACTGGGGGTCACAGAATAATGGCTCAATGACACTGGGGGTCACAGAATAATGGCACAATCACACTTGGGGTTATAGAATAATGGCTCAATGACACTGGGGTTCACAGGATAATGGCTCAATGACACTGGGGGTCACAGAATAATGGCTCAATGACACTGGGGGTCACAGAATAATGGCACAATCTCACTTGGGGTCACAGAATAATGGCACAATCACACTTGGAGTCACAGGATAATGGCACAATCACATTTAGGGTCACTTAAAAATAAACTCTGTTCTGTTGTACAGAATATGTTCATGCACATTTGCGTTCAATGTACATTTCTGTTGCATTGTGAGGTTTTTGGGGAGCTGCTTGTTCTATTTTAGTACAATCAAAGCACTTGAAAAAGACCATTGATGTCTATAGGGGTCACTGTGTACATACCCCCTAGGGGTTAACACAAGCGACTTCACCAGCATTGTGCTGTATTTTTCCCATTACTATTTATGTCCCATTAATTTCAGTGGAGTTGTGTGCTACACATAGGAGCCTGATTTATCTTTATTGTGAACACAACGTTCGTTTTAAATAAACGCATATAACTTGTACGTATTCAAATCCAAGCGAATCTTAAGATACTTTTCCAATGTTTTTTGGCATAAAATAACCAAATTTAGTGCTCCACCTGTTTCTTGGATAAGTAATGTAATTGTAAATCTAATAAATAATCGAAAAAACAGTTTAATTCCTGGTAGGTAGGCCTTCATTAATTCTACACACAAACCAGGTTGTCTTCCTCTCCATCTATGCATATTGGCAATGCAGCCATCATCTTTGGGTGTATATTACACCCTACACTTATAGTTAAATATCTAAAGAAATGGACCAAGGCAGTTTGGTTTCTGTCTCTATAGCCCCCCCGCCCTCCACTTGTGGTTGAATAGAAAAGAAGCAGCCTGCATAGACTGGGCAATATAAAAATAAATGGACCAAGGTAGTTTGGTGGCTATCTATGCCCACCCCCTCCGCCCTCCACTTGTAGTTGAATAGAAAAAAAGCAGCCTGGATAGACTGAACAATATAAAAAATAAATGGACCAAGGTAGTTTGGTATCTGTCTGCATCAGATCCCCTCTCCACTAGGAGTAGAATAGAAAAAAAGGAGCCTGGATAGACTGAACAATATAAAAAATAAATGGACCAAGGTAGTTTGGTGGCTGTCTATGACCCCCCCAACCTCCACTTGTAGTTGAATAGAAAAAAAGCAGCCTGCATAGACTGTAGAATTAGAATATTAAAAGAAATGGACAAAGGCAGTATGGTATCTGTCTGCATCATCAACATCATCATTAGCGCCCTCGTCGCCAACACAAATCTCCCCCTCATCCTCTTCTAATTACAAAGTGGCATCCTTAATTTGTGTATCACCGGCTACACTCGGGCTGTTCAGGCACACATCAGCAGTATGGGTACACTAACAGAATGCTCACGATTAGACATCCCACTGTTGGATGGACTCTCCACAGGGATTGGTGTCATTTGTGATTCAGAGCAAACATTATCCTCTAATGCCTTACTGTTATCTTGCAGCTCGGCTTTGACGCGTGACAGTAGTTGTGCACCACTTGTAGGCTTGGTAACATTTTTGGATCTGCCACTAATAGAGAAAGGTGAAGGCCTCATTCTCTCTTTGCCACTGCGTGTGTAGAATGGCATGTTGGCAATTTTTTTTTTTTTCGGCACTTAACTTTTCCTTAGTTACACTTCTTTTTCACTTCAACACAGTAAATTTTTTTGGGGGGTGTGTTTTTTTGACTGATTTCAAAAGACTATGTAGTTTGACATCGTCTTGCCCAGATGACGTACTGGGAACACTACCATAAGGATTGGTGACAGAACCTGGTTGCTCATTCTGCTACAAATTGTTTTAGATACTGCTGACAAATATGACCTTGAACAGCCAGAAATATTAATGCAAAAGAATGGGAGACACCCCAAAAGCACTTGGAGTGCTAAATATTATTTTTTTTAGACTGCTGAAAAATAGTTCTTTTGACAGCCAGAAATATTAATGCAAAAGAATGGGGGACACCCCAAAAGCACTTGGAGTGCTAAAAATTATTTTTAAGATTGCTGACAAACAGGACTTTTGACAGCCAGAAATATTAATGCAAAAGAATGGGGGACACCCAAAAAGCACTTGGGAGTGCTAAAAATTATTTTTCAGATTGCTGACACCCCAAAGCACTTGTAGTGCCAAATATTGGAAAAAAAAAGACTTATCTATCCTCCTCTCTTCTCTATCAATTGTTATCAGAATTGTAATCAGAATTGTATTCTCTGTTCCTGGTCTAATCAGCCTGTGACCTAACCCTGCTCTCTCCCTCTGTCAAATGGCGATGGATTGCTGTGGAGGCGTGTATTTATAATTTTCAAGTATCGCGAGAACCGAGCCCTGAGATCCGACGACGTCACAATGACGTTCGGACTCGATTTGGAATCCGAATGGGCGGGAGAGTACCGAGCCGGCCGGCTCGGCTCGGTACTCAGATAGGCAAAGTTCGGGTGGGTTCGGTCCTCGGGGACCCGAGCCCGCCCTTCTCTAATCAGCACTGACACCTGCCCTGTAGCTGGTGCAATTGATACGGCTAAAAAACACAGAGCTAAGAGATGACCTGAACTTGAATTGGCTGCATCTGCATTTACTGTACATTGCCTATGCTCGCCCGCTAGTTTCCACCACTGTTCAGCCCTTCAAGTCGGAAACAGGGGTGGGAACATTAATTGCATGCAACTGCGTTGACTGGCGTAAGTTTCTGGCGCATACGAAGAGCTTTTTCAAGCAAGATATCATCATCATCATCAAATTTATATAGCGCCACTAATTCCGCAGCGCTGTACAGAGAACTCATTCACATCAGTCCCTGCCCCATTGGAACTTACAGTCTAAATTCTCTAACACACACACAGATAGAGGGAGAGACTAGGGTCAATATGATAACAGCCAATTAACCTACCAGTATGTTTTTGGAGTGTGGGAGGAAACCGGAGCACCCGGAGGAAACCCACGCAAACACGGGGAGAACATACAAACTCCACACAGATAAGGCCATGGTCGGGAATTGAACTCATGACCCTAGTGCGGTGAGGCAGAAGTGCTAACCACTGAGCCACCGTGCTGCCCTATAGATATATATATATATGGCAGACAAATGGATTTATCTCCGCAGATGAACCAGGCCCAGAAAGTCCAATGAAATGTTAGAATCTGCTTATAATGCTGAGTAGCTATTGGTACTGCTGAACAACTGATTAATCTCACTCTGCAGCAGACATGTGCATCATCTCTTATGTTTTTTGTTTATATTTCCAAGGATTAAGCGTGATAAGACCTCCAGACCTTTTTTGGCTTCTCCGCATACGTGTATGGGGGAACCACGGACAACTGCCTTTGCATAGAGGAGCCTATTTTTCAAGTACCATTAAGATATATTATTAAGGACTCAGCAAATTATGTCTCTATTAATCTCTACTGTGACATTACAGTAGAGTTCTCTGCGGCTACTGTTACAAGTATTATCCTAGTCAGCGAATATAAGTGTCACTCACTGGAGTGAGATCAAAGTCATTTTCTACACGTGTTGCTCCCTGATGAAGTCTTCTAAACAAAGCGAGTAGTGTGAAAGTTCTGCTGTACCTTCAGCTCTGTAACAGGTGTAACAGTCCTACAGCCGCCCTCCTGCAGCTCTATGCGGATCTTCACCGGCAGAGAACCTCACCCTGGAAACTAAGGAGATAAACTGTGTTTATTAAAATGTTTTTCTCCTCTGATTTGGGAATAAAACATTATTTAATAGTTCTATGATATCATTGTCCCATATTTTTACTTCCTATTATAATTATTGTTATTATTATCGTTTCTTTAAATAGCGCTAAACATTTGTAATCATTCGCTTCCCCTTGGAGCTTGCAATCTAAATTTTCTACCACACATACACACACACACACATACAAACATACACACATACACACACACACACACAGACTATGATACATTTTTGTCATTATGATCAATGTAAACTATACACCGCACACATTTGCTGTTCTATATTCTTGACACTTGCTAGTCCCCCTTATGTCACAATGTCAGATAAATTCAAAATGCATATTTGGTACATTGATTTATTTATATTATTATGGGAACACTATTCAAAAAAGTGTATCACCATCTATGTGGCTCTGTCTTACTTTTACAGCTTTTACATATGAATATATATAATATAATATATTACATAATATAGCAGTGGAACGGGAAGCTGGACAAAATGCGTTGGGTCACTGCACATGCTCAGCAGTAGTGTTAGATGACCATCCGTGATATTACTACAAAAATCATTTCTCTAATAATCTCTACCAGAAATCATCCATTTTGAGAAATAAAATGAGCTGTAAGTATGATCTTAGTCACTGACCACAAGTGTCACTCACTGGAGTGTGATCTATGTGTGCTATAAGGAACGATGTCTGTTTCTCATCAATAGTTTTCTAGCCACAATAACCCCGAGATAGAAGTTACAATAGTTCATTCCACATCAGAGAGGTGAACACACTAATAGCTGAGAATAATGACAATGTGAGTCTTAGCATCATCCTCAGACACGTTATTGGTTTAAACAACTAGTTACCCTAATCTTGCTCAATAACTCACCCATGTTGGGGCGAGAGCCCAGCACCTCATGTGTGACATTCATGATAAGTAGAAACAGACTGAAGCACTCGGCCAGGAATAGATCATGACAGCAACAACAGTCATTCACAGCCAAGTCCAGCCCAGCCGAGCGAGTGAGTGAGTAAGACACAGCAGACCCCACAGCCAGGAACTAGGACTGATATATACACCCAGCTGAGACAGTGTCCAGTACACAACAGACCCCACATCCAGGAACTAGGACTGATATATACACCCAGCTGAGACAGTGTCCAGTACACAACAGACCCCACATCCAGGAACTAGGACTGATATATACACCCAGCTGAGACAGTGACCACTACAGAACAGGCCCCACATCCAGGACCTAGGACTGATATATACATGCAGCTGAGACAGTGACCAGTACAGAACAGACCCCACATCCAGGAACTAGGACTGATATATACATGCAGCTGAGATAGTGACCACTACAGAACAGACCCCACATCCAGGAACTAGGACTGATATATACACCCAGCTGAGATAGTGACCAGTACAGAACACACTTCACATCCAGGAACTAGGACTGATATATACACCCAGCTGAGATAGTGACCAGTACAGAACAGACTTCACATCCAGGAACTAGGACTGATATATACACCCAGCTGAGATAGTGACCAGTACACAACAGACCCCACATCCAGGAACTAGGACTGATATAAACACCCAGCTGAGACAGTGTCCAGTACAGAACAGACCCCACATCCAGGAACTAGGACTGATATATACACCCAGCTGAGATAGTGACCAGTACAGAACAGACCCCACATCCAGGAACTAGGACTGATATATACACCCAGCTGAGACAGTGTCCAGTACAGAACAGACCTCACATCCAGGAACTAGGACTGATATATACACCCAGCTGAGATAGTGACCAGTACAGAACAGACCTCACATCCAGGAACTAGGACTGATATATACACCCAGCTGAGATAGTGACCACTACAGAACAGACCTCACATCCAGGAACTAGGACTGATATATACACCCAGCTGAGATAGTGACCAGTACAGAACAGACCTCACATCCAGGAACTAGGACTGATATATACACCCAGCTGAGATAGTGACCAGTACAGAACAGACCCCACATCCAGGAACTAGGACTGATATATACACCCAGCTGAGATAGTGACCAGTACACAACAGACCCCACATCCAGGAACTAGGACTGATATATACACCCAGCTGAGTACAGAGACAGGAGAAAAACACAAGTGAAGGAAATATTTGCACATCTATAATTCACATTCTATGATAGGAAACTTGCTCACTAATCGGTAGAAATGTGAGACAATAACACGTGTGCAATATACATTACATGAGACACAATGTGAGTCATGAGAAAGCGGTTAGTTCACCCAGTCACCTTATACATAAGTCACCTGTGTTGCCTCTGACATGCTGGAACTTGTAGGTCAACAGCAGCCGGTGAGACAGGAGCTGCCCTACACAGACCTGATTCTTTATATAATATTATGTGTGTTTAACACATGGGGTATCCAGACGGTCTAGACACACACAGATGAGGCCTGAGATACAGTGTAACATCTGCAATAATTCCAATGAATCCACATATTTCATGTGTCTAAATTTACATGTAAGTCTTTTAATATAGATATAATACTGTAATCATCCAACCAGTCTCTGTTTACATTTTGGATGTTGTGTTTAATGAAGAATAATTACCCTGTGAGGTCAGCAATGCTTACCATTGTGCTATCTATGCTGTCTGACCGCCCCATGTCTCCACTATATACAACATTCTCCCAGTTCTCTCTGAACAATAAAACAAATAGGTTCATATTGTATCTGTTAGATCAGGCTCCTGTATATTATATAGAATCCACCCTTACTGCCCCCTTCACACTGACTGTCCCCCTCTGTGTCATCATCATTTTATAAAATAAATGAACAGATCGTAATATTATAATCATTAATAAAAATATATGTTTACATTTTTTAATTTTTTTTACATTATATACATAAATCAGGATGTCCTTAGCGTGTACTGTACATAAAATGCAATTAGATAGTTTCTCTTACTCGCAAACACATGTTCTGGGCAGACATCCATGTAGTCATACAGCTAAAAGTCATGTACGTGCAGGTAGCGCCTTATATCTATCCACCCGCTCCCGGCCCCGTTACACCCTTCAAGTCATAGGCAGTTGTCAGTGTCAGTTGCGCTCAGACATGAATTGCATTCACTGGCGTAAGACCCGCTCTGGTGCCCGCACAGAGTACACAAGACACAGCACACACACATGGACTTACATGTGAAGACGAGTCAGTCCCTGCATGTTTAGACCACGTCAATGTTCCTGTGCTACAGTACGTGTGCTGCGGGGTGTAACTGTGTGACCGTGTGTAATGTGGATGTATTTTTAGAATGAATGTATGATTTGTGTGTGTTTCTGTGGGAAGTTGAATTACTGTAACTAAGTGTTTAGTATATAGAGGTATAGTGGAGAAGCCGTAATATAATGTATATTACAGAGGGTTTACAGATTCTGTATTCTATGCCGTATGTCAGATACACACGCAGCATTCCTGCCACGCAAACCGAGCGCCAATCTATAGGATCACGGCTCAGCCTGAGCTTCAATCTGTTGGACCACAGCTCAGTCTGAGCGCCAAACTATAGGATCATGGCTCAGTCTGAGTGCCAAACTATAGGATCATGACTCAGCCCGAGCGCCAAACTATAGGATCACAGCTCAGTCCAAGCGCCAAACTATAGGATCATGGCTCAGTCTGAGTGCAAAACTATAGGATCATGGCTCAGCCTGAGCGCCAAATTATAGGATCATAGCTCAGTCTGAGCGCCAAACTATAGGATCATGGCTCAGTCTGAGCGCCAAACTATAGGATCATGACTCAGCCCGAGCGCCAAACTATAGGATCATGGCTCAGCCTGAGCGCCAAACTATAAGATAATAGCTCAGTCTGAGCGCCAAACTATAGGATCATGGCTCAGCCTGAGTGTCAAACTATAGGATCATGGCTCAGTCTGAGCGCCAAAATATAGAATCATGACTCAGCCTGAACGCCAAACTTTAAGATCATCATCATCATCAACATTTATTTATATAGCGCCAGCAAATTCCGTAGCGCTTTACAATTGGGAACAAACATTAATAAGACAATACTGGGTAATACATACAGACAGAGAGGTAAGAGAACCCTGCTCGAAAGCTTACAATCTATAGGACAATGGGAGTTAGAAACACAAGGGCATGTGCTACATTATATTGCACAATGGACCAGCTAGACTGCAAAGGTAAAAGTACTGAGTGGGCTGTGTGTGTTGCAATGTTGGTCAGAAGGTTGTTGTCTTGCGTTAGCAGTGTAGAGGATGGCAATAGGGTAATCTAGGGAAATTAAGATGATGGTTGAGGAATATCATAACCTTGTCTGAAGAGGTGGGTTTTCAGTGAACGCTTGAAGGTTTGAAGACTAGAGGAAAGTCTTACTGTGCGAGGGAGGGAATTCCACAAAGTAGGTGCAGCTCGGAAAAAATCCTGTAACCGAGAATGGGAGGATGTGATCAGAGTGGAGGAGAGACGTAGATCTTGTGCAGAACGGAGGTGTCGAGTAGGGAGATATTTCGAGACAAGTGAGGAAATGTATGTCGGTGCAATTTTGTTGATGGCCTTGTATGTTAGTAGAAGAATTTTATATTGGATTCGTTGAAATACAGGCAGCCAATGTAGAAACTGACAGAGTGGCTCAGCAGAGGAATAACGGTTTGTAAGAAAAATCAGTCTAGCCGCTGCGTGCAAAATAGATTGTAGGGGTTCAAGTCTGCCTTTGGGAAGACCAGTAAGGAGGGAATTGCAATAGTCGATGCGGGAGATGATGAGTGCATGAATTAATGTTTTTGCGGTGTCTTGTGTCAGATATGTGCGTATTCTGGAAATGTTCTTTAGGTGTATGTAACATGATTTAGATATAGAGTTGATGTGGGGAATAAACGACAGTTTTGAATCAAGGATTACACCTAGGCAACGAACTTGCGGGGTGGGATTTATGGTCATGTTATCGACAGAAATAGAAATGTCAGGCAGGAAGCTTCTGTTCTTGGGTGGGAATATTAGTAATTCAGTTTTTGAAAGATTGAGTTTGAGTTGGCGAGAAGACATCCAAGATGAAATGGCAGAAAGACAGTCAGTAACGCGAGACAACACAGATGGTGAAAGATCAGGAGAGGATAGATAAATTTGTGTATCATCCGCATAGAGATGATACTGAAATCCAAAGGAGCTTATTCGTTTTCCAAGAGAAGTGGTGTAGATAGAGAATAGCAGAGGACCTAGGACTGAGCCTTGTGGAACTCCAACTGATAAAGGAAGCGGAGCAGAGGTGGATCCAGAGAAATTAACACTGAAAGATCGATTAGATAGGTAGGATGAGAACCAAGATAGGACAGTGCCTTCAAGACCTAGGGATTGCAGTGTTTGTATGAGGAGAGAGTGGTCAACAGTGTCAAATGCAGCAGAGAGATCCAGGAAAATTAGAAGAGAGTATTGGTTATTATTTTTTGCTGTGATCAAATCATTGACAACTTTGGTCAGCGCCGTCTCTGTGGAGTGTTGAGAGCGAAAGCCTGACTGAAGAGGATCATGGCTCAGTCTGAGCGCCAAACTATAAGATCATGGCTCAGTCTGAGCGCCAAACTATAAGATCATGGCTCAGTCTGAGCGCCAAACTATAGGATTATGGCTCAGTCTGAGAGCCAAACTATAGAATCATGACTCAGCCTGAACGCCAAACTATGAGATCATGGCTCATGCCTAACGCTAAACTATAGGATCATGGTTCGGGCCGAGCGCCAAACTATAGGATCATGGCTCAGCCCGAGAGCCAAACTATAGGATCATGGCTCAGCCCGAGCGCCAAAATATAGAATCATGACTCAGCCTGAACGCCAAACTATAAGATCATGGCTCAGCCCGAGCACCAAACCATAGGATCATGGCTTAGTCTGAGCGCCAAACTATAGGGTCATGGCTCAGCCTGAGCGTCAAACTATAGAATCATGGCTCAGTGTGAGCGCCAAACTATAGGATCATGGCTCAGCTGGAGCACCAAACTATAGGATCATGGCTCAGCCTGAGCACCATACTAAAGGATCATGGCTCAGCCCGAGCGCCAAACTAAAGGATCATGGCTCAGTCCAAGCTTCAAACTATAGGATCATGGCTCAGCCTGAGCACCAAACTATAGGATCATGGCTCAGCCCGAGCACCAAACTAAAGGATCATGGCTCAGCCCAAGCTTCAAACTATAGGATAGTGGCTCAGACCGTGCACCAAACTATAGGATCATGGCTCAGCCCGAGCACCAAACTATAGGATCATGGCTCAGCCCGAGCGCCAAACTATAGAATCATGGCTCAGTCTGAGCGTCAAACTATAGGATCATGGCTCAGGCCTAGCGCCAAACTATAGGATTATGGCTCAGGCCTAGCGCCAAACTATAGGATCATGGCTCAGACCAAGCGCCAAACTAAAGGATCATGGCTCAGTACAAGCTTCAAACTATAGGATCATGGCTCAGCCCGAGCACCAAAGTATAGGATCATGACTCAGCCCGAGCACCAAACTATAGGATCATGGCTCAGTCTGAGCACCAAACTATAGGATCATGGCTCAGCCCGAGCACCAAACTATAGGATCATGGCTCAGTCTGAGCACCAAACTATAGGATCATGGCTCAGCCCGAGCGCCAAAATATAAAATCATGACTCAGCCTGAACGCCAAACTATGAGATCATGGCTCATGCCCAACACTAAAATATAGGATCATGGTTCAGGCCGAGCGCCAAACTATAGGATCATGGCTCAGCCCGAGCGCCAAACTACAGGATCATGGCTCAGACCAAGCGCCAAACAATAGGATCATGGCTCAGCCCGAGCGCCAAACTATAGGATCATGGCTCAGTCTGAGCGCCAAACTATAGAATCATGACTCAGCCTGAACGCCAAACTATGAGATCATGGCTCATGCCTAACGCTAAACTATAGGATCATTGTTCAGGCCGAGCGCCAAACTATAGGATCGTGGCTCAGCCTGAGCGCCAAACTACAGGATCATGGCTCAGCCCAAGCGCCAAACTATAGGATCATGGCTCAGCCCGAGCGCCAAACTACAGGATCATGGCTCAGCCTGAGTGCCAAACTATAGGATCATGGCTCAGCCCGAGCACCAAACTATAGGATCATGGCTCAGTCTGAGTGCCAAACTATAAGGTCAAGGCTCAGTCTGAGTGTCAAACTATAGGATCATGGCTCAGTCTGAGCGCCAAACTATAGGATCATGGCTCAGCCCGAGCACCAAACTATAGGATCATGGCTCAGCCCGAGCACCAAACTATAGGATCATGGCTCAGCCTGAACGCCAAACTATGAGATCATGGCTCATGCCTAACGCTAAACTATAGGATCATGGTTCAGGCCGAGCGCCAAACTATAGGATCATGGCTTAGCCCGAGCGCCAAACTATAGGATCATGGCTCAGCCCGAGCGCCAAACTATAGGAACATGGCTCAGCCTGAGTGCCAAACTATAGGACCATGGCTCAGCCCGAGCACCAAACTATAGGATCATGGCTCATTCTGAGCACCAAACTATAGGGTCATGGCTCAGCCTGAGCGTCAAACTATAGAATCATGGCTCAGTGTGAGCGCCAAACTATAGGGTCAAGACTCAGTCTGAGCGTCAAACTATAGGATTATGGCTCAGTCTGAGCGCCAAAATATAGGGATCATGGCTCAGCCTGAGCGTCAAACTATAGGATCATGGCTCAGTCTGAGCGCCAAAATATAGAATCAGGGCTCAGCCCGAGCGCCAAAATATAGAATCATGACTCAGCCTGAACGCCAAACTATAAGATCATGGCTCAGTCTGAGCGCCAAACTATAAGATCATGGCTCAGCCTGAACGCCAAACTATAAGATCATGGCTCATGCCTAACGCTAAACTATAGGATCATGGTTCAGGCCGAGCGCCAAACTATAGGATCGTGGCTCAGCCTGAGCGCCAAACTACAGGATCATGGCTCAGCCCAAGCGCCAAACTATAGGATCATGGCTCAGCCCGAGCGCCAAACTACAGGATCATGGCTCAGCCTGAGTGCCAAACTATAGGATAATGGCTCAACCCGAGCACCAAACTATAGGATCATGGCTCAGTCTGAGCGCCAAACTATAGAGTCAAGGCTCAGTCTGAGCGTCAAACTATAGGATCATGGCTCAGTCTGAGCGCCAAACTATAGGATCATGGCTCAGCCCGAGCACCAAACTATAGGATCATGGCTCAGCGCGAGCACCAAACTATAGGATCATGGCTCAGTTTGAGCGCCAAACTATAGAATCATGACTCAGCCTGAACGCCAAACTATGAGATCATGGCTCATGCCTAACGCTAAACTATAGGATCATGGTTCAGGCCGAGCGCCAAACTATAGGATCATGGCTCAGCCCGAGCGCCAAACTATAGGATCATGGCTCAGCCCGAGCGCCAAACTATAGGAACATGGCTCAGCCTGAGCGCCAAACTATAGGACCATGGCTCAGCCCGAGCACCAAACTATAGGATCATGGCTCATTCTGAGCACCAAACTATAGGGTCATGGCTCAGCCTGAGCTTCAAACTATAGAATCATGGCTCAGTGTGAGCGCCAAACCATAGGGTCAAGGCTCAGTCTGAGCGTCAAACTATAGGATCATGGCTCAGTCTGAGCGCCAAACTATAGGGATCATGGCTCAGCCCGAGTGCCAAAATATAGAATCATGGCTCAGTCTGAGCGCCAAACTATAGGATTATGGCTCAGTCTGAGAGCCAAACTATAGAATCATGGCTCAGTCTGAGCGTCAAACTATAGGATCATGGCTCAGGCCTAGCGCCAAACTATAGGATTATGGCTCAGGCCTAGCGCCAAACTATAGGATCATGGCTCAGACCAAGCGCCAAACTAAAGGATCATGGCTCAGTACAAGCTTCAAACTATAGGATCATGGCTCAGCCCGAGCACCAAAGTATAGGATCATGACTCAGCCCGAGCACCAAACTATAGGATCATGGCTCAGTCTGAGCACCAAACTATAGGATCATGGCTCAGCCCGAGCACCAAACTATAGGATCATGGCTCAGTCTGAGCACCAAACTATAGGATCATGGCTCAGCCCGAGCGCCAAAATATAAAATCATGACTCAGCCTGAACGCCAAACTATGAGATCATGGCTCATGCCCAACACTAAAATATAGGATCATGGTTCAGGCCGAGCGCCAAACTATAGGATCATGGCTCAGCCCGAGCGCCAAACTACAGGATCATGGCTCAGACCAAGCGCCAAACAATAGGATCATGGCTCAGCCCGAGCGCCAAACTATAGGATCATGGCTCAGTCTGAGCGCCAAACTATAGAATCATGACTCAGCCTGAACGCCAAACTATGAGATCATGGCTCATGCCTAACGCTAAACTATAGGATCATTGTTCAGGCCGAGCGCCAAACTATAGGATCGTGGCTCAGCCTGAGCGCCAAACTACAGGATCATGGCTCAGCCCAAGCGCCAAACTATAGGATCATGGCTCAGCCCGAGCGCCAAACTACAGGATCATGGCTCAGCCTGAGTGCCAAACTATAGGATCATGGCTCAGCCCGAGCACCAAACTATAGGATCATGGCTCAGTCTGAGTGCCAAACTATAAGGTCAAGGCTCAGTCTGAGTGTCAAACTATAGGATCATGGCTCAGTCTGAGCGCCAAACTATAGGATCATGGCTCAGCCCGAGCACCAAACTATAGGATCATGGCTCAGCCCGAGCACCAAACTATAGGATCATGGCTCAGCCTGAACGCCAAACTATGAGATCATGGCTCATGCCTAACGCTAAACTATAGGATCATGGTTCAGGCCGAGCGCCAAACTATAGGATCATGGCTTAGCCCGAGCGCCAAACTATAGGATCATGGCTCAGCCCGAGCGCCAAACTATAGGAACATGGCTCAGCCTGAGCGCCAAACTATAGGACCATGGCTCAGCCCGAGCACCAAACTATAGGATCATGGCTCATTCTGAGCACCAAACTATAGGGTCATGGCTCAGCCTGAGCGTCAAACTATAGAATCATGGCTCAGTGTGAGCGCCAAACTATAGGGTCAAGACTCAGTCTGAGCGTCAAACTATAGGATTATGGCTCAGTCTGAGCGCCAAAATATAGGGATCATGGCTCAGCCTGAGCGTCAAACTATAGGATCATGGCTCAGTCTGAGCGCCAAAATATAGAATCAGGGCTCAGCCCGAGCGCCAAAATATAGAATCATGACTCAGCCTGAACGCCAAACTATAAGATCATGGCTCAGTCTGAGCGCCAAACTATAAGATCATGGCTCAGCCTGAACGCCAAACTATAAGATCATGGCTCATGCCTAACGCTAAACTATAGGATCATGGTTCAGGCCGAGCGCCAAACTATAGGATCGTGGCTCAGCCTGAGCGCCAAACTACAGGATCATGGCTCAGCCCAAGCGCCAAACTATAGGATCATGGCTCAGCCCGAGCGCCAAACTACAGGATCATGGCTCAGCCTGAGTGCCAAACTATAGGATAATGGCTCAACCCGAGCACCAAACTATAGGATCATGGCTCAGTCTGAGCGCCAAACTATAGAGTCAAGGCTCAGTCTGAGCGTCAAACTATAGGATCATGGCTCAGTCTGAGCGCCAAACTATAGGATCATGGCTCAGCCCGAGCACCAAACTATAGGATCATGGCTCAGCGCGAGCACCAAACTATAGGATCATGGCTCAGTTTGAGCGCCAAACTATAGAATCATGACTCAGCCTGAACGCCAAACTATGAGATCATGGCTCATGCCTAACGCTAAACTATAGGATCATGGTTCAGGCCGAGCGCCAAACTATAGGATCATGGCTCAGCCCGAGCGCCAAACTATAGGATCATGGCTCAGCCCGAGCGCCAAACTATAGGAACATGGCTCAGCCTGAGCGCCAAACTATAGGACCATGGCTCAGCCCGAGCACCAAACTATAGGATCATGGCTCATTCTGAGCACCAAACTATAGGGTCATGGCTCAGCCTGAGCTTCAAACTATAGAATCATGGCTCAGTGTGAGCGCCAAACCATAGGGTCAAGGCTCAGTCTGAGCGTCAAACTATAGGATCATGGCTCAGTCTGAGCGCCAAACTATAGGGATCATGGCTCAGCCCGAGTGCCAAAATATAGAATCATGGCTCAGTCTGAGCGCCAAACTATAGGATTATGGCTCAGTCTGAGAGCCAAACTATAGAATCATGACTCAGCCTGAACGCCAAACTATAGGATCATGGCTCAACCCGAGCGCCAAAATATAGAATCATGACTCAGTCTGAACGCCAAACTATAAGATCATGGCTCAGTCTGAGCGCCAAACTATAGGATTATGGCTCAGTCTGAGCGCCAAACTATAGAATCATGACTCAGCCTGAACGCCAAACTATGAGAGCATGGCTCATGCCTAATGCTAAACTATAGGATCATGGTTCAGGCCGAGCGCCAAACTATAGGATCATGGCTCAGCCCGAGCGAAAAACTATAGGATCATGGCTCAGCCTGAGCGCCAAACTATAGGATCATGGCTCAGCCTGAGCTTCAAACTATAGGATCATGGCTCAGTCCAAGCTTAAAACTATAGGATCATGGCTCAGCCCGTGCACCAAACTATAGGATCATGGCTCAGCCCGAGCACCAAACTAAAGGATCATGGCTCAGCCCGAGCGCCAAACTATAGGATCATGGCTCAGCCCGAGCGGCAAACTATAGGATCATGGCTCAGGCCTAGCGCCAAACTATAGAATCATGGCTCAGTCTGAGCGTCAAACTATAGGATCATGGCTCAGGCCTAGCGCCAAACTATAGGATCATGGCTCAGCCCGAGCACCAAACTAAAGGATCATGGCTCAGCCCGACCACCAAACTAAAGGATCATGGCTCAGCCCGAGCGGCAAACTATAGGATCATGGCTCAGGCCTAGCGCCAAACTATAGAATCATGGCTCAGTCTGAGCGTCAAACTATAGGATCATGGCTCAGGCCTAGCGCCAAACTATAGGATTATGGCTCAGGCCTAGCGCCAAACTATAGGATCATGCCTCAGTCTGGGCGCCAAACTATAGAATCATGACTCAGCCTGAACGCCAAACTATGAGAGCATGGCTCATGCCTAACGCTAAACTATAGGATCATGGTTCAGGCCAAGCACCAAACTATAGGATCATAGCTCAGCCCGAGCGCCAAACTATAGGATCATGGCTCAGCCCGAGCGCCAAACTATAGGATCATGGCTCAGCCCGAGCGCCAAACTATAGGAACATGGCTCAGCCTGAGCGCCAAACTATAGGACCATGACTCAGCCCGAGCACCAAACTATAGGATCATGGCTCATTCTGAGCGCCAAACTATAGGGTCATGGCTCAGCCTGAGCGTCAAACTATAGAATCATGGCTCAGTGTGAGCACCAAACTATAGGATCATGGCTCAGCCCGAGCACTAAACTATAGGATCATGGCTCAGCCCGAGCACCAAACTAAAGGATCATGGCTCAGCCCAAGCGCCAAACTAAAGTATCATGGCTCAGTCCAAGCTTCAAACTATATGATCATGGCTCAGCCCGTGCACCAAACTATAGGATCATGGCTCAGCCCGAGCACCAAACTAAAGGATCATGGCTCAGCCCGAGCGCCAAACTATAGGATCATGGCTCAGCCCGAGCACCAAACTAAAGGATCATGGCTCAGCCCAAGCGCCAAACTATAGGATCATGGCTCAGCCCGAGCGCCAAACTATAGGATCATGGCTCAGGCCTAGCGCCAAACTATAGGATCATGGCTCAGGCCTAGCGCCAAACTATAGGATCATGGCTCAGCCCGAGCGCCAAACTAAAGGATCATGGCTCAGTCCAAGCTTCAAACTATAGGATCATGGCTCAGCCCGAGCACCAAACTATAGGATCATGGCTCAGCCCGAGCACCAAACTATAGGATCATGGCTCAGTCTGAGCACCAAACTATAGGATCATGGCTCAGCCCGAGCACCAAACTATAGAATCATGGCTCAGTCTGAGCATCAAACTATAGGATCATGGCTCAGCCCGAGCGCCAAAATATAGAATCATGACTCAGCCTGAACGCCAAACTATAAGATCATGGCTCAGTCTAAACGCCAAACTATAGGATTATGCCTCAGTCTGAGCGCCAAACTATAGGATTATGGCTCAGCCTGAGCACCAAACTATAGGATCATGGCTCAGCCCGAGCACCAACCTATAGGATCATGGCTCAGCCCGAGCACCAAACTATAGGATCATGGCTCAGTCCGTGCACCAAACTATAGGACCATGGCTCAGCCCGAGCACCAAACTATAGGACCATGGCTCAGCCCGAGCACCAAACTATAGGATCATGGCTCAGACCAAGAGGCAAACTATAGGATCATGGCTCAGTCCGTGCACCAAACTATAGGACCATGGCTCAGCCCGAGCACCAAACTATAGGACCATGGCTCAGCCCGAGCACCAAACTATAGGATCATGGCTCAGACCAAGAGGCAAACTATAGGATCAGAGTCCAGTGTGACCACACTTGCTACAATATCAGGTATATTGTCAATTATTCCTGCATATATTGCAGAGTGTATGGTCGACATTAAACATCAACATTTGCCATTTGACCCATTAGGAGCTTTGTCACTTTTTCATACCACTTACCACTGTATGCTTTACTATAATGCCATATACTGCCAATGTGTAATGATACCACTGTATACTGTACTGTGATACCATATACTGCACAGGTGTAATGACACCACTGTATGCTGTACTGTGATACTATATACTGAACAGGTGTAATGACACCACTGTATGCTGTACTGTGATACTATATACTGAACAGGTGTAATGACACCACTGTATGCTGTACTGTGATACTATATGCTGAACAGGTGTAATGACACCACTGTATGCTGTACTGTGATACTATATACTGAACAGGTGTAATGACACCACTGTATGCTGTACTGTGATACCATATACTGCCCAGGTGTAATGACACCACTGTATGCTGTACTGTGATACTATATACTGCCCAGGTGTAATGACATCACTGTATGCTGTACTGTGATACCATATACTGCCTGGTGTAATGACACCACTGTGTGCTGTACTGTGATACCATATACTGCCCTAGTGTAATGACACCACTGTACAGTTATGGTACATTAGTATAACACACTGTGGTTGGAGGAGAATGAATGATAACATACTACTGTGTCTCTTACATTTGGCCACGTGCCCACACACCTTAGTTTAAAAACAATAGAACATGTTATACAAAGCCAAGAACACCAAACACGTCTACAAATCCCTAAATAGTGTTAGGATACAATGAAATAGGATTTAGGAGATAAAAAGCCGGTGCTGGGTATATCCCCACATCTATAAGGATAACAGGGAGGGTGGATGATGTTATTTATGTAATGGAGGTCTGATACCTGTACAGATATTTATATTGCTGCAGTTGGGGTTGTGTTTAGTGCTACAGGGCAACTTGCAAGTAAGACATTCATCTCAGGATGGCAGAATTTTTTTTATGGATAAATACTTTGTTTTCAGTGGGCAATTCTTAGAAAATATTTTTTTTTTATATATATTTGTCTATTTTTAAACTTTTTATTTTATTTTAGTCACTTAGTGGAACTGAAAGCCCAAGTGTCCTTGCTAGCCGGCCATCTGGGTCATCCAAGCGCACATCCCTTGAGAGTGGCCACACACCAGTAAGCTAAGCCTTAACCCTCCCGGTCAGTATTGTTATGTTACGGTGGCAAAGTAGTTAGTACTGCTGCCTCACTGTGTTGGGGTCATGGGTTAGATACTAAACGATTCCTGATCTGCGTGGAGTTTGCACGTTCTCCCCGTGTTTGTCTGAGTTTTCTCTGGCTGTTCCCACAGTTTGACTGCTGACGAAATACCTGTGCACGTGTGTGTTAAGGAATTTAGACTGTAAGCTCCTATGGTACAGTGACTGATGTGAATGACTCCATTCTCTCTGTACCGCTGCTGCATAATGTGATTAGCGCTATATAAATAAACAATAATAATAATCAGAGTGAGTGTACAGGGTGTATATGTTGAGTATGAGTGTGCTCTCATTCAGCTAGTGAGGTCTCAGTGAACAGGATCCCACCTCCACACTCACATACTGTAGCGATGCGTGTGTATTGCAGTCTCAGATCTCCTACGTTACACTAACATCATATGTATAAATTCTCTGTGCTGGACACATACATCATTATATAAGACTCCATGTTACGGAGAGAAGGCTCAGAGAATCATCCACACTCAGGGTGGGGGAATCATCCACACTCAGGGTGGGGTATCATAATACAGAAATTGGAATTATCTCATGTATAATAAATGAAAGAAGCAGAGATCATATGACAGACGGTGCAGCACAAGGCCTGTAGCACAGACACATAAATAGAGGTGATTTGTGTAACACACAAACACTTATTGTCCTTAGCAGCAGAATATAACTAAGTACTGGGGGGGGCAAGAGACCCTCAAACAATGATGCCACAAACAGATCTGTCTTAGAAACAAAGACCCCAAAACCAGAGACAGGTCTGTCCCAATGTACAGAATACACAGGGAAGACATCACACCTGCACTGTCAGCTGCAGAGACACACAACATGCATTGTGCATCCACACACACAGACATATGCATGATGACACACAGACACACAACATGCATTGTGCATCCACACACACAGACACACAACATGCATTGTGCATCCACACACACAGACATATGCATGATGACACACAGACACACAACATGCATTGTGCATCCACACACATCACCAATGCATCTGATGATGTGTATGCAGTGTACATACACACACACACCATCACATGATGACACACAGACACACAACATGCATTGTGCATACACACACACACACACACACACACACACACACACACACACACCATCACATGATGACACACAGACACACAACATGCATTGTGCATCCACACACATCACCAATGCATCTGATGATGTGTATGCATTGTGCATACACACACACACCATCACACGATGACACACAGACACACAACATGCATTGTCCTCCATCCACACAGTCCCGGCATTGCAGCGATGCACAAGGTGACCCACATGACGGACAGAGGACACCACAGACCCCCTCACCTCCTCGGCTCACGGTACCCCGGGCTCGGCTAACATGGCTCCGTGTGGATGACAGCGCTGCCAGTGCAGCTGCAGTGACGTCAGCGCTGCCTCTGCCCAGTGAGACACTGGGGGACCAGAGGGAGAGGCTGGAAGGTAACAGGGATGGAGGAGGGAGGGGGGAGGATCTGTTACATAATAACACTCAGTGATACAATGTATCATTAGCAGTGATACAGTGATCAGGGGCTGAGGGTGGTAAACCAGGGGGCTGGTTATATAATAATAATAATAATAATAATCAGCAGGGTGGAGTAATACAATTCTGTTTGGTTTGTTTGCTTCTTCCACTGATTGCTCTTATGTCATAAAATAATTGGCTATTTCATATATTGCCCAGTTTTCTTTTTTTATAGGTCCTAACCACTAGCCCTATGAGCTGACACTCTTCTACTGTATCTTCATAACGGACCATGTTTAACCATATTAGCATTCTTGCTTCCCTTTGTTTATTATTTATTTATTGTTAGTTTTTGTTTATTTCATTTTATTTTCTTTATTTAGTTTTATTTTGCAATTTTCTACATTTGTTTTGAAGTTGGGGGGGGGGGGGTCTTTTTTCCTTAGATTCAAATGAATCGAGAACAGTGATAAACATAATAAAAAGGAGAAACAATAAAAGGATTATTGCTGCTGTGCTGTGAAAAAAAAGTGTATCCAAAATCTTTAGCACATAATGGGTTTTTTTGCCATCATTTAAACTCCTGAAGATTCTTCTGTTTCACTCCATCGCTGCAGTTTCTATGTCAGGAGAGAAGGGCTTCTCTGTCTGAGCAGACAGGCAGTGACTGCCAGCTGGTCAGACTTGCTTTGCAGAAATGCACCGTATGGATTGGTCGGTTCATAGGACTACATTTACTAAAGGGTATCTTTTGGGGTGGTTTTAAACCACCTTATTTACTATATGAAGGTTTGAGACTCAAATGTCGAACCGACAATGATCTATGGAGGTTTTAAAACATCCAAAACTCTTGAAATTTATTCAAAACTGCCACAAAAATAAGAAGTATTTTTTTAGCTCTGCTTTTGCTAGAATAGATAGCTGACATGGCGTCCTGCCACTCAGAACACAACAGGAGGTACCGTTGTCTTATGCATTATGGGGGCAATCATTAATTTCTGACTAAGGGTGCAAAAATAATTTATAATTAAGTTATGAGGGTAAATTTAATTATGCATTATATTATATTCATTATAGCTTATTATATTATCCTATAACCTCCTGTTATGTTGTAATTGGCAGCAGTTTGAGCAATCTCACAGTCACCTCTTTTTCCTGGCTTTTTTAGTTTGTCAAACTGCAGCTTAACAAATCTGATGGTTCCGTTCTTATCAGGATAAAATAAAGGTGACAGTGTGCAGTGTGTAGTGTGGGGCTGTGTAAGACAGCGGATTTCAGGCCGGGTTCATGTGGTTTGGCCTTTAGTAAATCCACCTAAAATGAGCGGCTTTAACAAAACGCCCTCTAGTACATCTGGGGGTAAATGTATCAAGCTGAGAACTTGCCGGCGGGTTTGAAAAGTGGAGATGTTGCCTATAGCAACCAATCAGACTCTAGCTATCACTGTGTAGAATGTACTAAATAAATGATAGCTAGAATCTGATTGGTTTTTCAAAAACGCCGGAATACTCTCAGCTTGATACATTTACCCCCAGGTCTGTAGTGCGCTCAGATGCACCGACTGCTGAATGAGGAAATATATAACGTAAACCAGGCGCCAGAAATAGAGGCCGCTGAACGGGCAACGGGCACCAGGGAGAAGAACATAATGATGTCACTTTATATAGGTGACTGTCTGAGTGTACGCTGCAAAATTGTTACCACTCGAACCATTGGTAATGTGGGGTATAACTTCTGTTTGCCCCCCCCAGGCCAGAAATTGCCATCCTACCCCTACGTATCCGGGTGTATCCTCTGGAGTCATCACTTTATATTACAGATCCGGATGTCCCCATGAAATGTGAGATACATACACAATGAGAGAAGTAGCACTGTGCCGCTGTCTGTACATACAGAATCATCAGAAGAGATACTGAGAATTGGACCTATCATACACAATGAGAGAAGTAGTACTGTGCAGCTGCCTGTACATGCAGAATCAGAAGAGATACTGAGAATTGGGCCTATCATACACAATAAGAGAAGTAGTACTGTGCATCTGTCTTACATGCAGAATCAGAAGAGATACTGAGAATTGGAATTATATACAATGAGAGAAGTAGTACTGTGCCGCTGTCTGTACATGCAGAATCAGAAGAGATACTGGGAATTGGACCTATCATACATAATGAAAGAATTAGTACTGTGCCGCTGTTTGTACATACAGAATCAGAAGAGATACTGAGAATTTGACCTGTCATACACAATGAGAGAAGTAGTACTGTGCCGCTGTCTGTACATACAGAATCAGAAGAGATACTGAGAATTGGACCTGTCATACACAATGAGAGAAGTAGCACTGTGCAGCTGTCTGTACATGCAGAATCAGAAGAGATACTAAGAACTGGACTTCTCATACTCAATTAGAGAAGTAGTACTGTGCAGCTGTCTGTACATGCAGAATCAGAAGAGATACTGATAATTTGACCTACCATACACAATGAGAGAAGTAGCACTGTGCAGCTGTCTGTATATGCAGAATCAGAAGAGATACTGAGAATTAGACCTATCATTACAGAATAAGAGAAGTAGCACTGTGCAGCTGTCTGTACATGCAGAATCAGAAGTGATACTGAGAATTGGACCTGTCATACACAATGAGAGAAGTAGTACTGTGCAGCTGCCTGTACATGCAGAATCAAAAGAGATACTGAGAATTAGACCTATCATTACAGAATAAGAGAAGTAGCACTGTGCAGCTGTCTGTACATGCAGAATCAGAAGTGATACTGAGAATTGGACCTGTCATACACAATGAGAGAAGTAGTACTGTGCAGCTGTCTGTACATGCAGATTGAGAAGGTATAATGAGAATTGGACCAATCATACACGATAAGAGAAGTAGTACTATGCAGCTGTTGGTACATGCAGAATCAGAAGAGATACTGAGAATTGGAATTATACACAATGAGAGAAGTAGTACTGTGCAGCTGTCTGTACATGCAGAATCAGAAGTGATACTGAGAATTGGACCTGTCATACACAATGAGAGAAGTAGTACTGTGCAGCTGTCTGTACATGCAGATTGAGAAGGTATAATGAGAATTGGACCAATCATACACAATAAGAGAAGTAGTACTATGCAGCTGTTGGTACATGCAGAATCAGAAGAGATACTGAGAATTGGAATTATACACAATGAGAGAAGTAGTACTGTGCAGCAGTTGGTACATACAGAATCAGGAGAGATACTGAGAATTGGACTTATCATACACAATGAGAGAAGTAGCATTGTGCAGCTATTGATACATGCAGAATCAGAAGAGATACTGAGAATTGGACCTGTCATACACAATGAGAGAAGTAGTACTGTGCAGCTGTCTGTACATGCAGATTGAGAAGGTATAATGAGAATTGGACCTATCATACACAATAAGAGAAGTAGTACTATGCAGCTGTTGGTACATGGAGAATCAGAAAAGATACTAAGAAGTGGACCTATCAAACACAATGAGAGGCATAGTACTGTGCAGCTGTTGGTATATGCGTAATCAGGAGAGATACTGAGAATTGGACTTATCATACACAATGAGAGAAGTAGCACTGTGCAGCTGTCTGTACATGCAGAATCGGAAGAGATACTGAGAATTGGACCTATCATACACAATGAGAGAAGTAGTACTGTGCAGCTGTCTGTACATGCAGAATCAGAATAGATACTGAGAATTTGACCTACCATACACAATGAGAGAAGCAGTACTGTGTAGCTGTCTGTACATGCAGAATCAGAAGAGATACTGAGATTTGGACCTATCATACACAATGAGATAAGTAGCACTGTGCAGTTGACTGTACATGCAGAATCAGAAGAGATACTGAGAATTGGACCTATCATACACAATGAGAGAAGTAGTACTGTGCAGCTGTCGGTATCATTACCACGTCCTATGCTGTAACATACCATTACCAAGAGCTCCTGTCACATGTCACCTGGTGGAGGCACCCATCTTGTGTGCAGATCCAGTATTTATCAGAGCTCACTGGACATTGAGGCACGAGGCACAGACCAGCATCTGAGGACCTCAGTCACAGCCTGTTCCCGACAGAGAGAACTACAGGAAGGGAGGGTTTTCCTGACAGAGCTTCGGAAAAACTCCCCAAAACATTCCACAAATCTGTGTTTATTTGTGGATGAGAGAGAGCGGCCACATTCCTGACATTTCCCAGGGACAGAGAGGGGCGGCTGGGGCTGGTGGGCGATGAGCCACTAACAGTCTGTACACATTGTGTGTCCTCTATCTGTACACATTGTGTGTCCTCTAACTATCTGTACACGTTGTGTGTCCTCTATCTGTACACGTTGTGTGTCCTCTAACTATCTGTACACGTTGTGTGTCCTCTAACTATCTGTACACGTTGTGTGTCCTCTAACTATCTGTACACGTTGTGTGTCCTCTAACTACCTGTACACGTTGTGTGTCCTCTAACTATCTGTACACGTTGTGTGTCCTCTAACTACCTGTACACGTTGTGTGTCCACTAACTATCTGTACACGTTGTGTGTCCTCTAACTATCTGTACACGTTGTGTGTCCTCTAACTATCTGTACACGTTGTGTGTCCTCTAACTATCTGTACACATTGTGTGTTCCTCTAACTATCTGTACACGTTGTGTGTCCTCTAACTATCTGTACACGTTGTGTGTCCACTAACTATCTGTACACGTTGTGTGTCCACTAACTATCTGTACACGTTGTGTGTCCACTAACTATCTGTACACATTGTGTGTCCTCTATCTGTACACGTTGTGTGTCCTCTAACTATCTGTACACATTGTGTGTTCCTCTAACTATCTGTACACGTTGTGTGTCCTCTAACTATCTGTACACGTTGTGTGTCCTCTATCTGTACACGTTGTGTGTCCTCTAACTATCTGTACACGTTGTGTGTCCTCTATCTGTACACGTTGTGTGTCCTCTAACTATCTGTACACGTTGTGTGTCCTCTAACAGTCTGTACATGTTGTGTGTCCTCTAACTATCTGTACACGTTGTGTGTCCTCTAACTATCTGTACACGTTGTGTGTCCTCTAACTATCTGTACACGTTGTGTGTCCTCTAACTATCTGTACACATTGTGTGTCCTCTAACTATCTGTACACGTTGTGTGTCCTCTAACTATCTGTACACGTTGTGTGTCCTTTTAACTATCTGTACACGTTGTGTGTCCTCTAACTATCTGTACACATTGTGTGTCCTCTAACTATCTGTACACGTTGTGTGTCCTCTAACTACCTGTACACGTTGTGTGTCCTCTAACTACCTGTACACGTTGTGTGTCCTCTAACTATCTGTACACGTTGTGTGTCCTCTAACTATCTGTACACGTGGTGTGTCCTCTAACTATCTGTACACGTTGTGTGTCCTCTATCTGTACACATTGTGTGTCCTCTAACTATCTGTACACGTTGTGTGTCCTCTAACTATCTGTACACGTTGTGTGTCCTCTAACTATCTGTACACGTTGTGTGTCCTCTAACTACCTGTACACGTTGTGTGTCCTCTAACTATCTGTACACGTTGTGTGTCCTCTAACTATCTGTACACGTTGTGTGTCCTCTATCTGTACACGTTGTGTGTCCTCTAACTATCTGTACACATTGTGTGTCCTCTAACTATCTGTACACGTTGTGTGTCCTCTAACTATCTGTACACGTTGTGTGTCCTCTAACTATCTGTACACGTTGTGTGTCCTCTAACTATCTGTACACGTTGTGTGTCCTCTAACTATCTGTACACGTTGTGTGTCCTCTAACTATCTGTACACGTTGTGTGTCCTCTAACTATCTGTACACGTTGTGTGTCCTCTAACTATCTGTACACGTTGTGTGTACGGAGGACAATGACGGCCATTCTGGGCGGCTGAAGCTGCTGCACTCACACAATCCTTTATATACAGCGCACAAAGGAAGGTGGCACCTCCCTGACACTGCCAACCCCTGGCACAATGACAGCCACACGTCACGTGCTCCTGTGGAATAATAACTATTTCCTAATTCTATAGTGTACATAACTCTACAGTGTATAACATAACATATATAGTGTATATATAATATAACTCGGTAGTGTATATATGACATAACATAACACTGTTGCATATATATGATATAACATTAATTCCGTAGTGTATACGACACACTTTATAATCATATTCTCTTTCTGGTACTCACATGTTTCCTGCATACAGTTCTCCACATAGTATTTCAAAAATTAATTGTGTACAGGTATTATTATTTTATTATTATTATTATGCATTATTTATACGGCTCCCCATGTTGTCTGCAGCATCGTACAAAGAACAAACAACAAGACAGTGCGCGGTGTAACAGTACAATACAGTAAACAAATAACACTCAACACAGCTACTGGGGGTACAAGCAGGCCCGGCGCTCCCATTAGGCAAGGTTAGGCACTTGCCTAGGGCGCCGGGCTCTGGAGGGCGCCTGGAGGGCGCCACAGAATTCTAAAATACTTTAAAACTGTGCGGCGACCGCTGACCATACCTGTCACGGCCGCCGCACAGCATTCAGATGCACGGGGAGGGGGGGGGAAGAGGCTATTTTGTCACCACCGCCGCCTCTCTGCTCCGTCTCCTCCCCTCCACTTACTAGTGTCAGTGAGTGGAGGGAGGAGACGGAGCAGAGAGGCGGCGGTGGTGAGACAAGGTAAGGAGAGGAGGGAGGAGGGCGGCGATTTTTGCGGGGGGGGGGGGGGGGGGCGCCGCTTTTTTAAAAATGCCTAGGGCGCCGTGGACCCTAGCACCGGCCCTGGGTACAAGGGGTGTATTCAGCGCAGGATAAAACCTGTGCCCATTAGTGTGGGTGCAACTAACTGAACGAGCTGCAGAGACTATGGAGGATGGGAGTCAATGGGCAGAGAGCCCACGGAGGAGGTGAGCAGTGTAGCTGGTGAGAACAGGAGGGAAGAGGGCCCCTGCTCACAAGAGCTTACAATCTAAAGGGAACGGGGCAGAGTAACTGTAGACACATCGGGTTTGGCCATGTAAAGGGTATTGGTTTCAGCGGTATTAGGTGGAGGTGAAGCCACAAATGCTTTTGAACTTAAACAGGCTGCTGTTTATTAAACTTGAACCACAGACGTATATATGGAAGTACTCACGGTTGGTTGTAGTAGTACAGTTGCACACAGTTCAAGCAGTCTTATGCAGTATATACTTATATACAGGCGGTTTCCCTTATACACTGTATATATACAGATATGCAGTTGCAGGACCTTTGTAATATTGTGCACGTCCGTGTAACAGTTTATCAGTGTTGTGGGCACAGAGTCTCCTAAACCTATTAAGGAGCCTCCAGTCTCCTTGTGAGGGCTTTTGGGCAACTTATATTATGTGCGGTACGCAGCTACTATAGCTGCGACTGTCCCCTTCGCTGTCTGGCTGGAAGCGATGGCACAAAGTCGACCCTTGGGGTTGCGGCACCAATGCATGTGCAGTAGTGGGACATTCTCCTTCTGCCCCACTTCCTCCTAGACCACCACGGATTCGGGCTGTAATTAGATGGAGCGTAGCGCTCCTATTTACTAACAAAGGGATCTGAGGGCAAGAATCAAGAGTAGGAGAGATGGAGGATGAAGGAGGGTGAGGTACATATACTGTATGGTGACATGGTTAAGTGGAGGACTGGTCGGCTTCTCTAAACAAGTGGGTTTTCAATGACTATTTGAAGCTATACAGGTTAGGGGATAGTCTGATAGAACGAGGGAGAGTGTTCTAGTGGTGGGGGCAGCACGGGAGTAATCTTGGATAAGGGAGAGAGATGTGGTTACCAGTGGACAGGAAAGGCAGTGGTCATTGGCCGATGGATGAGGGCGGGAGGGAGTATGTATAGAGATGATGTACAGAGAGCAGAGGGGAAAGGACAGAACCCTGTGGGACCCCTATGGGAAGGATGGATGGGGGGGGCTAGAGGTTGAAACAGAGAAGAAGCGGTTGGAGAAGTAGGATTTGAGCCACGAAAGGATGGTGTCAGAAAGGCCAATGGTGTGCGTAGGAGAGGGTGATCCACGGAGTCAAAGGCCCCCGGATTTGGCTGAGACAAAATCATTGATGACTTTGGTCAAGGCAGTTTCTGTGGAGTGAAGGGGGCGGAAGCCAAATTGGCGAGGATCGAGGAGAGAGTTATCAGAGAGGCAGCTGCTGAGACGGTTGTAGACAAGTTGCTCAAGAATTTCGGAGGCAAAGGGGAGAAGAGGATGGAGCAGTAGTTAGAGAGTAAGGTGGAGTCAAGATTGAGTTTTATAAGAATGAGTTAGATAAGAGCATGTTAAAAGGATGAGGGGAAGATGCCAATGGAGAGGGGTAGAATGAAGAGGTTATCAAGGTGGGAGCAGGCTGTGGGGGAGAGGGAGCGCAGGAGGTGAGAGGGGATGGGATCGAGGGGGCAGGTGGCGGGTGGAAAGGATAATATAAGAGAATGGACTTTGTCACCCACAATGGGGGTGGAAGGAGCACAAGAGGTGGTGGCTGGAGGCAGAGGAAGGTAGGTGGGATGGGTTGCAGGAGAGTGATGGGAGGAGATTTTGTGCCTGATTGTCTTCTTTTCCACTTCCAAAATTGAAGTCAGTAACAGTAAAGGGGGATGGGAGGGCAGAGGGGGGCAAAAGAGAGTGTTATAAGTGGCAAAAAGGTGGCAGGGATTGGAGGACTGTGAGGAAAAGAGAGATTTGAAGAATGACTGTTTATCAAAGGATGGGGCAGAACTGTAGGCTGAGAAGATGAGCTTGAAATGAAGGAAGTCTGCAGTGGGACGAGATTTCTCCACTGGTGTTCGGCAGTACATGTGCATTTTTGAAAGGACCAGGTGCCAAGGTTGGGTTTAGATTGGCGAAGGTGGTCAGAAGAGGTGGAGGGAGTCAAGATCTGTGGTGAGTGTGTGGTTGTAGAGGGAGGCCATCTGGTTGGGGCAGGCCAGAGTGGATGGAGGGGAGAGGAGAGTTTCAAGCGAAGGTTTGAAAATAGCAGGATCAAGAGCATCAAGATTGTGTCTAGAAGATGGTGGTCAGAGAGTGGGAAGGGAGAGTTGGAGAAGTCAGAAAGAGAACATTGATGGGAGAAGACAAGGTCAAGGGAGTGATGGAGATAGTGGGTGGGGGAAGAGGTCCATTGTGAGAGGCCAGAGGAGGAAGAAAGAGCATGAAGTTTGATGGACGCAGGAACTGTGGGGTTGTCGATGGAGGGGAGGACTGAGGAGAGGTAGTGGGGAAGTCAGGCAGCAAAAAAATTATCAAGACTGAGACACGGAGATGGATGGGGTAGACGAGATGGATAGAGTGGACTTCAAAGTAGGAAAATGAATGGGTGGGCTAAAGGGAGATGTCACGAGAAGAAACAGTTGGGGGGCAGGAGGATGTCCATTCTGCAGAGAGAGAACCCCATAGGAGAGAGCGGCGGGGGAAGCAGTATCAGTGGAAGAAAGCCAGGTATCTGTGATGGCAAGAAGGTAAGAAAGTTGGAGATGAAGAGGTCATGGATTGAGGGCAGTTTTTTGCTGATGGATCTGGCATTCCAGAAAGCACATGAGACAGGGAGAGAGGGAAGTGAGGAGATATGGATGATATTGGTGGGGTTGCTGGTGCATGGCGGGGGGCTGGATCTGGGACGGAGTTGAGGGCAGGGGGTGAGGAAAGTTATTGGTTGGAAGCAGGGACACATGGTGAAAGACTAATGGGTGTATTTACTAAACTGCAGGTTTGAAAAAGTGGAGATGTGACCTATAGCAACCAATCAAATTTTAGTTGTCATTTATTTAGTACATTCTACAAAATGAAAGCTAGAATTTGATTGGTTGCTATGGGCAACATCTCCACTTTTTCAAACCTGAATTTTAGTAAATATACCCATAAGAGAGTAGGGAGAGGATGGATTAGCAAATATGTGGGCAAAGGGTGCAGGGGTGCAAGGAAGGGGATCAGGGAGAGAGAGAAGAAATTCAGTAATGTATATGTAATAGACTGATTAACTGATGTGCGTGCGATGACTGATTAGGATGCTATTACCAATTTATGAGACAAATAGATCATTTTGGGAGCCAGTTAAGGAGTCTCCTCCAGCAGATTCTGTATATATGGGCAGGAGAATAGGAATCTCAACCTGTGGGCGATGGGAGGTGCACTGCTGCCCCCCAGAGTCACTTCAAGGTATTACAAGATTTAACAAGAAACAAACACACTTACAGATTCCCCTCCTCTAAACCATAAGGCTCTATAAGCACGGTCCTTATGTATCCTGATTTATGTTACCATAATCCGTTGTGCTCATTTTCCTATAAGTCAGGAACTTCACGGAGCATAAACAAGACTGTTATCAGAAACACTAATAGTTCTGGTGTTTAATATGTCATAAAAATGTTCTAGATGGTGTTCTCAGTAGCGGGGTAAAGGGAAAAGGTTCTAAAATATACAAAAAAAATATTTTTTACTACAGACATCATTTAGGATTTTGAGAATTAGTGATATATGGGGTGATTTTTCAACGGATGAAATGAAATTAGCAAAAACTTGAGCTAAAACCCTGTCCGTGGCTGTAGCTGTTTCAGCCGTGACTTTGCACTGGAGAAATTTATTTACAAAGTATTGTTCTGACATTATAACTGTTCTGTTATCTCCAGCTCATCAATTGTCAGTGTGACAGGATGGACCGCCTATGCCACCCTGTCTGTTGCTGCTGGGAACTGGCTGGGCTTACTGTGCCACCGTTTCCTTTCTTTATCCCAAATGCACCCTCTAACCGCAGTAGGAGGGGCTTACACGAGCTGCCACCACTGGACTCCTTACCGGCATCCAGAACCGAGTTCCTTCTGGGTAACTGTCGCTGCTAGTGTACCCCGCTACTGGTGTACCTGGGCTGGTACTCCTGACCTCTTCCTATAGATCACGGTTGCTGTGGTTAGATCCCCTCTGGCCTATCACACTGACTAGAGCTGCTGGGTAGCAGGCAGAACGATGGTGCTGGATGATGGGTCAAAATCTCAGGACAGCCAGGAATGACTCGGGTCGAATCTGTAGGTCCCAGGATTTTCAGCATGGTAGAAGTTGTCAAGCAGGTCTTTGAAGCAAGTGATGTTTATTTGCTTCCACACTGGTTTAAGGTACCATTGATCAAGAGGTCAGAAGAAAGAAGAATGATACAGTCAGTACAAACCAGTTCTGTTTTATACAGTTTTGGAAACAGCCTCACAGGGTAAGCCAGTCCTCTGAAGTTTGAATTATTTTTAGTATCAGGATGCAATATGTTTCCACAAACATGGATTTAAATGCGATTCATACTTAACAAAATTTACACTTATCTGTGATATCTAACATCATGTGTTGTTTACAATGTTAGGTTTCCTGTCTGTCTAACAAGACATGCACACAGGTAACAATCCTCTGCTGGGCCTTCAAGCCAATTTGTCACTTCACATGAAAGACTTACTTAGCATTTCCTGCTAACAGCAAAACAGACTCCCCCCATATGCCTAATTGGAGATTTCCTCTAGGAAAGTCACCAAACCAGGCTACCTCAACAAATGCTTATTGCATCAGAAATCAAACCTTAGAAATGAATGCATTTCGAAATACAAAGTGGCACACAATATAGTAGTACAGTATAGTAGTAGTGATTTGTCTCCATTGTATGGACAGTTTATCTTCACTTTCTGCTTCCTCCAATTGTATAACATTCCCCCACATTGTGCCAGTGGGACGAACAGAGGTGAAACAGAGAACTAGCATATTCCTTCCCCTCCTTGGGACAGATTATGATTGTAAACAAGCAGATTCTTTCATTTCCATATTGGATAAGACTCTTACACACATACAATCCAATCTTCCTGCTCATCTTCAAACTGCATTTGCCAAAATGTGCGATAATGATCCAATTAATTTTGGATGGATTATTTTTGAGCACTGAGATAGTCTTGGGGGCCACAAACACTACGATCTCCGAACCACTGCCCAATATCACAGCCAATATCAGAGGGCGTGGCCAACATTAGGCTGATCTTTTCTAGACTAAACAACACTACCTGTGGTTATAGCCAAAAATATGCAAATGTGCCTACAAAAAAAGAGAAATATGGTCCCAAGTTTGGTGATCCTGTTATGTTAACATTTTCCAAATGTTTATTGGTTAAGTGATTTTTTTTTCTCCCCCAAGTTATTGCGCCACCTTGTGGACACTACAGTGCATACCAGCCTTCTGTTATAAACAAAGTGATCCCTACTTGTTGCTGTGGGATATTGTGTGCTTTGTTACCTACCTATATAACTAATACACATTTTATGTTTTATATGCAGAATAGAGCAAAGTAACAAAATAGATCAACATTGACCTGGTTATATTCAACTCCAAATTTTATTTGGAAAACTCGTGGGTATAATCCTGACTTTGCTGTTTTGGAAAAGTAGATTGATACCAAATCTGTAACTGGGAAGTGTTTCTTGGTGCAGATTTATTCCTGCAGGTAACATTTATTATCAGGTGATGCTGTGATACGTGTAACAGTAATTTGTCATAATACTGTGTTCCTGTATGTGTGTTATGTATGTACAGGGTTTTATTTGATGCTGTGGATGGTATACAGCTGCCTAAGCAGATGATGTGAATGAAACGGCTTCAGTACAAAGGGGGATTACGTTAAAGGCTATGGGGCTTACTTAAAAATAATCAGCATGGTATACAATAGTATGCTTTAATATTACATGAACAACTTGTACGAGTCATTACTTTCTGTGGGGCCACAATGTGCCTTTATATTCATTGGGGTTAGAGTGTGCCATTACTTCCAATGGAACTATTCATTTCAATGGATTTATTACTTTCAATGGAGACACTAAGTTTAATGGGCCAATTACTTTCAATGGAACATATATATTCAATGGGGAATTACTGATACTTTAGATGATGCATCTCATTCATGAGAGTTGACTTATAGAGGCAATTGTTAAAATTCGGTGGTGGGCACCGCCGTTGGCTCAGCTAGTCGCCTATTAATGGCACTCAGCATCTCCAAGCCATGCAGCAGCCACCGGCGATGCCTCGATGACCTCCGCTTGTTTTATGATTCCGTTTGGACCACTGCTACCCTCTGACCCTTGCTTGACTGACCTTGCTCTTGAATCTTCCCTGTCCTCTGACGGATATCCCAGTGTTACGATCTTATCACTGTTACTGTACGGTGCATGTTGGGCCTCCATTATCTCTAATGCACTGAAGTAAATAAGCCCCAACTTCTGCAGGACATGTCCTGGGCTCAACCGAATATTAGTATTCTACAAGCAAGGAGGCTACTGATGGTAATACCCTATGAAGGGGGGTCTCATTACCTGACGGGTGTTTCCAGAACAATAATACCCCCCAATACTGTTACCTGCTTTATCCATCATACAGTGATGTGGCTTCTAAAGAGAATCCCCCCATTTTACGTCACTACTACTGTAACTCTGACACTGTAACATTAGGATCCAGTGTCGGGAAGTGATTGGTTACGCAGAATTCTGGATTCTAACAATCTACAAGGACAGCGTGACGGATTGTGATGCTTTTTAAGTAGCGGAAATGAAGTAGGAGGATTTAGGTGTGATAAACAGGGAGGAACAATCTTACAAGTCTTGATTAACAGCTAGGTCTCAGAAAGAAAAATACACTTTTCAATCATGACCTCACACTGGAATAATTATAGAAGCCAATATGTCCAAACAATTCTTCGAAATGTGTGAAAGCTACCGTAATACATTATCAATTCCCTTACAAAACCAAAGGCAGACAGTGGCGGAACTACCACTGTTGTGGCAGGTGCAGTGCACGGGGGCCCCTGGAGATAAGGGGGCCCGCTGCATAGCAGATGCAGAGGGTTGGGGGCCCCGGTTCTCTCCTCCCTGCACCAGGGCCCACAGCTTGCTAGTTCCTCCTCTGAATACAGATGTAGCTCCGTTACTGTATTTGGTATGAAACTAGGCAGGGGCAAATGCAGGATTTGTAGAGCGGGGTTTCCTCACCACGCTGCCAGTGGGCGTGACCAGCATGCATGGGGGAGTGGGTAAAATATTAGACAGTGCTTGGCTGCTCTCCATCTCTTCCTATCCCTATAATATACATGGGCAATGCTGCGTACACTACTGTTAGGTGCACGCAGCTCTCCCTTTTCAAGCACAGCTGTGTGAAGCGGGGGCAGGGTCCAGCCACCTCAATTATGCCGTAAATCTTGACGTCTTGAGGTAATAAACACTGGTGTGAACACGATCCTCCAAGGTCTGAAAATGAATACTCAGATTTGTGTTCTTAATTGTTTTTATTGAATATGATTCATCATATAAATTCCATTTTTATAACATTCACCCCACTAATATTGTTGGACTCGATCTATATGTTGTCGTCTATATCTTCACCTTGTTTTGTCCTTCTGTATTGACTAGTCTTGATTACTGCAATTGATATTTGTTCCTTTATTATTTTTCTTTATGTAAATATTTGAGCATCTTCAATAAAAAATGAAAAAAAAAGTAGAACCCGATCTCTTACAACAAGGATACAATATAAATGAAACACTTAGAAAGAATCTCACAGACATATACACTACTGTATGGTGTAAAAAGACAACTAAACTAATGAGAGAGATATCTAAGATGGTAAAAGTCTGCAGTGTCCTTATAAAAGAGGAAACGGACACATATATAAACTATCCTTATAATAATCAGTCCGATTCCACTTCTGTTTTGTTTAGTAGGCCACAGCGGACACAGAAATAGCCTACAAAGCCTACAGATGCCCACCAGATAGTTTGTTTAGTCCCTCTAATGACTTATAAAATTACGGCTACTTTCTAGTTATTGATTTCACAATTGGTTGATTAGCTGTTATTAGAATATATTATTACAAATAATCAACACCAATAATAGTCTTATACAGAGGAACATACTGCACAACAATGATGGAGAAACGCGTCAGTTTTCCAAGATAAAAAACGTTTCATTCTGTCTATTATAGTTTTTTTTAGGTGTTTTTCAATCTCTATTTTTGAACTGTATCAGTGGTACAGTACAAAACAACAACCCATTGACGAAATATAGCTTACAGTCTATTCTAGTTTTTATTTCGATATTGATCTGAAAGGGCTTTTATTGGTGTCTATGCTTGTAACGCTGTATATGTGAGATTTACAGTCTGGGATAATGAGTACATTATATTGTATCCTTGTTATAACTGTATTATAATGCTATTATGTTAGTTAGATTGTTTGAGAGTGGCTTCTAATCTTATCCCAGGATGGGGTCAGTGTTGAGAGAAATTGTTGTATATTTATTGAATGCTTAGCAGTGTCTTATTATTATTCCACTCCAAAATCTGAATATGATTATATTTAAGTGTAGACATCTTTATAAACCCCTTCAGAGCAGGTAATTTTTGTGTTCTTAGAGGGTATCAATTATTCTTATCATAAAGGAAACAAGCTCAACTAAAAAAGAGTTTACTGTCTACAACAGGGGTTGGTGAGAAGATATTTTTCAGGGTTTTCTCAATGGGTCTTATATGGCGATTGCAGTGAAGTATCAGATCCCGTTATGAAGTGGCAGAATGTCAGGCGCCGTCCCTACAATTTCTTTCGGTGCCAGGGACAGATGCCTGATTCCCTGCCTGCCCGGCGGGATGACGTACCTCCGCTTCCGACCGCCGGGCGCATGCTAGGCATCGGGACACTGTTTATCAGTCACCTGATTGCTGGCCATCCACTGCTACCAATGAAGTTCTTGCTGTAGCTATTAAAGGAAGACTCTGTTGCTCTCCTGGTGTCAGAGTATCAAGGTCTCACGTCCCTTCTGCTCCAGCGGTTTCCTGACCCTCCCAGTATTCTGACTGACTTCCTGGTTCCTGATTTGGCTCTCCCTGACCTTCCTTGTGGATCTTCCTTTGGTGCTTGCTGCTCTCCTGCTTTGACGTCGGATTGCCTGACTGCGCTTCTGCCTGATCCTACCAGCATGACCTGACGTCGGATTGCCTGACTGCGCTACTTCACCTAATACTTCACTGGTGACTAACTTGGAGGGCCGCGACCTGCCCGCCTCTGCAGCGAACTCCAAAGTTACTTGCCGGGGTCCCTGGTGAAGACCAGGGGCACGTTTAGACTCTGCGCCTCCCTGTTAGCAGCACAAATACCAGTAAGTAGGCCTCAGTTATCTGATATCATGACACAGAAACTGTATGACGCGTTTCAGTCATCCCAACCCGCTACATAAATAGACTGTGTAACTCATCCTCATCCATCCTCACTCTGAAGGTGGAGAGTCCAGTGTTACAGAACTGTTCCTCATTATATTAGCACACATCAGATCCCCCAAACATGAACATACTTACTGTTATACCAGGGTCAGAAATTTATAACAAGTAACCAGATTGGGCTCAGTGTTCTATACTACTCACCCAATTGGGCTCAGATTTATATACTAATCAAAATATTGGGCTAAACTAGTAACCAAATTGGGCTTGAATTGTATATTACTCAACAGAATGGACTCATCTTTGTAAACTAGTAATCCGATTGGGCTCCATTTTGTATACAAGTTATCAGCAGTGGCGGATCCAGAGGGTGCAATCAGAGCAGCAGGGTAACATTCTCTGTCTATGCTGTATCTCAGCCACAAGGTCCAATCAAAGAAAAGGAAGGGACAGGGCCCCACCAATCAGAGTGATGGAGATGGAACTATGCAAAATCACCCACCCCCTAGAAACGGTCTGCGCCTGGTTATCATTCTGGGTTCTGCTTTCTATACCTGTCACTGGATTGGGCTCAATGTTGTATACTAGTCACCAATAAATCTGATCAGGCTCTTTGACCAGATTGGGACCAGATCGTATGAAAGTCATAGCAGAGCTTAGTGTTGTATACTAGTCACCAATGTGGACCTAGTCTTCTCTACTAGTCATCAAATTGGGTTCATCTTTGTATACTAGTCACCAGATCGGGTTCAATGTTGTATACTAGTCGCCAGATTGGGTTCAATGTTGTACACTAGTCGCCAGTTTGGATTCAATGTTGTACACTAGTCACCAGTTTGGGTTCAATGTTGTACACTAGTCACCAGATTGGGCTCAGTATTGTACACTAGTCACCAGATTGGATTCAGTGTTGTATACTAGTCACCAGATTGGGTTCAATGTTGTATGCTAGTCACCAGATCGGGTTCAATATTGTATACTAGTCACCAGATTGGGTTTAATGTTGTATACTAGTTACCAGACTGGGTTCAATGTTGTATACTAGTCATCAGTTTGGGTTCAATGTATACTAGTCACCAATAAATCTGATTGGGCTCTTTGACCAGATTGGGACCAGATTGGAACCAGATTGTATGAAAGTCATAGCAGAGCTTAGTGTTGTATACTTGTTACCAACGTGGGCCTAGTCTTGTCTACTAGTCAACAAACTGGGTTCATCTTTGTATACCAGTCACCAGATTGAGTTCAATGTTGTATACTAATCACCAATATAGTTTCAGTTTTGTATATGGGTCCCCACAATGCTGTTATGTCTGAATAGTAATCACCAGGTTTACATCAGATCGGACTCAGCTTTCAAATATCTTCACGAGACTGGGCTTGGATGAGTTAAGTTTTGTATACTAATCACAAGATAGGATCTTAATATAACTTCAATTATAGATAAAGTGTTCCTAAACTAACTATATGGGATAACCTATCAATTTTCAATAACTGTTGTTCCATAATTAGAATATGAATTATACTTTGATAAATAGGGCGCAGGACAATAGCAATTATATTGCAAAACTGAGCAGAGATTTTTTTACACGTACATTAATTTATATATGAATGTTGTATCACTTATATAATTGTATTTAAAGTTCTACTAAATGGGAAGTATTATTAATTATTTTTGGAAGATGTGTGTCTGGAATAGTAAACGCTGAGGTGAAATATCTTTTAGATGGACTCTGCTTCAGAAAGTTTAAATATGTTGTGAACAGAGTTAAATGTCTCCATCACTGGTATTTATGGATTACTAAATGATAACCTTTAGCTGTCACCATTTTTTGCCACTGCTTTTATTCTAAAATCTCCAGGTTTAGGGTGACTGTACATCTTGCAGGTCTCTGGAGGTGTGTCAGAGGTGTCGACTCCTGAAACTGGTTACACAGAAGGCTAAAAATCACCGGGTCATCGCCAGAGACCTGCAAACAAATCACAAGCAGCTTGAAGCCACTTGACACCAGAGTAAATGAGGGACTTATAGATATGTTTAAGAAAGGGTTAGACAAATTTTTAACGGAAAAGTGTATCCAGGGATACGACCGTTAATTAAAATGAAGGATAGTACTGGATATAGGGTATGGCAGCACAGTGGCCTAGTGGTTAGCACTTCTGCCTCACAGCACTGGGGTCATGAGTTCAATTCCTGACCATGGCCTTATCTGTGTGGAGTTTGTAGGTTCTCCCTGTGTTTGTGTGGGTTTCCTCCGGGTGCTCCGGTTTCCTCCCACACTCCAAAAACATACTGGTAGGTTAATTGGCTGCTATAAAAATTGACCCTAGTCCCTCCATCTCTGTCTGTGAGTGTCTGTCTGTGTATATTGGGGAATTTAGACTGTAAGCTCAAATGGGGCAGGGACTGATGTGAGTGAGTTCTCTGTACATCACTGCGGCATTAGTGGTGCTATATAAATAAATGATGATGATGATGATGATAGGGTAAAAATAGGACTGCAATATTGGGTCTGGGGGGGATTTTCACAATTGGAACAGATTGGCGGTTGCTTACTCTGGATCAATTTCAAATATAAGTGCAGAAGATCCAAAATAGGTTGAACATGATGGACTGGTGTCTTTTTTCAACTATGTTACTATATTACTTTGTTACTATGTTACTATGTGTTCAGGAAAATACAAATAAAGCTGGTTACCCCAAATAACAACACAGTTTATTAGGTCATTTATTTATCGGTGAAAAATAGTTTTGTACAATTGTTACAGACAGGAAACGTATTTATGACAACTGAAAATGCTTTTTTCAGGGCTAAGGTAAAAAAAATCTTGTTAAAGTGCATTTGTCATCACCACGAGGCGGAGGCTGCAATTTTGTGGTCTGGACGAGTCTTTCTGACAATTCACCCTATAAAGAATCAGCGACAGCTCAGAGACATTTTTTACCTGGTTCCTGCAGACTTTATAGGCTGCATTTACATGATTATTGATAGCCAACAAAATGGCAGCTGCCTGCAGAATTTCAATGTTCCTCTGTGCTCCAGATTCATGGTGGGTGATTTAGTACTTTTTTGTGCAATGGTTCAACACCTATAGACCCTGTAAGATGGAACGACCTGTCTGGTGGCAATAATGGGGGTGGGTCCGGCCCTGAAAATTTGGATTGACAGATTGGTTTAGCTCACAAAATGTCTGCCTCCGCCGTGGGGATGCCACAGGTAATTAGTGATGCTTCTTTTCTTTTGTACTTTGGTTAGTCTGTTATCATAACCTGCAAGTGTTATTGTAGTTATTGCTGTCTCCCAAGACAATACAGGGACCATGTACTGTGTAGTGCGGCCGAGTGACTGTGTACGTCCACCTTTAGCCGGTGATTCCTCGTAATCCCCAGATAAGAGAACAGAACTAGACACAAATAATATCAAAACTATGCAAGTTTTCCTAATGAAATAAAATTGAAATGTTGAATTATATTTAATTTTGCAGAATATTAACAATTCAGAATCCATGACGGTTTCTTTTACCGGTTTGGTCTATTTGCAGCTGAATGTGTTGCATGTATTGTACCCGTGACTCACATAGACATAGAAGAGGCTGGAGGTAATCCTGGCATGATCCCTACTGAGATATACTGGTGAGTATAGTAATCCTGGATACTTGTCCTCCTGGCAGTGATTAGGCTGGCGTATGTGAATTTTGAATAACTGAGACATCTTTGTCCGGTTAGTTTTTGGGAGACCCCTCAGCCCTGCAAACACTCTATACGGGAAACAGAATGGCCGCCCCCAATCAATATATCTATATGGAGAGATTAAGCATCGGACCTTCCTAATTCTACTGGGAAAACTACTTCAGTCCACCCAGTTTTCATGACAGCCCTAACAGGCCAGAGCTTCAGAATATCCTTGTGTTGCTAATCATGAGATATTAGGTTTAACCATTGGACCGGTAATGATAACGATAAGTGCTGGCCCCTTATGGGCCCCCCAAGCACAGGATTGAGAAAGTCTCTTGAGATGACTCTGGGATTAGACAACAACAAAACATTGATAGCTGCTCTTCAGTTTACAATGACCATGTGTGATAGGATGGAGAGATGGACGCTAGAGGGTGGAAGGTAGAGCCCCTGGGGGCGAGGGGACATATGAATAAGGACTAAAACACCTAGAATATTTTGGGGGGTTTTACAAGCGGTCCTCAACAGTTTAGCAGTCAGATGCATCAAATTCTGCTACATAAAAAAACACAAGTTTATACTACATGAACCTTTCTTCTAAAAAGTCATATTTTAATCCACGTAGTGTTTTACTACAGAAAATAGAGAACGGAGAACTTTGTGTATCACCTGTTCTTGAATAACTGACTTTCTTTAGCAAAAACTGTAACCATAGAAACAATCAGGGCAATCCACAGTTTGTTTCCATGGTTACAGACATTGCTAAGGAATGTCAGTTATTCACACCCTATCTGTCACATTAGAGTGTCTTTTTGACTTTTTAACAGACACTTTCAGGTAAAAGTCCCAATTCAAGTATCAGGAGTAATTCCAGTAAGTTGCAGTACTCAGCCTAATGATTTTATTTGGGCAACATTTATTTTTGAGTGGAGTTACCCTATAAAGATGGGAGAGTGAGATATCACTAACTATATAATTCTATATCTCCCGTCTAATGGTTACATATTATTTATTTTCCTATAATTGACCCCCTGATCAGGGCCGGATTAACCATAGGGCTAACTGGGCTACAGCCCAGGGGCCTATGGCATCCAGGGGGCCCTGGAAAGTGCTCAGCAGCAGTATTGATCGGTCGGGGGCGGGGGCGCCCCCGGCGCGATCAGTGCTGCTGAGCACTTTCACTGCAGTCCTTCTCCGGCGCGCTGTAGTCTCCTTACTGAGGAGATCTCGTGAGTCTCACTCTCACGAGATCTCCTCAGTAAAGAGAGCACAGCGCGCCGGAGAAGGAGGTAAGTGCCCGGGGGGCGGGCAGCTCGGATCACGGGGAGGGGGGGCCCTCACGGGAGAATGGAGGCCCCCTTAGCCCAGGGGCCTCCATTCCCTTAATCCGGCCCTGCTCCTGATGCAGCTGGATAACAGGACTAGGTTAAGAATGTGGTATATGTTGTGTCGTTTATAGATGGTGCAAACTATATCTCTCCTATTGGTGCCCCCACCTTTACCTGAACCTACCGACTACTGCTCATTATGCCTGCAAAAACAACACCATTACAGGCTGTTAAAAACTCTGCAATAGAGCTCTGTGAAAATTCTCCTACTGTGGACTTTGGATGGACTTAGTGGCCAGCGTTGAGGACCACAGGGCCAGACGGCTTTAGATAACCGGGGGAAATGGCGATTTCCCTTTGGCAAACATAGAGGGAATGTATAATTAATGAGGGGTTGTACATTATAAGCAGGGGCAAACACAGTATTTGTAGAGGGGGGTTTCCACACCACGCCTTCAGTGGGCGTGACCAGCATGCATGGGGGCGTGGCTATAATATTAGACAGTGCTTGGCTGCTCTCCAACTCTTCCTATCCCCATAATATACATGGGTAATGCTGCCTGCACTACTGTTAGGTGCACGCAGCTCTCCCTTTTCAAGCAGAGCCGTGTGAAGCGGGAGCAGGGTCCAGCCACCTCAATTATACAGTGCCCCAGGCCCAGTGCTTTCAGGCAGTAGGAACCCCCTTGGTTTGCCTAATATCAGATATTATTTTCCCTTGTTCATGTGGTCCCCATCGTTGGGTCCATTCAATAGTTCGGGAAGCTGCCCTTGAAAATTAGGAATGTAAGAGGGACACTTTTATTGTAAAAACCTGCTGTTATAAAAACACATGCGAGGCCTTATATCTTCTTTATGTGTCTCTAACGGGAAGGCGACACCAATTCAAGCCTGAATGGGAAAAACCGAAGTTTATCCAATATGTGCCGCGAGGGGTTTTCCCCACTAATTTACATAATTATATACAGGCGCACATACATGACACATACATACTAGGGAATATCACTAGTTACTCTACCGAGGTCTGTAATTATAGCTGGGTGGACGAGACCCGATTCTGTGGTAAAAATGTACAAACGATATGAAAATAAAAATATAAAGAAACAGATAGATCTAGAGAGAGATTAGGAGGCGGACATTTTGGAACCTCTCCTTTGGTGCCGGGTGTGGATTATTCCTCTTCCTTCACGTAGAGAGTCATATAATACAGCAAGTCAAACGGTTTTCTGTAAAATCAGAAAGGCCACTGGTGAATCCAAGTGCAATTCAGGATTTACGATATTGGAATCGAACTAAAATCTCTTAAAATATAACTTATAACGGTATCCTTTGGCAAGGTGTGGTTCCCTGTGTGATAGACTTTGCATGGTTGCTTTTGGAAGAATTTTAAATAGTTCAGATCTTCAGTAAACAGTTTCTGTCCAATGACAATCCCAGACCTAAGATGGCCGCCGCGTGACAGCGTGATGGATGCCAGGAGTCTGTATGGCTCTGTATCCAATCTATCACCAACGGGAGGTTTGGTCACAACAACACCTGTAAAACAACCCACACTCTGCGTCTGGACCCGTCCTGTGATCCGGACCTCGGCACTGTGCTGCTTAGGCCTGTTGGTCTCCATTTTGCCCTCACTCGAAGTTCCGATTCCTCTCGTTGGGGGAGAATTTTCCTGTTTGGGGGAAGTGTAGTTTGTTTCGGAAGTTTCTGCCCGAGGTGATAAGGTCTCCGTAGCCCTGTTGGTGGGAGAAGGCGTATCCAGAGCGCCGGGAGCTGGTGCGACGGATCCGGGCTCTGCGCGGCGGAGGCGCCGGCCGCTTCTTTGCCTCCCTGATTTTCCTGAGAACCTGGAGGATAAAGCAAATGTTGCGCTAATTACTTACAACTTCATCAGCAAAATGTAACCAGAGTTTCATTTCACTAGGCAGCCTAGGACATGGTTTTCACGATTGGCGAATCTATTAAATTTTAGTCTTTTAACCTTCAGGAATTAAGGGAAACAAAAATAGTTGGGTGTTATATGCAGGGATACCAAGGTGTATTTATAGTTATATATTCATACTCTGAACACGAGTCATGTGACACAAATGGGTGGAGCCTGTTCACCGAGTACATACACCAGTAACCGTTGGGACTAGCCGACTCACGCAGCCGGGGAGCCGCAGAGTCCCTCAGCCTGGGTTCACGTGCACGTTCCTACCTTGTCGCTGAAGGTGGGTTTCAGCTGCGATCTCAGGAACCGATAGGCCACCACTGGTAGGACGCACAGCACGGTGGTCAGGAATATGGCCAGCCAGATGCTCGGCTGGTTTAGAGAATTCCGGGCCGTTCCTGGAGGAGACACAAACAGCAAGTTCTGTGAATACATTATTTATCTTCCCTGATAAGAGAAGAATTTTGAAACTACAATATTGTATTTGCATCAGACTCAGTGTCCAGACTCTGCCAGAGTTGGCAGCAAAATGGAAGTAAATAACTCTTAAAAAAAAAACCATAAAAATATTTCTGCTAATATACAGAGCCGTACACCTGGGCACTCATGTGTGCACCCACTTTTTGGGCATGCGCTGAGCATTTCATGCAAGAACAAACATACGTTCCACTGCCCCAGATGTTGATCTCTGCTGTCTTCCTCATTTACGCTGCAGCGTGGAGGTAATCGCTGCGCACACGCTTTCTACACAGCAGGTTAAGGGCCAGCAGCAATTACCAGGGACAGGCTGCGTGATCACATTATACAGCAGCCTTAATGCAGGCTGAGGGGTGGAGTACAAGACATGCATTTATTCTGGCCAGGAGACATAATATCCATCTCATGTTTTCATTTGCTGACTGGCTTTATTGACTGAGTTTAAATGGTTTAATATTCAAAAAGACCAGTAACAAACAGAGGTTGGTGTAAGTAGTTCTGGCTTCTTGTGTTATTGTTTGTAGGACCAGTTCTTTATCACCAGATGAGAGAGGAGACCAGTGCAACTCCAAGAACTAATGAAATAACTGGTGATAACTGAGCTCTCACCGATGAACGGGAAAGAGGCCGTGAAGATCAGGTACATCCCGTCACTGTACATGGTGAAAGTGATGGCAAAATACACAGCTATACTGCCCCAGATGAAGAACTGGTTGACCGCAGTCCAGTAAGCCGTGTCCAGGCCGATCTAGGGAGACAGAATGATTTGAAGAATTAGTAACTGAGTGTACAATAGTCCGTTAGTGACACAGTGTATGTCGGATGACGCATACACCGATATAGAAAGTATAGAGGACCACTCTTAATCCAGAGCTGCAGTGCACAAGTTATTGTGGGAATACAAGCAATAGGAAACCCTGGGACTTGTAGTTCCACAATAGCTGGCGAGCTATTCTAAGGATGGTTCTACACAACCGTGCAGGAGGAGACATCGTTGTAAATGTCCCAGATAGAAAACCACTTACCTGGGCAGACACCACAATGACCAGGCAGGTCTGAGCCATCAAGGCGAAGGACTGGTAGTCGGAGACGGCTTTCCCATCATCCCTCACTGTGTCGTACAGGGCGCCATAAGGCACGAAAAACAGAACGAGGGAGCTGTACACCCCGTGGATCACACACTTCCCGAACTCCTTGATGTTGAAGTAACGGTTATTCTGCCCGGGCTCATAGAGCTGGGGATACTCCATACTCCAGCGGTCATCCACATCCTGCAGACAGATTACAGGTATTATAACGGTGAGAGTAACAAACACACACCTGCTGCTCTCCATATGTCCATCGGGTGGCAATGAAGATCGCTGCCCCCTTATCTTGCTAATAGGATTATATAATGTGACAGGTCACGTGACAGGTGGTGGTGAAAAGAATGTATGTTAAGGTATAGACAGGTTTTGTATAATTAGTAAATGTACCCATAATATTAATCTCTAGGAAGCCAAAACACTGGCTTTCCTGCTGTGGGAACTACAAATCTTTTAGACTGGACAGGAATGCTGAGATCTGTAGTTCCCCAACAGCTGGACAATTCCTAAGACTTCTTTAGATGGTTACTGGGGATTTCACAACGTGACAGACTTAATGTCTCAGGGAAAGGTTGTGAAGAAAATTAGTTTATGAGGAAGGGTGTGTATTGTGATATGATAATAACCAGATAGATGACAGTATACATACCTGATCAAAAAGACTCATCCCCAGCACAGGCAGCGAGCTATAGACCAGATTATACAGGGTAATGAACCATTCGTCATACACAGTCTGTAACAACACAGTACACAGATGTCACACACAGCTGAGCTGTAGTACTGCAAAATAGACACAAGATGGCAGCATGAAACTGTGGCAGGAATAACTGTAATTCTATCTCTGGGATGAGTCCAGATTTACCTCAATCATCATCATCAACATTTATTTATATAGCGCCAGCAAATTCCGTAGCGCTTTACAATTGGGAACAAACACTGATAAGACAATACTGGGTAATACATACAGACAGAGAGGTAAGAGAACCCTGCTCGCAAGCTTACATACCTCAATGATTGGAATTTCTATTATAAAAAAAACTATCATCAGGATGCACTTTTATGTGTTGTGTAAAATTAAATATAATAGAACCGCGGAACTAAAATTATTAGTGAAAAACATGCAGTATTATCTGCAATAATACACAGTGTACAACAATAACGAATGATCAATGACACAGGAGGAAATGGGGAAATGGGTCCCTGTCTCCAACACTTTACAATCTAAGGGACAGATTACTCAAAAGTGGAGGTGTTGCCCACAGCAACCAATCAGATTCTAGCTATCAATTTCTAGAATGTACAGGATAAATAACATCTAGAACCTGATTGGTTGCTGTGGGCAGCACCTCTACTTTTCTTTGATAAATCTACCCCTCAGTCCTCGCAGTAGCCATTGTGGGGCGATGGCGACTCACCTGAGCAGAGAAGCCGCAGAAGAAGCCATACCAGAAGTGAACCAGCGTGAAGGTGAAATTCTTGTAGAAAAAGTAGCGCAGGAACTGGCACATGCGGATGTAGGACCAGCGGCCGTGTACCAAGAGGAGGCGCTGCAGGTACCGGAACTGGGCGAAGGAGAAGTCGCTGGACAGGACCGCCTGCATGCCCTCCTGCCCGCTGATCCCCACCCCAATGTGAGCCGCTGGGGAGATAAAAACGTCAGCTGTAAGATCGTCCTATCAGAGCGGCCGTTACTGGATACAGTGTAACTAGTTAGGGTTTATATTAAGCAGCTACTCTCTGCACCATGTGACTTCCTCATTAGCAGAGCAGGAAGTAATTAGATTTATCTGACCTTATGCCAGGGGCAGTTACAGGAACCCTGTGGTTTATACATTGTTACCACCCACCAGCCTCCACCCCGCTACGGACCGTTCACGTACTTTTTATCATACTGACGTCATTGGCGCCGTCTCCTATCGCCAGAGTCACCGCCTTCTTGTACTTCTTCACGAGCTGGACCACCTGCGCCTTCTGGAGAGGGGTGACGCGGCAGCAGATCACCGCCTGGCACATGCACGCCGTCCGCAGCAGATCCACCTCCATGTTCTCTTTTAGGGCGTAGGCCTGCGGAGCGGGGTGACTCGTTTATCACATGGTGAAAATATCTCCTAGTTGGGGCTTTACATTCACTGTACTATAAATATTCCTGTGTTACACACAGAGAAGTTATTCTCCTGCCATGTTTGTGGCTGTTAATATGACGGTTCAGAAATATTACATTCTTGGCTGATCTAAGGTGAAACAGCATCCGATGGAACATCGGTGGAATATATGTAACGTGTGACATTCTGAGACATGGGAGTACCTGTGTTTTATAACTCAGAGCTGTACGATGGTTATACACTCAGTATAGTGTCCCTATAACAGCCAGTTGTAGCACAAAGTGTATTTGCGCAGAATCGAACAACAAAACGTTAAAATAAACCTATAAAAGTGACTAAATGGGTTGTACACTATAAATGATTATGTCCTTAAGTTTAAATGTCTCCCCAGGAAGCAGATATGGGGGAGGGAGTCCTGGATGGAGAGACAATGGTCATCCAATTAGGAGCCACATTGAAACCTCCATCCAATTAGAGTGTATCATTCAGCAGCGCTACGGAGGGAGGGAGGGGGGGAGAGAGGGGGGGAGAGGGGGGGGTCCTATGTGCTATGGGGGGGGTGATATCTAGTCGTCTAAAGATGGGGAAGGATTCACTGACATAGTGCCGCCTCTTGGTCCAATATTTCCCGCTGTACCAGCCTATTTCTGTGTGTCTGGCTGTATGTAACATGTTACATGTAAAGGCCGCCTCCCTACGTCTCTACATACCAGGCTGTGGCCATTGATGATGATCCCGTACTTGTCTTCACCCTCAGGCATCTCGTCTGGAATCACCTGGGACCTCTTAGATCCTTTCTGTATCTGTATTTCCACATCACTGCTGTCCAGAAAGGAGTCAGGATTCATCTTCCTCCGAGCGGACCTGCGGGAAACATCCAACATCTGTGATCAGACGACATAATAATATGATTGTGTAACTGTAGTAACATAATAACTAAGTAGATGTTTATTCTCACTAATGTCTAATAGACTAACAGCCCCAATAACACCCCATAGCTCCACGTTACCTGTCCCATCTTATAGCCACACCCCCAATAACACCCCATAGCTCCACGTTACCTGTCCCATCTTATAGCCACGCCCCCAATAACACCCCATAACTCCACGTTACCTGTCCCATCTTATAGCCTCACCCCAAAAACACCCCATAGCTCCACGTTACCTGTCCCATCTTATAGCCACGCCCCCAATAACACCCCATAACTCCATGTTATCTGTCCCATCTTATAGCCACACCCCCAATAACACCCCATAACTCCACGTTATCTGTCCCATCTTATAGTCACGCCCCCAATAACACCCCATAACTCCATGTTACCTGTCTGATCTTACAACCACACCCCCTATATGTTGTTCTATATTATTACCAGGAACAATTTATCTGAATTTAATGACACATCAAATGCATATTTTAAATATTTAATATATTTACTGAGAAAAATATTGATGTGTTCAATACTTATTTCACCTGCTGTATAACTCGGTCTTACTTTTGTAAAATCTCTCTGTGGGGGAGAGTTATACGGCTTCTAATTCTTTGCATTTCAGCACTCAAGCTCGTTCTGGAGGAGAGGATCGCCTGATCTCTGAGTCAGAGTCCTCCCTCTATGTACATGAGGGCAGAGCAGGAAGGTGGAAGGGTGATTGTGCGGTGAACGTGCATGCTAAGAAGAAGGATGTTCAAAAGCCTCTCTGCTCATGTGTCATGTGGCTGTGGTTGCCATGGCAATCACACCACACTTAACAATCTGTAAATCATTAATAGCAGCTTGAAGACAAAAAGAACAAACATTCATCCAAACCCAATAAGAAAACTATTAGAATTCAACAGAATCCCTAAGCAAGTGTCACATTCACCCCGTTCCTAATCTGAATATTGGATGTTATTGTGTCCCATAGTATAATATCATCCTCAAAGCCTATAGTTGTATCAGTGGTGATAGATTGTTGCCCAGTCCTGGTTACTGACCATGGGTCAGCCTGTAATACCCCTCCTAATCCCCCTATCTGACTCACAACGCGTTTTACCTCAGCTCATCCAGAACCTCCTCTGAACTGTTGCCTTTAATGATGAACACTTCCTTCATCTCATCCTGCAGCATGTTACACGAGTACCCGATGTTCTCCGCCGTTTCTGGGGAAGAGGAGAATTCAACAGCTTATCGTAGTGCCCCACTTACATTGTAATAAACCAGAACCCAACCCTGGTCAAAGCTGAGGTACAGGGTGCAAGGAGTAACTGAAACTGCATCAGAAGACTGTGTTGTATAACGTACAACGCTGCAAGGAAATATAATCTGAAGAGCAACCCTTTGTTTCATAGAGAGGTGTGTGTGACACCACAATGTTCCAGAATCAATCTGATAAAGACCTCACATCCCTACATTGTGGACCCTGCTGCTTCCACTATATAACTCACATAAAGCCCTGTCCTCACTAACACATCACTCATTTCCTGATATACTTTGTGCTGCTGGGGGACCCTGCTCCTTCCACTATATAACTCTCAGTCTGTGACTTCCTGCTGCCTCCATTCCCCTCCTCATATCATGTCACTGCCCCTGTCACATGCAGCCCTGTCCTCACTAACACATCACCTGTCTCCTGATATACTCTGTGCTGCTGGGGACCCTGCTCCTTCCACTATATAACTCTCAGTCTGTGGCTTCCTGCTGCCTTCATTCCCCTCATCACATCATGTCACTGCCCCTGTCACATGCAGCCCTGTCCTCACTAACACATCACCTGTCTCCTGATATACTCTGTGCTGCTGGGGACCCTGCTCCTTCCACTATATAACTTTCAGTCTGTGGCTTCCTGGTGCTTCCATTCCCCTCCTCACATCATGTCACTGCCCCTGTCACATGCAGCCCTGTCCGACACATCACTCATCTTCTGATATACTCTGTGCTGCTGGAGGACACCGCTCCTTCCACTATATAACTTTCAGTCTGTGGCTTCCTGCTGCCTCCATTCCCCTCCTCACAACATGTCACTACCCCTGTCACATGCAACCCTGTCCTTACTAATGTAATCACACAAGTGGACAGGCCACTGTGTCCTACACTATGTGTTGCCGTGAGAGCAGTTAATTCACACACAGAGGCATTACTGATGATGTAAGAACAAAAATGAAAAGGGATAACTGACATGCTATACTTTGCTGTTTGAGCTTTTTGATCCATGTCATCAGTGATTTGGAAATGATTACAAGCTAGCTGATGTGACTAGCTTATAATGCTGCAGGGGTCAGAAAAAACTCAATCACAATAACATTTTTGAGAAGCACTGAATGGGAAAGTCAATATAGACAAAGCAGACCTCATTTACAATGTGCAGCATAAAACATCATGATGTATCTGGCTGGTCCACTACTCTGAGATAACGACTGAGAACACACTGCAGGTGTGCAAATATGCCGAAAAATCCTAAGAGAAGCACTATGGAAAAGTGTGACCAGCAAAAGTCCAATCTTCAACCAATTTAACAGAGTGAAATTGACCGTGCACCCCTTCACACTGCAAGCGAAGACCCAAAAAATGCCACCTCTTCACCCTTTATCTCATTCTCAATTGTCATCTCTGCACCTCCACAAAACTGGTTACACTAGTTCAGATGCCCTCACTCTACCCAACACCTCCCATCGGCCGTCGCAGTCTTGCTTTGTTACCCTACGCGTTTTAGCAGAGGTCTCAGCACACCGCGGCTCACAGACAATCTGCTTTTCAGAAATAACAACCACAGAGTTCTAACTTGTACGATTCACATATAAACAGTTTCATTTTTGAGTTTGGTTTGAAACCTTTAAAAAAAAAACTCAGTAGACGAGTAACACAAATCACATGTAACACATATTGCCTTACATGTTCCAATAACCCTATTTCACGTACCTTGTTTGTCTCCTGTGAGGACCCATATTTTAATCTTGGCTTTGGTGAGAGTCTCAATGGTCTGGGGAACCCCGTCTTGTAGTTTGTCTTCTATGGCGGAGGCACCAATTAACTGTGAAGGGGAAAAGAGAGAGAGGTTTTGTAATGAGAGTCATTGTCTCCATGTTTAATCTGTCAGATTAGAGGAATTAGATGCAGATTAGACGCATTGTATACTGTAGACGGAGAGGTCTCACCCAGCCTTATTACTCCCATGTATGTGTGTAAATCCTACCAGACATTACAGATCTCCAACGAAGCTGTTTAAAATGAACCAATCCCCAAAGAGTGATTTCTGTTTAGTGTTATTGTTGTGTATTACTGCTGGAAGTTGTGTTGAACAGAACCATCTTGTAGCCGTTATCAGCTTTTCCTGACTGTCCTGATCTATGCGTTAAGTTTGTACCCAGGAGAGTCCCAAACAAAAACACCCAAACTTAACTCTAGTCCCTTTACTGTCCAAAACATGAAGACAGTTGCAAACAACGTTCCCTTGGGAAATAAGAGTTAAAGTTGCACTTTTATGTGGAAAAGTCCATTGTACAGGGTTGCACTGGACAGCAGCTTCTCAATAATTCCATTTATGGCGTTTTTATTATATCAAGCTTTTAACTCTTTCATCTCCAGAGCGCACACCTTAAAGGGCACAGTGGTGGCGAAGGAGGGAAGAACCAAACCACATTTTCAACTACAGATATATGGTGCGTAGCATGTGGTATAGTGACGTGGAGCAACGTCATCCAGAGTAATCTTTTAACGAGTTGGTAAATTGATGGCCTGTGAAAGCCAGGAAAGGCATTGTCTAATAGCGTAGGGGTATATTCCATTCTACGAACCAGATTGTGTTACACAAATGTGCACTAGCAGTAGTTTTATAAATGAGTATAAGACGTGTGTAATAATCTGACATTGGGATTGTGTGGACATGTAGGCAGCTTACCTCCATGTACACACAGATTCCATGCGCTAGGTAAGGATACCGACGCTACGTGATTCTACAGGGACTGCCAGTACTATTGCAAGGGTCACGCTAATCCTTTTTCTGGACCCATTGGCTATTTCTGGACAAAGTACTAAAAAAATCTGTGGGAAAATCTTCTGTCCCTAAATAGCAGGAACAAAATAATTAACCAGGCCAATAAAAATAATCTGGATTTAAATTTAATACTAATGCCCTATAAAAGTGATCTATCTCCTAGTGTAAAGGGTGTCCACTTATGACACAACCCCAGAGAACAGGGTCAGATAGAAGTGATACAAACCTTCAGGCCTTTCTCAATCTCCTCGTATAATTCAGCCAGCTTGTCCTCGCGGTTCTCCAGGGACGTGCTGGCCTCGTGGTGCCGCTTCTTCCAAGTCTCAAAGTAGTCGTTGTCTAGATCCTTATACGCCAGAACCAGTGTGCGCAGACCCTCTCCAGCAAACTCCTGGGCCACAATCAGAAGGGGAGGCAGCCAGAGACAATTATAGAAAAAAATAAAATAAAAAAAATACACGTGAAAAAAGTGATTAAGGACAAAATGTTAGTACTATGTACTTTTTGGGATCGCCCCGTAAGTGATGTCATTGTGGGAGGGGTTAGTTTACGCCTTGAGTATGTACGGAGTAGATTTGCACAGTGCAAAGTCATCAGTCTGAGTGACAGACTTAAATAAAATATACTCAACACAGGGGTATGGCCAGGGATGTCACAGCAAGCTTGAGGAAAGACTGACATGCTATGGTTTGCAACTTGAGATTTTTGTCTCATTTTGGCCATTTGATACTTTGCTGTGTTTTTTTAGAGGGGGATGTGGGGGGAGGGATAATCTCCACCATGTTTAACTCAGTAAAATGGGTTTTACTGAGCAGACTGTACAGGTACTGAGTGTTACATAAGCTTAGAACTTACATTTAGGTGGTCAGTAGTCACTTCCTTCAAGTCTGCACTCGACTGGTCAAGAAGCTCACACACAATGGTATCGGCCCCCTTACAGTACAGGGTCAAACGCCCCTCTGGGCTTCTCACTGTGAGCAGGAGAAATAAGAATTAGTAACTTATAATAATAATAATAATATATAGTAGCACACACTATCAACCATGATCATGACCATAGTATGTATTTCGTGCCTGGCTAACCCCATAACTCACCAATCACAGACATCCTTTTGCGCTCATTGTTGAAATCCAGTATGGCCAATAGATCATACACCTTGGTCTTCCCCATCTCCACTACCGTGATGGTTTCTGGTGTGCGAGAACGGAACACAAAGCCAAAGTTTCTGGCGGCAGTGACCAGGGCCCCCTCGTCCGGAGACTGGGCCTGATAAATCAGCTCACCTGGAATGGGGTGAGACAAGGCCAAGGGGTGTCAGTGGGGGATTTGCTAACCTTAGACATAAGTGTTCATTTCTTGAGGAAGGTTTACTTCGAAACGCGTTGTATGACTCATAGAGGATTCCGGTGACCTGGTTCTGGGCTAGCAAAAGCTCTAATGTGCGTCTCATCTATAGAATTTCCACCCCACATCTAGGACACGGGGACATGATTGCAAAGGGGCCAGAGGATGGCCCGAGTGCCCAGAGTCGGCCAAACAGGGTTTTATTGTTAGTGCTTACATTTATTACCCAATTCATACATTTTACCACGCGTTTCATCTATGGTGGCCTTTATTTATATATTTCTCAATGTCCATCCCTCTCCTTTCAATGTTGAAGGTAAAAGACTAATAACATCTGTATCAATATCAATATCAATATATATTAATCCAACTTTTGAATTTTATAGATGAACAGACAGGTTTTGTCCATTTACACAGATACCATTCTCTAGGTAAGGATATCAATGCTACGTGATTCTACAGGGGCTGGCAGTAGTACTGCAAGGGCCACGGTAATTTCTTGGTTATTTCTGGACAAATGATTATAAATCTGTGGGAAAAACTTTTATCCAAGTGTAACAAAATAATCAAACAGGCCAAAAAAATAATCTGGGAGAATGCGGTTTCAAATTACTAATTTAAGGAGCTATCATGGTACAAGACGCACATGGAAAAATAGCCCGAAGCCTAGTTATCGAGATACAATGCTGACGTGCAGATCTCAAAAGTACGTCCCACCTCACCTTCCTTCTTCTCCTCCAACATTGCCGTGTGACACAGCGCCAGTAGCCGGAAGAACTCATGAGTGAGCTTCTCTTCCAGTTTTACCGACTCCACCAATCGGTGATCATGATAAGAAAACTTGGGATCTGCCAGCGGGTTGTAGGAAAAATCCACCTTTTCAGTGTACTGGGAATAAGAAGGAGATGATTTATTCAGGTCTTCTAGTCTGAGCCTCCTACCTCACAGTCTGAACCTCCTACCTCTTAGGCCTGAAAGCAATAAATGCAGCGTAAGAGGGGCGTGAATTACATCACTGAGACCCACGATCCGTAGAGAGGCGGTGAGGACGTTACAGAAAGCGCGTGAGGCGTAGGCAAAAACTAATACATTGAAAGCTACAGATATGTTTTTGCTCTTGATGGACCGGTGCAATAAAATGTAATATATTCATATATAACCATAGACCCACGCTGATGGACAGCGCTATAGTAGCATCAACAACAATAAAGTTTTATTAATTTTAGACTGACGAGTAATTCAGTTAGTACTTAAACCTAACAACAATGTACATAAAATATCAATACAGATGGCAAAATTCACTCTCTGGAATTGGTTAAATGATAAAATACATTTATTAAATAAATATAATAAATAAATAGGTTGAAAAACGTTCTCCAATCCAACCACAACAACTAGAAGAGGATTATTGTTTCTATAGCCGCAGGTCTGGGGATAAAATCTTCTAACGTAACATTGAGAATGATAAGATCTGTACTAGATAACATACCTCATTTATCTCCAGCCTGTTTCCTGCGTAGTCAAATACATCACCTGAAATATACAAGACCGGTCTCAGGAAACCACAGTGTACAATGAAAAATGTTAAGATCGTTCCTGAGCATGGGATAGTCGAAAGATTACAGGGACAGCTTTCTCCCCTCTAGAGTGTAAGCCCTTTGGGTCTGAGCATGCTGCATGTTAGGATGGCCTTACACGAAGTGAGATCAGTGGAGATAATGGCCAACCAGCCAAATAACGCTATACGCATGGACCCAAATATAATCAACATCGTTGGGATAATTCTCATGCATGCCTGTAGATCCGCTCGGCAGAGGACTTCCATCTGCCTCTGTCAAGTGTCTACCGGCTGCATCCAACTTAGTCACCCACACGTGTGGCTCTTGAGCTTGCGATGATAATTTATTATTTTATCCATCCTATCAACCGGTGACAACAATGTACCAAATAGTACGGAGTGAACGTGATCTCGCTGGTTGATCGGTCTCACCATAAGAATTGCCATTGATGGAACATTTGTTGAAGGTCATGATGTTCTGAGTGAGAGTCCCCGTCTTGTCAGAGAAGATGTATTTGATCTGTCCCAGCTCCTCGTTGAGAGTGGTGGTGCGGGCCTCAGCTGCAGTGTCCTTCTTGGGGTAATACATCTTACGGTCCCAGTTGATGTAGTAGCTGTTACCCAGCCGAATGATCTCAACACTGGGGAACAAGGGAACAGCTTAAATTACTGGCAGTAAGATTAGGTAGAGAAACGGCGCAGTGTGACCTAATTATACTGGTGGAGGATGTGGTGGAACTCTCGTAAGGTAGAGGAGATACAAGTTGACCTGTGTTCTTCTAACAGCGGATGGAGGGATCGGTAGCAGATCATAAGCCCACCCTCCTTTCCGGTTAAGGGTCTTACCTGACGTAGAGCGAGATGGGCACCACAGTATTCAGGATAATGACGTAGGACCAGAACATGAGGAACCCAGAGAAGGCCGCGTTGTGGACACCTTCTGCCCACGGAAGATACACCTGGAAGAAATAGCCCTGCTTGGACTCCCAGATTCCATTCCCGATAGCCAGGATGATGCACATGACAGCCAGGAAGACGAAGATCTGTCAGACAACAAGGAAACGGGACAGTGAGATGATCAAAAAAAGCCTTTTTATTGCTTCAAATTGAAGACAAAAATATTCTCATTTGAGACATCAACACGAGCTTCAAACTAAATTAAATCTGTCGGTCTAAACCTGTTAAAAAAAATGACATTTTAAACTGGAAATTATGATTTCGGAAAAATTAGTCCAGTGTGAACATCTGGATAATGTGCAATTTAGCCAAGAAAAGTTTGCTGCATATAGTGTTGAAATATGATTATAATCTGAAGCCTCTCCATCTGCTGTACATATCCCAGAATGCCCTGGAAAGCCAGAGGTAGAAAACACGTATCATCCATAGAACACATTCAAGCTCTAACAAGTTATGTTAACAGAGGTTTCTCTAGATGCCCCGCCTTCCTGGTCATGTGACTCCTACCCAGAGAACCAAGACGTTCATGAGTCGGTCGATGCTGGTTCTTTTTAGAGTGGTCCGGCCACTGTTCTGCATCAGTTTAGTGTCAGGTCCTGTGGAGAGAATGAGTGAGGGGGTCACCGAGTAAGCCAGAACTGTCACAGTATCCTGTTGTCACTGTCTCTAGTTCTAGGAAAGACTCCTTCTCTACTGACCTGCAAAGATGACCATCCCAAAACACCACTCGGTGTTCCTAAGGGTGCAGCCACGCAGCAGGATTTTCCCATTGTCCAGAGAGTATTTTTCCCCCTGATAGGTCAGAGTTCCAGTGAAGGTGTCCAGTCTATTATTAGGAGCTTCGCACATAACTTCACCTAGACAACATTGTAAACATTGTATGTAAATCATTACTAATGTCAGTGAACATAGAAAATATTACCTATATGTTATAAATGAAAGCAGATTGATTTATTAAAGAATAACTCCACTCCACTACTGAAAATATAGGATTGAATGATAGTCTTAAATAATGATCACTTCTACCCTATGGGTACTAGCCAAATTGATTCCGGATTTAAGCCTATCTTTATGATATGTAAGGAGCATCATAAACATAACAAATTTATTTTTGCAGAGAGCAGATGGAGAAGATTTTTCAAATAACCTGACAAATAACATTATAGACCCTTAACCTATCAATCGATTTGAACCATAGTCTATATTACTTGAAATAGGATTTCTGTCTGAAATTGCCTAAGCAAGTCTCAGAAACACATGGTTAATGCAATTTGATAGATAGGTTGTGAATAACTGATCCTTTTCTGTGGTTTTAACAGGCACTTGCAGGCAGATTATGAGTATCAGGAGTTATTGCAGTAATTTTGTTTGCTATGGGCAACACTTCCTTTTTTTCTTTTTTGAAGGTTTGATAAATCTATTCCTCAGCCTTAGGCGTTCTGCTGCCCTTGTACCACTCCCTGCATCACGACACATAAATGAAGGGTCTGCTCATACATGTGAAAGTGACAAGTGGACTTAGTTCTTGCTAATTGGGGGCTGCCATGATGATGTCGCTGAGTGTGGGCTGTATCATACGTTGCTGATTTTATTGATTCCAGTCAGTCACCTACTAGGTGGGATGGTCTTTCCCAAAAAAATAACAATGTGCAGTCAGCAACATTTGGTATAAACAGAGCAGTTTTGACATTGAAACAAAGCAGTATAGCTCTTGTTTCTACAACATATGGACTTTTATTTTATTTATCGCAACCTTGTAAGGACAAACTATATGAATACAGCAACCTACCCAGCAAAGCAAAAATCTAGGACATTGAGTGTATAATACTGTACATAAGACATACTAGGTAAGGCATATAACAAGTGTCGTATGGAACATGTATGAGACATGGAACAAGGTAGAGGAGGTTGGAGCAGACATGTATGTAATCACATAGAGTATTAGACGTACCATCGAACCGTGAGAGCTGTGTCAGGTCCTCTCCCATATCACTGGTGACTGTCAGAGACTGCTTCACCTTCAGGTTAGTCTCTCTGTAAGAGACATCTGTCAGATTCAGCCACACACACACACACACACATAGAAATCTGCTGGGGCTGCAAACCGCAGTCTGACACGGCCGCACGCAGATAAATTCATCTACCATCCGCCCAATTATACATCTGATGAAAATAGTCATCTGCAGCCTATTTGTGTGTCTACAGACAGCAATTTGTGTCCCCCGTCCCACATACAATTTCCTAATGGCAGAACAGATCTACCCCAAATTTCCTTCCTATGAAGACTCCAAACATGTACAGTAGAAGTGATTGTCTACTACACACACAGATCCCAACTTCAGGGACTACAACGTCTGTACGAGCGACTTCTTAAAGATCACTATCGTTCTATGGCTGCGTGTGAAGCCACTTTAACAATTTTTATAATCTTGCTTTCTAGTGCATGGTCACAGCCAAAGAAATTAAAGTTCAAATAAATAATTATTTTTAATATAAACAGAACACTTCCCGGAGCTTAACGTAGATGATAGAGGAAAAAAACTTCCCCCATCTAATATTTTTCGCAAATTGTAATGTTTTAATAAATATGTATAAATAAGCTGATCACACTGTGAATACTGTGCAATGTGGTTATTGTACATATGTCCCTATATACAATTAAAATCTGATTGTATTGGATAGGATTTGACAAGATACAATGCCAGGGCCTGGCTGGCAGGTTGTAGCCCAGGGGGACTCGGCACAGGAGCCTATTTAGAACATTTTAAATGAATAAAAATGCTGTATTGCATGAGGGATGATAATTGAGCAGCTCTGTCCTCCTAGCAACCGCCCGTCTCTAAATCACCTAACACCCCATCCTGGGTGTCGGATATCGGGCACTTACCCATCTAGCTCAGCTGTCTCGATGTACACCAGGCTGTTGGGTTCACTGCTAGACAGTAACAGCAGATCTGCCTGAAGAGAAGAGAGCGGTGAGACCCCACTGCTGGGAACGGAGGGGGGGATGTTGTGATTTCAAATATTACACAGAATAGTGGAAATCTCTTCAGTCTCATCTTTTGTTCATTACATTTATAGCATAATAGTCCTCATCAGAGAAGAGAGAGAAAATCACGGAGTGCCTCAGGCAGGAGAGACAGACAGCGGAGTGCCTCAGGCAGGAGAGACAGACGGCGGAGTGCCTCAGGCAGGAGAGACAGACGGCAGAGTGCCTCAGGCAGGAGAGACAGACGGCGGAGTGCCTCAGGCAGGAGAGACAGTGGTGTGTCTCAGGCAGGAGAGACAGTGGTGTATCTCAGGCAGGACAGACACCGGTGTGTCTCAGGCAGGACAGACAGTGGTGTGTTTCAGGCAGGACAGACACCGGTGTGTCTCAGGCAGGACAGACACCGGTGTGTCTCAGGCAGGACAGACACCGGTGTGTCTCAGGCAGGACAGACACCGGTGTGTCTCAGGCAGGACAGACACCGGTGTGTCTCAGGCAGGACAGACACCGGTGTGTCTCAGGCAGGACAGACACCGGTGTGTCTCAGGCAGGACAGACAGTGGTGTGTTTCAGGCAGGACAGACAGACAGCGGTGTGTCTCAGGCAGGAGAGACAGACGGCGGAGTGCCTCAGGCAGGAGAGACAGACAGCGGAGTGCCTCAGGCAGGAGAGACAGACAGCGGAGTGCCTCAGGCAGGAGAGACAGACGGCGGAGTGCCTCAGGCAGGAGAGACAGTGGTGTGTCTCAGACAGGAGAGACAGCGGTGTGTCTTGGGCAGGACAGACAGCGGTGTGTCTCAGGCAGGACAGACAGACAGTGGTGTGTCTCAGGCAGGACAGACAGACAGTGGTGTGTCTCAGGCAGGACAGACAGACAGTGGTGTGTCTCAGGCAGGACAGACAGACAGTGGTGTGTCTCAGGCAGGACAGACAGACAGTGGTGTGTCTCAGGCAGGACAGACAGATAGTGGTGTGTCTCAGACAGGACAGACAGTGCTGTGTCTCAGGCAGGACAGACAGCGGAGTGCCTCAGGCAGGAGAGACAGACAGTGGTGTGTCTCAGGCAGGACAGACAGATAGTGGTGTGTCTCAGACAGGACAGACAGTGCTGTGTCTCAGGCAGGACAGACAGCGGAGTGCCTGAGGCAGAAGAGACAGACAGCGGAGTGTCTCAGGCATGACAGACAGACAGTAGAATGAAATTGAACCTTATTACATAGACCAGAGACATCCAATCTCACCGTTACAAAGTTGTTATTTTCCAATTTTATGATATCGCCCACCTGGACTTTCATCCATTTCTCATTTGTAAACCTGCCGGAGAAATGCGTTAGCCCCAACGATACACAGATACGTTTACCAAGAAAGGATTAGATGTGTTTTAATCAGCTCCAGTTATTTACTAGGGATTATCTAGACTTCCACCATCTCTTCCAGTTTTAACATATTATATAAATGGTTACAGTATGGAGATCCAATGTCCCATTACACTCTTTACTAATGTAAGATATAAGTGAAGCTTGAACGGGTATTTCAGGAGAACACTCCAAATAGAAGGACGGGGGGTGATCCTAAGGTGACAGTAGGCAGGAGGTGGCGGCGGCCCGCAATCCCGTAAGAGCGCAGACTGACATTCCAGTACCAGAAACCAGAATGAGTCTATGTAAGTACCAGGCGGATAAATAGCTGCAGTGGTGTAAATAGGAATCTACTGTGACTGTGGACATCCTGTACGTTCAGAAATGACAGCTATAATCATCTTCTCTCTGACTCTCTACTCTACATATATATATATATATATATATATATATACACACACTTGTATCAGGCATAACATGTACATTCATAGCTGCATGTTAATAACGTGTAATAAAATGTCAGATGTAGCTCACATGTATGTTCTGAGCTCACATGTATGTTCTGAGACCACATGTATGTTCTGAGCATAATAAATTCACTTGTGTTTCAATTGCAAAACACAGATTAGTGTCTAATGTTATATTGCAACTTTCTGCTCTTATAGTTGCTTTGAAGAGAAAAATTAGAAAAACTAGATCATTGTGCAATCAGCACAATGGTATTTTTTGCAAATCTCTGCGTTTAAACAAAGCTTCAGTTGCATTAGTGGGACTAATACCACACTATTATTTTCATATATTTTTCTAACATTTTAAGATGCCTGTGTTCAGCTAATGACTGCGATGCATGATGGGGGATGTAGTTCCACGCTTGACTGATCAGTGGTGATGTGTATGGTGTGAATGGGATCTGAATGCTCTTTGTGTTTACAGTAACTATGTCTGTGGTTTGAAACATTTGATGTTAAAGTTGCAAAATAAAATCCCAGAAAGGTGATGTGTAAATATTTTGCAATGTGGTGAAATCCTTCTCTGTGTTGTGAGTTTATTTACAAAGCCGCCCTGGTTACACTGCAGCTCAGCTTGTGAGCAGTGTAGACACGTGTGATACATTATTATACAGGGGATAAACACAAGAAGAAGAGAAGGATTATTATTATTCGTGTCTCTCACCCTCCTTTGCTGAGCACCTGGACTGTCCGGTTGTTGACCTGATTGTCACTTTTATGTCGGTACTAAAACAAGAGAGAGATTTCATGCAGAGAAGTCACATTATAACGTTACAGGTCTGGTTGGTGTTAATGCACCGGCTGCAGGCTGCCTATGTCCCTTGGTAGAATGTTACACTGATTATTATTCGCAATAATAACAATTTTTCAAAAACGTTTTAAACCCCTTCTTAATAATATGTACAGTGTGATCAAACCTCAGTTACACCGGACCTCTAATATTACTTAGGAATCTCACTGAATAGTAAGCTGAGGGCAAGTTTAACACGTTTTCCCAGGAAAGGTAGGGGAAGGGGGAATTAAAGTGTGACCCATCTGAATCCACAAGGATTGTACTGAAAATACTTTATATTATTATTTTTTATTGTTTTTTTTTTTATTAATCAATGTTTTTTTTAGATACACTCTAATACATGGTGCGCCTAATACAGAGTGATGATCATACCAGTGACCCAGCTGTGTTTGGGAAACAACCAATAATATATCGATTACATTTAAAAATGACAAACATGTCCACGAAGGTGAATTATTCTTTTTAACTGTGTTCTTATTGTATATTATTGTATATAAAATATATAACTACATAAAACATAATGTAGGATGAACCTTTGTCGTAATCCAAGACGTGCCCGGTCAATGCTGCCATTATTTGTGACATATACTTAAAGAAATCCTTAAACGGGGGACTCCTAGTTCAGAATAAAAGAAGTGACTTCTGGTCTGTGTGGGGTGCAGGAATAAGACCCCTTTTGGTTTTATTAAAGGGGGCCAGGGGATTATTGCAGAAATAACCATTTTTAGGTTCACACTTTTGTGTTGTTAGTGCTGGGACTGTCAATGATTATGACTTAAAGGGGGCGGTGCCAGACAACCCAACTCAAACTCTGACAACCAGAGGACAATGCTATATGTTAACAGCAGTAAGAAACAATAAGGTTGATTAAATAGTAATAAATAAGAACTTTAATCATGGTGTTAAGAAGAATGTATTATAACCCGGCTGTTCAAGGTGGACAAATCATCAAACATATTACATCAGACACGATCAGGTAATATTGTATGCTCAGTATACTGTAACATTAGAACGTGCTCTATGCATATAACATTGATACATAACACTAAGGAGTGACTTCTTACAAAGTCGTCTGTGGCATCTTTGACAGCGGACACGGTTAACACCAGCACCAGAGGGACGACTGTAGTAAACCAGGACAGGGAAGAGACTTGAGGAATGAGCTGTGGAAATAAACACGTTTGATGTACACGTGAAATGGGCCATAGACACTGTGCTGAAACTTGTACATTAGAACATGCAGTACCCACTCATAGCCTGTAGGTGGCAGGTTTGCTATTGTTTTATAATAATACTGTTGGTAAAAGTCTTGCAGGCTCCTCACTAAGTACAAGTCTGATATTCAGAGATCACAAGAAAAGAACAAAATCCCCAAAGTACAATGTGCATAAAAGTGCTGTATGAATCTGCCAAAAGATTGGCTCAGTGATTAGGAGGACGGTCTATGACATTGGGGGTATATTTACTAAACTGCGGGTTTCAAAAAGTGGAGATGTTGCCTATAGCAACCAATCAGATTCTAGTTATCATTTATTTAGTACATTCTACAAAATGACAGCTAGAATCTGATTGGTTGCTATAGGCAACATCTCCAGTTTTTCAAACCCTCAGTTTAGTAATTAAACCCCGATGACTGTCTGGAAACTTTGGTTTGTATCCAAGTTTTAGCTTCCTGCGACCTCTGACTGGGAGTCAAATGTAAACGTTAACTAGTAAGATAAACTGAGACAGAAAACCGCTGTACACTGCAACGTGTAATGTGTTAGATCTATATAAGAATATACATTCTATGCGATACTTTCCTTTACATTCTAACAAAAATGTGTTTAAATGTTTCAAAATGTTTTTACTAAAATCTTCATCTTCATTTTTTTTTTCATTTAGAATAAACATATAACAGGCGGTTTTCTATAGATCACTAAGATAAACATTCACATATACAGGATAGATACAAATAAATAAACATTTGTAGATGGAATCATCTAGCAGCCAGAGTTTACATATATATTTTATATATATATATATATATATATATATATATATATATATATTATATATGTAATATATATATATATATGTAAAATACATATAATATATACCAATGCATAGCATTTATTGCAGATATGTAGATATGTTTGTGAATGTTACAATGTGTCGTTTGAGACTAGATCCACTGGTATGATATCTTCTGGGTGGTATCAGAGCCCCATACTTTGTGTCCATCCAGCACCATCTTTAGAGGTTCAGAGAAAGGTATTCACCTGTAGGACGAGGAGGAAGACGAAGTAAGCGTTAGCAACGCGCTGAAACTGCTCGAAGAGATTCAGGGGGAGGAAGGTGAAAACATTGTATTTTGAGGTCTTGATTGCATTGGTCTGAAAGAGAAAAAGACATCGATTATTCTGACATTTATATCAGACACTTTAAAACAAACATAAGAAAGTTTATACAAAGTTATCCCAACTATCCGCAGTTACAAAATAATTAAATATTTTAATGAACACTTTTAAAATAATCCACCATAGACTGACACTGATCCCATCCGAATGGGATTAAATTCTAGTGTTCGCCCCATAATACAAAAAGTCCTAAAATGTTTCCTGACCCCCCCTGGTCTTCCAGGGTCCTGACTGTTACCTCTAAATTACACAGAGAGCAGTCAGAGAAAAACCGTTTCCATGACAACAAAATGCACAATCTGATCAAACATTAAAAGTTACAAACTAGTTTCTACCCCACAAACGAACCTAACGAAAGGGACAGATCCTACTGATGGAGGGATCTGGGTCTAATGTTTTATGGGCATGCTTTAAAGTTAATCTTGACGTGCCTGGGCAGATATTAATACTAATTAATATTAATACTGGGATGTTGGTTAAACACATTGAAGTTGCTCGGTACAGTAATAAGTGGCATCTCTTCGAGTGCTTCTAACAGGTCACGTTTTAGGTATTTCCATATTTTTGTGTTTCAAAGTGTTTTATTAGTTCAGTGGTTAGCCCTTCTGCCTTACAGCACTGGGGTCATGAGTTCAATTCCCGGCCATGGTCTTATCTGTGTGCAGTTTGTATGTTCTTCCCGTGTTTGTATGGGTTTCCTCCGGGTGCTCTGGTTTCCTCCCACGCTCCAAAAACATACTAGTAGGTTAATTAGCTGCTATCAAATTGACGCTAGTGTCTGTGTGTGTGTGTGTGTCTGTGTGTGTGTGTGTGTGTGTTAGGGAATTTACAGTGGTGATCGGTATCCTGATGCTTGGGATAAATACGAACAGTGAAATCACAACATAACTAAAATGTACACTTACCTGGACACTAACGGAGGACGTTACCGACCTGCTATGCGGCTGCTGGAAAATGCGAAGATGCTCGATGCCGGCGCTTTATTGTGACTTCTCAGAAGACAGCGACAAGTACATTTAAAGAGGTAAGTTAACGGTTAGGGTCACGCTGCGTCAAACTGCGTTACGCTGCGTCAAACGACGGTGACATCAAAATAGACCACCGGCATCCAGCATCTTCGGATTGTGTACCAGTCGCATAGCAGTTCTTTGGGTAATGTCCTCCGTTGATGTCAAGGTAAGTGTACATTTTAGTTATGTTGTGATTTCACTGTTTATGTTTTGGTTTTTTTAGGTATAGTCGGTGGCGGTGTCCCAAGTATCGGAATACCGTACCCAACCTGGGAATTTAGACTGTAAGCTCCAGTGGGACAGGGACTGATGCGAGGGACAAATCTTCTCTGTACAGCGCTACGGAATTGGTGGCGCTTTATAAATAAATGATGATGATGATGATGATGAAGATTTCTTAGTCAAGAACAGGTGAATTTATCTAGTAGACACAGACAGTATTTAACCCACATACTAATGTGTTCTCGCACTGAATCAACAATAGCTGTTGACAGATTCACAGCAGAGATGACAAGTTACAACGTTACAGGTCAGAGTTACACCACGTTCTATAACAAGGTAACAGTAGCTCCAAATGTGACACTAACCCGGGTCACTGTGGGTTATTGATACAAAACGGCTGCGATCAGGACAACCAGGAGCTGGGATCGTTACATTGTATAAAATGAAGTGAGATTTATACGGATACATTATCTTCTGGCCCTGTATGTACAAAGGTTGTAGTGAGTATAACAAATTGTAGCTTCTGCTGCAATAATAAATTAAGTTGACCGATGTCCTCAAGTTATTAAAGTCAAAACGAGGGGCGATGCCCCTCTTAGCACTGACACTTGTAGGGACATTAGTGGACCAGTGTCCATATTGGATAAATGATCCAGACGGGGATATGCGCCAGTTTGCATAGCGTAGGAAATGACTCAGCACTTGTACAGACAGTGGGTGCACGCCTATTCTCTTACGCAGTTCTGGCACCAGAGAGTGCGGGAGAGAGCAGGGGCGTGCAAACACAGACTGAGTATACTAAAGACGGCTCGTCTAGGGGCACATTAATCAATGTTCTCAAAAAGTGAAAAATAGTTTTCAATCCTTATCGCATTGATAAGGATTGAACTATTTCTCAAATTTATGAAGAACGCAACACAGAAACAGCAGTTCCGATAAACTGCTGTTTCTGTGATTAAAAAAACCATACTTACCACGTCCTCTTCGTAATGCGCTGTCTCTGGATCTCCTCCTTGTCTTCTTCGTTCTTCTTCATACTGCAATTGCGCATGTGCAGTTCGTAGACCTGGGCATGCACACAATCTGCCCACGCACATAATGATACGATTGTTTTACAGAGTTGCAAATATGTCAATCCTGGATTATCTTATGTCGGGAACAAATTTTAGATCAAGATCTTTTTTGAGCCACACAAGCAGCAATCATTAAAAATCTCATTAAATATAATCGTGCAGCGAAAAAAACCATTGTTATATGTGTTTGATGGGGGTGAAAGGGAGTAAATACTTATTTCACACTTTACACTGCAGCTTCCATTATAAAGTGGATTCTGGGTAAATCTGTAGAGTACACTTCTCCTCCACGACTCATAGAGTCAAATGTCCCTTTATGAGTCTAGTTGTCCTTTGCACCGTTTACCATAAACCACCACAGTTATTGATAAGAAGTGAATGAACAGACGTTGGACATTGGCTTTAATGACGTGTCACATGACCAGGTACCATGCTGAGCGGTTAAAAGACTTTAATTGACAACTTCCTTAAGATCAGACAAATCTTAGTCAAGTCAGGAGATTACGTCTGACCTTTATCTGCATCTGATAGTCAAGGTTGTAACAATAGAAATAGCAGCAAATGTATCTGCTCTGGGCAACAAAATGTGTCACGTAGCCCCCATCAATTACAACTAAACCAAGGAATTCTACGTTGAAAATCCCCTTGTGACTTACAGCCCACCAATCACCAGACTAGAGGAGCAGCTCCTCTAGTCTGACCCCTATCCCAGGGTCCTTTCAGAGTTCCTAAATGATTGGTGATTGGTGGGCTGTAAGTCACAAAGGGATTTGTGCCTGGCCCCCAGGATCAACTGTGGGGTCTAAGCAGATGATTACCTTGATTATAGGTACCATGGCTATGGAGCCCAGCAGCATTGGGGGCCCTAAGTAAATAGATAAAATATCTCTCCTAATTAATTCTAATAACTTCTCCATCTAGTAAGGAACCTACATGTAGTTCCGGTACTTGTGCACGGTGCTCGTGGGTTGGCATGGAGCAAATCATGGAGATATTAGAGGGAGAGCTTGGGTGGGTGTTAGGGCCTCTTTCAGAATGTTGCTACAGGGCCCGGTGTTTTCTTGCTATGCCCCTGGATAAAGTACGATGTTCCTGGTAGAACCGCACAAGCAGAACGCGACGTGTTATATATTCACAAACCGCCACAATACTCTGAGTAATCCGACACCACTTGGGGTCTTCTACAACCTATTTAAGGTGCTGCTTCACTGCTATTAGCTGAAGGTGTCGGTCATGAGACCACCTGGCTCTGTTATATATCTCAGTTAGGGTCCCTCCCTTATAACCCCGGGGTTCTCTATGGAGGTTGTGTATGAAGTCTCCCGCATATTACTGTTTGATAATATCATCCAGTGAATGACCAGTTGGCTGATCATTGTTAATTGTGATTGGTTGATTTAATCATGAATTTAGGATGGTTATTGTGGATTGTAGGATAGGGCCGGACACACCGGCACCTCATAGAAAAACATGACAGAGTTAAAAAACAGAACGAAAAAAAAGACATGAAAAATAGAAAAACCCAGTTCCTAATGATCAGCTTCAGGGCTGCGGTTGAGGCTTTTATAGCTACAGCGAATATTTAGACATAATTCAGGGCAATCCTCCCGTCTCCAGCTCTGTTATTCCCATGTTCTGTTAGTTTAGAGGTCGCGTTTTATATAAAACTCATTTCTGGGCCATGAATCAAGTAGGACGGGCTGTACGTTCCCAGAGCTCCGCTTCCCTGCTTTCTACTCTCTTTACATCTCATCTATCTCAATGCTCCATAGGTCGGGCTTACGGGAAATTCTGATTTGCCATCAGCAAATAAAAAGAGCTATTAACACGGGATAAAAAGTCCAAATCACAGGGTATGAACCTGGCAAATAACCCGCTCCCCACAAATTACTGTGTAACTGAAGAATGAAGAGACAAATATTATGTCTGGTGTATGTAATATATCACTATTCCAGAGCAGGGTCTGAGAAAATTATGTAGGCTTCAGAAAATATCCAGGAAGAAATAAAATTAACAAAAAAGGAATATATATACACACACACACACACACACACACATACACACACATATATATATATATATATATATATATATATATATGTATATATATATATATATATAAACACACACACCTAAGCGGAGGGCAGCAGATCAGCAGCAGTCTCCTTGGAAGATATTTTATAATGTTACTAACTTTACACATACATACATACATACTCACGCTTACACGCATATAAAGACACATACATACATACATACATACATACATACATACATACATACTCACACTTACACGCATATATACTCACATACATACATACATACATACATACATACTCACACTTACACGCATATATATACTCACATACATGCATATAAAGACACATACAAATTTATGTGCAAATCCATTTGGTGCTCCCAGCAGACAGCTGGACCCTACCGTCCACCATTAATGTCCGTCCTAATCATTTGATTGATCCTCATCTGAAGACCGGAATCAGTGTGTTTAAAGTCTCACACAAAATGAAGTTTGCAGGTCAAAAACAACCTAACTGGTCATCAACCATCACAATGTTCACGGGTAACACTTTTAGTCTGAGCCTCCAGATTCTGAATGAGAAATAAAGATCTATAAACTAATCCCCAAATGTTAGAACTATTGTGGCAATGAAACAGAGGTGTATATTATTATGGGCTGGTGGCTCAGTGGTTAGCACTTCTGCCTCACAGCACTGGGGTCATGAGTTTGATTCCCGACCATGGCCTTATCTGTGTGGAGTTTGTATGTTCTCCCCGTGTTTGCGTGGGTTTCCTCCGGGTGCTCCGGTTTCCTCCCACACTCCAAAAACATACTGGTAGGTTAATTGGGTGCTATTAAATTGACCATAGTCTCTCTTCTGAATTTAGACTGTAAGCTCCAATGGGGCAGAGAATGATGTGAGTGAGTTCTCTGTACAGGGCTGCTGAATTAGTGGCGCTATATAAATGTAATGCCCCCTACTGGCGTTTTAGTGAACCCTGCACCCCAGTGAATACAGGAGGCGTCACCAAGAGTGCAAGATAGGCGTTTGTGAAAAGTGACAAACTGGTTGCTATGGTGATAACCCAGCCCAGCCTGTGAGACTGAGTGAGAGGAAGGAGGGGCTGTCAGAAAGGGGGAAAAAGAGAGATACAGACAGAAAGAGAGAGAAGAAATGTAGCTGGGAATCTGGGAGCTTCCTCCCAGGCTCCCCCGGCATTGCCTTGGAGTGTGAGCGCGAGATAAACTACACTGTGATTCTGGCTGAACTGTGAGTAGCTGTGGAACTACTGTGACCAGGAGAACCTGGTATGTACTGTGATAAAACCAGCAGTGTGGCTGCAGAAAGGGAAGGAGCCCCCAATCCCAGTGAGGGGGAGAACCCCATGTCACTAAAGAGAACCTCAAGAGAGAGAGAGGGACATATTGCATGGGAGAGACCCTGGAGGGAGGGTTGCTGCAAGACGTAAGGTATCTGAAGTGTCAGAGCCTAAGGCTGGGAGTACACAGAGTAGTGTCAGAGCCAGGGGCTGGGTGTACACAGAGTAGTGTCAGAGCCAGGGGCTGAGAGTACACAGAGAGAAGTGTCAGAGCCAGGGGCTGTGCGTACACAGAGTAGTGTCAGAGCCAGGGGCTGTGCGTACACAGAGAGAAGTGTGTGAGCCAGGGGCTGAGAGTACACAGAGAAAAGTGTCAGAGCCCAAAGGAGAAATCATCCCCGCAGAGGAGGGGTGAGCTGCAGTTGAGAGTTAAACAGCGTGTGTCAGAGCTGCATTAAGAAGCTGCCATACTCTTCTCCTTGAAAACAAACTCTTGTTTTTCCATGTGTGCCAATAAGTCCGCACCCAGCAAAGGAGACTTGTCGCTCAGCTAATTAGTTTAAAGATAAATCAGGAGTAACATTAACTGCAGAGAATGAGTATAGCCAGGACTCTGTCCTATAAACAACCCGTCTATACAGAACGACTCTGGATAATATCCTTATGGGATCTCGGAGCAGATCGTCAATGAGCGTCTAACCTCAGTCTCGGCTCAGTGTATCTGGAATATGAGACATAATGAGCCTTCGCCACATTGTTTAACTGTTTCTTCTCTACAGCAGATTCAACTTCATGTAAAATACCATATATAGGACACTCAAACAGCGTCGGACTGGCCTGCCGGGGAGCCGGACAATCCACCGGTAATCCCCGACGCTGGTTAGCCACGCCCCGCTGGGACCGTTAGCCACGCCCCCCGCTGGGTTTGTTGTTCCAAATAGGTGACAGTTGATTGAAGTGCAGAGAGCCCAGACGCGACTGTGGCTCTCTGCACATGCGCTGTACAGCACAGTCGTTGGTTGGTAGATGAGTCATGTCACATGACTCATCTGGAAAGAAGAACTGCCCGCAGTTGGAGAGGTCCTGGCTCCTGCCGCCAAGAGGAGCTACATGAACAATGCAGGAGCAGCAGAAGCCATTTCTGATAAGGTCAGTATAGCACGCAGCCTGTCATTTTGGGGAAGAGGGGAGAGAAACAAAGTGACATGAAAGATGAGGGGAAATAAGGGCATGTGAACTGCCATGGCAGAGTGTGAATGGGGGGGGTAGTGCAGCATGGCAGAGTGTGAAGGGGGGGGCAGAGCACAGCATGGCAGAGTGTGAATGGGGGGCAGAGCACAGCATGGCAGAGTGTGAAGGGGGGGCCCAAAGCAGCATAACACAGGGTGATGATGGGGGGCCAGGAGAAGGGGGGCAAAAGCAGCATGGAGGGCGCAGTTTGATCATAAGGAGGCACAGCATGGTGAGCATGGTGATAAAGGGGCACATTAATGTGTGATGGCACAGCGGGCTTGTGGAAATGTAATGTGTGTGTGGTAGGTGGTGGCTAACTAATGGGTGCTATTTTGTGAGGAGCATGAGGTCTATTTATTAAATGTGAATATGAATTATTTAATGGCAGTGACGGTTGCGGGAAATAGGTATATTTATTATACATAAATGCTATTAATTTATTGTTGGGGTTGTCTGAAGGGAGGGAAATAGGTTAATTTATTAAATGGGAATGCTATTACTTTAATGTTGGGGCTTTAGGAAGACTTAAGTATTAATTGTGGGTCCTATTGATTTAAGATCGGACTGGTTGGAATTTTCTAAATGTACTCATTTTTTTCCAGACAGGGCCCCCAAAATTCCAGGATCCAGACAAGCCGCAACTAAAGAAACCAGGTGACAAGAACAGGTAGGACAGTCTGTCAAATGTTCTGAGTTTAGTGGGAAAATCCTGATTTTATTTTATTTTTTTGGTGACTGTTCTGCCCAATCTATGGGGTAGGTCAAGACTGTGTACTCTTTATATACACACTGCATTCTTTATATACTACACTAGGGTGCTAGCTGTTCTTTGTGGGCTGATCACATCCCCTCTAGTGTCTGACGGTCTTGCCTCTTTAATGGCTGGCCACACCCCTTCTGGTGGGCCCCTGGTGTTGCAGCCCCCGGTGGGCCCTTCATGCCCCAGTCCGACGCTGCACTCAAACATTACTTATGACAAAATAAAACAGGAATAAAACTGCGTTTGCCCCATACTTCAACTATTGCTTTACTAAAACTAGTAATCATTTTACTATTGTCATCTAAATGGACAAAAGTATTTGGACGCTTGACCATTACACCAACAGGGACTGTAATGACATTGTATACAAATACATATACTTTAATATGGAGTTGGTCCCCCTTTTGCAGTGATATCAGCTTCCACTCTTCTTGGAAGACTTCCACAAGATGTTGGAGTGTTTCTGAGGGAATTTGTTCCCATTCATTCTGTAGAACATTTATGAGGTCAGACACTGATGTTGGATGAGAAGGCCTGGCTCACAATCTCTGTTCCAGTTCATCCCAAAGGTGTTTGATGGGGTTGAGGTCAGGGCTCTGCGCCGGCCAGTCAAGTTCTTCCACACCTAACTCATCAAACCATGTCTTTGTAGTCCTTGCTGTGTGCACTGGGTCATGTTGGAATAGAAAAGGGCCTTTCTCAAACTGTTGTCACAAAGTTGGAAACATAACATTGTCCAAAATAACTTGCTATGCTGAAGCATTAAGATTGCCCTTCACAGGAGATAAGGGGCCTAGCCCAAACCCTGAAAAACAGCCCTATACCATTATCCCTCCTCCACCAAACTTCACAGTTGGCATAATGCAGTCAGGCAGGTAATGTTCTCCTGGCATCCGCCAAACCCAGACTCGCCCATCTGACTGCCAAGCAGAGAAGTGTGATTCATCACTCCACAGAACACATTTCCACTGCTCCACAGTCCAGTGTCGGTGTGCTTTACACCACTCCATCCGACACTTGGCATTAGTCTTGGTGATGTGAGTCCTGCATGCAGCTGCTCGGCCGTGGAAACCTATTCCATTAAGCTCCCACTGCACAGTTTTTGTACTTACATTAATGCCAGTGGAAGTTCGAAACTCTTCAGCTATGGAATCAGCAGCGAGTTGGCGACTTAGCAGTTATTGACCCCGCTCTGTAATTTTACGTGGTCTTCCGCTTTGTGGCTGTTGTTCCTAGACGCTTCCGCTTTCTAATAATATCACTTACAGTTGACCGTGGAATATCCAGCAGGGATGAAATTTCACAAAACGTCTTATTACGAAGGTCGCATCCTATCACAGTACCACGCTGGAAGTCACTGAGCTCTTCAGAACGACCCATTTTGTATCACAAATGTTTACAAATGGAGACTGCATGGCTGGTGCTGGATTTTATATACCTCTGGCAACGGGTCTGATTGAAACACCTCAATTCAGTAATTAGCAGGTGTGGCCAAATACTTTTGTCCATATAGTGTATATACAGTATATAAATGAGAGCATCCACACTCCTTACTCAGCCATCAATGCTCATTAAATAAACTGACTTTTCACAGCTTTAATTAACTTTCCTGTCTAATAACCAGCTTGTTGCGTCCTGTAATCAAAACCAGTCCTAATCTGCAATATATAATCATGGTTATAACTCACTACTATTGGACCTATCAACTACACACAATAGAGGCAGACATTTTGTGGGTCGAACCAATAATTTAACCTATTTCTATAGAAATAGTGACATCACTAAGAGATAGAATCTAGCTATCATTTTATACAATGTACGAGATACATAATAGCTAGAATCTGAATGGTTGCTATGGGCAACACCGCCATTTTTTCTTCAGTGATGTTACTAGTTTCCAGCAAAATGATTGGCTGCAGTCTTCTGAGTACTGGTTTAGCTCACAAAATAGCTGCCTCCACTGTATGGACAAATTTAAATCACATTATCGGGCAGTGTGTCCCAGCTAATGATCTGCAGATTACATAAATGAACTTACCGCATACTGGAATTTGAGGTTGAATTCTCGGTCGTTCGCTCGCAGGTACCTCTCTTTCTCTGCATGGACGAGAAGGAAAGAAGAGACCTTACATACATGAATCATGTCATTTATAATATTCTATTTAAATAAAGGGGATTTCTAGATCAGTGATGAGCAGGTGGCTCTAGAGATACTCGGAGCCTTCCCCTGTGGCCCCAGCTCCTTGCTGATAGAATGTCAGATGTGTATGTTATAGACTGCTGACGTGTTATTACAGATAGGTGTCTCTGTCTTTGATTAAATCGGCGGTTCCCAAAGTGTGCACCGCGGCTCCCAGGGGTGCCGCGGCGCTGTCACAGGGGTGCCACGGGCCAGCCATTGACAAAAACAAACAACACAAAAACTGTCACTGCATGAGAGAGATGGATGCTGGGTCCCGGCGCCGCGCGGATTGGTAAGTTTTTGTGTTGTTTGTTCTGTGGCTGGCGCGCGGCAGAGGGGGACACAGCGTGAGAGGGGCAGAGGAGGAGGACACAGCGTGAGAGGGACAGAGGAGGGGGACACAGCGTGAGAGGGGCAGAGGAGGAGGACACAGCGTGAGAGGGCAGAGGAGGAGGACACAGCCTGAGAGGGGCAGAGGAGGAGGACACAGCGTGAGAGGGACAGAGGAGGAGGACACAGCGTGAGAGGGACAGAGGAGGGGGACACAGCGTGAGAGGGGCAGAGGAGGAGGACACAGCGTGAGAGGGCAGAGGAGGAGGACACAGCCTGAGAGGGGCAGAGGAGGAGGACACAGCGTGAGAGGGACAGAGGAGGGGGACACAGCGTGAGAGGGGCAGAGGAGGAGGACACAGCGTGAGAGGGCAGAGGAGGAGGACACAGCCTGAGAGGGGCAGAGGAGGAGGACACAGCGTGAGAGGGACAGAGGAGGGGGACACAGCGTGAGAGGGACAGAGGAGGGGGACACAGCGTGAGAGGGGCAGTGGAGGGGGACACAGCGTGAGAGGGACAGAGGAGGGGGACACAGCGTGAGAGGGACAGAGGAGGAGGACACAGCCTGAGAGGGGCAGAGGAGGAGGACACAGCGTGAGAGGGACAGAGGAGGGGGACACAGCGTGAGAGGGGCAGTGGAGGGGGACACAGCGTGAGAGGGGCAGTGGAGGGGGACACAGCGTGAGAGGGGCAGTGGAGGGGGACACAGAGTGAGAGGGGCAGTGGAGGAGGACACAGCCTGAGAGGGGCAGAGGAGGAGGACACAGCGTGAGAGGGACAGAGGAGGGGGACACAGCGTGAGAGGGGCAGAGGAGGAGGACACAGCGTGAGAGGGCAGAGGAGGAGGACACAGCGTGAGAGGGACAGAGGAGGGGGACACAGCGTGAGAGGGGCAGAGGAGGAGGACACAGCGTGAGAGGGCAGAGGAGGAGGACACAGCCTGAGAGGGGCAGAGGAGGAGGACACAGCGTGAGAGGGACAGAGGAGGACACAGCGTGAGAGGGACAGAGGAGGGGGACACAGCGTGAGAGGGCAGAGGAGGAGGACACAGCCTGAGAGGGGCAGAGGAGGAGGACACAGCATGAGAGGGACAGAGGAGGAGGACACAGCGTGAGAGGGACAGAGGAGGGGGACACAGCGTGAGAGGGACAGAGGAGGAGGACACAGCGTGAGAGGGACAGAGGAGGAGGACACAGCGTGAGAGGGGCAGAGGAGGAGGACACAGCGTGAGAGGGACAGAGGAGGGGGACACAGCGTGAGAGGGGCAGAGGAGGAGGACACAGCGTGAGAGGGGCAGAGGAGGAGGACACAGCGTGAGAGGGGCAGTGGAGGGGGACACAGCGTGAGAGGGCAGAGGAGGAGGACACAGCCTGAGAGGGGCAGAGGAGAAGGACACAACGTGAGAGGGGCAGAGGAGGAGGACACAGCGTGAGAGGGACAGAGGAGGGGGACACAGCGTGAGAGGGACAGAGGAGGGGGACACAGCGTGAGAGGGACAGAGGAGGGGGACACAGCGTGAGAGGGACAGAGGAGGGGGACACAGCGTGAGAGGGACAGAGGAGGAGGACACAGCGTGAGAGGGGCAGAGGAGGGGGACACAGCGTGAGAGGGGCAGAGGAGGAGGACACAGCGTGAGAGGGACAGAGGAGGGGGACACAGCGTGAGAGGGACAGAGGAGGGGGACACAGCGTGAGAGGGACAGAGGAGGGGGACACAGCATGACAGGGGCAGTGGAGGGGGACACAGCGTGAGAGGGGCAGTGGAGGGGACACAGACTGAGAGGGGCAGTGGAGGGGGACACAGCGTGAGAGGGACAGAGGAGGGGGACACAGCGTGAGAGGGTCAGTGGAGGGGGACACAGCGTGAGAGGGGCAGTGGAGGGGGACACAGCGTGAGAGGGGCAGTGGAGGGGGACACAGCGTGAGAGGGACAGAGGAGGGGGACACAGCGTGAGAGGGGCAGTGGAGGGAGACAGCGTGAGAGGGGCAGTGGAGGGAGACAGCGTGAGAGGGGCAGTGGAGGGGGACACAGCGTGAGAGGGGCAGTGGAGGGGGACACAGCATGAGAGGGGCAGTGGAGGGGGACACAGAGTGAGAGGGGCAGTGGAGGGGGACACAGCGTGAGAGGGGCAGTGGAGGGAGACAGCGTGAGAGGGGCAGTGGAGGGGGACACAGCGTGAGAGGGACAGAGGAGGGGGACACAGCGTGAGAGGGGCAGTGGAGGGAGACAGCGTGAGAGGGGCAGTGGAGGGAGACAGCGTGAGAGGGGCAGTGGAGGGGGACACAGAGTGAGAGGGGCAGTGGAGGGGGACACAGAGTGAGAGGGGCAGTGGAGGGGACACAGACTGAGAGGGGCAGTGGAGGGGGACACAGCGTGAGAGGGGCAGTGGAGGGAGACAGCGTGAGAGGGGCAGTGGAGGGAGACAGCGTGAGAGGGGCAGTGGAGGGGGACACAGAGTGAGAGGGGCAGTGGAGGGGGACACAGAGTGAGAGGGGCAGTGGAGGGGACACAGACTGAGAGGGGCAGTGGAGGGGGACACAGCCTGAGAGGGGCAGAGGAGGAGGACACAGCGTGAGAGGGACAGAGGAGGAGGACACAGCGTGAGAGGGACAGAGGAGGGGGACACAGCGTGAGAGGGGCAGAGGAGGAGGACACAGCGTGAGAGGGCAGAGGAGGAGGACACAGCCTGAGAGGGGCAGAGGAGGAGGACACAGCGTGAGAGGGACAGAGGAGGGGGACACAGCGTGAGAGGGGCAGAGGAGGAGGACACAGCGTGAGAGGGCAGAGGAGGAGGACACAGCCTGAGAGGGGCAGAGGAGGAGGACACAGCGTGAGAGGGACAGAGGAGGGGGACACAGCGTGAGAGGGACAGAGGAGGGGGACACAGCGTGAGAGGGGCAGTGGAGGGGGACACAGCGTGAGAGGGACAGAGGAGGGGGACACAGCGTGAGAGGGACAGAGGAGGAGGACACAGCCTGAGAGGGGCAGAGGAGGAGGACACAGCGTGAGAGGGACAGAGGAGGGGGACACAGCGTGAGAGGGGCAGTGGAGGGGGACACAGCGTGAGAGGGGCAGTGGAGGGGGACACAGCGTGAGAGGGGCAGTGGAGGGGGACACAGAGTGAGAGGGGCAGTGGAGGAGGACACAGCCTGAGAGGGGCAGAGGAGGAGGACACAGCGTGAGAGGGACAGAGGAGGGGGACACAGCGTGAGAGGGGCAGAGGAGGAGGACACAGCGTGAGAGGGCAGAGGAGGAGGACACAGCGTGAGAGGGACAGAGGAGGGGGACACAGCGTGAGAGGGGCAGAGGAGGAGGACACAGCGTGAGAGGGCAGAGGAGGAGGACACAGCCTGAGAGGGGCAGAGGAGGAGGACACAGCGTGAGAGGGACAGAGGAGGACACAGCGTGAGAGGGACAGAGGAGGGGGACACAGCGTGAGAGGGCAGAGGAGGAGGACACAGCCTGAGAGGGGCAGAGGAGGAGGACACAGCATGAGAGGGACAGAGGAGGAGGACACAGCGTGAGAGGGACAGAGGAGGGGGACACAGCGTGAGAGGGACAGAGGAGGAGGACACAGCGTGAGAGGGACAGAGGAGGAGGACACAGCGTGAGAGGGGCAGAGGAGGAGGACACAGCGTGAGAGGGACAGAGGAGGGGGACACAGCGTGAGAGGGGCAGAGGAGGAGGACACAGCGTGAGAGGGGCAGAGGAGGAGGACACAGCGTGAGAGGGGCAGTGGAGGGGGACACAGCGTGAGAGGGCAGAGGAGGAGGACACAGCCTGAGAGGGGCAGAGGAGAAGGACACAACGTGAGAGGGGCAGAGGAGGAGGACACAGCGTGAGAGGGACAGAGGAGGGGGACACAGCGTGAGAGGGACAGAGGAGGGGGACACAGCGTGAGAGGGACAGAGGAGGGGGACACAGCGTGAGAGGGACAGAGGAGGGGGACACAGCGTGAGAGGGACAGAGGAGGAGGACACAGCGTGAGAGGGGCAGAGGAGGGGGACACAGCGTGAGAGGGGCAGAGGAGGAGGACACAGCGTGAGAGGGACAGAGGAGGGGGACACAGCGTGAGAGGGACAGAGGAGGGGGACACAGCGTGAGAGGGACAGAGGAGGGGGACACAGCATGACAGGGGCAGTGGAGGGGGACACAGCGTGAGAGGGGCAGTGGAGGGGACACAGACTGAGAGGGGCAGTGGAGGGGGACACAGCGTGAGAGGGACAGAGGAGGGGGACACAGCGTGAGAGGGTCAGTGGAGGGGGACACAGCGTGAGAGGGGCAGTGGAGGGGGACACAGCGTGAGAGGGGCAGTGGAGGGGGACACAGCGTGAGAGGGACAGAGGAGGGGGACACAGCGTGAGAGGGGCAGTGGAGGGAGACAGCGTGAGAGGGGCAGTGGAGGGAGACAGCGTGAGAGGGGCAGTGGAGGGGGACACAGCGTGAGAGGGGCAGTGGAGGGGGACACAGCATGAGAGGGGCAGTGGAGGGGGACACAGAGTGAGAGGGGCAGTGGAGGGGGACACAGCGTGAGAGGGGCAGTGGAGGGAGACAGCGTGAGAGGGGCAGTGGAGGGGGACACAGCGTGAGAGGGACAGAGGAGGGGGACACAGCGTGAGAGGGGCAGTGGAGGGAGACAGCGTGAGAGGGGCAGTGGAGGGAGACAGCGTGAGAGGGGCAGTGGAGGGGGACACAGAGTGAGAGGGGCAGTGGAGGGGGACACAGAGTGAGAGGGGCAGTGGAGGGGGACACAGCGTGAGAGGGGCAGTGGAGGGGACACAGACTGAGAGGGGCAGTGGAGGGGGACACAGCGTGAGAGGGGCAGTGGAGGGGGACACAGACTGAGAGGGGCAGTGGAGGGGGACACAGACTGAGAGGGGCAGTGGAGGGGGACACAGAGTGAAAGGGGCAGTGGAGGGGGACACAGCGTGAGAGAGGAGGGGGACAGCGTGAGAGAGGGCAGAGGTGACAGAGGGCAAAGGAGGGGGGACAGTGTGAGAGGGGGCAGAGTGTCTGGGGGCAGAGGGGGCACAGTGTCTGGATGCAGAGGGGGCATTTTTGCATACAACTAAATAAGTATTTCTGTCCTGACCTAAATACTATTACATTTTTTTGACCCAACTACTTCTAAAACAGGACTGCTCAGTAATTATTTTGGAGGGGTGCCTTGAAAAAATTATGGAGACTCTAAGGGTGCCGTGAACTGCAAAAGTTTGGGAACCACTGGATTAAATGTATTTTAGTATCTTATTACTGAGATTAAGGGTAATGAGCAGCTGATGAAGGTTAGAGGGCCACACCATGTGGCCCCTGCAGCGTATCAGGTTGCCAATCACTGGTCTAGAAGATCAGCCAGGAGCTGCACCTGCTCATAATGAACAATGTATCCAGAATGTATAAATTAAATATCATTTAATATACTGATGTGAAAGGCCTAGGTGACCTAGTTATTATTACATGGACGGTACGTGAAGAAGGGGGGAGGGGTATACTCAGTACCTGTTACTGAACGATAGCTGTCACTGTCAGATGTGTCCCTTTCAGGGGCGGATCTAGAAAAGTATCCTACCCGGGGCGATTTAGTGGGGGCGATTTAGGCCCCGCCCCCTTTTTGACTTCAAGGCCCGGCAGCAAGCCCCTGCTAGGGGGGGAGATCGCCCCGATCGCCCCCCCCCTGGATCCGCCACTGGTCCCTTTCACTAATTACACTAAAAAGTGTTAGAAACAGAAAATAAGCATCAACATATAATCCAATATTAAACCAAAATAAATGGATGAGTCACTTGTCCAGTGCACCGTCCCGTAGACTCAGATGCCAATGCCGCACAGATGGGCATGATGCAGAAACTAGGAAGAGGGACGGGTGCAAGGAGAGATCTCAGAAACTCATCAGATGTGATCTAATAACAGTCTCTATCCCTCTTCTTCTTCTCAGTATAAATGTGTTATTAGTACATGGCCATGTGATAAATAGAGTTATTAGTACTTGCTCATGCCATATGTAGAGTTATTAGAACATGGACATGTGATATACAGAGTTATTAGTACCTGATCAGGTGATATATATAGAGAAAATTATTAATACATGGCCATGTGATAAATAGTGTTATTAGTACATGGTCATGTGATATATAGAGTTATTATAAAATGGCCATGTGATATACAGAGTTATTAGTACATGGCCATGTGATATATACTGTAGAGTTATTAGTACATGGTCATGTGATATATAGAGTTATTAGCACTTGGTCATGTGATATCTAAATGTATTAGTACATGGCCATATGATATCAGTGGCGCACGCAGGGGGGGGTTTCTGGGTCTCCAGAACCCCCCCTCTTCCGCTAACTAAGTGCCAACCATAGTGGCACTGTACTATACAGCACCGCCGCGGACGCTTCTTTGACAGCGCCGCGGCTGCTGTATAGTACAGTGCTGCCGAAACGGAGCTGCTGCGCATGCGCGGGCGATGCGCAGCAGCTCTCTCGCGTCTTTTGTGTTTTTTTTGGTCAGGGGGGAAACTGCGTGCGCCCCTGGATATATAGAGTTATTAGTACCTGCTCACAAGGGCAGGCTGGGCTGGGGGGCAGGGGGTCCTATAGTGGGCAATCTTGGACTGGGTCACTGGGCCACCTGCATTTTTTTCTGTTTAAAATGTTTCTAATAGACTGCTGAGGCGAGTCCTGCCCCCGAGCTACAGCTTGCCAGCCCTCCCCTGCCTGCTGGTGTGATATATAGAGATTTATTAGTACATGGCCATGTGATATATAGAGGATGATTGTGGCATGTATGGTTAGTATGTTCTTCCTGTTGTGTAATTAGTACCTGGCCACATGTGATTGCCAAATAATAACTACTAAGTGGACATCATTTGAAAGAGGAAATTCTCATCCTCATATATCACACATCTCACATTATTGTGGAAAGTGTGACTATTTCCCCTGTCATTCTGTGCTGTTTCACAAGGATTACCATGTCACGCTTTCCTAGAAGCTGTTTTCTTTACACTTATCTGTGAATCGGTTTCACTTTTACTGTTCAGTTGGAACAATGGTCGTCCAGGAAACAGCAGTAAACAATTATAACACAACATGAAGGGTAAAAGTTCACAGCAGAAGAGGTGAGAGCTCTGTACACACTACAGACAGCTGTAATCTACCAGGAACCACTACACATAGCACGGTGCTGGACGCTGCTGGACAGTGCTAGACGCTGCTGGACCTTGCTGGACGCTGCTGGACATTGCTGGACAGTGCTGGACGCTGCTGGACCTTGCTGGACAGTGCTGGACGCTGCTGGACGTTGCTGGACGCTGCTGGACATTGCTGGACAGTGCTGGACGCTGCTGGACACTGCTGGACAGTGCTGGACGCTGCTGGACCTTGCTGGACAGTGCTGGACGCTGCTGGACGTTGCTGGACGCTGCTGGACATTGCTGGACAGTGCTGGACGCTGCTGGACACTGCTGGACAGTGCTGGACGCTGCTGGACCTTGCTGGACAGTGCTGGACGCTGCTGGACGTTGCTGGACGCTGCTGGACATTGCTGGACAGTGCTGGACGCTGCTGGACATTGCTGGACAGTGCTGGATGCTGCTGGACCTTGCTGGACAGTGCTGGACGCTGCTGGACGTTGCTGGACGCTGCTGGACATTGCTGGACAGTGCTGGACGCTGCTGGACACTGCTGGACAGTGCTGGACGCTGCTGGACCTTGCTGGACAGTGCTGGACGCTGCTGGACCGGTCACCGGTGCATTACAGATTCTACTCATATGTGAGAATATCTTAACAAAACTTGTGTCATGAACTTTTCCATCTGTCCAAAGCAGCCGTGGCGGAGGCCATCTTTCTCCTCCTACCACTGAAACACCCGCTGAATGTGACAGGGCAGCATGATGGCTCAGTGGTTAGCACTTCTGCCTCATAGCGCTGGGGTCATGAGTTCAATTCCCGACCATGGCCTTATCTATGTGGAGTTTGTATGTTCCCCCCATGTTTGCGTGGGTTTCCTCCGGGTGCTCCGGTTTCCTCCCACACTCTAAAAACATACTGGTAGGTTAATTGGCTGCTATCAAATTGACCCTAGTCTGTCTTTCTGTGTGTGTGTGTGTTAGGGAATTTAGACTGTAAGCTCCAATGGGGCAGGGACTGATGTGAAGGAGTTCTCTGTACAGCGCTGCGGAATTAGTGGCGCTATATAAATAACTGATGATGATGATGATGTGTCTCCTTCCGCTGCTGCTGGCATTGGGTGGGCAGCAGGGTAGGTATTGTAAATGTGGGGAGTGTGGCCACTTCGGGATCGGGGAATGGCGGCTCTGCTTCCTGCGTCCCCTGCCTGCTCTTCTGAGGAAACCCAGGAGCGCGTGCAGTGAAAAAAACGTTCAGGGCTTCACTGCGCTTGTATAAAAGAGGCCTCGGGTGGGTGGATCGGGATCGCCGACTCCTTAACAAGATTTGAGGGAGTTCTTGGCAATCCCGGTCCGCTCCTAGAACTGAGGCTTCCTGAGACCAGGGGATAGGTTCATTAAACCATACTTGGCAACTTTCCCTGGGGGTCAGGTGGGCGAGTGGGGGTGGGGCTCATTGAATCGTGTTATTTGGCCCCACCCTCTAAGTTGACATAACATGATTTGGCCTATTAGAGTTTGAGGCGGGGCCACGATAATGCATAAATCGCGTCATAAGCCCCGTCCCCAGAAATTCAGGAGTCTCCCGGACATTACGGGAGAATAGACAATATGCATTAAACCTTCCAAAAAGGAAAAGTGTTGTTGCCCATAGTAACCAATCAGATTCTAGCTATCATTTATCTAGACTGTACAATGACAGCTAGAATCTGATTGGTTGCTATGGGCAACATATCCAGTTTTCCTCTTTAGAATGTTTGATAAAACTACCCCAGGAAGCAGACAAATAAAATGGTGAATAATTAAACGTTACAGTTTCTCTCATAAATATATACCCGGCTGCCCTGTATGGATACGGATTCATTTACTGATCGTGTACATTGTATATGGGAGAAACTGAATTTAATCCAGAGTATAACAGAATTGGGCAGACTGGTAAAATGCATCAGATTTTGTATTTCCGTAGTAATTATTATTATTATTATTATTATTATTATTATTATTATTATTATGCTTGTTTAATAAACTCATCATGTAAAGATAGTCCAGGTTTATGAAACAAAGAGACCTCAGCCCACAGAACAAGGACGGCAAGAAGCCAAGGTCTAATCATAGCACTGCTACAACAATAATCAGACAGGTATAAAAATAGAGTGTTAATAACACTGGCTGCCGGGCGTTGCTAGATAAAGCCGTAGATTGTACGCTTACGTGCAGGAGCCTCTTATCTCCGCTGTCTGTGTATTAATAGCCAGCCTTGTCTTATTACTGCGCTTGTCCCTAGTTGTACAGCACTACGGACTATGCTGGCGCTATGTAAGTAAACAATAATAATAATAATAATAATAAAGCTGTGTTTTTTCTATTTTAACAAGACAACGGGGCATTGTGCCAGCTAAGGACATACCAGGGGCACTCTGTTTGGCTGAGGGTGCTTTGGAAATATACTACATTCCGTAGTGCCATAAGTAGTATTATAACTTTAAGGGAGCGCTCTGTAGTAAAATAATCTTGTTATATTCCAAAGGGCACACGTTAGACCCCTATGCCATGCAATGCGGGGACAACACGTGGGAGATTCCTGCCCCCAGCTGGCAACACCCTGAGCCCCAGAACACTCCCCATCAATGGGGTGGCTCTCCAGCCCTATAGAAGCCTTTATCTTGACCCACCGATCCATACGCTACCCCTTGGCAGAATACTCCAGGGAACACAGACCCTCCGCATTGTGCTCTCCCCATGAAAATAGGGGATCTAATGCACCCTCGATAATCGTCCATCTCTCTTCTATTTGGTTGTTACAACTTTTCACCAGCCCCCCCCCATTTTTGTAGATATTTTTACCTAAGATCAGATGGAGAAGACATGATTCAAACTGGCTAACATGCGACAACTATTCCACAAATTGTGTGGTTGTAAGAATCACACAACTAATAGGATCAACAACATCAAAAATACTACAAACTTATTTCCAGATTCCAGATCTGCAGCTGTGATCTGCCACCTTTACTGACACACAATATAATAATTACCGTACTGTATAATAATAACATGTTATGCCACTACAAGAGTGCAATTATGTCACACATTACACAAAGGAAGCCGGGGATATTTGAACTGTTAAGTCACGGAGGAGGAATGTACCTTAGGCTATAGATTAACCAGGACTGGAATTACTGTTTGTAGAGTTCATTTTAGGAATGTACAGATAACTGTTATAACTCTGGTAGGAAGAGTTTGGGACGGAGTCAGAAACTAAACCAAATTTCACAGGGGGAGGACGAAGACCAGTCTCAGATATAAAGGAACAATATTTTACTGTGTACAGTCAACAAAATTATTTTTTTTAACTGAGCATTTTCTGAAAACGTGACAACCACCAATGTATTAATGAGATGATTTATATAATATGAGATAATTTATAATAATATATAGAACAGTTTCAGAAATGGAACATAAGAGATTTTCACCTCTACTCAGATGCAATCAGGGGCGCAGTGCTTTGCATATATATTTTGATAGTATCCATACAATGATACATTTTATTGATTAGTCTTGTGACTTTTACTAACTGTCAGGATTTTGTTTTTATTTAACAAACTTATTGAATAAAGACAAAAGCAACGTGCTTAAACAGAGGCATTTCAGGGCTATCGTCTTCCGAAGATAAACGGAAGCGAGAGCCTTGGAGACATTTTCTGGGGTTTATGGTGACCTCACAAGGTCAAAGAGTAAATTAAGCACTTGCTATAACCCATCAACTATGGGCAGTGCCAGGTCATGTGTTTCAAAGTGCCAGGGTGAACCACACACAATCAGTTGTGCCAGGTGTGTGGATTTATTCATCCAAAGAGGAGCGAGGTATCAGCAATGCAGAGAGAATAGTTCAGAGATTTTCTCGGTTACATTATGAGATACCTTAGTTGGAGTCTCCAGAGACTCTGCCACAGATCCATCATAGGCTCTGATGGTCAGCTGTCGGGATCGAAATCCATCGGATGGAAACATAGTCGGGAGGTTAGTCGCCGATTGGGACCTTATTTAATGTGGGGATGGGTGAAATTTTGAGGGGGATAAGTAATTTGACCAGAATGAGTCTACTTGTGAGATTCAGGAGAAAGATAGACCATGTAGCAGCTTTAATTCTCAGCAAGGAGGCTGTATTCAGTGTAAGGAAAATTTGGGGATCACAGAAGACCTTCACACCTAAACATGTCAGAGACACCCGTTGTAGAGGGAGAACTAGAGATGGAGGGCAGGGTATACCAGGTTTAAAAAAAAAAGAAAATTGTTCGACCTAGACTAGTTAATGGAAAGGTCGGAGTATTGACCGTTCAAGAGACTTACCATAGAGTCTACTAGAGGAACGGGTGGGGAGTCACGTATGAATAGATCCATGTCATTAGCATACAAAGCCACCTTCTCCGCAAATCCTGTATGCCATAGTTATTTTCAAAGCCAAACTTAACCAGGCGGCCTTAAGATAGCGTCATCCAAGGACGCCAAGACCCTATAAACCATATGATATCGTCATGCTAACATTGCATCTTCTTGAAGAACCTACAGATATTCCAATATTTGGACTTGACGGGCAGAAAAACCTGATTTTAATGTCAACTGTGAATAGAAAAATGAGGTGTGAAGATTCACATGAGAGGATCTTTACTCGGCTTAAAAAATCACCACTATTAAAGCTAGAATCGAAGTAACAAGAGGTAGGAAGGAAAGCCACGAGAAATAAAAGCTAAAGCAAAACATTCTTCTTTTACTGATCGGACATATTCTGTATAGTGAGAATAAAACGTGACTTTGGGCTTTTGGTAGTGTACCTGCTGCAATTATTATTTATGCTCCCAGGCTACTCTGTTTTAGTATGGGGTGATATCTTTGGAATAGGTTTGTTCAGATCTCAGGACCTCTCTGGCTTTCTCCTCATTTGAACATCAACCTATTATCAGCAGCCCTAGGGGAGAGGAGTCCCTTAATGGATGATTTAAAGGCTTCCAAAACCATGCCTACGGGGCAGAGAGCCATGATGAGGCTGAAGAAGTCTAGCCACTCTGCATACCATCCGATGAAGGACTTTGGCGCGGACGGGAGCCCAACCAGGAGGGGAAGGTGGTCCGACACCACCCAGAGAAGATACAGGGGCAAACACAGGATTTGCAGAGCGGGGTTTCCACACCACGCCGCCAGTGGGCGTGACCAGCATGCATGGGGACGTGGCTATAATTTTAGAGAGTGCTTGACTGCTCTCCAACTCTTCCTATCCCCATAATATACATGGGCAATGCTGCGTGCACTACTGTTAGGTGCACGCAGCTCTCCCTATTCAAGCAGAGCCATGTGAAGCGGGGGCAGGGTCCAGCCACCTCAATTATACAGTGCTCCAGGTTTGGAGGGGGGTTTCCGGGCACTAAGAAACCCCCCCTCGATTTGCATATGAGATATTCTGCAGATGTTCAGCACGTAAGTAGGGACAAAGTCTATTCTAAATAGTAAGGTGCAGGCGACACTGTGGCAGCAATAGTGTCGGCCCTAAGGGTGCAAAAAGTATTACAACCTCCAGTTCTTGTATTAAGCAAAGGGTGTCAAGGAAGCAGCAGTAGTGTGTGTGTGTGTGTGTGTGCGTGCGTGGGGGGGGGGGAGGGGGGGGGGTGCACAGTGGAATTTGTCATGAAAATGATTATACACATATAGAGGCCGGTGCGGAGTTGGATGCATGTTCAATTAAAAATAGTTCTAAAAAGTCACCCTTAAAAACAGCCTACTTACACCCATATGCTGAGACGGCGGCATCTCCATTTCTCAGTAGTTCCATATGTGCCAGGTTTACATTTACACCCAACCACGTCATTAGCGCAAGAACATTATTTTGTAAACATTTGCTTTCATAGAGAAAAACGCATTCGCTATTAGGTTTGATTTAAATTAAAACAACAAAAACCAAGGTGTCACGGGCACTAGGAGTCTTTACCCAGGTATCACCAGATGATGGACTTACCAGAGCAGTATAGTTGGTAATATGGTACTCTGGTAGCGGGGTGATCACGGAACAGGAGACAGCAGGTGATAAGAGAATGCTCGAGGAAAGTCTATGACTAGCAGCACTGGTAATAGGTAAATAACTGTACACGAGGAACTGGATGGACAAGGGAGCGTGAGGGTAGTCAGTGGTCTGCGTATAGCAAGTTGTACCACTGCTATAGTGAGGAGGAATGTCCAGGAGTAACAAGGAGGTGATGAGAGTCAGCGGTCTGCGTATAGCAGGTTGTACCGCTGTCTGGGTGAAGGAATGGAATCCAGGTGAAGGTATCCGGGGAGTCAGTGGTCTGCGTTAGCAAGTTGTACCACTGCTATGTGAAGGACACTGGGAACTGGTGACACAGGAAACAGGGAACAGTGGTCTGCATCTAGCAAGTTGTACCACTGCTATAGTGAGGAGGAGCACGAGGAGATAAATGCAATACAGAGGATACACGGGCACACTGAACTTGATCCCACGATGATATGCACAGAATGATAACTGAACAGCACTGCACAAATATACACAGTCACAAGAACTATCCAGGCTAAAAGGAATCACAGTCAATGATAGCAATAGTCTCAGTGGATAGGAAACTCCTGAGGAGAGCAACTCAGTCCAGCTAGATATGCAATACACCAGCACAGTCAATGAGAAGTATGCATACCGTGGTTCAGGAGAGCAGGCTGTCAGAGAGAGGTGCAGGGATACCTGAACGGCTGGAGGCCGGCAGGATGAGAAGTCCCAGGAGGGTGGAAGCAGTAAGCAAGTAGGTGCAGCGCATGGTAGGTAGACCAGCAAAGATGTAAACAATACTCAGGAAGCAGTAGTATATAGAACTGGACACCTGGAGAACACGGGAGAGTTGAGGCGGTCTAGCTGAGATGAAAGCAGCGGAGCGTTGACCCGATGCAGACAGGCGAGTTGACACAAGTGGGAACACTGTAGAAGCACGGGAACAGCGGCTCGGCTGGCGGCAGACACGATGAGTACTGGAGAGTTGCGATGAGCAGGACTCTGAAGAAACACGGAGGCAGCGGATAGGGATCAGCTGAGTGCAGTCACGATGAAACACGGGAGAGTTGAAGTGAGCAGGATACTGTAGAAGCACGGAGGCAGCGGATAGGAATCAGCTGGTGCAGTCACGATGAAACACGGGAGAGTTGAAGTGAGCAGGATACTGTAGAAGCACGGAGGCAGCGGATAGGAATCAGCTGGTGCAGTCACGATGAACACAGGAGAATTGAAGTGGTCTGGAAACCACAACGAACAACAGGAATCAGCAGGGGCTGAATACACGAGGAAACACAGGAACACCTTCAGAGGCTCATGGGGAATGAGACTCCAAGATCAGGCAACGAGGTATAGACAACAGGTGCTTTAAATAGGGAGTGTTGCCTGATCAGCCAATTAACTAAAAGGAACAGGTACTGAAGGTTTTGAAAGGGCTGCACATGCGCAGACCCTCAGGATGGAGGACGGCCACGGTTCCTAAACACACGAGAAGTAGCACTCACAGTCCGGTGAGTGACACAAGGTCTATAATCCAGCAGATATAACTTCCTTCTCATGTACGAATCAAAGTAGCAAAAAGTTAATTTAAGATATAGCCAAAAAGTCATATAATATAGGGAGGAGCAATGAAGAAAGCGCCATCCAAGGTGAATCCACAATCAGCCACGGCTAGTGGTGCCAACCGACAATATCAGTCTAGGACACCTGTAAGTAATACAGCTACTGACAGGACTATCTGCGTCTCCTTGCAAGTCTGTTCTTACTGTGACAGATCTACATAATGACGCAGGCGTATGGTTTTATTGTGGGCATGTGCAGTACAAATTTGCAGATCTTATGTCAAGCCAACGGGCATATGCCCAACACAACATAAGCCCCACAGTCTCCAGGAGCCAGTGTAAGTGTTAGATATGCAGAGTCAAGTTTAAGGGAGATTGAGATAATAGCGAATATTAATGTGTATGTTACAAATATAGAGACTCCTCTAAAGCATTGGGAAAGTGGTAAGTCCACCATCTGCATAGTGCATAGTGCCAGTAATATGGGTCTCTTGCAGGCAAACTACATCAGATCCACTCTTTATAAAATAATCTAGAACCAGAGCACTATTACACTTATTGCTCAGATAGATTACATATAGGATATAGGATAAGCAGCTGAAAGGGCAAATAAAGTATTGGCATGCATAAAAAGGGGCATAAATGCAAGGGAAGACAGTGTAATTTTGCCACTGTATAAGTTGTTGGTAAGACCTCATCTTGAATATGCAGTACAGTTCTGGGCACCACTCTATAAAAAAGATAATTTGGAACTAGAAAGGGTTCAGAGAAGGGCGACAAAATTGCTAAAGGGTTATGAGGAAAGGTTAGCCAGTTTAGGCATGTTTACTTTAGAAAAGAGGCATCTAAGAGGAGATATGATTCCTGTGAACAAATACATTAAGGGTCAATACAGAGAACTTTCATGGGAACATTTTACCCCAAGGACGATACACAGGACACGCGGTCACCCCCTAAGTTTAGAGAAGAGGAAGTTTCATAACCAGCTAAAGAAGGGGTTCTTTACAGTAAGGGCAGTCAAGATATGGAATTCACTGCCAGGGAAGGTTGTGATGGCAGATTCAATAGATATGTTTAAAGGGTTAGACAAATTTTTGCGGAAAAGTGTATCCAGGGATACAATCGTTTATTAAAATGAAGGATAGTACTGGATATAGGGTAAAAATAGGACTGCAATATTGAGTCTGGGAGGATTTTCACAATTGAAACAGATTGACGGTTGCTTACTCTGGATCATTTTCAAATATAATTGCAGGATCGCAGGAGATCCGAAATAGAACTTGATGGACTGGTGTCTTTTTTCAACCTCATCAACTATGTTACTGTGTTACTATGTAAGGCGATCAAATCTGTGATGAGGTCTATCCTAGGAGGTCAACCAGCAACTTTGGAATCTGACCAGCCGCCATGGGCTTCTCCTGGAGTGGGGAAGACGAGGAACCTGTGGTTGACATGAAGTTTAGATGGATATATAGTTATATAGGTCTATGAGTCTCTTTTTACTGAGTGAAATGAAGAACTGTGATTATGGTGTTCAAACAAGAAGTCAGGATGGAGATGTTGAAAATGTTAAACTGTATTTGACCTTTTACTCTGTTAAGGTATGGGACATTACATATCCCTGTATTTGAGGAGCTTGGTGTTCATTTCCTTTGAGGAGAACCATGTGGAGGAGGTTTAAGTTCTATGGTTCCTCTCCATCACAAACATGGCAAAAAAGGATTTGTGCTGAAGGTCAAGATTAACCAATTCTCGAGGAAGAATTCTGTATCTTCCACCGTTCAGACAGGTCCACAATCCTCACGTTGCTTTCATCTGCTGTCAGAGCTGTCCCAGCTGCTGCTCACATGGAAGGGGCCAAATCTTACACTTCGCTAATACGACCAGACCCCTGACCTGCTGGACATCTTGCTGCAGGATAGATCCACTTTCACCCCTTTGCCTCGAGAATTTGATAGAGCTGGAGGTTGTCCCTCCATCTAAATTTGACTCAACGGGAGAAGGATTAGGCTGCAAAAGTATGTTCTATGTCAGGGGTGGGCAAACCTGTCCTCAAGGGCCATATCCAGTTCATGTTTTTAGGATTTCTGTCTGTAGAAACAGGTGGGATAATTACTGACCCAGCCAAATAGATTAACTCAGCTGTACATGATTAAAGAAATCCTATATCCATATATGTGGTGGAACTTTGTAGTTTGTCAACTGCTTCATTATTATATGTGTGAGAGGAGCCAAACAGCTGAATATTATCAGGATGGAGCTTTGTACTTCCCAAGAGGCTGAACAGAGGATAATGGACCAGCGCGGCTGGTCTGTGCTGATTTATTAGCTGTTCTGGATGAGTTTATGTGTTTGTCCTTGGGCTGAATGGGCCCCAGATCTCAGGGTCACCCTTACCTCTGGTGCCATCGTATGCAATCTGTACAGCGCTGACTAATATGTCATTACTTCCTAAATGCTTACTGGTGGCCTGGAATCTAACATGCCAAGAAGGGGCCGGCCCGCTGCTGAACTGTAGATATACTGCACTGTTAATCATTTCCTAAATCAACTGCAGCCTAAATTATAATCAAGGCTGCAGCAAGATACAATATACAGACGTAGCAAACATTAAATTGTCATTTAACGCATTACATGCCATTAATTTCAATGATGCGTTTTAGATGTCAATTTAAAGTACGTGTTAGGGGCATGAGAGCAGGGCCGGATTTACCACTATGCAACCTAGGCAATTGCCTAGGGCCCAGCGGTCCCCACAGGGCCCTCCCAGGGTCGGCAGTGAGACCACCCTTTAAAAATGGGCCGCTACTTATGGGCTAGTTCTATATGCTTGCCCCCCCGGGCTAAAGTCTGCCAGCCAGCCCCTGAATAGGGGTATATGTTATGCTAAAAAAACTATAGTGCTATGGATTTTTTCAGGGAGGGGGCCCCAAACCAGTATCTTGCCTAGGGCCCCATGAGGTCTAAATCCGGCTCTGCATGAGAGCGCCAGGCGGCTATGAGGACAAAACAAACAACAAAAATAAACAGGAACAACCGACAGAGTGAGGACAGCAGAATGAAAATGTGATGTTCTTAAGGTGTAAGGATTCCACATTATACGATAGTCAACGGCCCATTCATAGAAGTAAGGTAAATATGTAGCTATGAGCAGCTGGATTACATCTGGTCCTCCATGATAACGTCATAGTGACTTATGGTCTATACTGAGAGCTCCACAGTCAACACCAAACATGATCTTGTAACAAGTTCCTGTCTCCAGCTGGATGTATTTTCCTAGAACGCTGTAATCCGGCTGCAGATTGTTGTCGGCCCATATGAGTGCCCGGCACCGGCTGTTCTCAGTGGGCATTATGTGCTCCTGGTCGGACCCCCTCAGTGAGGTTATATGTAGTACAATACAGGAAAACAATTGTCCTCTGAACGTGGTCATCTGCATTCCCGTTCAGTTTACCTTCAGATTATTTGGACACAGTTTATTTGGACACCTTAGTTGGTAATGCCTAATCCAATAGCAAGCCACAGTCTCTAGTACTCAAAGGATACGTACAACCCAAAACAAAAACTTTTAACCCCCCTTCCCCCCCCCCCCCCCCAGTGCTGTGGTTGTCCCACGTCAGGAACCTGTTGTACGTACCGCTACTGGCTCTGGCTCTGTGTCCGGTCCCTGCGCAGATAGACAGACAGCGCTGCACTCGCACTTTACTCGCACCTACTCCATGTTATTGACAGGTGGAGAGAATCCGACATGACGCCAGCAGGGGTGATAAATAAGTCATCTCTACAATATTATTATTATTATTATTATTATTCTTTATTCAAAAGCCCTCTGGCCCCTGACCGGATCACATAGCCCAATGATCTCATGTATCAAACTCCCATTGTTCCATAGATTGGAAGATTATGAGCAGAGTCCTCTGACCTCTGTCTGTCTGTTACACCCAGTCTTGTTTTTATTACTCTGTTTGCTCCCAATTGTAAAGCAATATGTAATAAAGAAGCCGTCATTACCATACTATATACACCATACTATATACACCATACTATATACACCATACTATATATACCATACTATATATACCATACTATATACACCATACTATATATACACCATACTATATATACACCATACTATATACACCATACTATATATACACCATACTATATATACCATACTATATACACACCATACTATATATACCATACTATATACACCATACTATATACACCATACTATATATACCATACATTCAAATGTGCCTGTCACAACACACAGCAGTGGGCTAAACAAAAATTAATGAGAGTGCAGTCTATATATTCACTTGGAATTAGTGACATCTGGAGTTCCTCCAACCTCCGTTATGTCACTGGTTCATAGGAAGCAATAGGCTGCAATCTCATGAATAATGGCCCAGCCCCAAAAATGTCAATCTTCACTTAGTAGGCAACATATATCCATAGTTGCCTACTCACCCAGGAACATCCACCGATCCAGATCCCGCCGCTCCGCCCACCCTCCCGGATCCGCCTCTCCACCCACCCTCCCGGATCCCGCCTCTGCCACCACCCTCCCAGATCCCGCCTCTCCACCCACCCTCCCGGATCCCGCCTCTGCCACCACCCTCCCAGATCCCGCCTCTCCACCCACCCTCCCAGATTCTGCCTCTCCACCCACCATCCCGGATCCCGCCTCTCCACCCACCCTCCCGGATCCCGTCTCTCCACCCACCCTCCCGGATCCCGCCTCTGCCACCACCCTCCCGGATCCCGCCTCTGCCACCACCCTCCCAGATCCCGCCTCTCCACCCACCCTCCCAGATTCTGCCTCTCCACCCACCATCCCGGATCCCGCCTCTCCACCCACCCTCCCGGATCCCGCCTCTGCCACCACCCTCCCAGATCCCGCCTCTCCACCCACCCTCCCGGATCCCGCCTCTGCCACCACCCTCCCAGATCCCGCCTCTCCACCCACCCTCCCGGATCCTGCCTCTCCACCACCCTCCCGGATCCTGCCTCTCCACCACCCACCCGGATCCTGCCTCTCCACCACCCTCCCGGATCTCGCCTCTCCACCCACCCTCCCGGATCCCGCCTCTGCCACCACCCTCCCAGATCCCGCCTCTCCACCCACCCTCCCGGATCCTGCCTCTCCACCACACTCCCGGATCCTGCCTCTCCACCACCCTCCCGGATCCTGCCTCTCCACCACCCTCCCGGATCTCGCCTCTCCACCCACCCTCCCGGATCCCGCCTCTGCCACCACTCTCCCAGATCCCGCCTCTCCACCCACCCTCCCAGATTTTGCCTCTCCACCCACCATCCCGGATCCCGCCTCTCCACCCACCCTCCCGGATCCCACCTCTCTGCCCACACTCCCGAATTCCACCTCTCCGCCCGCCCTCCCTGTTCCCGCCTCTCCAGGGAGATTTTCTCAGATCCCACCTTTTTGTCCGCGCTCCCGGATCCCGCCTCTCCGCCCATCTTCCCGGATCCTGCCTCTGACCCCACCCTCCCGGATGCCGCTTCTCCAGGGAGACTTTCACAGATCCCACCTCTCTGCCCACCCTCCCGGATCCCACCTCTCTGTTCACCCGCCTGGATCCCACCTCCTCTTGTAAAGAGGGCGGGACATGACCTTGATGACTGTTTGTTTCATCAAACCTTGTTGATCGGGTCCTGATGACCTGATTTACATCATCCTGGCCCCGCCCCCACTGTATGATGACACAATGGAGTCATTGAGCAGTGGGGGCGGGGCCATCATGCTGCAAATTGCTTTATCATGTTCCCTGCACTTGTCCTTCGAACCTGGCCTCCAGAATCTACCCAAAGGGAGGTACACATAAACTATGTGTGCCTATAACCTTTAAGAGGTGGGGAAAAAAAATGTTTTGTCATTTTTGCCATCAGCCCTGCTCCTACCCTGTGAGATAATGGACGAGGGGTGTTGGACGGGCAGTTTAAGTGTGTGCGACACGTATTTTTAATTTATGGAGCTTTAAATCAAAGGCCCAGGAAACATCTGTGGAGTAATGACAGCCTCGGCTGTTTACTGTCTGTTTAGCTTATAAACCTTCCTTGCTTCTCCTAATTTTCATGTGACGCCCCTTAAACCTGCCCTCAGTAAAGTGAGAGGTTTGGTCGTTTACACAGTTTAAGTTCATTCAGCTTTTCAATACCAAGTTAACATTTTGGCTTCAGGCAGAAGGAATATTTTATATAAGACGTATTCCTCTCTGGTAATTAACTTGGAAACACAAAACAGCCGTCAATTTATCCTGCAGGCCCTATATTGGATCACAGAATATAATCACATGTGTCTTTAACCCTCTCAGTGCTGTAAGAAGTGTCAGATTTGGCTCCGACAGATTGTTCTTTCCAAGTTTTTGCTATTTCTGGGATCTGTCTATTTACTCAGCTCCCCGGGCTGTAGTTGCTGGATCCAGAAGTGATTTCAGTGGAGAGCAGCAGGGCGTTTTATTGGAAACACAAATAAAAAAGCCATATTTTTGATTTACAAAAACAGGGATTTTAAAGATGTATTAAACCAGTTTTTGTCGCAGTAGAGAGTGACGGAAAAATGCTCCTAATTGTCCGCCCGGAGCATTAATAGTTACACGGCGGTTTGTGGATCTACCGCCCTGGAAAATTGGTCTGGTCCAAATGCAAATGCACTTGGTGGAAAATATCCCTATAATGTCCTGGTACAATTACTGTAGACCAAACACTACGGTCATGTGTACTGGTCCACTCCTATAATGCTGCTCGGGTTACCCTAAATAAATAAGATTGAGGGGACATCGGAACGTCATTATTAAAGGTCACTTTTGTGTGTTCAAATGTTTTTATTACATTGGTTAAATGTGTCTAAAAAGGCATTTTCCTGTATCAAATACACAAATACCATCCTGGGGAAGAAGAGGACAACTCCAAATTACTGGGGGTGTCTGTAAAATGCAATTCCATCTTCAGGTAGGAAAATGGTGTACGTCCGCCACAATGCAGAGAATGCTGCCCGCCAATGCGCCATTTCCACCCCTTGCATCTCATTTAAATTCTCTTGGTCCGCATAGATTAAATCTAGTTTCTACGGGTGGCTGTATACTCGCGTGCAGCCGACACTCTGGAGCGCCCCGATCCGCTCAGCTCCTCCCATCAGAAGAACCTAAATTTTGTACTCCCCCACCCTAAACATAGGCCCCTGAGGTCATAAAATGCCATTTGCTGTCCTGTTGTAAGTGACTTTTACAGACTTGAGTACGCTGCAGCAGACTGTTTTCTTGCTATCATTTGTCTTCATCTCACACCTTAAAAACAATCTTCTTATAAAATCTTCTTATAGATATTATCAATGGACCATCAATGTGGCGGCCCAATTTTCTTCTGGTAGAAAGATGGGATTTAGGAGAGACACAGGCACGCTGGAGAGAAATGATCGTTCTATAACGCAGGATGGACGTGGATATTTTTATATCTCTAGGTCTCTGTGTTATGTGAGTCCAGCTTATCAGTTCCTACGGGATAAGTACACACAGAAATATACTCTCATAACTTCCGAGCTACCAATTTCCAATAACCCGACGTCCCTCTGGCCTTAAATAACAATAGCAGAATTTGTTAGATGCTACAGAAATAGAAATCTATCTTTTTACCTTTGATTTTCCTTCTTTACTCCCCATCTATTAACACAAGTTATCAAAGGCTTTTTATAGAAGTGCGAGAGTCTGATCTGGGCCCTGAATTTGTCGCAACCAACCAACATTGTGCGCACGTGATGGACACATATTGCAGAACAATTATGTTACACACAGACAATTAATAGCTGTTCTCGCTCTCTGTTCTGTGTTCTCAGACCTATAATGAGTTTTACTCTATAATTGATCCAGCCAATGCACGGTGGCTTAGTGGTTAGCACTTCTGCCTCACAGCGCTGGGGTCATGAGTTCTATTCCTGACCATGTCCTTATCTGTGTGGAGTTTGTATTTTTTCCCTGTGTTTGCGTGGGTTTCCTCCCACACTCCGAAAACATACTGGAAGGTTAATTGGCTGCTATCAAAATTAACCCTATTCTCTCCCTCTTTGTCTGTCTCCCTGTGTGTGTGTGTGTGTGTGTGTCTATATTAGGGAATTTAGACTGTAAGCGCCAATGGGGCAGGGACTGTTGTGAATGAGTTCTCTGTACAGCACTGCATAATTAGTGACGCTATATAAATTGATGATGATGGTATATACTGTACTATGTAATAACACACAGATATGTGATACACTGTACTATGTAATAACATACAGATATGTGATACACTGTACTATGTAATAACACACAGATATGTGATACACTGTACTATGTAATAACACACAGATATGTGATACACTGTACTATGTAATAACACACAGATATGTGATACACTGTACTATGTAATAACACACAGATATGTGATACACTGTACTATGTAATAATGAGTTTTACTCTATAATTGATCCAGCCAATGCACGGTGGCTTAGTGGTTAGCACTTCTGCCTCACAGCGCTGGGGTCATGAGTTCTATTCCTGACCATGTCCTTGTCTGTGAGGAGTTTGTATTTTCTCCCCGTGTTTGCTCCGGTTTCCTCCCATACTCCAAAAATATACTGGTAGGTTAATTGGCTGCTAACAAATTGTCCCTAGTCTCTCTCTCTCTCTCTCTCTCTCTCTCTCTCTGTCCGTATGTCTGTGTATGTTAGGAAATTTAGATTGTAAGCTCCAATGGGGCAGGGACTGAAGTGAGTGAGTTCTCTGTACAGCGCTGCAGAATTAGTGGCGCTATATAAATAAATGGCGATGATGATATATAAATAAAATTAGACAAGTTTAATGGGAGGGATAAGTCCCATTTCTATTGTGTCAGCTGACATCACTTCAATGTACTAACTATGCAGAGTTTGTCATGGTAAATTGGATCCTGAAAGAATCTTTGCACAAGGTACTTGGTAATAATTATACTACCAGAAATACCCAACTCATTGTAGTTTAAGGCACAACTGGATGTACTTCATTAGTTATATGCACAAATAGAATTAAGTGCAAGATGGAAATTAAAGTTCCAGAGACCAGTATGATTTGATAGTGATTGGTTTATTATGGGTCATAGAGTGATAATTTATTAAAAACATGTCTGAGAAATATATTAGTATTTATAAATAATAGTTAATATATCTTAAGAACATATAATAAGGTTTATCTGTATCTGAACAGCGTCACGGCTGAGCAGCATAGTTCTGCCTATTTTAATGGTTTATTTTTTGGTCATTATTTGCTATTCACATTTTAATATTTCGCTATAAATTTCTTTAATTCAAGAACATAAGAAATTCTAATAGAGATAATTTTTCTTTTAATGTATTGAAATAAAGATTGAGTTTTTAATGAAGTACTATTGTCATTACAGTGCCTCAAACAAAACACACTTTTCTTTCTTTCTTTCCAACTCATAATTAATAGCTGTTCCCCGTTCTGTAGTATCCTGCGTAAAAGACGCCATTTAAGTTTTCTCTCACATTACACAAAACTGTACTGTGTATTCTCAGAAAATAATATTCTCTGTCCTCATTAGACTTTGTGTGAATATTGTGACGCTTTGTAAAGGAAAACCCTATGTAAAAGTGTCTCCTCTTTTCCTTCAATTTGATATGTTCCATGTAAAATGTCTCCTATGTGAATAACTCTGACCTCTGCTTTTATCTTTACTGTCAATGACTAGAATAAACTGCAGTAAATAAAAGTCAGCTTTGTCTGATAATATATTAATAGGAAACGTCCCGTGTAGACCAGATGTTTAACACATGTGGATATTTCCGCCAGATAAGATTAGTTATCTACATACACATATTACAGCTTAGCATTAGGAGGGGTCAGAATTAAGCAGGTTTATAGCAGAGTGAAATAAATGTCTGTGCAGACCCCCAAGATCGTCCGTTCCAGCTCTGTGGAACAACCTATAGGAAATAACTAGATATACAAAAATATAAGGAGATCTCCCATTCTGTCATTACGTCTACTTCTAATTCAGTAATATCATCATCATCATCATCACCATTTATTTATATAGCGCCACTAATTCTGCAGCGCTGTACAGAGAACTCACTCACATCAGTCCCTGCCCCATTGGAGCTTACAATCTAAATTCCCTAATATACACAGAGAGAGAGAGAGACTAGGGTTAATTTGATAGCAGCCAATTAACCTACTAGTATGTTTTTGGAGTGTGGGAGGAAACCAGAGCACCCGGAGGAAACCCACGCAAACACGGGGAGAACATACAAACAACACACAGATAAGGCCATGGTTGTTAATTGAACTCATGACCCCGGTGCTGTGAGGCAGAAGTGCTAACCACTAAGCCACCGTGCTGCACTATAATATAATAATATCCACACTGTAAGGCTACATATGGACCGGTGTCTCGTCTCCGCCCAAGGGACAGGTTCACTCTCCCTAACTGGAAGAAATAAGACCTTTTGGCACATTGGTTATAGCTGGATGACTCCTGAATCACACCGATGTCTGACAGTGGGGTCACACACGGATCTTTAGGGCCGTTTTTCCAATCGCATCTTCCTACATCCCGGAAAAATCTTGGAACAATTTTTGGGTTGATTTCAAAGCACCATATCGGGTCAAATGCCCAATAATGTTAATAAGAATAAAACAGCCTTTCCCAGCTTTCTGCAGCCTTCTCATAAGACGGGCACATGCTGGGCGACCGTGCCACTCGGCCAATGTCCTGGCCCCACAAATTGCTCATAATCACTGGCAAATTCTGTCAAACATAAAGGAATTTCACCATCTACTATTTCATGTAAGAATCAGGTCATGGAACGTTCACTGAAACATATTGTGAACATTAGCAAATGGATAATGTTTCCAATTATTTTGTGATTAATCTTTCAGCACTGAAGAGATACAGGCTAACCCCGTAACCCCCTTCCCATTCTGGTCTCCGCTCCTCCAGTAATTTATTTTACACTATAGCAAATCCTTAAGTTGCTGCCAAAATTCTGTTTTTCTGTATTCAACAAGCACATTCCTATATTTGTAACGTGAACATATCTGTGACTTCCGATATCAATCACACATGACCTTTTTTGGAACATATGTAGACGCCATGTGCGATAACTGCATCATATGATGAGTATCTGCTGGCATCCACGGGGCTGGTCTGACCTGACTCTGCGCGTTTCAGGAACCGTCATCTAAATATTTAAACAATCTCTGTATTTAAATCTTGTGTTGGGAACAGCATCTTGTATATAATTGACCATCTGTGATTCACCGAGCGGAGAGGCTGAGGAGTTTCGTCCCGGACAAGCTGGTCTCTGAGGAAAAGAGCCTTGTGTCTCAGCAAAGACATTATCCCCTTGAGAACAGATAGGCTGTATTCCTATAAATATTTGCTCCGCCCACAATATGGCTGCCATGTGGGAAACTGTGATCCACTCAAATCGCTTGTAGAGGATTTCAAATAGTTGTTTCATGTTTTTTTTAAATATTTCTTTAAGCTGCAAAACATATATTTGTAGCGTGCTCCACTTTTATTTTTGAAATATAAACATATAAGGGTATTTTCAAGAAGGGATTATAAGATTTACGTTAAAGTAATGCTGTGTGATCTTTAAAAAGATCTAGAGAATAAGATACATCATTTGGACTATCTGGCTTGCCTTAGGAGTTCCAATTTGGTAAGTTGGAGGTCCAATATAGGCCCCCAAGTTCCTAAAGAGCTCTGCGCATCCCTTTAATTAATCATTTCCTCTCCTGGCTGATAGATCTGTGCAAGAAGGAAAAGCGGAAGCTTCATGGAGAAAATGCTTAATGAAAAAGCCTTAATAAAAAACAAATGAAATGTACCAGATCGGAGAGAAACAAGCAGTATATCATCTATCACAGCCTCCAAACAGTGCAGGTGCCCTCTCAAGACCCCACTGCTGGTGTTTAATATGACGGTGCGTAAACCCAACGCGTTTCATCATGTTGGACTTCATCATTATAAAGATCATCAGTGGAGTTTACAGGATTCTTCGTTTGCTGTTTGTTATTTTATGTAGGCTATCTTAATAAATGATTTCCCCCACTATGTTTTCCCCTTCTTTCTTTAGAGCAAATATTTCTGTACTTTAATACATTTGAAACATTGTTATGACAGTGGATACTAATTTCTGCTGCTTCTTAATAGGCAAAACTCCCCTGTATCAAATTGTGAGATTATCACATTTTCCACAACACCAAGATCACAATCACCTCTCTGTTTGCAGTCACCTCGGCGGATTTCATTAAATGATGTTAATTTTTTTTCCTTTTTTTCCTTTTGTACTGAATTGTGAAATGTAACTTTTATTGCAACCAAAAGAGGAACTGGGAATAATGGCAGCAGAACTTTGTGTTCCAGGTGACATAATCATATTATCAGAGTACAGATTGTGTTTCCCCAGAACAGCGAGAGCAATTGTTAGGCCGTCGCTCACAGATAGGTATCAGGTGTTCCTCAGTTACACGGTGGGTATCAGGTAAGGTTCAGCTCCATCCTATACGACAATAGCTACAAGGATGCAAACACTGGAGGACAGGAATAAACTCACCTTCCTGTTTCTTCTTCCCGCAATTCAATCCAAACCGAGGCATTCCCAGATCCTACTCCGCCTACAATTCCATGGAAATTCTGCAGCAAAACACAATGACACAAAGTTATTACAGATGCAGAAATATTATTACTATTATTACTTTACTCCAACATCTATTCATATAGTGCCTGAATACTCTGCAGCACTTATCAAATAGATACAAACATAGAAGCAAAACAAGTCTGGGTATTAACACACAAAGTAATAAGAGGGCGCTATAATCTATAGGATAACTCCTGCCCGTTGTAACAGAGCTCCGTATATTCCGTGCGCTTCTTTACAGCCGTCAGTGGAGAAACAGAACTAAAATTATGTGTGGGACAGGACAAAACTAGGCTGTTTCTTTTTATGGAAATGAATACATGATAAATAATCCTACGATTATAATCCCATGTTACCTATTTTTTTTTTTACATGTGAGCATTTACTGAATTTATGTACTTTTAAATCCCCAAAGTCACTGACTTCTGCCCCAAACACATGTAAAAGCATGTAGGACAGCGCTCTAATAACGGCTCTGACGATATCGTTTCTGAAAGCAACTGTGGTCCTGGGTCATCTGCGGACATAAATCCTGTTATGCGCTGTATGTTGCGGGAAATAGCTCTGCACGTGCTCAAAATGAACATTATGCCAGTACGAGAAACTATAAAAATCAATTTTATGTACTGAATGCATTAATGACATCCTCATTTATGTAAAAAAAAAACCAGGTAAATGTATTTCTATTAACGATTACAGTATTAAAAGTTATTAATGTATTTAATTTTTTTTTTCATTGGTTCATATAGTTCATATTGCACATATCGGTATATTGCACGTCCTGCAGTATTGTCCTGTCTATGTGCATACCGTATAGCCTGTATATAACTATAACCATATTCAAATGGAAACGTTTCTTAAGGTTCGCTTATATTGAATACGAGAACATGTGCGTGCAATTTGTGTCCCATTTTCAAAAATGCAAACTGAGTTCTCATTGTGCTCCAAGATTAATCAGGCCCTGTCTGTTTTATTCACAGACTCTCAGTTTCTGCAACTATCAACACAAAGAACAATAAACAAAATTGGAACGACGATCCCTACTAGTTAGACATACATGTACTCTCTATACGTCGGCCAGTTAGTATGGCCCACCCACAACAATACTAAATCCATGTATAGTCTGTAACTCCCTCCTGGCTACTGGCTCCTGGACCAAAGCCTCATCGGACGACACTAGCTAGATCCAGGCCATGGTTGCTGATTAAGACATCTGCATTGTCCGCGATTATCCCTCATACCCGGCTGCTGACTCCTGTATGCCAGTCTCTCATGTACATCCATGAGTTACATCTCTGACTTTATTACAAGTACATAAATTGTAATAATTAAGCATCTTGTGTTCTATGACGTCCGCTGAGTGTTCTACCATTACTCTGATCTCCAGTTCACAATCCAGTCATATTACTTTCAGTGCTCTAAAATTCAAAACAGATCCATTCCCAGTAATAAGTATTATTACTGTCCTCAGATTGTAACAACTGCTGCTGCCAATACACTCACCAATCATTGAAACCGTAGGCCATAACTCCGAAGGAACATTGGAACGCATCCTCCAGCAAGGTGAGACTCTCCCATATCACAGTGGGTTCCACCTCCTGAGCTGATATTCCATACATCAACCCTCATCCATAACTAGACCAGTATCTGGTGCAACCTCATAGACAAACATCCTGAGCCGATATTCCATACCTCAACCCTCATCCATAACTAGACCGGCAGCAGGTCCAACCTCACAGGCGAACATCCTGAGCCGATATTCCATACCTCAACCCTCATCCATAACTAGACCGGCAGCAGGTCCAACCTCACAGGCGAACATCCTGAGCCGATATTCCATACCTCAACCCTCATCCAAAACTAGACCGACTGCTGGTCCAACCTCACAGACAAACATCCTGAGCCGATATTCCATATATCAACCTTCATCCATAACTAGACCGGCAGCAGGTCCAACCTCATAGACTAACATCCTTAGCCGATATTCCATACCTCAACCCTCATCCATAACTAGACTGGTATCTGGTCCAACCTCACAGACGAGCATCCTGAGCTGATATTCCATACCTCAACCCTCATTCAGAACTAGACCGGTATCTGGTCCAACCTCACAGACAAACATCCTGAGCCGATATTCCATACCTCGACCCTCATCCATAACTAGATCGGCAGCAGGTCCAACCTCACAGATGAACATCCTGAGCCATTATTCCATACCTCGACCCTCATCCATTACTAGACCGGTAGCAGGTTCTACCTCACAGACGAACATCCTGAGCCGATATTCCATACCTCAACCCTCATCCATTACTAGACTGGTAGCAGGTTCTACCTCACAGACGAACATCCTGAGCCGATATTCCATACCTCGACCATCATCCATAACTAGTCCGGTATCTGGTCCAACCTCACAGACAAACATCCTGAGCCGATATTCCATACCTCGACCCTCATCCATAACTAGTCCGGTATCTGGTCCAACCTCACAGACAAACATCCTGAGCCGATATTCCATACCTCGACCCTCATCCATAACTAGTCCGGTATCTGGTCCAACCTCACAGACATACATCATGAGACGATATTCCATACCTCGACCCTAATCCATAACTAGACCGGTATCTGGTTCAACCTCACAGACGAACATCCTGAGCCGATATTCCATACCTCAAACCTCATCCATAACTAGACCGGTATCTGGTCCAACCTCACAGACAAATATCCTGAGCCGATATTCCATTTCTCGACCCTCATCCATAACTAGACCGGTATCTGGTCCAACCTCACAGACAAACATGCTGAGCCGATATTCCATATCTCAACCCTCATCCATAACTAGACCGGCAGCAGGTTCTACCTCACAGACGAACATCCTGAGCCGATATTCCATACCTCGACCCTCATCCATAACTAGACCGGTATCTGGTCCAACCTCACAGACAAATATCCTGAGCCGATATTCCATTTCTCGACCCTCATCCATAACTAGACCGGTATCTGGTCCAACCTCACAGACAAACATGCTGAGCCGATATTCCATATCTCAACCCTCATCCATTACTAGACCGGCAGCAGCACCTACCTCACAGACGAACATCCTGAGCCGATATTCCATACCTCGACCATCATCCATAACTAGTCCAGTATCTGGTCCAACCTCACAGATGAACATCCTGAGCTGATATTCCATACCTCGACCCTCATCCATAACTAGTCTGGTATCTGGTCCCACCTCACAGACAAACATCCTGAGCCGATATTCCATACCTCATCTCTCATCCATAACTAGACCGGCAGCAGATCCAACCTCACAGATGAACATCCTGAGTCGATATTCCAAACCTCAGCCCTCATCCATAACTAGACCGGTATCTGGTCCAACCTCACAGATGAACATCCTGAGCCAATATTCCATACATCAACCCTCATCCATAACTAGACCGGTATCTGGTCCACCCGAACGGCAGCACACCCAGAGCCGGTATTCCAAACCAGGAATCATCCATAACTGGATCAGCTACTGGCCTATCTGGAACTACACTGGCAGTTGATCTACTGTCATATTATTCCCTGTATCATTCTATAACTGTATGTGACAGCAGAGCAGCTGGTACAGCCTCTATAATCGTTACGTGCTTCAATCACTACATATAAATAATAACAGTCAGACTTACACCGTACCTGTCCCCACTTCCTGATTTGCCACCTCGGTGTGACCGTAGTACCGGTGATTGGGGTAATCCCCACACATGTGTACAGAGCTCCAGTTAAGTACAAAGTCGCTGCCAAGACCCTTCTATGCTTCATGTGTTTCAAGGCTGAGTTATAACTGCGGTAATTTCTCTGTTTACTTTGTAGATTAAACAATGACACAGACTCTGGATTAACCCATTGTAGCACGATATTCACTCTGCCAATACTGTGGACAGTTTCGGACATGATACCAAAACCTGCACCACTCAAATACACCTGTACACCAGCAATAAAGAGAAATGTGAGGTTCACCAGCAATGCTTACATTACAGCACAATTGTGTGTTATATCACAATATAATATATAATATATTACCACTCACCGTGCTAAACTCATATAACTTTTAGGGTAATGAAATTAAGTGCAATCTATATATTTTTTTATACAGCATCATTTTGAACATGTGTAACTAGTATATAAATGTACATATAATATAGCAGTCTATTTATAAACGGAAGAAAACCCCTTTCTCTGGTGAAAAATTATGTCCTCAACGGATATTGGTCCTGATCTATGAAGGGGTAACTGATGGCGAAGAGTTTCCCCCTATTTAAGAAGGATTTCGGCAATACAAGTACCGCCGCAGGTCTGTTATCGTTATCGCCATCTCAGGACACCGATGGTGGAGGATACGAGCCAGAGAGGAGGAAGACAGACAAAGTAGAGAGAGGTGCTCCCAACTGCTTCTCTAATTTCGGTTCCGGAAGTCCCAATCGCAGGCAGCAGTATGGGGGGGGGTTGTTCTGCAACGTGGAGGGCGGCATTTAGAAACGAACAAAAAATATATCATTTCATAAGTGGAACTGAAACCCAGAGTCAGGACTTCCAGTTCCCCTGCGCATTTGTGAACCATCAAAGCCAGGTCACGTCTGCGCAGATGGATTCGAGACGGGTCGGAGAAGAGGGAAGAGCACACTTGTCGACTTTATACCCTTCGGTGTCATGTTGGCATGGGGGGGACAGGACCAAAGTTGCGCCATCCACCACGAATCGCGTCATGGATGCCCCCATCCTCCCCACTGAGTATTCTGCAGCTGCTTCGGCGATATTTTTTTGGTAAATTGCGACGATAACCATAGTCAGTGCAGCAGTAACCATCATCCCTAAGCAGTAAGTCGCCCCTTACAGACGTTTGTTCCGGTCCTTGCTCACAATATATGCTGGGATTTGTGGTTCCATTGCGGAGGATTTGCTACAGGATTGTGCGTTCATATCGCTAAGCGGAATTACCTCCTGTTTTGAAATCAAATTATAGCATCCTAATAAGGGGCTACATGGGACTTTTACTTAATAAATTGATATAATGCTGTTTTGGATGACATTACGAGATTGGGTAATTTGCTACCACGTTAATGTATTGTCTCGATTCTCCTACTATTGAATTTATGATTTTAAATATTAAGTCGACTTTTTAGAATAAAAATACCTTTGCACCCTTTTGTATTTATTTAACACTTCGGTAGATTATAAAAGGTTCTCAGAAAGACCACTGTGTACAAGACCCTGCCAGTAGGACGATGCCAACTGCAGCTCTGTACCCTCTGTGTGCAATGAGCCGAGCTGGGCAGCACTACGGAAAATGAGGGAATGAGAATTCTTATTGGAACACAAAAAAAATCTCATTAAACTTCACTTTCAATTGAAAACACCAGAAATCTGGGGAGTGGCATTAAGACAGACACATATTACGCAATAATCCTGACTGGCACCGCGACAGAAAGGCCCCACCCAAATTAAAAATACCTCTTTGAACAAAAGCCTGGATGAGTCCCCGGGGGATTGAAAACTCATTTTCCTTCCTCTGCAAAAAGTCAAAATTTAGAAATTAAAGCAGAAAACTAAATAATAATCTGCCCTGCGACTGTTCCTCATTCTGGAGACATTAGTGACACTCAGACACAGCAGCTGCTTCCAGACACTCTCGGTAGTCGTTACAGAAACAGACAGAGAACTTTATAATGGTTCCCTGACACAGAGAAACAGGTCAGGATTTACACAATCTAATCTCACTAGCAGAGAGGATATCCTGCTCACACTCACACTCACATCCACCATCACTGTATGCACATGTAATAGTGGCCCTGATTCATTAAGGAAAGTTAAGCAAAACAGTTGAGTAAGTTTTCCTACTCAAGTTTTCTGGACAAAACCATGTGGCAATGCAAGGGGTGCAAATTAGTTTATTATTTTGCACCTAAGGAAAATACTGTCTGTTTTCTCATGCAGCACACAAATACTTCATAGCTTATTTGTACACTGAAATGTAAAGTTGATCTAGGACATGCCCTACCCCAAATATAAATCTGCCATCACATTTTAAATTTACCTCCCCCTCCAATGCAACATGGTTTTGCCTTACTTTGCTAAACTTTCCTTAATGAGTCAGGCCCAGTGTCACTAACATATGGGTTGTGGATCAGAATTTTGCATCTATTAATAACCCTCTCCATGCGCTGTTATTAATGACACCCAGCTAAATAGCATCTAATCAATAAGGTACAGATATATCTTCCATATACCTCGGGAGGAGCGGTTACTCTCCAAAATGTTGTAAAGGATAAGAATTTTTTTTTTTTTTTTTAAAAAACTTTACAGTGTAAAATATGCAATATTCTAAAACTATAGCTCTGTCTTTTGTTCAGTACTTTCTTTCGGAATGTTTTTTAACAAATCAGGAGTAATATATATATATATATCTACTATATAAATGCCTAGTGGCGTGTGTGGGAAAAAAAAACCAAGCTGCAGCGCCACCTGCTGGGCAGAGTTATACACTGACCTATATATTTCTTGAAGGAGAAGTGACAGTTGGGAGTGGTTGGTGGTTGCCAGGGGCAGGGCCGGTGCTAGGGTCCATGGCACCCTAGGCACTTTGTCAAAATGGGCGCCCCCCCCGCAAAAATCGGCTCCCTCCTCCCCACGTCTTTCCTTACCTTGCCTCAACACCGCCGCCTCTCTGCTCCGTCTGCTCCCCCTCCACTCACTGACACGGGCCATGATAATGATGTCACGGCCCGACAGTCAGTGAGTGGAGAGGAGGAGACGGAGCAGAGAGGCGGTGGTGGTGAGCAATAGCCTCTTCCCCCCTCCCCGTGAATGTATCTGAATGCTGTGCGGCGGCCGTGAAAGGTATGGTCAGCGGTCGCCGCATAGTTTTAAAGTAATTTTCATTCTGTGGCGCCCTCCAGAGCCCGGCGCCCTAGGCAACTGCCTAACCTTGCCTAATGGGAGCGCCGGGCCTGGCCAGGGGTGACAGTGGGGAGTTTTTAACACCTTAAGTAGCTTGATGAAGGATGTGGCGATGAAGATGAAGGATGAGGTGATGGAGAAAAATGATGAGGTGGTGATATGTGGACAAAACCACGTTAAAAAAGGGCGCTTGCGTCGGGAAGTAACGCTCTTCCCCTGAGGAGGCCTGGGCTAGGCCCAAATGCATGACAAGAACCTTTTTAACACCTTAAGTAGCTTGATTTGACTAGAATGCATGAGTATCATGCACGGGTTAACTTGTATATATATATATATATATGTGGCTGCATCCGTAACAATTAACATTGTTGTCAACATTCCGATTAGAATTCCCGCTTATTCTAACTGAAGGTGCAGTTTAGATAATTAAAGTTCTGTACGGTTGCTATGGGCAACACTACCTTTTCAATTACCAGTTCCCATTAATGTCCCGTCCCCCCCATTGTCTGGTCATCTTTCATATTGATACTGCAATAAAGTATCTTATGTTATAGATATGGGGAGAGGGATTGTTTATTGTTCTCTATAAGCCATCTGAATACGTCGATTTATAATTATACGTGAAATATTTTTCTGTGAATCACTGTCGGTGACTACACCTGGATGGGTGGATGATAACTGGCGACACCGCTGGACCCCCCCCCTCTCTCCCTGAAACGGGTGTAAGTCACTACTTGATCCATGAATCACTCTCACCAGTCTGCACAGACAGCAGCTGACGTTTCTCTTTTCATTTCTGCTTTTAATCTCTTACACCTCTAGGACTGAGAAATGTCCAGTAAGTACTCGGAGATATGAGAGATAATTATATGGCTGATGTGCCAGCTTCACCGTAGATCTTACAGAAATAAATTCCTTTTACTAAACTGTTTAGTAAAGGCATACTGTATTGGCCTGGCATTTATTTCCATGTGGTGGAGAGATTATGGCTGTAGTCTGGTAGTTTAATTCCTGACTGGTTTTTCCTTTCTCGAACTCTCCAGCTATTTTTAAATAATCCCTTTTCGTGTTTATGTTTCCTTCCCTGGATTTACTGGAACATCTGTCTGGTTTCAGTACAATCTTGGCACTTTTATCGGTCCCTGTACTGGGACAATAAAACCACTGCACCCCCTTCCCCCCATGCCCAGCAATGAAGATATTGCTGCTGCCATGGCACAGGCTGGCAGGCCTAGAGGGTGAGGGCAGATCTGGCACCTTACTCATATGTAGCTCTGATATCCTGGAAGATAAGAAAGCAATCTGCTATCACCCGTCTGACATGCAAAGGCACGTGGGTCGAGGGCCGGGGAAAGAGCAGGCAAAGGGAGAAGGGAGGGAAATTACCCCCAATGCTGCTTTTGTTTTTTAAAGATATCAAAGAGAGGAGGAGGCTATTACTAGGGCACACTTTTCAGTGATAGTTGCTTCCTTCCCAACACAGTTGTAACAGGGCAGATGGTTGGCACCCTAAATGTAGTATAAGGAAGGATTCTACAGGCCCGATGGTATGGTAGAGAGGCGAAGGTCCCCCCCAGTAGTGTTGGAATAAAACAAGGAACACAGGGCTAAAACTGCATAAACTGGTGGGTTTATTCTCTTTGCTTGTGGCATAAGGCTTTACCACAGCAGCAGATCAGTAGAGGTAGTGTAGAGAAGTAATAGCACATTACCATCAACATGCAATGTTATTCAACATGTCACAAAATAAATAACATTTTAGGAATCTTGGTTCAACAATATGCAAACATAAATTGACACAACACATAGGTCACTGAATAAATATATCCCACTTTAAATTTAGGCACTGTGCTTCAGTGAAATGGATTTCACTGGATAGATACTTTAGGAGACAACCAGTTGCTACAAATTAATTAGACGATTGCACTAAATGCTGCGGCAGCAGATAATATAGATCAATCAATCAATCACAATACTTTTAGTGCAATTATACAGATCATACTTATCACACAAATAATCAGTAAAGATGCAACAAGGAGTAATCCAGCTGGTTCAGGTTAGATGCTTTAGAAGAAATTACTGCATAGTCACTTTACAATATATAAAACCCAAGGGGGTAAATTATAATCCACAGGTTTAAGCGAAGTTTCAGCTGACACATGAAGTTTATTTACTTGCACAAGTTGAAATCAGCTTGAAGCATTCCTGATTTCTAAGCTCCGTAAACAACAGCAATTTTGCACAATAAACGATTTCCAGTATAAAGGACAGTGTCCACTTAGAAATCCATCTACTGGAATAAGCAGCTCTCTCCCAGCAACTATAGGGTTAAACAACTTGCAATTCTCTCTGCAGCAACCATTTTAGGCAGTTTCACAATAGAATCAAACTTCTGATGCACTATAGACAAACTCTTGCGATAAATGATTGCACTCTATGTCTCAGTCAGTTTGCAGATAACTTTAAATACAGCAGATTTGTCTGGAACAAACTCTTCCTTTAGCCAGTGCTATAACGCCTCTCAATAGCAATATTACAGTTCTGGTCAGAGGTTTTAATAACACAGTTTGATGTCTCACTTAAATAACTTGAACATAGCAAAGCAAAATAAACTTATCTGTCTTCATATGAGTCCTGCTGACATCTCATGGGCAGTGGCAAGTTAGGTCTTTCCTATACTGCTAAGGTGCTTCTTTCTCGTCTGGCTGCAAACATCCCTCAGGACAACAATTCACCCATTCATCCAGTGCCTCTTGGTGGGAAGATCCTGCAGTTGCTCAGCCAGCAGTCACACATCACTTCTCTCACTAGCCAGTCCATTTATGGCTCCTCCCCTTTCCCCAAGAGTCTCCTGGAACCTTGTAGTACATTCAATGCAGTTTGCCCATCCCAAAATGGCAGAAGCAATTTGCATTTAACTTCCTAGAGGCACTCTGCAGAACTATAGTTTTCTAAATGAGTACATACAGTAATATACCCATGATTTGCAGGGTATTACACATGCAAAATCCACACAAAATAAGCACTACCCCCAATCCAGCCAAAATAACCACTTTTGTCTTAAATAAATCTCCACCTAGTTTTATGTAAGCTCCACCCCTTTTCCAAGTCTGCCATTCAGGACAGTTGGGAGGCGTTGCGGTTAGTGTACCAGTCCCAGCACAGTTCCTGTAACCTGTGATGTGATGATCCAAACCTGCAATCACAGCACACAGGGTACTATGTAATAATCACATTTTTCTCAAATGGGAGAGATTTACTTTAAGTCACATTTATAGACCCCCCCCCATTGAGGCTTTTGTAGAATGTACTAAATAAATGACAGCTAGAATCTGATTTGTTGCTATAGGCAACATGATGGTCATCATCATCATCATCACCATTTATTTATATAGCGCCACTGATTCCGCAGCACTGTACAGAGAACTCATTCACATCAGTCCCTGCCCCATTGGGGCTTACAGTCTAAATTCCCTAACATACATACACAGACACATAGGGTCAATGTGATAGCAGCCAATTAACCTACCAGTATGTTTTTGGAGTGTGGGAGGAAACCGGAGCACCCAGAGGAAACCCACGCAAACACGGGGAGAACATACAAACTCCACACAGATCAGGCCATGGTCAGGAATCGAACTCATAACCCCAGTGCTGTGAGCCAGAATTGCTAACCACTCAGCCACCGCGCTCTAGACACAAAGTTTATTTACTTGTAAAATTGAAATCAGTAATCAACTTGAAGAATTCCTGACTTCTGAGCTCCGTAAACAACAGTAATTCTGCACAATGCAATTCTGCACAGTGAACGATTTCAAACCCTCAGTTTAGTAAATATACCGCTTGGTCTTAACGACACCTGCCAAATTAAGTTTAAGCATCTTCCAGCTGTCTGGTGCATTCTGGAACTTGTAGTCCAGCAACAAGTGTGGCAACGCAATTAGAATCAAATGCTATTTATAGCAGCACAATTCTTTAAGAGGACTCTTAGCGTTTATATGGCGTGGAGCCCATTCTGTGTTATCCAGCCGCCCAATTTACTAGGCACCAGAGACATCACTGAGGCAGTAAGTGCAAAGTAACATCACTAATTCCTACTGAATGAATAGGCTGAATATTGTTCAGCCCTTTAAATGGCAACTAACATATCTCTTAACGGAATTGCAGACAGGGGCGAAACTTACACTGAAGTGGGTGTAGATTCGCAAAAAAGTAGACCTGATTGGTTGGAAATTGAGGCTTATTATGTCCTGATTTTTCCTGTATACATGTCGGGAGGTAGGACTTTAGTATACAAGGAGCAGGTAGGAAAGTTGGACTCAGTTCCAATGTTATAGATGGAGCAGAAACATAATACAGGTCGGTATATTTTCCCATAAATAGAGGAGACCATTGAGCAGGGAGAGTGGAAATAAATATGAAGTGTTGATTAGATTGTGTCCCTCTCACAGATAACACAGTAACCTCCATAGCTCAGCTCAGAGCTGTCCGCACTCCTTCCAGTAATACCTCTGTACAGCAACCAGACCAGAGACTCCCGACATCTCCCAGTCCTGACAGATGCTCTGTACAAAAGTCATTCAGGATTATTCATTAACCTTGCTCAAAGTTCAAATCTGCACTAGACCACAGCAACCAATGAGACATTTGCTTTCACTGTCAAACGAGCATTATAAAGATAAGAGATCGCTGCCTAATGGTTGCCATCGATCAATCAATAGTAATCGTTATCGGGCATGCTGATAAATTGCCCTGTACTTATGGGCTCCGGTCCACATCAAGTTCACTTTTTCTGAATACGTGTGTGGTAACCTTGAACGCTAACCCTGTCACTTGGTGTGAGCTCCAAATGTCAGCTCTTGTGCAGAACTTGTAAATCACTGTCCAATATTCACTGTAAAAATTAAGTGTGTCCCAGAGGAGTTTAATAAAGGTGGTGTGATAGTCTGCTGTCCATTTATTATAACTCCTGTGACTGAGCTATCTCGAAGAGTTCTGAGTAAAAGATAGGGTATGTAGTCTCTAGGAGAGGGCGTGGTTTAGACAGACATGGGCGTGTTGTGGATAGGGTCATGTGTGGCCTTAATTGTCCTGATTTTCTAAGTGGGGATGTTAGCAGGTATGTTTCTCTCTCTTAATATTACAGTAGCACGCTCTAAAATGTATGATTTCTATTATTTGTTCCCTTCTTTATAATGCCACCCTCATACGAACAGTCCCAGCAGGAAATTCTGGAAAAAAAACAGGCTGTATCGCCAATCCAACAAACCACACCCATTTTTGGGGAAGTCATGTCTATTTCTGTACCCCCTAAAGATTATTTCACCCTTTCCGCACACTGAGGATCATTCTTTGTTTGCGGAGACTTCTCCTGAGTGTGGAGGGAACTTGCATCTTGATTTTGCGCGGGTGCAATATTGAACTATATTGCGCTGCGCCCCAGTCTCATGAATAACGTTTAGCAGGAAAAAAAATTGACAATTTCCAACTTGGATATTATGTAACAGGATCCATCACCGAAACGTCAGACGTTTTACTCATTGTCTACCTATGAATACACCAGTAACTAGGATATTCCGTCCATATCATACCCCGCTGTTACGTCACCTATATGTCGCAGTCCTGCACGGACATCAGTTAATATATAGAAACAAGATAAGAGGTTTAAAAGAAAATAATGAAATATTTTGGTGTGGAATCAGGATGTCATTATACGAAAACATGGAATGTACACAAATGGCAATGTAACATGCCAAAAATCTGTGTATGTCTGCTTACATGTACAATCCTGTATGAACATGTTGTGTGATGATTCACTAACTAATACAACAAGGGTGTTAGCGCTCATAGTCTGTGATACAACATAGTGTGGACAAAGTGACATGTTATAATACCATACATTATATACCCTCCTATGTAATAACACACAAAGGGGCCTATCTATGAAAAAGCAGCAATAAGGATTTCACCTATGACTATTTTTTTTAAATAAACCTCTAAATATTATTATTTTTTATTGTAGCTTATTTAAATCATTTACTTCTGTCATCGTCGTTCTTTGGTAGATGTACCGCCACGGTGCCTGATAAATAGGGTAACGGCATGGAGAAATATCACACCCATTGCTGAACGGGACTTGGCAAAGGCACTATGTTATACTCTGTACTATGTAATAATACACAGAGCTATGTCATACACAGTACTATGTAATAACACAGAGATATGTGATACATTATACTAAGTAATAACGCACAGAGATATGTTATACCCTGTAATATGTAATAATACAGAGATATGTGACACACTGTACTATGTAATAACACAGAGATATGTGATACATTGTACTAATACACAGAGCTATGGTATACACTGTACTATGTAATAACACACAGAGATATGGTATACACTGTAATATGTAATAATACAGAGATATGTGACACACTGTACTATGTAATAACACACAGATATGTGATACATTGTACTATGTAATAATACACAGAGCTATGGTAGGGCAGCACAGTGGCTCAGTGGTTAGCACTTCTGGTCTGGACTATGGTCTGTTCATAAATATTCTATCCAGCAAGACTCCAGCCAGGAAATACCTGGGATACAATCAGACATCATGGACACCTGTCCCTGCAGGGAACGGATCTCTGATCACAGATAAATGGAGGTCACTATGGCCACACACACTGTGATAGACAGGACTAATCAGAGATGACTAATATCAGCCTGTTTGTCTGGTCATCGTATTGTCACATTAATGGGCCCAGAAGCCGCCCGTCCCCAGAGCCAAGCGCCGAACATCTCGTCCGATATTGCAACCTACAGGAATCCTGTCTCAGGGCTCGGACTGATCAGCTGAATATCAGTGTCTGATATGAATGTGTCTGGCTGATAATAGAGCCAGAACCTTTTTTTAGATCAACCTAACATAGACTAATGAAAGCTAGCAAATATAATAATAATTTTTTTGTTAGCCAATATCACTTCTATAATACTTTTGTCTTTTTTGACACGAAAGTATTTAAAATCACATAGATTTTTCTGGCTAACACGGTACTGCAATAATCTTGAATACTAGAGAGATATAGCGTCAATCACCAGCAGTTGTACATATGGCCGAGCTCTGGGGCAATAAAACCCGCAGACTAATGGCCGGACTATGTACAGAATCTGGGATGTGCAGGACTAAGCCCATACACATATGGTGGATCTATACTGATCAGAGGCAAGAGAAAGGGAACTGCTAGTGGCTGCCAAAACATGTTGGAGCCGTTGGAACTACAAGCACCAGCATGCCCAGACAGCCAGGGCCTGGTGGAATATGAAGTTCCAAAAAAGTACCTAATAGTAGAAAAAAAAACACCTAAATGTTTTAGTATTATTATTATTATTATTAAGAAAAAACCACTCCCAAAAGATCCCTTTTCCTCCTCTTCAGCGAATCACTGTACTATGTAATAACACACATATATCTGTGTCATACACTGTACTATGTAATAACACACATATATCTGTGTCATATACTGTACTATGTAATAACACACATATATCTGTGTCATACACTGTACTATGTAATAACACACATATATATATGTTATACACTGTACTATGTAATAACACACATATATCTGTGTCATACACTGTACTATGTAATAACACACATATATCTGTGTCATACACTGTACTATATAATAACACACATATCTATGTTATACACTGTACTATGTAATAACACACATATATCTGTGTCATACACTGTACTATGTAATAACACACATATATCTGTGTCATACACTGTACTATGTAATAACACACATATATCTGTGTCATACACTGTACTATGTAATAACACACATATATCTGTGTCATACACTGTACTATGTAATAACACACATATCTATGTTATACACTGTACTATGTAATAACACACATATATCTGTGTCATACACTGTACTATGTAATAACACACATATCTATGTTATACACTGTACTATGTAATAACACACATATATCTGTGTCATTCACTGTACTATGTAATAACACGCATATATCTATGTTATACACTGTACTATGTAATAACACACATATATCTGTATCATACACTGTACTATGTAATAACACACATATATCTATGTCATACACTGTACTATGTAATAACACACATATATTTATGTCATACACTGTACTATGTAATAACACACATATATCTATTTTATACACTGTACTATGTAATAACACACATATATCTGTGTCATACACTGTACTATGTAATAACACACATATATCTATGTTATACACTGTACTATGTAATAACACACATATATCTATGTTATACACTGTACTATGTAATAACACTCGGAGCCACGTTGGCTATAACTTACTACGTAATAACACACAGAGCCACGTTAGCTATAATTTACTACGTAATAACACACAGAGCCACGTTACCTATACCTTACTATGTAATAACACCCTGAGCCATGTTAGCTATATTTTACTATGTAATAACACACAGAGCCACGTTAGCTATACCTTACTATGTAATAACACAAGAAAGAGTCATTTGCAAAGATGCAGGCATGCCATTAATTATTTTCTGCCAACACATCTGTTTACCTACTGAGTAAAACAAGGAGCGCACCCACTGGTTTGGGAAGTGACCCCATGCACACATTAGTGCAAACAATTGTGGCACTGCAATCTTAAATAGGTACATGCTGTCAAAAATTAAAACTTCACTTCAAAAGTACCATCTACTCCAGCATTTGGGTCTGACACACGGCAGAAGGGCCGGCCACAGACAGAGGACCCCCGAAGATCGCAGGAGAGGTAACCAGCCACAGACAGAGGACCCCCCGAAGATGGCAGGAGAGGTAACCAGCCACAGACAGAGGACCCCCCCAAAGATGGCAGGAGAGGTAACCAGCCACAGACAGAGGACCCCCGAAGATGGCAGGAGAGGTAACCAGCCACAGACAGAGGACCCCCCGAAGATGGCAGGAGAGGTAACCAGCCACAGACAGAGGACCCCCGAAGATGGCAGGAGAGGTAACCAGCCACAGACAGAGGACCCCCGAAGATGGCAGGAGAGGTAACCAGCCACAGACAGAGGACCCCCCCAAAGATGGCAGGAGAGGTAACCAGCCACAGACAGAGGACCCCCGAAGATGGCAGGAGAGGTAACCAGCCACAGACAGAGGACCCCCCGAAGATGGCAGGAGAGGTAACCAGCCCTAGACAAAGGACCCCCCGAAGATGGCAGGAGAGGTAACCAGCCACAGACAAAGGACCCCCCGAAGATGGCAGGAGAGGTAACTAGCCACAGACAAAGGACCCCCCGAAGATGGCAGGAGAGGTAACCAGCCCTAGACAAAGGACCCCCCGAAGATGGCAGGAGAGGTAACCAGCCACAGACAGAGGACCCCCCGAAGATGGCAGGAGAGGTAACCAGCCACAGACAGAGGACCCCCAAAGATGGCAGGAGAGGTAACCAGCCACAGACAAAGGACCCCCCGAAGATGGCAGGAGAGGTAACCAGCCCTAGACAAAGGACCCCCCGAAGATGGCAGGAGAGGTAACCAGCCCTAGACAAAAGACCCCCCGAAGATGGCAGGAGAGGTAACCAGCCATAGACAAAGGACCCCCCGAAGATGGCAGGAGAGGTAACCAGCCATAGACAAAGGACCCCCCGAAGATGGCAGGAGAGGTAACCAGCCATAGACAGAGGACCCCCGAAGATCATACTTGCCAACATTTTTTTTTCTTTTTCCTGGAGATGCCGGCTGGGACGTGGGCGTGTAGGGGGCGGGGCTGCGAAATCGCGTCATTTTGGCCCCACCCCCGTGACGGAATGACGCAAATCGCGTCATTTTACAGTGGGGGCGGGGCTAAACGCCGCGATTCCGGGTGAATCGCGGCGTTTAAACTAAATTTTTCCCCCTTCCTATCAGGGAGATTGCCACACTCGTCCGGGAGACTCTCGCAAAATGCAGGAGTCTCCCGGACAATCCGGGAGTGTTGGCAAGTATGCCGAAGATGACATTGAAGTGCTACTAGAGGCTGTACATAGAAAACGATACAGATAGGGTCCTTAGGACCTATTGGCTCATTTAATACTTAAAACAAACAAATAAAACCCAGAAGTAAGTGTGGAGTTTTGCTTTAAATATAACTTTCCATTTTCTCCTAAAATACTACTAGTGTGAGCCATTTATAAATGAAGTCATGAGAGTGAGGACACATCTGGGATTTCTTATTGTGTCACATTTATACATTGTTAGACAGCACAGTGGCTCAGTGGTTAGCACTTCTGCCTCACAGCACTGGGGTCATAAGTTCAATTCCCATCCATGGCCTTATCTGTGCGGAGTTTGTATGTTCTCCCTGTGTCTGCGTGGGCTTCCTCCCACACTCCAAAAATATACTAGTAGGTTAATTGGCTGCTAAAAAATTGTTGTGTTTGTGTGTATTTAGACAGTAAGCTCCAATGGGGCAGCGACTGATGTGAGTTCTCTGTACAGCGCTCCAGTTAGTGGTGCTATATAAATAGCTGCTGATGATTGTTATGTTTTATTGTGATTTGTGCACATAACACGTATTCTTGTATAACTGGCCTCAGGGTGCATTGTCTGGCTGGGGTAAAGCAGCCTTTGTAGTAATGTTATATTATGTAATTACCTGCAGAGTCTGAGTGTCCCGCTGTACAATAACCCCAGTGATCTGGACACGGCTGCAGGTAATACAATATAAACACACCCCCACCCACATGTCTCCTATCTGTGCCCCCCTCCCAGGAATGTAACAGCCCCTCCTGCCAGCTGCCTCCTATTACCCAGAGGAACAGAAGCATCTTACCTTGTCCAGGACTCCAGACTCTGCCTCCCCATGTCCCAGCAGCTCTGAGTGAGGCACCCTGAGAGAGACAGGGGGGAGGATTGGAGACCGTCCAGGGTCCCGGCTGGTTTCCTGCAGATAGTTATGTGAATGGCTTCTCCTCTCACTCTCAATAAACAGAGTGAGGAAGTTACAACACTTCAGACTCAGCCCTCCCCAGTCTGCAGCCTCAGGAATACTCTGCTACTATGTAACTATCACTTTCTGCATCCTCTGAGATCTGCTGGGGAAATCCATACTGCATGGCACTGCACAATATACATCTCTCCCTGGTCTGCAGCCTGAGGGATACTTTGCTACTATGTAACTATCACTTTCTGCATCCACTGAGATCTGCTGGGGAAATCCATACTGCATGGCACTGCACAATATACATCCCTCCCCGGTCTGCAGCCTCAGGAATACTCTGCTACTATGTAACTATCACTTTCTGCATCCTCTGAGATCTGCTGGGGAAATCCATACTGCATGGCACTGCACAATATCTAGCTCTCCCCTAAAGTGTAATTTGTTAATAAATTGATAGGTTTGTATCTTTAATCGTCTGTTTATTGTATTTTATTATGATGCTATAATTGTTCTTAATAAATAGGACAAAAACAAAATTACTGCATAAAATAAAATACCTTTCATACATTCAGTCTCTCTCTTGGCGAGATTCAGTTGCGTGGGGACACCTCGCATATTTTTTAGTGAAATCTCTGCTGATTTTTGCTCATATTCCATAGAGGTGCGATCAAAAATCAGCGTATATTTTTACGGTACAAATATTCACAGCCGCGATGTTCCTGAGAACATCTCGGCTACTCGAATCTCCCCTTCTGTGTTAAACTAGTTAATCTGACCATTAATCGGAGTCTCATGTAATGGTCTCACTCCTTTCTGCACAAAGTCCTTACAGGTGCAGTACTACACTTCCACCACCAGTGGCCGCCATGGGGATCATGTGCCCTAGAAGCGGCAGAGCTATAGCCCAAATGACTACTCCTTATAAAGACAAGATTCCGACAGTCAGGCCTGGCTGGATCATTGCAGCTCCTGGATATTTCAGTAGTATTAGTCTTGTTATACCTAACCTATGATTTATCCCATACTTGCCACCTTTGGCAATCATTTTCCGGGAGGTCCGGGGGACAGGAGGGCGTGTGGGGGCGAGGCTCGTATAATTGTATTATTGGCCCCGCCCTCTAACCTGTCACCACCATTTTTGGCCTATACCAGCAGGGGGCATGGTTATGCGTGAATCGCGTCATTATGTCCTTGCGCTGTCTCAAAATTAATATCTCAAAAACTGAACTCATTGTCTTCCCTCCCCCCAGGCTCCCCTCCCACCACAAACTCTCTATTGCTGTTAATAACACAACCATCTCCTCTGTCACCCAACTCCGATGCCTGGGTGTCACCCTTGACTCCTCTCTCTCCTTTGCTCCCCACATCCAATCTCTTGCCCAAACCTGCCACTTCCAGCTGCGCATCATCGCCCACATCTGGCTCTTCCGCTCACAAGACGCCACCAAAACAATCATCCACGCACTCATCATCTCCAACCTCGACTACTGTAACCTTCTCCTCACTGGCCTCCCCCTCTCCCATCTCGCCCCCCTTTGTTCTGTTCTCAACGCGGCTGCCCGACTCATCTTTCTCTCATGCCGCTCCTCCTCTTCCTCCACTCTCTACCATGCCATACACTAGCTCCCCTTCCCCTACAGGATCCTTTTCAAACTCCTCACCACCACTTACAAAGCTCTCTCCCAGTCTACTGCCCCCTATATCTCTATCCTCCTCACCATTCACACCCCTGCCCACTCCCTGCGCTCGGCCAATGACCGTCGCCTTTCCTCCACTCTGATTACCTCTTCCCACTCCAGAATTCAAGACTTCTCCCGAGCTGCCCCCCTGCACTGGAACAACCTCCCTCACTCCATCCGTCTCTCTCCCAGTCTGTGCTCCTTCAAACGGGCACTTAAATCTCACCTGTTCCTCAAAACCTACCAATCATCCACTTAACCCCTAACCTCCTCCGCTCGTTCTCCCCTCTCTCCCCTGGCCCCTCTTTTCTCTCCCCCTTACTTCGATGATTCCCTTTTGTGCCTGTTTTTGTTTCACCTCCTCTAGGATGTGAGCTCGTATGAGCAGGGCCCCTCTCCCCTCCTTTCTCCATACTTGTTCTTCTGCTCCGTCTTTACCCATACGGCAGCCCGGAGTTTGTGAAGTATTGGTACTTTGTGTTTATTGTTCTGTACTATGTCACCCTGTATGGTCTACTGTTTGTACTGTGTACGGCGCTGCGGAAACCTTGTGGCGCCTAACAAATAAATGATGATAATAATAATAATAATAATAATTAAGCCCCGCCCCTCCATTTAATTTACTGTATGGCCGGGTTTCGGGAGGTTGTCCTGAGTAGGTAACTATGGTTTATCCTGATCCTGTCCAATGTAAAAGGACTTTGTATCACTGGCTGGTTGCTTGTATATTGTGCATTGCTCTGAGTATTTTGTATTTGCCCCTACACCAGAGCCTGCTTACCTGTGTATTACAGCACCAGTATATTCCTTGTGTGAAGTTGCTTTTATCCGTCTTTGCCTGGCCCTTCCACCATTGAGATCCTTACATTAAATATCACCTTATTTCACCTTGATCATTGTTTCAGTGTAATATTACAATGTGGGCACCAGAGAACCGTCACATGAATGTTACTTTTATGCCCTAGTCTATATGTATAGCCTACATTTGCACGTATAGTTGGTATATACACAGGTAAGATGTAAATACTATACTAAATAGATTTCCATGTTCAACTAACACCCAGAAGTAGGCAGTAAAATTCAAAATGATAATGGGATCCAGGCCCTGATTACCACTCTAAGAGAGACTGGAATAACTGACCAATATCTTAATAAGATAAGTATGAAGTAAAAGGTTTAGAATCTTACTAAATGTCACTATCTGTTGTTAAATCCTTATTGATTTAGGATTAAATATGACTACACTAATTTTAATGTTTCCATTTACAATAGATCTGATATGCACAATATAATGGACCAAAACATTCAGGTGTCAACACTGCCGGAGGGACGAAAACAAAGACGACATTTCATCCGTCCAACCAGACAGAACTTATTGCATATTATAATTATCTTCTTTTCGGAACATTGTATAAACACAGTAATTCCTTATGTGTATGTGTGGACTGATCCCATTGTTCACATAGTATAAAACTTCAGTCTGTGGTCAGATAATTAATTACTGAAACTCTCAAACTAACATTGGCTGCGTCTGTGCGGAGCTATAACTTCAAATCTTAGCGCCTGGGGCGAGAAACAAAAATGCTGCCCTCCTAGTCCTGAATTATAACCAAATGAACCTAAAATATTCATAAGCTGCGCCCCCCTTCATCGTTGCAGCCTGCGTGGTCGCCCCTCTTGCAGAGCCATAGTATGGTCTGTGTAATACCAGACTAATATTTTATTAATAAATGTGCTTATTTCCTTTTAAATCAATATGATCGGACAATCAATCATTTTCACGTTAATAGCAGCCTCAAGAACACCCTGCGACTATGTAACTATCACTGTCTGCATCCTCTGAGATCTGCTGGGGAAATCCATACTGCATGGCACTGCACAGAACAACATACAGCTTTCCCATCTCAACAATGCACAGGGAAGACTGAAGCACTTACAGCACAGAAGTCTATCGACCTATATACATTACACTACTGGACTAACACTGTACATAAGAAGATAGTCACTTTATCAGCATAGGCAAACCGAGGAGTGGGGGGGTCCTAGTGCCTGGAAACCCCCTTCCAAGCCTGGGACACTGTATAATTGAGGTGGTTGGACCCTGCCCCGGCTTCACACGGCTCTGCTTGAAAAGGGAGAGCTGCGTGCACCTAACAGTAGTGCACACAGCATTGCCCATGTATATTATGGGGGTAGGAAGAGTTGGAGAGCAGCCAAGCACTGTCTAATAAGCCACGCCCCCATGCATGCTGGTCACGCCCACTGGTGGCGTTGTGTGGAACCCCCCTCTACATATCCTGCGTTTGACCCATATCAGATTTATGGGAATTAATTTATTTGACCTATAAAACAAAGACTGCCGGATGCACAATATAATCAGCAGCAAATTATGACTTAGATGTAATGCAGCGCAGCGCAGCTGCAGATCAATATATAGAACAGTGATGTCACTAATCAGATACCCGCTACCTAACTTGTAATTGATCCCATTAGGGCACCGTCCTCAAAATGTTCATATCTGAAAATTCCAAGCTTACAGTTTAGTGATCTTTTAAGTTACGGTACAGAAGTCTACACTAGTGTTTCCACGTCTATTTAGATTTTTGAACACCATACTTTTGCAAAGTTCTATCAAGTTATTTTTCGGACGCTGAGTGAAGTTACTGATGGTTGCATATCTGCCAATGTTTAAATATATGTTTCTTATACTATATATTTTAACATAACAAAGGCAACTGTGAAGGAAATATTACAGGTGAGTCGCTGCCCAAATCCCAGTCACCACACCAGAAATACTAAATGGGTTTAGAACAACTCTGCAAAAATTCTAACAGTGTAAAATTATTCCCAGGGGGGGGGGGCGGACTGTGGGGAGAGGAAGTGAGAATCGGAGGCTCACGCTGAACAGATTGAAATCTGTTACAGGGATCCTTTCTTATTGGTCTAGCTGCTGAATGCTGATCGGGACAACGGGTCATAGCCATCTGGCATCTTGTGACTGAACCTTCCAATTTAGCAATGCCTTCAGCTACATCAGCTGCTTGGGCCCAGGCTACAAAGATAATGGGCGATGAGCTCTCGATAACTTTTTTTTTTTTTGCTTGTTTGTTTTAAATAAATGTTATTAAGGGTTTTGCAATGCAGGATATACAGAAAAAGAAGAGGGACCAAATCCCAAGCTTTAAAGTAAATACATAAGTTACATTACAGATAGGTTCGAGTCAACTGCACAATCTTATTGCATAGATAAGTCGAGAACAAAGCAATGGGGATAGTACTCTCCGACCTAAGTTCATGGAGAGGCACACGAGGTGCCAGGTAAGTAAAGAGAAGAAAGAGAAAAGAAAAGAAAGGGGGGGGGGGGCTTGTTAGTATAGGAAAAAATAGGAAAGGAAGTAGTAGGGCCAAGTGAAATACTCAATAGAGAAAGTCATGTTCTCAAAACATTTAGGAATGAGTTGTGAAGAGGCAAAATAGTCTTGCTACGAATGCCATGTTGAGAGGAACTGATTAGGTTGGTCATTTAATATACTAGTCATATGTTCTAGATGATATAACTGCCATACATTCTGAATCAGCGCTGGGTTAGTAGAGCATTCAGTTTGCTTCCACTTTCTAGTTATTGGGAGTTTCCAAATTAGTTTGTGAATATCGGGAAGAAGGCGAGGGAGAAGAAAAAAGGATGGAACGGAAACTGTAGACTAGTTATTTTATAAATAAGGTCTGCTACATCTCACCAGAAAGGGATAATTGTAGGACAGCTCCGCCAAACGTGGGACAGGGAACCTCGATGACCACAATTACGCCAGCGGACATCCGACATCGACTGGATAAATAGTCCTCAGTGTGGACAGGACCAAATACCAGCGAAATAAAAGTTTATAAGAATTTTCTTTTATCCGAGTGCAGATTGAAGATTTAGCAACTATTTCGCAAATCTCCTTCTTCTCTTCAGGCTCTAGAATCTCAGCCTTGTTCTGCTCCCAACGAATCTCATGTGATTCCTTATCAGGTAGATTGTTATTCATCAGTAGAGAATATAAAGTGGATATTAGACCTTTAGAGTATGATCTATTAAGACTAGAGGAGATGAACGACAGGTAGATCGTGGGTCCGTCTGGTTATTAAATAGATGCCGAATTTGTAAATACTGGTAAAAGGTAGAAGATGGGAGGTGAAAACGATCTCGGAGATCAGGGAAGGTCGGGAAAAATCCCATCGGAACTACATCGGGTGAAAACACAAAGTTATGTTTAGTCCAATGGCAAAAGACTGGGGATTGGTTCCAGGTGGAAATGAACGGTTGTTCCATAGAGCCCTCAATATCTTATGGGAATCCCACCAGCACTACAGACAGCACTTTCCTGATCATTGTGGAACCATCGTATCCGTTCTGTGTCTCCAAACTCCCAGAACCAAATCCCGGTCACCTAAATATATAGTATACACAAATCCCCATCTGATTGTGTCAATCTGCATGATATTCCCTGTATTTGCTTGTACGTTCTCATGGACTTTACACCAACGTTCTGGCAATACTTGGGATTATACTATCATACAACCTGAATGGTGTGTCCAGAGTGCCTACTGAACCATCATTATACTGATTTATTAAGATATTCACTCCCTATCAGGGTTACATGTATACAGATACTTGTAGATTGCAGTGTTAAGAAAGTCTTAGCAGCAGCTGTAAAGCGGAAATATTCTAAACCAGTAGACACGCCCCAAAGAGTTTAAGGGCTCAAAGATAATAATGTCACAAAGAAGCTGAGACCGCGAGACATAGGTGGCTTCATTCGGGACCGGCTATTCCCAGCTGGCGGTGATGTTCCAAAATTTCACAAGAGGCTTCAGATGATGACTAAATCCATTGGTGAAGTTACAGCCACATTTCCTTGGTTCAGTTTAAAAGTTTAAATAGCTGTCTCCCTGACAACCATTATAACTGGATTTATGGATCTGGGGGATCTGAGCACTTGGAAGGAAAATGTCATAAAAAATAAAAAGCCACAATATTTTGGTTGGTTGTTCAGAACAGCGCACATAACCACCGACTGTCATCACTGAGGTGGGACATTCCCAAATAAGGTCTGTCCTGAAAGTCAGAACTTCTGTGCCGACTTCGGGGACTGGTGGGTAGTATGCCCTGCTCATCACACTGAGTGGATGCTCTACTCATCACAGTGAGTGGGCTCCCTGCTCATAACGGCGAGTGGGTGCACTCATCATCATTACTGTAAGTTTAATTTCTTCTAGTGAAGTGTTCTATCAATAAGTGTGATCAATTAGACATATGCTCCCAAAATTATAGCACAAAGCTGTTCTAAGATCTTTGCGCAATGATTCCCATATTTCTGTTGCCATCTTAGATAATATTGTCATGGTGAGGAAATGGCGTGAAAAATATAATAGTTTCGATTAATGGTGGGTGCTGGACTAATGTCACAGTAGACCGTGTTTTGTCCAACTTCAAAGCTGAAATCGTATATCGGATGCTCAGATGGGTCATGAACTTGCTCAATGGGAGCCGGCACCTGTGTATTCATGGACTCGTAAAATAACCCAACTTCTTCTTAAAGTTAATGTTTGTGCTTAAAACTGTGAGCCCCTGTGTAGCAACGTATTGTAACTCAAGTGTCGTCTTCCTAACACACTTGTGATGGTTGGAGACAGATTTTTCCTGTACTCAGAGATCCTCAGCTGAAAGTGGGCTTCTCTCCAGGGGATGGGAGGCTTTCCTCCTCTTTATTTGTTTCACAGTCCAGGAATACCCCTGTAGGTCAAGGACTCTTAAATGTATCTTCATCCCTGCCTGAAATAATTCACTCCAAGGGTGGCTCAGTGGTTAGCACTTCTGCCTCACAGCACTGGGGTCATAAGTTAAATTCCCGACCGTGGCCTTATCTGTGAGGAGTTTGTAGGTTCTTCCCGTGTTTGCGTGGTGTTCCTCTGGTTTCCTCCCACAATCCAAAAACATACTAGTAGGTTAATTGGCTGCTAACAAATTGATGTGTGTGTGTGTGTGTTCTGTACAGCGCTGCGGAATTAGTGGCGCTATATAAATGGTGATGATGATGATGATGTCTAGATGTAATCAGTGATCCTTCAATCGTTCAGTAATTTGGCTAAATTCCGCTGCCTTGCGTCCTGCCTCTGGATGCTGTTAGTCCTGATCCTTTGTATAACTTGTAGAGAATAGTTTAGCCTTTGATGCCAGTGCATTAGTGTCACCAAGTCTCATTTGTAGGAATACTATGGGCCCCTATGGTTTTGGTCACCCCCCTTCCCCTGCACCTACCGCGGGCCATTTTTCGTTAATGTTTGGCCTTAAATGTTAAATACATATGTAAAATGTTTATATATGTAATAATACAATGTAGTTTGAAGCGTTCTCTGGTGGTGCAGTGGGGATCAGGTGCCTCTGGCAGTCTCGTGCCATCAACAGGAACCAGAGCGGTGGCAGAGGGTTCACTTATCCCTGGTTGTCTCCGGGAGGAGCAGGGGCAGTGCCCACTGCACAAAGAGTCTATTAGACCCTGGAGCAGATCTCCTGGATATAAAGTGAATGGATGATTTAAAGGTTAACCTCACGGCCCAGGCTTAGTGGCGCCAGGATGGAGAAGAGGCTGAGCGCCGCCGCACCCTGGCAGCTCAAGAACAAGGGGAAAGGACACCCATAACAGCCACTGAGAATAATGCTCTGGTCTGATTCACACGCAAGATATGGGAATCGACCTGGATGGTTTAATGGGTCAGGGGGCTGGATTACCCTCTCCAGCCTGTGTGTAAGACTCTGTATAGAAGGCCAGCAGAGCCCCATGTAAAGTCTATTCTCCAAGCTGTTATTTATGAGGCCTATTACCTGCTGTATCATGTGACCAACAGATCATATCCGCCAGTCTGATCCCCCATCAGCAGGATCCAGGCAGACCCCTGCACAGAGGCGCTGCAGTAGCTACATACACCAACCAGAAGTAAGCGGTCCTGGTGCTGGTGAAGGAACCTAGTGGTGGCAGCTACCACCGGTGCACAATTGACACTTACGGTCGGTCTATGGTAGGAGTGGTCAGTAGGCAGATGGAAAGATAGTTCTGTAATAAGCACTTTCCCGCAGACCGCATGCTATAGGGCCCTATGGCATTGACCTGAGTGGTAGTTTGCAGTAGCTGTAACCAGACCCATTCTCACCCAACCTCTCTGGTATCAATATGGCAAACTGAGTTTTGAGAACATTTCAATGAACTTGGGAGATGTTCCTGCTGATTTCTGCAGTTACATTGGAGTAGATATAGTTTTTTTAAGATTTTTTTTTTTAACCTAACATTTCTATCAGACTATATTATAACAAATGTGATTTTTATAGATTGATGTGAGATTGCTGGGTGGTGGGTCCTAGCAACTGGCTGCAATTCATCGAACCCCCAGAAGGGATCAGTAATCCATTGCCATTCACGGTCACCGTTTTATTTTTGTTTAAAAAGCACATCAGCCGTGTGTGTGAAAAGGGCAGAGAAGAGATATCTTTATACCAGTCTATCGGATACAGAGCTTTGCAGCCGTGCACCCAGCTATACTGAGCTGATAACGCACCACGGTGTTTCATACATCATTTAACTTTTCATACCTGCTCCTAGGCCGTATGCAATTAAGGAAAAATAAATAAAATCTGGCACTAAATAAAGTAAATAAAAGACCAACATAGTGCCTTTGCCATCTGCTGCTCTTGAAAACAGGACACTGAAACCTGTAGTACAACAATATAATACAAAAGATAAAGAAAGCCACTTGTTCTGGCTCCACTCCATGCTCTCGATTAAGCGTCCGGCTGTTGAACAAGTGACTGAATCCACGGTTCATGTAGTGACAAAGGGGCATATTTAATAAAGCACGATAGTGCTTTTAACGGGTCATTAAGGTCCCACAGTGTCCTCCGCAAATTTATTAAGGGGCGTACATCATCCAAATTGAAGAAATCTAATGCTGTCAGCTCTGCTCCGATGAGCAGAGCTGGACAGCGCATGTGTGGAGGGATCATGTGATCCCTCCCTGTCACTCAGCGCTCTCTCTCTACACCTATCGTTGCAGAGACAGAGAGGGGATCTGTGTGCGCATGTCCAGTTCTTGGAACTGGACATGCGCAATTGAAGAGTGAAGAGAAGACCCGAAGACAGCGCTTCTGAAGAGGGGGGTAAGTATAATTTTTTTTTATCACTGAAACAACAGTTTTTCAGAACTGCTGTTTCTGTGCAGGGCTGTACATAAATGTGAGAAGTAGTTCAATCCTTATCATTGCGATAAGGATTGAAAACTACTTTTCACTTTATGTGAATATTGATAAATGTGCCCCAAAATTTGCTTTACAGATTGGAACCTTAGATATTTCAATACCCGTTTTCTGTGCTGGAGACTGACTATCTAATCGATTGTGTGGTGTGTACCTGCTCCTTTACTTCTGGAGGATTTCTATTGCTAAGTATCCGGGACAAATGGAGTTTACACAAGATTGGGAAGCTTTAAATGTTCACTAGTAATTACGGCACTATTATACGGTCATGACGGCTGTTTCATGAACTGAGCTCCGTGGGCTAATATGATTAAACATGCATACGTAAGTAAATAGCCATTTAAGATCGGAGAGGATAATTGATTAATAAAGGGACACTAAAGTTTGTTATAAGATCTTTGTAAACATAATCTTTAAGCGACTGTTTATTAATTTCTTGTCATAAGTTCCTGGATCTGATATATATTCAGCTATAGGAATTGTCTAAGTTAAAATCAATGCGCCTGATTCACTAAGGAAAATTAAGCAAGAAATTGAGTAAGTTTTCTTACTCAAGTTTTTTGCATAAAACCATGTTACAAATCAAGGGGTGCAAATTAGTTCATTAGTTTGCACATAAGGAAAATTCTGGCTGCTTTTGCATGTAGCACACAAATAATTGACAGCTTATTTGTACACTGAAATTTAAAGTTGATCTAGGACATGCCCTACCCCAAATATAAATCTGCCATCACATTTTAAATTTACCCCCCCCTCAAATGCAACATGGTTTTGCCTTACTTACTTTTGCTTAACTTTCCTTAATGAATCAAGCCCAGTATCTATATATTTATTAATATATGTGTAATATATTTTTGTATATTAGCACTTTCAATCTTTTTGTATTATATCAGTATGCAATTAGGCAAATGTTGATTTACATATTCAAACTGCTGTATATGACGAGACCTGTGGGGCTATACAATGTTACATTCAGCATTTACAGCCGTGTTACATGCAAATAGTTACTTAATGTTACAGAGATACAGGGAGATCAGGAGACAGAGCTGTTTGCTGGAAGCCTAGAAGGAAGTCAGCGGCTTGATGAACCCACACAGAACCTCAGCCATCAACCTCATTTACTAAAACACCCCCACACCCATGTGCAAAAAACAGGATGAAGCAAACTTGGGCTAAAGACGTGTCATCTAAATGTATCATCTACCTAAGTGACTGAATACTAACAACCACAGGTGACCCTCAGCACGTCCCCCAGACAGAATACTGTGACTCATTGCCCCCATTCTTGATGTGAACTGAAAACACAACACTTTCCACCAATATCTACATCTCCTGACTAACCACAGATGTAAAACCTAAATATAACATCTGACATTCTGCACTCAGTACTGTAATGTGCACAGAATCCTTCTATCGTAATGAATGTTATTAAATGTACAATTATGCCGCATATATACCCAACTCTCTCTATGACCTCCTCATATTAGTCGACCGGGCAGTACGGTGGCTTAGTGGTTAGCACTTCTGCCTCACAGCACTGGGGTCATGAGTTCAATTCCCAACCATTTATATAGCGCCACTAATTCCGCAGCGCTGTACAGAGAACTCATTCACATCAGTCCCTGCCCCATTGGAGCTTATAATCTAAATCCCCTAATATACACACACAGACAGACACACACAGACTAAGGATAATTTAATAGCAGCCAATTAACCTACCAGTATGCTTTTGGAATGTGGAGGAAACAGGAGCACCCGGTGGAGACCCACGCGCAGGGCCTGATCAGCCAACAGGCTGACCAGGCTGCAGCCTGGGGCGCTGGGTTGGGGGGGGGGGGCGCAGCAGCGCTGGAGAAGAAAAAAAATTTCTTTCTTTTTTTTTTTTTGCCCTCTTGTTTGACAACTAGCCCCCGCCCGCCAAGCCCCGCCCCCCCCCCCCCCCGAAATTCTTACCTTATAGGGTCCGCCCGTGTGTATGGAGTCCACCTATGACTCCATACACAGGCTCAGCTAGTGTAGGCAGAAGACGGCAGATGACAGCTAATCACAAGCTGTCAGCTGCCGTCAGTGTGGGCACGGCGCGCTGTTCTGTGGGTCACGTGAGATGTTAACATCTCACAAGACCACACTGATCAGACAAACCGCGCGAAACCACAAGCACCGCCGGACGCCGGAGAAGACCATAAGAGGAGTTCACAGGCAGCGGCAGGTAAGTAAAACTTTAAATGAGCACTAAAAACTGGGAGTACTAAAAACTGGGAGCACTAAAAACTGGGAGCACTAAAAACTGGGAACACTAAAAACTGGGAACACTAAAAACTGGGAACACTAAAAACCGGGAACACTAAAAACTGGGAGCACTAAAAACTGGGAACACTAAAAACTGGGAACACTAAAAACCGGGAACACTAAAAACTGGGAGCACTAAAAACTGGGAGCACTAAAATCTGGGAGCACTAAAAACGGGGGGAGAGCATTTTCAGGCACAATATGGGTGGGGCGTTTTCAGGCACAATATAGGGGGGGGGGAGAACCTGGCATTTTCAGGCACAATATGGGGGGGGGGGACCTGGCATTTTCAGGCACAATATGGGGGGGGGGAGAACCATGGTATTTTCAGGCACAATTTGGGGGGGGGGGGGGGGGAGAACCTGGCATTTTCAGGCACAATATGGGGGGGGGGGGACCTGGCATTTTCAGGCACAATATGGGGAGGAGAACCTGGCATTTTCAGGCACAATATGGGGGGGGGGAGAACCTGGCACTTTCAGGCACAATATGGGGGGGGAGGACCTGGCATTTTCAGACACAATATGTGGGGAGAACCTGGCGTTTTCAGGTACAAATAATTGGCACAGATCATGACTGGGGGTGGGATAATATGCTGAGTGGCTTTACTTATTATTCTCTATGGGGGGGCAGTGGCACATATCATGACGTGGGGGGGGGGGGGTAAGCTGCAGGGGGATAAATATTTTTCTCTATATGGGGGCCAGAGGTGAGATCATGACTTGGGGGGGTGGGGGGAATAAGCTGCATGGGTCATAAAAATGATAAATTGGCTAAGGGCTAGGGGGTTAATTAACTGACTGTCAGGGGTTGGTAGATGTTAGTATATTATTATAAATAATTTTCAAATCTTTTATTATCCATATATGCCTGTAGTAAGGGGTTGTTTTATTTGGTCATAATGGAGTGTTGTGTTTGAATCATTCAGGGTTTGTTAACATTTTGCATTTTTGCACATTTTCAATACAGGACCCCAATGTTCCAGAAGCCAACTGACAACAACGCTTCAAGAACAAGCAAGAGAGAACGTCAGGTAGTCTGCACTGCAAGATCAGGTAAGAGAGAACAGCACAATCTGTCTAACTTTGAATGTGGATTTTTACTTTAGTGACATTTTAATGTGTATTCAAACTAATGTTGACCTGATTCATGAATGTAAGTAATCCAAAAAAATAAGTAAGTTTTCACCTGGACAAAACCATGTTAGAATGCAAGGGGTATATATTAGTTTATTATTTTGTACATAAGTTAAATACTGGGTGTTTTTTCATGTTGCATACAATTTAAAGTTGATCTAGGACATGCCCTACCCCAACTATAAACCTGTCCCCACATTTTAATTTACATCCCCCTCCCATGCAACATGGTTTTGCCCACGTGCAAAGTTACAATTTTTGGGGGATTTTCTTTCCTTAATGAATCAGGGCCTGTGTTGTTTTTATGTATTAATTAATATTTTACAATTTCGTGCATATATATATATATATATATATATATATATATATATATATATATATATATATATACACACACACACACACACACGTATATACACGCACACACACAGTGGTGAAGTGGGCTGGCAGACTGTGGTATAAATATAGTAATATAGGTACTTGATGGGGCGGGTTGCGCCCGCGGGGGGGGGGGCGGCAACCGGTGTGTTAGCCTGGGGCGGCTGGAACCCTTAATCAGGCCCTGCCCACGCAAACACGGGGAGACATACAAACTCCACACAGATAAGGCCATGGTCAGGAATCGAACCCATGACCCCAGTGCTGTGAGGCAGCAGTACTAACCACTGAGCCACCCACCATCAGTATGAAATAACACTTGTTGGTGAACGCATTTCCTTTACTCTGATCTCTGCATGCTGGGTGTGGTGTCCATATTTTGAACTGAGGGAGTCAACCTTCCCAGAATTCCCTGCAGACCACTGCAGTGCATCATGGGATAATTCTACAATAGTGAACTCAAGGGGGGTACCATAGTAAGGGGCCCGCTGTCTGCTGATAATCCCTGATCCCTCCTCCTCTCAGAGGTACCCACCACGGTTGGATCATCTTTTGATCCAATTCGTCAGCATGATGGTGTCTGCATCTGACAATCAGGTGCGACCTGCGCGGGCTCAGTATGTGGAGTGTAGGGAAATAAGGGGGCGGAGACAAGTGACATCATCGAGTGAGGAGCTTGAGAGAGCACAGCCAGGGCCCGTTTACTTACAAGGAGAGGACAGTGACATCGCTCATCTACTGCCGCTGAGGAAGGAGTGCGGCAATCACACTCATTGACAGGGTGGAAGACTTGGTAAGTTTAAGTTGACATATAGAGTTTGAGGGGTTGGCATGTAAGAAGGTCTGATGGGCATTTAAGGAGCATGTAGAGAGGTCATGTAATGGCACTGTTACGAGCCGCGGCTGTGTCATAGCCGCGGCTCCCATTGGCTGCTCTGGGTATCTAAGGCAGGAAGGACTGGACCTCCCTGCCGGTTATAGCGTTTTTAGTCCTGTGCTGCTGCTGACCTGCTATTGGATTCCTGTCTGCCTGATCTTCCAGGCACGTGGGGAGGACAGAAGAACATTTAGAGCCCGATTCATCTTCGGACGTTAAGTCCGTTTGCGTGCCGTATCTTGCGTGAAATAGCTCTGCATATGCACCGTAATGGCACGCAATTCATGTCTGACGCAAATGACACTTACGGCTGTCTGTGATTTGAAGGGCAGAATAAGGGGAAGGAAAGGTGTGGCCTAATATAGGTAATATAGTGTAAGGATGTGCCGAGAGTGCTCTAATGTAGATGCAGCCAATCCAAGGTTGCGGTTTCCCTTAGGTAACGTGTCTTTTAGCCATATCGGGCACCGGCTATAGAGAAGGTCTCCTGCAGTCTGTTATGTCTGTCTACATATCACAAGTACAGTTCAGGCAGAACGTACTTATATCCAGATTCAAATATAAAAGTTTATTGAGATTTGAATACCGGCGGGTTTTTTTTAAACGCAAATTTTGTTCAGGTTCTGTCCGAAGATGAATCAGGTCCTTAATAGGCGGGAGGGGCGGTATGAGTGGCATGGAACGGACATGTGGCCCGGTCTGATAGGCAGATCTGTGGGGGAGTTTTGGAGCATAGGAGGGACCCTGCCTGTGTCACTTGTCCTGGCCCCCAGTTTCTGATGCCAGCCCTGTTCTGGAGCATGGGGCTCAGGTGAAGGATCGTGACCAGTCTGCTTCAGCCCACAGCAGCGGTACGATCGGTCAGTGTCCCTCACTTGCTGCATCCATACAAGACTTCAGAGAAGTATAAGCAGATTTATGGACCATCATAAAACACAAATGTGGGTGTGCGAGGTCATGAAATACACAAATTAACAGACAATTACTTTACTATCTGCAAAATAACACAGTAATCGCACAACTAGTGCGGTGAAGTCACTTCCAGTGTTGTGATGGTGGCATAACATTCTGTATGTCTACATTGTAACTCTACACTGAAATACTTGACTATCTATGCTCACAAAACATGGGGAAAATCAATCCTTTTTTCACGAGATGAAAATGTTGTTAGACAGGAGTTTTTTTTACGTGTTTTAATGTTAATATGTCATTACCATAGGCTGCAGTCCTGTATTATCAGTAGTGGTGACATTCACACTACATGTACTCGGGTCATGGTGACATAGGCACACGCCACATCGAAGCCCTCACTAATGAGGAATGCTCTGAAAGCAGCGGACAAAGTCAATAAGTAACTTGTATAAATATGACAATTCCCTTATTAGACGGAACACTGTGAATGAGTCACTCTCCGGCTTCCTCCCCACTTCTGGATTCTTCACATCAGCTGACAGTAAGAGGTCCCAGACCAGACCCAGACCAAAGACTGCGGCTGTTACATTATGCTGATAAAAGCGAACTAATCGAGGCAGAGAAGACCCATGTCTATGAGAACATGAGGATGAAGCTAATACTGCATCAGACAATGTGATTTCTTGGAGAACTACATTTTAATAAATAACCACAGTCATTAAAATTTTTTAATTAAATCACTGTCCCTCTCTAAATCCTGCCATCTCCTCCCTACCCTTCCAGCCGACCTTCATTTCCAGAATATATCCAAAATCCAGCCCTTTCTCACCATGGGAGACACAAAAACTCTTATTCACGTCCTTATCTCTCGGCTTGATGACTGTAACCTCCCCCTCTCTGGCCTTCCCAACACACGCCTTGTCCTTTCTTCAGTCTATCCCCAATGCCGCTGCCCCCCTTATTGTTCCCCCACCTCACTACCACACTGATTACCTCTTCCCACTCTCGTCTCCATTATTCAAACCTATCAGCCTCCTCCTAACTCCTCAGCCTCTGCCATCACCTCCACTCCCCCAGTCAGTACTCCCCTATTTGTGTTTCCCCCTTCCCTTTAGATGTAAGCCCTCACATGTTCTCCTTCTACTATCCCATCACCCTCTGTATCTCTAGGCCGCTTCCTTAGACCTGTTTTCCTGAGCTCAGGCTGCGTCCCTACCATCACTCTCACTCACTGTCCTGTATTAACCTGTTCTACATTACTATGTTATCTGTGTGTAATGTGTTATGTAGTAGTTTTCTGCTCTTTGTTTTTCTTTTATATGTTATGTGTGATGGATCGTTGCTCTCTGTATATCGTGTAGTACTGTAAATGCCATGTATGGCACTGCTGACCTTCTGTGCACATTATAACTAAAAGATAATAGTACAGAACTGCAGATAAATAAATATTGTTTCCATATAAAGCAATAGGGATAAACACAGTATAATTATTTTTTTTTATAAAAATACCTTTATAAGTTGCTAAATATCCCTTTACTCTTTGGTGCTACATAGTTTCTGATAGAGCAGTGTAGGTGCATCGGGAATATAGCTTCTAATTAGAAAAACCCCAGTCACACAAACTATATGAGGATAATAATCGCCATTTGTACGAAGTACTTAAAAAAGAAAATCACTGTGCACACGACTCCATGAGAACATGATACTGACCGATACATATGTAGTAATATATCCGAATAATCTTTGCAATAGGAGAACACTCCAGAATGAATCCACTCTTACTAATCCATTTATGCCCTCATAGTGCTTCATTCAGGGATACATCTAATATCTTAGTTCATTAATTCCAGGAGTCCTCTCACAGAAACATTATCCACAGCAGTAAGTCCTTCATATGTAAGGTTTTAGCCTCCGATGAAATTCCTGGACAGCGATGAAATGCGTCAGGTCTTTAGAAGAATAGCATCCTCGTGTCTTGAAGTATTACAGTATTATATTGGTAAAGCTCAGACTGGAGTGATGAGATTACGGTCTATATTTAGATGACTTATTTAAACTAATAACTTCAATAAGCCAAAATGTCTTATAACCACATTTCAGTACTAAACTACATCTTAAAATGACTAAAATAACTCAAAAATATCTGCAACATTAAACCATACTGCACATAGTTCATGACATGCAAACAGGATTTACCAGTAGCAGACGCGCAATATCAAACATATGAGAAAGCCATAGCAGCAGCGAAACATACAACACGGGGAAAAAAAAGCCACAAGTTCATAGCACATGACATGTAGAGCGCTTGGGTAAAGTCTTATAGCAACATTTATAACACCTAATAAAATACAATTCACCTGCAACTTATATCGCTATTGATAACTATAACTCAGCTCTCACATCGCAATAACAATAGCTGTACAGAAAGACATTCATCCCACCAGGAGAGAGGGGTTGGGTGAAGAAACCGCTTTCTGGTTTCATGTGATCCGTGCTCCGTAATACACATGCGTGAGTGTTTAAACCACAGAACTTGGTTAGTGAACAGAACAGCATGATGCTGTGTTGAAATTACATGTAATTGTGATGATTTGACTATTTCCAATCGTATTACTTTGCTCAATCACAATTATTTGGGTTTACGATTCACTATCACTCAATTATTCACAGGTAAACTCTTTGGATGTTGCACTATCAGTAAGGAATAACTCTGTTGTTACAGAGACATTCACAAAGGAGGGAGATTCCGATAATTATCTGAACTACAAAGCAATCATTGTAAGTCATGAAAAAATAATATCCCCAAAGGCCAGAATCTTCTTATCATGAGGAACTGTTCCACCCAGTTTATTCTTGAGGAAGCTCTTAAGGAGGGTAAAACAACTGAACGGAGAACCTTATTAGACTATACTGTACGTTTGGAACAAAGTGGAACAAAACTCCAAAAGACAGAGCCACAGTTCTTGATTCATGTACAGTATTTAGATAATGTAGTGGGTTTGTGTCAGAAGCCCTGCCTCCAATGATGATTACGACTATTATTATTGTTTATATTAACTTTTGATTATTATCCTTAATAAAAATTCTTCCTTTTTTTAGTTTGTGATTAAAATATTTTTATATATGTTTTTCTATATTTTTATCATTATGTTTGAATGGTATGGATCTTCTATATCTGTACATTTCAGTAATTCAGGAACACGTTTCAATTAAATTTCTAAAAAAATATCTATTTCTGTTAGTATAATACACATTTTTTTTAAAAATGTAATAATCATGTTTGCTATTATAGGGACTTAGCACTAGAGAACAACTATGATCCATGTCCGATGTAACTGTATTATTATTGTATCTCTACTGTTTTCTGCACACATATAAGCGATGTTCTTTTACCATTTAAACTGAACATCCAGCGGTTGGGATCGCTGGACTAAGTATATGGATCGACTCACAGTAACGTTTTCATGCACAGAACTGTAATGCACAATAGTGTGCTCTTCGATTGGCTGTATCGCGATCATGTGACCAGCTGTAGCTTTCCCTTGATGAAACTGCCAATCAAAGCGAAGTGGGCTTTATTTGTAAGATAACCGGATATCATTGTGGCCCTAAATTGTGGCGTTTACCATTATAACTATATATGTGTTGGTAATGGAACAAGGATCCTGCTTTCCGGATAGACAGCCCACAGCTCTAAACATCATCATCATTAGCTATTTATATATTATTATTATTAGCCTTTACTTACAGGGCATCACAAAATTTACGCAGTGCCATTCAGAAACAGACATTGGACCATACAGGGTAAAACAGTACCGAACAGCAAACAAAATATACCAGGACTTTAAACACTCCGGGCCGGAGTCATTAAGGAGAGCAAAGAAAAGAAAAGGAGTAAATGTTCTCCGGGACAAACCATGGCACAAAGCAAGGGGTGAAAATTAGCTTATTATTTGGCACATAAGGTAATTACTGGCTGTTTTTTCAACTAGAACACAAATACCTGATAGATTTATTTTTGCACTGAAATTTATAGTTGATCTAGGACATTCCCTACCCCAACTATAAATCTGTCCCCACATTTGACATTTACCACCCCCTCCAATGCAAGATGGTTTTACCCAGGTGCAGAGTTACTCCTTTTTTATGCTTTGCTCTCCTTAATGACTCAGACCCTCCAAGCACAGCTTGCACAGTGCAGTTGGAGCAGAAGAATAGGTATAGAGACAAGAGGGAAGGCAAACAGACAGGAGGCACAAAGGGAGCCAGAGAAGGGGAAGAGTAGCGAGTAGGGGGGAGGATAGAGGGTGAAATAGTCAAGCACGGAGAGATGGTTAGGTGGATGGTTGGTAGGCTTTAAAGAACAGATGAGTTTTGAGTACCCGCTTGAAGAAGCACAAATTAGGGGACAGTTGGATGGAGCGTAGGAGGTCGTTCCAATGGAGAGGAGTAGTTCAGGAGAAATCTTGGATTCGGGATTGGGATGAAGTGATCAGGGTGGAGGAGAGGCGACGGTCATTGCCCGATTGCAGGGAACGGGAAGGTGTGAATGGAGAGGAGATTGGAGATATATGGCACAGTGGAATTGGAGAGGGCCTTGTAGGTGAGAGTGAGGAGTTTGAAAAAGATTCTGTAGGGGAAGGGGAGCCAGTGTAGGGCGCGAGACAGAGAGGGGAGGCGGGAGAGAAAGAGGAGTCTTGCAGCCATATTTGAGCATGGACCTAAGGGAGGCGAGGTGGGAGAGGGGGAGGCTGGTGAGAAGGTTACAATAGTCTATACGGGAAATGATGAGTGCATGGATGATGGTTTTGGTGACATCCTGGGATAGGAAGGGCCGGATGTAAGCAATGTTGCGCCACTAATCCTGCAGCGCTGTACAGAGAACTCACTCACATCAGTCCCTGCCCCATTGGAGTTTACAGTCTAAATCCCCTAACATACAGACACAAACTGAGAAACTAACGTCAATTTAATAGCAGCCAATTAACCTACTAGGAGGTTTTTGGAGTGTGGGAGGAAATCGCAGCGTCCAGAGGAAACCCACGCAAACACGGGGAGAACATACAAACTCCACACAGATAAGGCCATGGTCGGGATTTATGACCCCAGTGCAAACATCCATAAGCTGTACCAGAGGTTCACTCCGTATTGCCCCTGCGAGGTGTGGTGTTCCTTCACACATGGAGGATTGTTACAGCTAAGTATATGACTGTCTGATTACCACACGGGATTAGGAAGCTCTCAATTTATGTCACTTTATTACAGTATCAGGCTGTTCTGACAAACGTTTCTTTCATTAACCAAGTTCTGTGGTTTATACACACATAATCATGTATATTGTAGAGCAGGGATTTCATGAAACCAGAAAGAGAATAATAAATATTTATGGAAACTATGAAAGATCTTTTATAGTTGATATCAGATCGTCAGGAAAATCTATCTAGACTACCGAGAACAATATCATGTTTTATCTGGTATAAGAGATTGGATATTCATCCGTTACATATGGGCAGTTAAACATTTTGTAAGCTAAGCGTCATGGATGTTTTTATAATTCTATTTGTAATAAATCTGTCTGTATATCAGTGATCTCGTTATTTTTATTCACATTGTTGTTTTAATTGTAAATAGTGAGATACATAGATTGTAAGCCTGCAAGCAGGGCCCTCTTACCTCTGTCTGTCTCTAGTACCCATTGTTCAGGGGCAAACGCAGGAGGGGTTTCCATGCCACACTGCCAGAGGGCATTGCCAGCATGCTTCGGGGCGTAGCTATAATTTTAGACAGTGCTTGGCTGCTCTCCAACTCTTCCTATCCCCATCATATACATGGGTAATGCTGCGTGCACTACTGTTAGGAGCACACAGCTCTCCCTTTTCGGGCAGAGCCGTGTGAAGCAGGACATACCTCCCAACTGTCCCTACAATCAGGACAAAGTCCTGACTGAGTGTGTCATAACAGTTGTCAGACTGTCCTGCTCTCTCCTACCTGTTCTTGCTGCTTTCAATACTTGTTGGGGAGAGATGGCTGTGAACAGTGCAGACAGAAACGATCTGCAAAGTGGCTGGTCCCGGGGCAGGGTCCAGCCACCTCAAGCATACAGTACCCCAGGCTTGGAGGGGGTTTTCAGGGCACTAGGAAACCCCTCTCGGTTTGCCTATGTTGTTTTATTACTGTGTTTGTTCCAAATTGTAAAGCGCTACGGAATTTGTTGGTGCTATTTACATAAACGGTGATTATATTGACCTGCTTCTGGGTGTCTATGTCATTTACATTTTAGAGTATAACATCAACTTTATAAACCTTGATACCAACCTTAAGGACTGCATAACTGAGAGACAACACTAGATGGCAGCATATCTAACAAACACTATCTTGTTTTTGCTCCTGTGGGACTGAAAGCTGATATGAATCCTCGGTGCCAACAGCCTGGCATTCACCCGTTGTAAGGCGGGCATAAACTTGTCTCAGAGAAAGCTTGTGTAGACATTTATGCCTTCAAGGGGTGAACACACATTATGCCTCTCTGGGCTATTCACTACATATCACCAATATTAACAACAATCTATAATATTCTATTTGAATCTCACACCAACATCTCGCTGGCAGTGTGTGGTTGTAATCTGATAACAGTGGGGCAGCCATGGGGTACAGGGCAGGAGAGAGGTGCTGAACTAGCAGAGATTACTTTATGAATAGATACTGATCATTTTGGGAGTTAGTTACTGACCTCTCTAGACATCGGCAGATCAGTATTCGGTTTCCGATTCACCCATAACAGGTACATGATATAATATATTCTGAGAGCATCTGCTATTTACAAAACAATTTGCATTTTTTACAAGAATTTCACTCCTGCTAATAAATGACAGAATCTCTGTTCCCTGTGGATCCTCCTAACACCACAGTTTACACATCAGTAATATTTAGTTTTGTTGGCTGGATTGCTGGGGGCAGAAGTGAAGGATGGATGTTGGGTCTAGTACGGTTCAGTGCCCATTGGTGGGCACTACCACAGAAACTGCTCTGATTGGATGCCAGCCCTGCTTATAAACAGCATGAATAAGAGATGGCAGGAGCGCCAATCTGTTCCCGGACGTCATTCTACTTTACAGGCTGCCACATATCTCACAGAAGATCCTCACAGAGTCCAACACATTTATCAGCCACTTAATCTATAGTACATGCGATCAATAACCATTCTCTACCTTCGTACATACAACCTTTAACTCTTTCCCTCCGAAAGATGCCAAATGGGAGGTGAAATGCGAGGACGGAAGGGGTCACGGCTAATCGCATCATGTAGCCCCTGACCTCGTGACGCAATACCGTGAGAAGGGCCAAAATGACACAATTCACCACACATTGCATCATGGAGGTTCCCATTCTGCTCATTTCACTTGGAATTTGAGAGTCTCCCGCCCATTCTGGAAGCGTTGGCCAGCATCCATACGTATTATATTACAAATAAACATAGTAACATAGTAACATAGTTGATGAGGTTGAAAAAAGACACCAGTCCATCAAGTTCAACCTATTCTGGATCTCCTGCGATCCTGCACTTATATTTGAAATTAATCCAGAGTAAGCAACCGCCAATCTGTTTCAATTGTGAAAATCCCCCCAGACTCAATATTGCAGTCCTATTTTTACCCTATATCCACTACTATCCTTTATTTTAAATTAACGGTCGTATCCCTGGATACACCTTTCCGCTAAAAATTAGTCTAAAGTTTTTAGATGAAATTAGAATCAAAGACTTGTGCTGGAAATACCTAAATATTCAAAATATTGTGAAACTAAAATTTCTGCGGCCTTATTAAAACCCAGACATTAATGTTAAAGGATTCTCCAAGATAGTGTCTGTCAACGTGGATTATAATCCGCAGGTTTGATATTCCCAGCACTAAATATATGAACCTATCATTAGTAAAGGGGCTGGCTGGAAAATTTTAACCCAGGGGGGGGGGGGCAAGACACAGCTCAGCAGCCTATTAGGAACATTTTAAAGCAAAAAAGAAATTCAGGTGACCCAGTCCAAGTTAGCCCACTATAGAAGATGCCCCCCAGCCCTGAGGCACAGTATATCTCCCATTAGAGATATAGCACAGGACTTTTAGAGCAGCTGCTTGCCACTAGATTGTAAGCTCTATGACCCATTAGGTTACTTTCAGCATAACATACACAAGTCAGTCTCGGGTCGGTATAATAACAGATTGGGCCCTACCTGCTGCCGCAGAGAGGAGTCCAGGCCGGTTATCCCTGAGCCGCACACACCAGTCACAAGATGTAATCCATTACCGGGAGAGATGCTTAGCAGCCGATGAGGACAATGTGACAGGACGGGATGGGACTGGGTAGGACTGAACAAACACAGGGAGTCGACCTTTGGACTCTTTTACAGCAGGTATTATATTACACCTGAGGATGGGGAGAGAGCGTGGGAGGGGTACAGGGGAGAACAGGGGGTATACAGACCCCCCCATGGACACATGCTGGTGATCAGATCAGGAATAATTACTGGGAGGAATCTCAGTGTCTGTCCCCGGTAACCACAACACTAATATACACACAATACACACGTTAGACAGGTTCCTAATTGTGTGTCCTGACTGCAGATCACAGCAGGCTGAGCAGATCTCTCATTACCAGGAATATCAGCTCATTATTCACCAGCACGATCATATGGGGGATAATCTGGAATAATGCAGTAAAAAGGTGGATCAGCACCAGGTGCTTGAAAATTTGGGCATGTTTCCCTGGTTATGTCAGGATCAGACAGAGGCAAAACGAATTCTTGCTCTAAAAAAGTAGCTGAATTATATATATTAATGTGACAAGATTGTTATATTGAATTGTGTATATTCTATAAAAGGACAGAAATTCTGATAATGCTGTTAAATGTATTTGATAAACCATATTGTATTAAGTTATAGACTTTTTTCTATAAATATACTATAATTAATCATAATTTCCTACTTTTTAATCTGCAAATCTGACTTACTCAAAAAAATGTTTCCTCCCCCCACCCCCGTTTTTAACTAAATCACACCCCCATTTTACTCATTAACATGAGAGGTCGGAGAAAATTCTCTCTCTAACCAATGGACATGCTAAAGACAAGTTTGGTGTAATTCTCAAACTCTAGTTAGTTTTTAATTAAAATTGGCCACACCCACTTTGTCAAATACAATTCTCAAATGTGTCATAAACCCAAACAACACATCACCTTCTAGCGCGACAATATAGTCTGTGGCTGGATCACTTACAATAACACTAATAAATATCTTATCGCACAATGTATTTCAATTAGTGGGGCAGTGTGCCCATATATATCATTGCAAATGTACTGATTTTTGTATTGGAAATGTATTGATTTCTGATGCAGTTGCCATGTTGGAGGAAATCTTGTTTTGGAAGAAAGGAAATCCCAGGGTAATTAGGCCTTTTCATATGAGTGACCAAGACCTCTTTTTAGCCTGAATACACAGCAGGAGGTCGTTACCTTTCTATCTCATCTATCCTGTCCTGTTAAAAAGATAGGTGAACTTCATGAATAAAGTAACAGCAAGTAATTTAGGAAATCACAGGTTGATGTGAATTTTGTTAAGTTTAAACTGCATTAAATCCAAGTTTAGAGAACATATTACATCCTGATGCTAATCATTGAATGTAATATCTCAGACTTTGTGGTGCCAGCTAGGATCAGGGGCTGTGTTATCCCCTGCCAACATGTGTGTCAGAAAGATTATATAAAGAGCTCTGTTTGACCATGTAATGTATTCTGCCATCTGTACTTCTGGGTGATCACTAGTACCTCCAACTAGTGTGTAAGGGTCCTAGTACAGACCTCTTGGGCAATAAAACATCACCGCTTTAAGATTTTGCCTGACGCTTATCGCCTGCTGTATTCTGCGACCAACAGATAAGAGTTTACACTCTAATCCAATCTTCGGCAGTCCTGTGTTGAACCCAGCGTCTCTGTGTCAACGCTCTGCCTGCTACCCAGCAGTACTGATCCATAGTAAGGAGTCAGCGGGTACCAGCCAGCCCATATCAAAGAGGCGCTGCAGTAGCTATACCAGCTACCCCAGAAGTAAGCTCTTCTAGGTGTCGTGAAGGAGCCCAGTGGTGACAAGATTCTCCTACTACTAGTGCGCAGCTGGCATTTGCAGTCGGTGAGTGTCTGGTGACAAGGTGACACCAGGAGGAGCAACGGTCGGTTACTGACGATGAGAAAGAATCCCAGATAAACTGTGCAGAAAGAACATCCCGTCACTCTTGTTCCCTCAACAGCCCGTTTGGTGAAGTGAGCCCACCTGGTCACTCGCCCAATCTCTGAAGCCATACTGGACATTACAACTGTACGGGACGTTTATGTGGCTACGCTTTCCAAGGTTTGGAAAGCTTACTCAATTGTGTTCAAAATGAACTTCAAATACTCCACAGACCATAATGAGCTCTGCTCTCTAATGGAGATTATTTAGATGAACTTTCTCTGCAGAGTCAGTTCTAGACCTAGTGGAGCCCGGGGTGAAGAGGCCCAATGCTGCCCCCCTAAAGAATATAAATCTATCCCAGGACAGTGTGTATTATGTATTGTAGTTCTCAAACCATCTATGTTATTCTCAGCACAGTAGCTGTGTATCAGCCCTGCAGTGGTATCGATTCTTGCAGGGGGCCGGGGGTATTCTCCAGCTGTTTGGGGAAGCCCTATGTATTGTTGTTAAATAGTTCCTACTAGCACGGAAAATGGCTGCAAGTAGTGAGCTTTGCATCAAGTTACAATATGGCAAAATAAAAAATGTTAACTTCAAGAGGGAAAAATCTAATTGGCCCTATTCTGAGCAAACAGTATATATATTTATATGTATATACACACACACACACACACACACACACACACACACACACACACACTGCACAGTATTTTTGGAATTTCTGCATTGTTAAAACATGGACATTTACAAAATGATTTATTGATTATTTGTGTTTTTATAGCGACATAATTCTGATGATGTCTACACTAGGGTTATCAAAATGGACAGGGAGTTTGGTGAACTTATTTCTGTTAAAAGCAGTAGTGATCCAGCTGAAAGGTATAAAGATCCATTCCTCATTAACAGCCGCTTCCTGGTGATATGTAAGATTTTTATTACAGAGATAAAACAAACTTATCAACGCAATTAACAAAAAAAAAAAATCACAGTATAAAGCATTTTTAAAATTTTAACCTGTTATCGCCAGCTTATTTAATAAACATCCAGTTGTACCAGGGTCATTCTATTTAATCTACTAAAATTTCACCTCATTGTAAATAAAAGTTGTCAGTTTTTGTGGTACACTGCCACCTGTTGTCCGTTACTGGTATTGCAGCACATCCCAACAATCACTGGTCTAAACTAGAGGCATCGAAATGGGCAGGGAGTTCCGATCCAATCTACCACATTACTGAGCACTGTGCCCACGAGGCTTCTGGTGGTTAAACGGGACATTTCACTCATAAAATTTATTTTCCTATATCAAAATTTGAAACACCCCTTTTAAAATCCTGTGTTTCCCCCTGAATCCTTACATAGGGTGGGTATAGAGCCCACTGATTGCTGGTGAAATCAGGCAGCCTAAGACCCGTCCCACCGGCCCTCTGCTCTGCAGCTGTATAGTCAGCGCTACGTGTTTGTGATAACAACACACCTGTTACTGAGATAAGAGTCAAAGTGCACAAACCAAAGTGCAGTCTGACAATCCGCTGCCGATCTACGACCATCCAGAGAGGGAACAGACCAATCAGAACAGTTGCCAGACTGAAGCAGCAGAGGCAGGGCAGATTTTCTGGTTAGTACTGATTTAATAGTTAGGGAAGTCCAACTCATTCACCAACAACCAGATGATTATCCAGGATCCACTATATAACTCTCAGTCTGTGACTTCCTGCTGCCTCCATTCCCCTCCTCACATCATGTCACTGCCCCTGTCACATGCAGCCCAGTACTCACTAACACATCACTCATCGCCTGATATACTCTGTGCTGCTGGGGGACCCTGCTCCTTCCACTATATAACTCTCAGTCTGTGGCTTCCTGCTGCCTCCATTCCCCTCCTCACATCATGTCACTGCCCCTGTCACATGCAGCCCTGTCCTCACTAACACATCACTAATCTCCTGATATACTCTGTGCTGCTGGGGAACCCTGCTCCTTCCACTATGTAACTCTCAGTCTGTGGCTTCCTGCTGCCTCCATTCCCCTCCTCACATCATGTCACTGCTCCTGTCACATGCAGCCCTGTCCTCACTAACACATCACTAATCTCCTGATATACTCTGTGCTGCTGGGGACCCTGCTCCTTCCACTATATAACTCTCAGTCTGTGGCTTCCTGCTGCCTCCATTCCCCTCCTCACATCATGTCACTACAGCACTTACTGAAACAAGACCATCATATACACACATCATAAAATTTTCTGTGCTGCTGTGAACAATCCCGTTGTTATATCCCCGAGAGGCAGGAGATGAACAAAATCAAGGGCTCAGACGCTGGTTGAATGCAGCATTGTGTCATATTCTCCACACTGCCTAAAGATCAACGAGGATCACTTAATGGGAGCATCAGGATATCTACAAATACACCAATTACAGCACAATAAACTTATGGTGAAAACGGTCACTGGAAAATAATTACAGAGTAAAAAAGCTGCTTAATCATTGATTTATACTGAAGTCAGAAAATCCTCAGGGAAACCAGCGCACATTACCAGCCGTCACCTTCGGACCCTATAAATGTGGAAACCTGATTTAAACATCAAAATGACAGATTAGCAATGGGAACACATTGAAAAGATAAAAGTGCTGATATAAATGAAGTGTGTTCTGTAACTTGTTTATAACAAAGCAAATGACATTTCCATTATTATTGTGGTGTCAGTTTGAAGTTTACTTTGAACCCATCTATTTATACACTTATATACAAAATAACAAAGGATGTAACCATTACTAGTAGTACACATTGGCAAACCTCCCGGCCTTTGTGAATGAAGATTCAGAACATGAATAAAGAATTCTGGCGCCTGAGAAAGGGGCGTGGTTACATTATACAGGACGGGGTCAAGTCACTGGAGGCCTGACGAATCCCTCGGGGGCGTGCCTGGCACAGGGCAGACTTAAGGCTCCTCTGATGCTGTTTGTGACATTAGTCTCTGTTTTTTCTGTACGGTTTATTAGTAAACTTGACAGTCAAATTAACCGGAAAAGTTCTAATAACGGAGATAAAGAGCTGTTTTCAATCATCTACAGTGTATAATATACAGTTTTGTTTAGCTCCACTACAGAATTCAGCGTCATCACCAAAATAGCCCAGTAAGAGGCGAATTCAGAAATTTAGAGATAATATTTTAAATAAATTGGGTTACACTGTAATAGTAAAGGGAGATTTCCGCTCTGTAGCTACAGTCCAACGTCTACCCCGTCGGGGGCCAATTCACGGACCTGAAAAAGTACTTGGAGGTGAATATTACAAACAACTTGACACCTCACATTTCTCTACTTATAAGCCCAACTTTAACAGCCCCCTTCCCCCACCACCACCACCCCCCCCCCACACACACTAATGACAAAGGGAAAGAAATCCTGCCTGCAAAAAATTTCCATTAAATTCACTAGGGACTAGTAACATTCCTCACCTCATACCACCCCCCCCTAGGTGTACAGGATTTGTCCCTCTGCCCTCTGTCTCCTCTCGCTTCTCTCCGCTCCCCTCAGTGACTCTCAACCTGTCATCCGTGCCCACCCTCTTGGGCCATAGTTACCTGCCTGTTCTCACTTTTCCCCTCCCTCCCTCTCTTTCATGCTGTGCCTGAGCCCCCAGAGTTATAGTGCTTACTGTTACTTGTACTGTGCTGTTTCACCTTGTACTGTGCCATTGTTTGTCCTTGTACGGCGCTACGGATACTTTGTGGCGCCCTATAAATAAAAATTAATAATAATAATAATAATACAAAGACCTGAATATTCTACGTTCACCAGGCATGTTTGTGGGGTAAGAATCACTCTGAGCTATTTTACCATAAGGAGATCTACAAGTGCAGTTTTGGGAGCAGTGGAATGGGGAAGCACATCTGTGAGGTGTCAGAATATCTGGGGGGAGGGGGGTCACAATTGATGGGGTGCTCATCTGGACTTGGGTGGTGGAGACAGAGTACAATAGGAATCTAGATTCTATGGTGAGGTCCTGTTCGGTCCTGAACTAAATAAAATGATTTACCAGGAACAGGGGGAAAACATTCTAAAGGGCCCTTAGTTTTCCTACAGGAAGGCAAGGGGTCAGTCCTTCATTCCTTGTAGATCACTGCAGAGGCTGGGCAACTAGGACTTGAGATACAAAGCCCTCAGACAGCAGTTAGCATTACCTACCATTTACATGACATTCCCATCTGGGAATGTCTCACCATCCCGAGTTGGACAAGTCTCACCATCCCTTGTTCAAACAGAATTTCAGTCTCCAAAGGTGTGTCTATTCCTCTGCTAGTGGTTGAGAAGTTACAACCTAAACAGAAGTTGCCCATTCAATGTCTGGGACTGGACGATAGTTACATCGAATAAAAAATTGTATACAAAAGATGGTGGACTGCGCTATTCTCAGTTGCTGCTGTTTCCTCTTAAGGGAACCACGCTAATGTTCCCAAAAATGTCAGATCTATGCATAAAATCTTGCACTACTGAGTGTGTTCACATACCTCGGACATCAAATGGCAAATAACAATAAATCAATACTGATACAGTAAATTGTGAACGAAATAAAATGAACAATAAATGAAAAAAAAAAACACTTATATTCAAATGATGAGAAGATCCATGTGTACCAATATAGTGGTCATTCCTTCCTTATGAACTTGAAGTGGTATATTGCATGTAAAAAAAATATTAAATACAACATAATGTGACATTATTTAAACAATGTTAATGATTAAGAAAATAAAATAAAATTTTCTTGAATTGTTTGAACGTGGTGGAATTAATCACATGGATTGATTTATGTCACTCTCCTATGCGATTCTACTTACTAGACAGTAGATAAACAATCGCCTCTTAAGTGCTTAAAAAACTTGTAGTGTATAGAATTGATTGGTCCTTCACCAACCAGATCCATATGGAGAACACTTACAAGAAGGAAATTTGAATCAGGCATATTATCAGAATATAAGCAGAACGGGGGGAAGCGCACTACGGATGTATATAGGTGAGAGCAGCGGAATATCAGGATAGTCCAACCTGAGATAGTACAATTATATAATAATATTCTGCGCTAAACCTAAATAGTGAAATAGTGATGATTGTCCTAATGTGGTAAAATTATCTTTATCAACTGATATTAGGTAATGCAGTCAGTGGATTACAAAACATATAGAACATAGACAATAGTGCAAATATACATCATGGGTACAACATAACATAAAATGAAGCATAAATCATGGTGATTAGTAAGGTGCCATGCTCCACTGATGCTGGGAGATAGTGGAACAGACAGATGGTTGATCAATACTTTAACGGAAAAAATCCTGGAGATGTAAGATGTCCAGAAAATTCAATAGTGTTCAAAATAAAAGGGGGAGGAGGAGAGAAACAACGATACTTGCATATGGAAACAGTCTCAAGTATTCCAGCAGGTTAAAATGTCCAGAGGATGAGAAAAAAAGAAGAAAGGGGGTGATATTACTTGCGCTTGAACCAATCCGGGATATAGCGATGATCCTCAAGATATCTGGTATAGTCCGTGTGAGGTCCAGGTGGAGGGTAGGTAATCCTCGCGAAGATTATTCGATGCAGGATGCACGGGATCAGGAAAATGTTAAGCTTGGGGAACAGAGTAGCGAGCGGGATGTCGGCGTGCGTGCCAACCGTGGAACGCACGCTTCCTGAATGTCCACGACCGGATGTGCACAAACCGGAAGTGGTGGATGATAGGCCGACGCGTTTCGTCACCTAGGTGACTTTTTCAAGGCAGTGGTATACGTATAGAGGGGGGCGGGTCTTATATACGCTGTACAAGAGTATTCAAACATTCTGAGTCACGTGCTTTTTGTGATTGATGTTCAACATAGTATGTTTCTGTCGCGTTGATAGTTGTTGATTGAATCAAAAACGGCAATTAAAACATTACAAATATACATATATACAAAAAACTGGTTGTATGCGTTACTGATATATGTCAGAATCCAGGGATAACATATATACATGGCAACTTGAGTGAACTAACACCACAATATTGCTATGGATTTATAAAAAGTGAAGTGCCGCATATTAGATGTAAGGAAAGAAGGGGAGGGGGGAAGGGGGGGAGTGACTGATCGGAACATATTATCAGAATGTCTTTGCTCTAGTCTTCCATCAGGGATAATCCCTCAATATGGATAGAGAGAAAGAAATAAACAGAGCTAGCGTGATACCGCATAAAACTAAAAAATACTTTTATTGCACATGGTAGTTGACATGGCAGCTTGCACATCAAACATACATAAATTTATAAAAACAATAAAAATTAAGAAGACTGGAAGATAGATGTCATGAATGGATCCCTACCAGATAGAGATCGGAATGAGCATGTTATAAATTCCTGGGATATCTGTCCATACTTTACTCTTCTGGTCCTTCAGATAGTAACTTTGGGGTCCATTCTGTTCCAGGATATACAGCCCTTAGCAACCAACGCGTTTCACCCTCTTGGCACAGTTCTTTATCACAACGAATGCCAGCCTTCCAAGACCGAGAGCGCTTCATTCTTCAACATCAGTTCCAGGGTCTTTGGACCCTGTAAGAATCATAGTTTCTCATAGATGCGCTGGAGGGTTCCAGTTCTTGCGAAGAAGGGCAAATAAGATCCAATCTGACAATGCCACAGTTGTTGCTTACCTAAATCACCAGGGGGCAATGAAGAGTGCTCTGGCCATGAAAGAAACCAGCCGACTTTGCGATGTGTGGAGCAAAGTGTTCCAGCCATCGCACCGGTTTTCATCCCAAGAATAAAAATCCAGTTAGCAAATTTCATCAGACAGACAGATATACCCTTCAACTCGGGAATGGTCAATTGTTTTAGTTTTCCAGCAGGCTGTGGACATGTGGGTGCAACTACATGTCGACATGATGGCATGTTGATTAAACCAAGGTATTATTGGTAGATGGCATATTGTTTCCTTTGAATTTCAATCAGAGATACCTGATCCTTCTGGTAAGATGCTACCGTGGTGGCAAAAAATAAATTAAAAAAAAAAGGGCGTTTGGATTATTCTGGAAGAACCGGACTGGTTCAGAAGGTCTTGTAATACAAACATTCTAAGAATGGCAGAGGACCAAGCGTGGTTTCTGCCTCTAAGACCCGATCTGATAAGTCTGGGTCCCTTACTTCATCAGAATTTACCTCGGTTGGCTTTAACGACTTGGTTGCTGAACCAATTATTCTTAGAGCTAGAGGTTTTCCTGACAGCATGGTTCAAATTCACTCATTTTCCATGAGGACAGGGCTGTGATTAGGATTAAGCCTTCCTTATCAGCCCAAAGTGGCCACCATTCTACTATAACTATGGCCTTCATACCAATCCACTCATTTTCTGGTTCTCCTGAATCTGCAAAACCCTTGGATACTGCCAAGAAACTCAGGACAGTTTGGAGAGAGGTTTACAAGGCATTATCGTATGCATTAGTTCAAGCTCAAAAAAATGAAAGAAGACATTTTAAATTTCATGCTGGAGATGATGTCTGGTTCTCTACAAGGAATATTCGGATTTGTCAAAAGACTACTAAGGTGGGTCCCAGATTAATTGGCCCTCATGTGATCATTGGGAAGAATAACTAGGGCCTTGGAAATTCATTTTTCATTGCTCATTATTGAAACCTGTATATACATCCAGGATCTTAAAAAAAAAAATCTTTATTCATGTCTTCACCTCCTATCTTGGGGACTCCTGAATTTACTGTGAAAATAATTTGGGATTCCAGAAAGGATCAAAGCTTAGTTCAGTGCCTTGTTCACTGGAAAGGATATGGCCCAGAGGAAAGATCATTGGTTCCTTCTCAAGATCTTCATGGTGATAGGTTAGAGAGTGAATGCCACCAAAAGTATCCAGGAAAGCCTTATTAAGGGTCCCTTGGAGTTTAAAACACCCTCCTGAACCTCTTTGTCAGTGATATATAATTTACTCAGGACTCCTGCACAGACTCCTCTCTGGGATTCATCAGTTTGCCAAGGTTGTAGAGCCTGAGTTGAAGCAGAAATCGGTACAAAGATCTCAGAATCTGCAACCTGGCAAACAGCATTACTACTACAACTCTACATTCTGAAATTCAGCTTACTGTGAGTTCTATCTGTGAGAACAGCAGCTTGAACATTTGTCTGCTGGCTAGGAAGGAAATATTTCTATATCACTCTGCCTGATGACACTGCACTAAGTGGCTCCGGGCTCATCTCAATTGCGCTTGGACTTTTGCTTCATTCAGGTGAATCAGGAGTATTGGATTTTGTCCATTATCAATATGGCATCTTGTGAGTACTGTGTCTGTTTCTACAAATCTGAACTTTTATTTAGCTGTAACATGTGAGACTGCCGTAACTAGAGACTTTATCCTGTACTCATTAATCAGTAGCAAGATGTGTTCTGTATATGATCATTGGTTATTCTGGATGTTTTCAAGATATTCAAATAAACTCACAGTTATTTGAATATTTTGCCTAAGAACACAGGCATGAATAAAGAATGGTACCAAAACATCCTCCAAAAGCAACTTCTCCCAACCATCCAAGAACAGTTTGGTGACAAACAATGCCTTTTCCAGCATGATGGAGCACCTTGCCAGAAAGCAAGAGAGATAGATAAGTGGCTCAGAGATCAATCAAAGTTCTGGGTCCATGGCCAGGAAACTCCCGAGACCTTAATCCCATTGAGAACTTGTGGTCAATCCTCAAGAGGCGGATGGACAAACAAAAACTCACAAATTCTGACAAACTCCAAGCATTGATTAGGGAAGAATGGGCTTCCGTCAGTCAGTATGTGGCCCAGAAGTTGATTGACAGAATGCCAGGGCAAATTGCAGAGGTCTTCAAAAAGAAGGGTCAACACTGCAAATATTAACTCTTTGCATAAACTTAATGTAATTGTCAATAAAAGCCTTTGACACTTATAGTATACTGAAGTAAAATTACAAGCATTTCATAACATCTGACAAAAAGGTCTAAAAGTTCTCAAGCTGCAAACAAGAAAAACAATATTTGTGTCGTTCTCAAAACTTTTGGCCATGACTGTATGTACTATTTATTTATATATATATATATATATATACACACACACACACATACACTGTAAGATTGCGAGGAGGGCTCTCTTACCTCTCTGTCTGATTGTATTACCCAGTATTGTTTTATTAATGATTGTTCCCAATTGTAGAGCGCTACGGAATATGCTGGCGCTATATAAATAAATGTTGATGAGGATACATATACACACACACACACACACACACATAAACACACACACACACATATACCCACAAACATGTTGTACCACTCACAAATACATTTGCAATGATCCCTTGTTCCTTTACACAATAAAGTTTTTTTTAAAGCCTTTTCACCTTCATAGTATTGTTTTGTACATTTAGTACGTTTACAAAACACAAGTTGATTTGTAAATTCAGGAAGGGAGAGCACGTGCTTGATACAGGTAGGGAGAGTGAGAGAGCGGCTCACAGTGTAGGTACGTATACACAGAGCGTGCACTTGATACAGGTAGGGAGAGTGAGAGAGCGGCTCACAGTGTAGGTACGTATACACAGAGTGTGCACTTGGTACAGGTAGGGAGAGTAAGAGAGCGGCTCACAGTGTAGGTACGTATACACAGAGCGTGCACTTGATACAGGTAGGGAGAGTCAGAGAGCGGCTCACAGTGTAGGTACGTATACACAGAGCGTGCACTTGATACAGGTAGGGAGAGTCAGAGAGCGGCTCACAGTGTAGGTACGGATACACAGAGCGTGCACTTGATACAGGTAGGGAGAGTCAGAGAGTGGCTCACAGTATAGGGACGGATACACAGAGTGTGCACTTGATACAGGTAGGGAGAGTCAGAGAGTGGCTCACAGTATAGGGACGGATACACAGAGTGTGCACTTGGTACAGATGGGGAGAGTCAGAGAGCGGCTCACAGTGTAGGTACGTATACACAGAGCGTGCACTTGATACAGGTAGGGAGAGTCAGAGAGTGGCTCACAGTATAGGGACGGATACACAGAGTGTGCACTTGGTACAGGTGGGCAGAGTCAGAGAGCGGCTCACAGTATAGGAACGAATACACAGAGTGTGCACTTGGTACAGATGGGCAGAGTCAGAGAGCGGCTCACAGTGTAGGTACGGATACACAGAGTGTGCACTTGGTACAGGTGGGCAGAGTCAGAGAACGGCTCACAGTATAGGGACGGATACACAGAGTGTGCACTTGGTACAGATGGGCAGAGTCATAGAACGGCTCACAGTATAAGTACGGATACTCAGAGTGTGCACTTGGTACAGATGAGGAGAGTCAGAGAACGGCTCACAGTGTAGGTACGGATACACAGAGTGTGCACTTGGTACAGATGAGGAGAGTCAGAGAACGGCTCACAGTGTAGGTACGGATACACAGAGTGTGCACTTGGTACAGATGGGCAGAGTCAGAGAGTGGCTCACAGTATAGGGACGGATACACAGAGTGTGCACTTGGTACAGGTGGGCAGAGTCAGAGAGCGGCTCACAGTATAGGAACGAATACACAGAGTGTGCACTTGGTACAGATGGGCAGAGTCAGAGAGTGGCTCACAGTATAGGAACGGATACACAGAGTGTGCACTTGGTACAGGTGGGCAGAGTCAGAGAACGGCTCACAGTATAGGGACGGATACACAGAGTGTGCACTTGGTACAGATGGGGAGAGTCAGAGAGCGGCTCACAGTATAAGTACGTATACACAGAGTGTGCACTTGGTACAGATGGGGAGAGTCAGAGAACGGCTCACAGTATAGGGACGGATACACAGAGTGTGCACTTGGTACAGATGGGGAGAGTCAGAGAGCGGCTCACAGTATAAGTACGTATACACAGAGTGTGCACTTGGTACAGATGGGGAGAGTCAGAGAACGGCTCACAGTATAGGGACGGATACACAGAGTGTGCACTTGGTACAGATGGGCAGAGTCATAGAACGGCTCACAGTATAGGGACGGATACACAGAGTGTGCACTTGGTACAGATGGGGAGAGTCAGAGAACGGCTCACAGTGTAGGTACGGATACACAGAGTGTGCACTTGGTACAGGTGGGCAGAGTCAGAGAACGGCTCACAGTATAGGGACGGATACACAGAGTGTGCACTTGGTACAGATGGGCAGAGTCATAGAACGGCTCACAGTATAAGTACGGATACTCAGAGTGTGCACTTGGTACAGGTGGGCAGAGTCAGAGAACGGCTCACAGTGTAGGAACGGATAGACAGAGTGTGCACTTGGTACAGGTGGGCAGAGTCAGAGAACGGCTCACAGTATAGGAACGGATAGACAGAGTGTGCACTTGGTACAGATGGGGAGAGTCAGAGAGCGGCTCACAGTGTAGGTACGGATACACAGAGTGTGCACTTGGTACAGATGGGCAGAGTCAGAGAACGGCTCACAGTATAGGAACGGATAGACAGAGTGTGCACTTGGTACAGATGGGCAGAGTCAGAGAGCGGCTCACAGTATAGGAACGGATACACAGAGTGTGTACTTGGTACAGATGGGGAGAGTCAGAGAGCGGCTCACAGTATAGGAACGGATAGACAGAGTGTGCACTTGGTACAGATGGGCAGAGTCAGAGAACGGCTCACAGTGTAGGAACGGATAGACAGAGTGTGCACTTGGTACAGATGGGCAGAGTCAGAGAGCGGCTCACAGTATAGGAACGGATACACAGAGTGTGCACTTGGTACAGGTGGGCAGAGTCAGAGAACGGCTCACAGTGTAGGTACGGATACACAGAGTGTGCACTTGGTACAGATGAGGAGAGTCAGAGAACGGCTCACAGTGTAGGTACGGATACACAGAGTGTGCACTTGGTACAGATGAGGAGAGTCAGAGAACGGCTCACAGTGTAGGTACGGATACACAGAGTGTGCACTTGGTACAGATGAGGAGAGTCAGAGAGCGGCTCACAGTGTAGGTACGGATACACAGAGTGTGCACTTGGTACAGATGAGGAGAGTCAGAGAGCGGCTCACAGTATAGGAACGGATACACAGAGCGTGCACTTGGTACAGATGGGGAGAGTCAGAGAGCGGCTCACAGTATAGGTACGGATACACAGAGTGTGCACTTGGTACAGATGAGGAGAGTCAGAGAGCGGCTCACAGTATAGGAACGGATACACAGAGTGTGCACTTGGTACAGATGGGGAGAGTCAGAGAACGGCTCACAGTATAAGTACGGATACACAGAGTGTGCACTTGGTACAGATGGGCAGAGTCAGAGAACGGCTCACAGTATAGGAACGGATAGACAGAGTGTGCACTTGGTACAGGTGGGCAGAGTCAGAGAACGGCTCACAGTATAGGAACGGATAGACAGAGTGTGCACTTGGTACAGGTGGGCAGAGTCAGAGAACGGCTCACAGTATAGGAACGGATAGACAGAGTGTGCACTTGGTACAGGTGGGCAGAGTCAGAGAACGGCTCACAGTATAGGAACGGATAGACAGAGTGTGCACTTGGTACAGATGGGCAGAGTCAGAGAGCGGCTCACAGTATAGGAACGGATACACAGAGTGTGCACTTGGTACAGATGGGCAGAGTCAGAGAGCGGCTCACAGTATAGGTACGGATACACAGAGTGTGTACTTGGTACAGATGGGGAGAGTCAGAGAGTGGCTCACAGTATAAGTACGGATACACAGAGTGTGCACTTGGTACAGATGGGGAGAGTCAGAGAGCGGCTCACAGTATAGGAACGGATAGACAGAGTGTGCACTTGGTACAGGTGGGCAGAGTCAGAGAGCGGCTCACAGTATAGGAACGGATACACAGAGTGTGCACTTGGTACAGATGAGGAGAGTCAGAGAACGGCTCACAGTGTAGGTACGGATACACAGAGTGTGCACTTGGTACAGATGAGGAGAGTCAGAGAGCGGCTCACAGTATAGGAACGGATACACAGAGTGTGCACTTGGTACAGATGGGCAGAGTCAGAGAGCGGCTCACAGTATAGGTACGGATACACAGAGTGTGCACTTGGTACAGATGGGCAGAGTCAGAGAACGGCTCACAGTATAGGAACGGATAGACAGAGTGTGCACTTGGTACAGGTGGGCAGAGTCAGAGAACGGCTCACAGTATAGGTACGGATACACACAGTGTGCACTTGGTACAGATGGGGAGAGTCAGAGAGTGGCTCACAGTATAAGTACGGATACACAGAGTGTGCACTTGGTACAGATGGGGAGAGTCAGAGAGCGGCTCACAGTATAGGAACGGATAGACAGAGTGTGCACTTGGTACAGGTGGGCAGAGTCAGAGAGCGGCTCACAGTATAGGAACGGATAGACAGAGTGTGCACTTGGTACAGGTGGGCAGAGTCAGAGAACGGCTCACAGTATAGGAACGGATACACAGAGTGTGCACTTGGTACAGGTGGGCAGAGTCAGAGAACGGCTCACAGTATAGGAACGGATACACAGAGTGTGCACTTGGTACAGATGAGGAGAGTCAGAGAGCGGCTCACAGTATAGGAACGGATACACAGAGTGTGCACTTGGTACAGATGGGCAGAGTCAGAGAGCGGCTCACAGTATAGGTACGGATACACAGAGTGTGCACTTGGTACAGATGGGCAGAGTCAGAGAACGGCTCACAGTATAGGAACGGATAGACAGAGTGTGCACTTGGTACAGGTGGGCAGAGTCAGAGAACGGCTCACAGTATAGGAACGGATAGACAGAGTGTGCACTTGGTACAGGTGGGCAGAGTCAGAGAACGGCTCACAGTGTAGGAACGGATAGACAGAGTGTGCACTTGGTACAGATGAGGAGAGTCAGAGAACGGCTCACAGTATAGGAACGGATAGACAGAGTGTGCACTTGGTACAGGTGGGCAGAGTCAGAGAACGGCTCACAGCATAGGAACGGATACACAGAGTGTGCACTTGGTACAGATGAGGAGAGTCAGAGAACGGCTCACAGTATAGGAACGGATAGACAGAGTGTGCACTTGGTACAGGTGGGCAAAGTCAGAGAACGGCTCACAGTATAGGAACGGATACACAGAGTGTGCACTTGGTACAGATGAGGAGAGTCAGAGAGCGGCTCACAGTATAGGAACGGATACACAGAGTGTGCACTTGGTACAGATGGGCAGAGTCAGAGAGCGGCTCACAGTATAGGAACGGATACACAGAGTGTGCACTTGGTACAGGTGGGCAGAGTCAGAGAGCGGCTCACAGTATAAGTACGGATACACAGAGCGTGCACTTGGTACAGATGGGCAGAGTCAGAGAGCGGCTCACAGTGTAGGTACGGATACACAGAGTGTGCACTTGGTACAGATGAGGAGAGTCAGAGAACGGCTCACAGTGTAGGTACGGATACACAGAGTGTGCACTTGGTACAGATGAGGAGAGTCAGAGAGCGGCTCACAGTGTAGGTACGGATACACAGAGTGTGCACTTGGTACAGATGAGGAGAGTCAGAGAACGGCTCACAGTGTAGGTACGGATACACAGAGTGTGCACTTGGTACAGATGAGGAGAGTCAGAGAGCGGCTCACAGTATAGGGACGGATACACAGAGTGTGCACTTGGTACAGATGAGGAGAGTCAGAGAACGGCTCACAGTGTAGGTACGGATACACAGAGTGTGCACTTGGTACAGATGGGCAGAGTCAGAGAACGGCTCACAGTATAGGGACGGATACACAGAGTGTGCACTTGGTACAGATGAGGAGAGTCAGAGAACGGCTCACAGTGTAGGTACGGATACACAGAGTGTGCACTTGGTACAGATGAGGAGAGTCAGAGAGCGGCTCACAGTGTAGGTACGGATACACAGAGTGTGCACTTGGTACAGATGAGGAGAGTCAGAGAGCGGCTCACAGTATAAGTACGGATACACAGAGTGTGCACTTGGTACAGATGAGGAGAGTCAGAGAGCGGCTCACAGTATAGGAACGGATACACAGAGTGTGCACTTGGTACAGATGAGGAGAGTCAGAGAACGGCTCACAGTGTAGGTACGGATACACAGAGTGTGCACTTGGTACAGATGAGGAGAGTCAGAGAGCGGCTCACAGTATAGGAACGGATACACAGAGCGTGCACTTGGTACAGATGAGGAGAGTCAGAGAACGGCTCACAGTATAAGTACGGATACACAGAGTGTGCACTTGGTACAGATGAGGAGAGTCAGAGAGCGGCTCACAGTATAGGAACGGATACACAGAGTGTGCACTTGGTACAGATGAGGAGAGTCAGAGAACGGCTCACAGTGTAGGTACGGATACACAGAGTGTGCACTTGGTACAGATGAGGAGAGTCAGAGAGCGGCTCACAGTGTAGGTACGGATACACAGAGTGTGCACTTGGTACAGATGGGCAGAGTCAGAGAACGGCTCACAGTATAGGAACGGATAGACAGAGTGTGCACTTGGTACAGGTGGGCAGAGTCAGAGAACGGCTCACAGTGTAGGAACGGATAGACAGAGTGTGCACTTGGTACAGATGAGGAGAGTCAGAGAACGGCTCACAGTATAGGAACGGATAGACAGAGTGTGCACTTGGTACAGATGGGCAGAGTCAGAGAACGGCTCACAGTGTAGGAACGGATAGACAGAGTGTGCACTTGGTACAGGTGGGCAGAGTCAGAGAACGGCTCACAGTATAGGAACGGATAGACAGAGTGTGCACTTGGTACAGATGAGGAGAGTCAGAGAACGGCTCACAGTATAGGAACGGATACACAGAGTGTGCACTTGGTACAGATGGGCAGAGTCAGAGAGCGGCTCACAGTATAGGAACGGATACACAGAGTGTGCACTTGGTACAGATGGGCAGAGTCAGAGAGCGGCTCACAGTATAGGAACGGATACACAGAGTGTGCACTTGGTACAGATGAGGAGAGTCATAGAACGGCTCACAGTATAGGAACGGATACACAGAGTGTGCACTTGGTACAGGTGGGCAGAGTCATAGAACGGCTCACAGTATAAGTACGGATACTCAGAGTGTGCACTTGGTACAGATGAGGAGAGTCAGAGAACGGCTCACAGTATAGGAACGGATACACAGAGTGTGCACTTGGTACAGATGAGGAGAGTCATAGAACGGCTCACAGTATAGGAACGGATACACAGAGTGTGCACTTGGTACAGGTGGGCAGAGTCATAGAACGGCTCACAGTATAAGTACGGATACTCAGAGTGTGCACTTGGTACAGATGGGCAGAGTCAGAGAACGGCTCACAGTGTAGGAACGGATAGACAGAGTGTGCACTTGGTACAGGTGGGCAGAGTCAGAGAACGGCTCACAGTATAGGAACGGATAGACAGAGTGTGCACTTGGTACAGATGAGGAGAGTCAGAGAACGGCTCACAGTATAGGAACGGATAGACAGAGTGTGCACTTGGTACAGGTGGGCAGAGTCAGAGAACGGCTCACAGTATAGGAACGGATACACAGAGTGTGCACTTGGTACAGGTGGGCAGAGTCAGAGAACGGCTCACAGTATAGGAACGGATACACAGAGTGTGCACTTGGTACAGATGAGGAGAGTCAGAGAGCGGCTCACAGTATAGGAACGGATACACAGAGTGTGCACTTGGTACAGATGGGCAGAGTCAGAGAGCGGCTCACAGTATAGGTACGGATACACAGAGTGTGCACTTGGTACAGATGGGCAGAGTCAGAGAACGGCTCACAGTATAGGAACGGATAGACAGAGTGTGCACTTGGTACAGGTGGGCAGAGTCAGAGAACGGCTCACAGTATAGGAACGGATAGACAGAGTGTGCACTTGGTACAGGTGGGCAGAGTCAGAGAACGGCTCACAGTGTAGGAACGGATAGACAGAGTGTGCACTTGGTACAGATGAGGAGAGTCAGAGAACGGCTCACAGTATAGGAACGGATAGACAGAGTGTGCACTTGGTACAGGTGGGCAGAGTCAGAGAACGGCTCACAGTATAGGAACGGACACACAGAGTGTGCACTTGGTACAGATGAGGAGAGTCAGAGAACGGCTCACAGTATAGGAACGGATAGACAGAGTGTGCACTTGGTACAGGTGGGCAAAGTCAGAGAACGGCTCACAGTATAGGAACGGATACACAGAGTGTGCACTTGGTACAGATGAGGAGAGTCAGAGAGCGGCTCACAGTATAGGAACGGATACACAGAGTGTGCACTTGGTACAGATGGGCAGAGTCAGAGAGCGGCTCACAGTATAGGAACGGATACACAGAGTGTGCACTTGGTACAGGTGGGCAGAGTCAGAGAGCGGCTCACAGTATAAGTACGGATACACAGAGCGTGCACTTGGTACAGGTAGGGAGAGTAAGAGAGCGGCTCACAGTGTAGGTACATATACACAGAGCGTGCACTTGATACAGGTAGGGAGAGTCAGAGAGCGGCTCACAGTGTAGGTACGTATACACAGAGCGTGCACTTGATACAGGTAGGGAGAGTCAGAGAGCGGCTCACAGTGTAGGTACGGATACACAGAGCGTGCACTTGATACAGGTAGGGAGAGTCAGAGAGTGGCTCACAGTATAGGGACGGATACACAGAGTGTGCACTTGATACAGGTAGGGAGAGTCAGAGAGTGGCTCACAGTATAGGGACGGATACACAGAGTGTGCACTTGGTACAGATGGGGAGAGTCAGAGAGCGGCTCACAGTGTAGGTACGTATACACAGAGCGTGCACTTGATACAGGTAGGGAGAGTCAGAGAGTGGCTCACAGTATAGGGACGGATACACAGAGTGTGCACTTGGTACAGGTGGGCAGAGTCAGAGAGCGGCTCACAGTATAGGAACGAATACACAGAGTGTGCACTTGGTACAGATGGGCAGAGTCAGAGAGCGGCTCACAGTGTAGGTACGGATACACAGAGTGTGCACTTGGTACAGGTGGGCAGAGTCAGAGAACGGCTCACAGTATAGGGACGGATACACAGAGTGTGCACTTGGTACAGATGGGCAGAGTCATAGAACGGCTCACAGTATAAGTACGGATACTCAGAGTGTGCACTTGGTACAGATGAGGAGAGTCAGAGAACGGCTCACAGTGTAGGTACGGATACACAGAGTGTGCACTTGGTACAGATGAGGAGAGTCAGAGAACGGCTCACAGTGTAGGTACGGATACACAGAGTGTGCACTTGGTACAGATGGGCAGAGTCAGAGAGTGGCTCACAGTATAGGGACGGATACACAGAGTGTGCACTTGGTACAGGTGGGCAGAGTCAGAGAGCGGCTCACAGTATAGGAACGAATACACAGAGTGTGCACTTGGTACAGATGGGCAGAGTCAGAGAGTGGCTCACAGTATAGGAACGGATACACAGAGTGTGCACTTGGTACAGGTGGGCAGAGTCAGAGAACGGCTCACAGTATAGGGACGGATACACAGAGTGTGCACTTGGTACAGATGGGGAGAGTCAGAGAGCGGCTTACAGTATAAGTACGTATACACAGAGTGTGCACTTGGTACAGATGGGGAGAGTCAGAGAACGGCTCACAGTATAGGGACGGATACACAGAGTGTGCACTTGGTACAGATGGGGAGAGTCAGAGAACGGCTCACAGTGTAGGAACGGATAGACAGAGTGTGCACTTGGTACAGGTGGGCAGAGTCAGAGAACGGCTCACAGTATAGGAACGGATAGACAGAGTGTGCACTTGGTACAGATGGGGAGAGTCAGAGAGCGGCTCACAGTGTAGGTACGGATACACAGAGTGTGCACTTGGTACAGATGGGCAGAGTCAGAGAACGGCTCACAGTATAGGAACGGATAGACAGAGTGTGCACTTGGTACAGATGGGCAGAGTCAGAGAGCGGCTCACAGTATAGGAACGGATACACAGAGTGTGTACTTGGTACAGATGGGGAGAGTCAGAGAGCGGCTCACAGTATAGGAACGGATAGACAGAGTGTGCACTTGGTACAGATGGGCAGAGTCAGAGAACGGCTCACAGTGTAGGAACGGATAGACAGAGTGTGCACTTGGTACAGATGGGCAGAGTCAGAGAGCGGCTCACAGTATAGGAACGGATACACAGAGTGTGCACTTGGTACAGGTGGGCAGAGTCAGAGAACGGCTCACAGTGTAGGTACGGATACACAGAGTGTGCACTTGGTACAGATGAGGAGAGTCAGAGAACGGCTCACAGTGTAGGTACGGATACACAGAGTGTGCACTTGGTACAGATGAGGAGAGTCAGAGAACGGCTCACAGTGTAGGTACGGATACACAGAGTGTGCACTTGGTACAGATGAGGAGAGTCAGAGAGCGGCTCACAGTGTAGGTACGGATACACAGAGTGTGCACTTGGTACAGATGAGGAGAGTCAGAGAGCGGCTCACAGTATAGGAACGGATACACAGAGCGTGCACTTGGTACAGATGGGGAGAGTCAGAGAGCGGCTCACAGTATAGGTACGGATACACAGAGTGTGCACTTGGTACAGATGAGGAGAGTCAGAGAGCGGCTCACAGTATAGGAACGGATACACAGAGTGTGCACTTGGTACAGATGGGGAGAGTCAGAGAACGGCTCACAGTATAAGTACGGATACACAGAGTGTGCACTTGGTACAGATGGGCAGAGTCAGAGAACGGCTCACAGTATAGGAACGGATAGACAGAGTGTGCACTTGGTACAGGTGGGCAGAGTCAGAGAACGGCTCACAGTATAGGAACGGATAGACAGAGTGTGCACTTGGTACAGGTGGGCAGAGTCAGAGAACGGCTCACAGTATAGGAACGGATAGACAGAGTGTGCACTTGGTACAGGTGGGCAGAGTCAGAGAACGGCTCACAGTATAGGAACGGATAGACAGAGTGTGCACTTGGTACAGATGGGCAGAGTCAGAGAGCGGCTCACAGTATAGGAACGGATACACAGAGTGTGCACTTGGTACAGATGGGCAGAGTCAGAGAGCGGCTCACAGTATAGGTACGGATACACAGAGTGTGTACTTGGTACAGATGGGGAGAGTCAGAGAGTGGCTCACAGTATAAGTACGGATACACAGAGTGTGCACTTGGTACAGATGGGGAGAGTCAGAGAGCGGCTCACAGTATAGGAACGGATAGACAGAGTGTGCACTTGGTACAGGTGGGCAGAGTCAGAGAGCGGCTCACAGTATAGGAACGGATAGACAGAGTGTGCACTTGGTACAGGTGGGCAGAGTCAGAGAACGGCTCACAGTATAGGAACGGATACACAGAGTGTGCACTTGGTACAGATGAGGAGAGTCAGAGAACGGCTCACAGTGTAGGTACGGATACACAGAGTGTGCACTTGGTACAGATGAGGAGAGTCAGAGAGCGGCTCACAGTATAGGAACGGATACACAGAGTGTGCACTTGGTACAGATGGGCAGAGTCAGAGAGCGGCTCACAGTATAGGTACGGATACACAGAGTGTGCACTTGGTACAGATGGGCAGAGTCAGAGAACGGCTCACAGTATAGGAACGGATAGACAGAGTGTGCACTTGGTACAGGTGGGCAGAGTCAGAGAACGGCTCACAGTATAGGTACGGATACACACAGTGTGCACTTGGTACAGATGGGGAGAGTCAGAGAGTGGCTCACAGTATAAGTACGGATACACAGAGTGTGCACTTGGTACAGATGGGGAGAGTCAGAGAGCGGCTCACAGTATAGGAACGGATAGACAGAGTGTGCACTTGGTACAGGTGGGCAGAGTCAGAGAGCGGCTCACAGTATAGGAACGGATAGACAGAGTGTGCACTTGGTACAGGTGGGCAGAGTCAGAGAACGGCTCACAGTATAGGAACGGATACACAGAGTGTGCACTTGGTACAGGTGGGCAGAGTCAGAGAACGGCTCACAGTATAGGAACGGATACACAGAGTGTGCACTTGGTACAGATGAGGAGAGTCAGAGAGCGGCTCACAGTATAGGAACGGATACACAGAGTGTGCACTTGGTACAGATGGGCAGAGTCAGAGAGCGGCTCACAGTATAGGTACGGATACACAGAGTGTGCACTTGGTACAGATGGGCAGAGTCAGAGAACGGCTCACAGTATAGGAACGGATAGACAGAGTGTGCACTTGGTACAGGTGGGCAGAGTCAGAGAACGGCTCACAGTATAGGAACGGATAGACAGAGTGTGCACTTGGTACAGGTGGGCAGAGTCAGAGAACGGCTCACAGTGTAGGAACGGATAGACAGAGTGTGCACTTGGTACAGATGAGGAGAGTCAGAGAACGGCTCACAGTATAGGAACGGATAGACAGAGTGTGCACTTGGTACAGGTGGGCAGAGTCAGAGAACGGCTCACAGTATAGGAACGGATACACAGAGTGTGCACTTGGTACAGATGAGGAGAGTCAGAGAACGGCTCACAGTATAGGAACGGATAGACAGAGTGTGCACTTGGTACAGGTGGGCAAAGTCAGAGAACGGCTCACAGTATAGGAACGGATACACAGAGTGTGCACTTGGTACAGATGAGGAGAGTCAGAGAGCGGCTCACAGTATAGGAACGGATACACAGAGTGTGCACTTGGTACAGATGGGCAGAGTCAGAGAGCGGCTCACAGTATAGGAACGGATACACAGAGTGTGCACTTGGTACAGGTGGGCAGAGTCAGAGAGCGGCTCACAGTATAAGTACGGATACACAGAGCGTGCACTTGGTACAGATGGGCAGAGTCAGAGAGCGGCTCACAGTGTAGGTACGGATACACAGAGTGTGCACTTGGTACAGATGAGGAGAGTCAGAGAACGGCTCACAGTGTAGGTACGGATACACAGAGTGTGCACTTGGTACAGATGAGGAGAGTCAGAGAGCGGCTCACAGTGTAGGTACGGATACACAGAGTGTGCACTTGGTACAGATGAGGAGAGTCAGAGAACGGCTCACAGTGTAGGTACGGATACACAGAGTGTGCACTTGGTACAGATGAGGAGAGTCAGAGAGCGGCTCACAGTATAGGGACGGATACACAGAGTGTGCACTTGGTACAGATGAGGAGAGTCAGAGAACGGCTCACAGTGTAGGTACGGATACACAGAGTGTGCACTTGGTACAGATGGGCAGAGTCAGAGAACGGCTCACAGTATAGGGACGGATACACAGAGTGTGCACTTGGTACAGATGAGGAGAGTCAGAGAACGGCTCACAGTGTAGGTACGGATACACAGAGTGTGCACTTGGTACAGATGAGGAGAGTCAGAGAGCGGCTCACAGTGTAGGTACGGATACACAGAGTGTGCACTTGGTACAGATGAGGAGAGTCAGAGAGCGGCTCACAGTATAAGTACGGATACACAGAGTGTGCACTTGGTACAGATGAGGAGAGTCAGAGAGCGGCTCACAGTATAGGAACGGATACACAGAGTGTGCACTTGGTACAGATGAGGAGAGTCAGAGAACGGCTCACAGTGTAGGTACGGATACACAGAGTGTGCACTTGGTACAGATGAGGAGAGTCAGAGAGCGGCTCACAGTATAGGAACGGATACACAGAGCGTGCACTTGGTACAGATGAGGAGAGTCAGAGAACGGCTCACAGTATAAGTACGGATACACAGAGTGTGCACTTGGTACAGATGAGGAGAGTCAGAGAGCGGCTCACAGTATAGGAACGGATACACAGAGTGTGCACTTGGTACAGATGAGGAGAGTCAGAGAACGGCTCACAGTGTAGGTACGGATACACAGAGTGTGCACTTGGTACAGATGAGGAGAGTCAGAGAGCGGCTCACAGTGTAGGTACGGATACACAGAGTGTGCACTTGGTACAGATGGGCAGAGTCAGAGAACGGCTCACAGTATAGGAACGGATAGACAGAGTGTGCACTTGGTACAGGTGGGCAGAGTCAGAGAACGGCTCACAGTGTAGGAACGGATAGACAGAGTGTGCACTTGGTACAGATGAGGAGAGTCAGAGAACGGCTCACAGTATAGGAACGGATAGACAGAGTGTGCACTTGGTACAGATGGGCAGAGTCAGAGAACGGCTCACAGTGTAGGAACGGATAGACAGAGTGTGCACTTGGTACAGGTGGGCAGAGTCAGAGAACGGCTCACAGTATAGGAACGGATAGACAGAGTGTGCACTTGGTACAGATGAGGAGAGTCAGAGAACGGCTCACAGTATAGGAACGGATACACAGAGTGTGCACTTGGTACAGATGGGCAGAGTCAGAGAGCGGCTCACAGTATAGGAACGGATACACAGAGTGTGCACTTGGTACAGATGGGCAGAGTCAGAGAGCGGCTCACAGTATAGGAACGGATACACAGAGTGTGCACTTGGTACAGATGAGGAGAGTCATAGAACGGCTCACAGTATAGGAACGGATACACAGAGTGTGCACTTGGTACAGGTGGGCAGAGTCATAGAACGGCTCACAGTATAAGTACGGATACTCAGAGTGTGCACTTGGTACAGATGAGGAGAGTCAGAGAACGGCTCACAGTATAGGAACGGATACACAGAGTGTGCACTTGGTACAGATGAGGAGAGTCATAGAACGGCTCACAGTATAGGAACGGATACACAGAGTGTGCACTTGGTACAGGTGGGCAGAGTCATAGAACGGCTCACAGTATAAGTACGGATACTCAGAGTGTGCACTTGGTACAGATGGGCAGAGTCAGAGAACGGCTCACAGTGTAGGAACGGATAGACAGAGTGTGCACTTGGTACAGGTGGGCAGAGTCAGAGAACGGCTCACAGTATAGGAACGGATAGACAGAGTGTGCACTTGGTACAGATGAGGAGAGTCAGAGAACGGCTCACAGTATAGGAACGGATAGACAGAGTGTGCACTTGGTACAGGTGGGCAGAGTCAGAGAACGGCTCACAGTATAGGAACGGATACACAGAGTGTGCACTTGGTACAGGTGGGCAGAGTCAGAGAACGGCTCACAGTATAGGAACGGATACACAGAGTGTGCACTTGGTACAGATGAGGAGAGTCAGAGAGCGGCTCACAGTATAGGAACGGATACACAGAGTGTGCACTTGGTACAGATGGGCAGAGTCAGAGAGCGGCTCACAGTATAGGTACGGATACACAGAGTGTGCACTTGGTACAGATGGGCAGAGTCAGAGAACGGCTCACAGTATAGGAACGGATAGACAGAGTGTGCACTTGGTACAGGTGGGCAGAGTCAGAGAACGGCTCACAGTATAGGAACGGATAGACAGAGTGTGCACTTGGTACAGGTGGGCAGAGTCAGAGAACGGCTCACAGTGTAGGAACGGATAGACAGAGTGTGCACTTGGTACAGATGAGGAGAGTCAGAGAACGGCTCACAGTATAGGAACGGATAGACAGAGTGTGCACTTGGTACAGGTGGGCAGAGTCAGAGAACGGCTCACAGTATAGGAACGGACACACAGAGTGTGCACTTGGTACAGATGAGGAGAGTCAGAGAACGGCTCACAGTATAGGAACGGATAGACAGAGTGTGCACTTGGTACAGGTGGGCAAAGTCAGAGAACGGCTCACAGTATAGGAACGGATACACAGAGTGTGCACTTGGTACAGATGAGGAGAGTCAGAGAGCGGCTCACAGTATAGGAACGGATACACAGAGTGTGCACTTGGTACAGATGGGCAGAGTCAGAGAGCGGCTCACAGTATAGGAACGGATACACAGAGTGTGCACTTGGTACAGGTGGGCAGAGTCAGAGAGCGGCTCACAGTATAAGTACGGATACACAGAGCGTGCACTTGGTACAGATGGGCAGAGTCAGAGAGCGGCTCACAGTGTAGGTACGGATACACAGAGTGTGCACTTGGTACAGATGAGGAGAGTCAGAGAACGGCTCACAGTGTAGGTACGGATACACAGAGTGTGCACTTGGTACAGATGAGGAGAGTCAGAGAGCGGCTCACAGTGTAGGTACGGATACACAGAGTGTGCACTTGGTACAGATGAGGAGAGTCAGAGAACGGCTCACAGTGTAGGTACGGATACACAGAGTGTGCACTTGGTACAGATGAGGAGAGTCAGAGAGCGGCTCACAGTATAGGGACGGATACACAGAGTGTGCACTTGGTACAGATGAGGAGAGTCAGAGAACGGCTCACAGTGTAGGTACGGATACACAGAGTGTGCACTTGGTACAGATGGGCAGAGTCAGAGAACGGCTCACAGTATAGGGACGGATACACAGAGTGTGCACTTGGTACAGATGAGGAGAGTCAGAGAACGGCTCACAGTGTAGGTACGGATACACAGAGTGTGCACTTGGTACAGATGAGGAGAGTCAGAGAGCGGCTCACAGTGTAGGTACGGATACACAGAGTGTGCACTTGGTACAGATGAGGAGAGTCAGAGAGCGGCTCACAGTATAGGAACGGATACACAGAGCGTGCACTTGGTACAGATGGGGAGAGTCAGAGAGCGGCTCACAGTATAAGTACGGATACACAGAGTGTGCACTTGGTACAGGTGGGCAGAGTCATAGAACGGCTCACAGTATAAGTACGGATACTCAGAGTGTGCACTTGGTACAGATGGGCAGAGTCAGAGAACGGCTCACAGTGTAGGAACGGATAGACAGAGTGTGCACTTGGTACAGGTGGGCAGAGTCAGAGAACGGCTCACAGTATAGGAACGGATAGACAGAGTGTGCACTTGGTACAGATGAGGAGAGTCAGAGAACGGCTCACAGTATAGGAACGGATAGACAGAGTGTGCACTTGGTACAGGTGGGCAGAGTCAGAGAACGGCTCACAGTATAGGAACGGATACACAGAGTGTGCTCTTGGTACAGGTGGGCAGAGTCAGAGAACGGCTCACAGTATAGGAACGGATACACAGAGTGTGCACTTGGTACAGATGAGGAGAGTCAGAGAGCGGCTCACAGTATAGGAACGGATACACAGAGTGTGCACTTGGTACAGATGGGCAGAGTCAGAGAGCGGCTCACAGTATAGGTACGGATACACAGAGTGTGCACTTGGTACAGATGGGCAGAGTCAGAGAACGGCTCACAGTATAGGAACGGATAGACAGAGTGTGCACTTGGTACAGGTGGGCAGAGTCAGAGAACGGCTCACAGTATAGGAACGGATAGACAGAGTGTGCACTTGGTACAGGTGGGCAGAGTCAGAGAACGGCTCACAGTGTAGGAACGGATAGACAGAGTGTGCACTTGGTACAGATGAGGAGAGTCAGAGAACGGCTCACAGTATAGGAACGGATAGACAGAGTGTGCACTTGGTACAGGTGGGCAGAGTCAGAGAACGGCTCACAGTATAGGAACGGACACACAGAGTGTGCACTTGGTACAGATGAGGAGAGTCAGAGAACGGCTCACAGTATAGGAACGGATAGACAGAGTGTGCACTTGGTACAGGTGGGCAAAGTCAGAGAACGGCTCACAGTATAGGAACGGATACACAGAGTGTGCACTTGGTACAGATGAGGAGAGTCAGAGAGCGGCTCACAGTATAGGAACGGATACACAGAGTGTGCACTTGGTACAGATGGGCAGAGTCAGAGAGCGGCTCACAGTATAGGAACGGATACACAGAGTGTGCACTTGGTACAGGTGGGCAGAGTCAGAGAGCGGCTCACAGTATAAGTACGGATACACAGAGCGTGCACTTGGTACAGATGGGCAGAGTCAGAGAGCGGCTCACAGTGTAGGTACGGATACACAGAGTGTGCACTTGGTACAGATGAGGAGAGTCAGAGAACGGCTCACAGTGTAGGTACGGATACACAGAGTGTGCACTTGGTACAGATGAGGAGAGTCAGAGAGCGGCTCACAGTGTAGGTACGGATACACAGAGTGTGCACTTGGTACAGATGAGGAGAGTCAGAGAACGGCTCACAGTGTAGGTACGGATACACAGAGTGTGCACTTGGTACAGATGAGGAGAGTCAGAGAGCGGCTCACAGTATAGGGACGGATACACAGAGTGTGCACTTGGTACAGATGAGGAGAGTCAGAGAACGGCTCACAGTGTAGGTACGGATACACAGAGTGTGCACTTGGTACAGATGGGCAGAGTCAGAGAACGGCTCACAGTATAGGGACGGATACACAGAGTGTGCACTTGGTACAGATGAGGAGAGTCAGAGAACGGCTCACAGTGTAGGTACGGATACACAGAGTGTGCACTTGGTACAGATGAGGAGAGTCAGAGAGCGGCTCACAGTGTAGGTACGGATACACAGAGTGTGCACTTGGTACAGATGAGGAGAGTCAGAGAGCGGCTCACAGTATAGGAACGGATACACAGAGCGTGCACTTGGTACAGATGGGGAGAGTCAGAGAGCGGCTCACAGTATAAGTACGGATACACAGAGTGTGCACTTGGTACAGATGAGGAGAGTCAGAGAGCGGCTCACAGTATAGGAACGGATACACAGAGTGTGCACTTGGTACAGATGAGGAGAGTCAGAGAACGGCTCACAGTATAGGAACGGATAGACAGAGTGTGCACTTGGTACAGGTGGGCAGAGTCAGAGAACGGCTCACAGTATAGGAACGGATACACAGAGTGTGCACTTGGTACAGGTGGGCAGAGTCAGAGAACGGCTCACAGTATAGGAACGGATACACAGAGTGTGCACTTGGTACAGATGAGGAGAGTCAGAGAGCGGCTCACAGTATAGGAACGGATACACAGAGTGTGCACTTGGTACAGATGGGCAGAGTCAGAGAACGGCTCACAGTGTAGGAACGGATAGACAGAGTGTGCACTTGGTACAGATGAGGAGAGTCAGAGAACGGCTCACAGTATAGGAACGGATAGACAGAGTGTGCACTTGGTACAGGTGGGCAGAGTCAGAGAACGGCTCACAGTATAGGAACGGACACACAGAGTGTGCACTTGGTACAGATGAGGAGAGTCAGAGAACGGCTCACAGTATAGGAACGGATAGACAGAGTGTGCACTTGGTACAGGTGGGCAAAGTCAGAGAACGGCTCACAGTATAGGAACGGATACACAGAGTGTGCACTTGGTACAGATGAGGAGAGTCAGAGAGCGGCTCACAGTATAGGAACGGATACACAGAGTGTGCACTTGGTACAGATGGGCAGAGTCAGAGAGCGGCTCACAGTATAGGAACGGATACACAGAGTGTGCACTTGGTACAGGTGGGCAGAGTCAGAGAGCGGCTCACAGTATAAGTACGGATACACAGAGCGTGCACTTGGTACAGATGGGCAGAGTCAGAGAGCGGCTCACAGTGTAGGTACGGATACACAGAGTGTGCACTTGGTACAGATGAGGAGAGTCAGAGAACGGCTCACAGTGTAGGTACGGATACACAGAGTGTGCACTTGGTACAGATGAGGAGAGTCAGAGAGCGGCTCACAGTGTAGGTACGGATACACAGAGTGTGCACTTGGTACAGATGAGGAGAGTCAGAGAACGGCTCACAGTGTAGGTACGGATACACAGAGTGTGCACTTGGTACAGATGAGGAGAGTCAGAGAGCGGCTCACAGTATAGGGACGGATACACAGAGTGTGCACTTGGTACAGATGAGGAGAGTCAGAGAACGGCTCACAGTGTAGGTACGGATACACAGAGTGTGCACTTGGTACAGATGGGCAGAGTCAGAGAACGGCTCACAGTATAGGGACGGATACACAGAGTGTGCACTTGGTACAGATGAGGAGAGTCAGAGAACGGCTCACAGTGTAGGTACGGATACACAGAGTGTGCACTTGGTACAGATGAGGAGAGTCAGAGAGCGGCTCACAGTGTAGGTACGGATACACAGAGTGTGCACTTGGTACAGATGAGGAGAGTCAGAGAGCGGCTCACAGTATAGGAACGGATACACAGAGCGTGCACTTGGTACAGATGGGGAGAGTCAGAGAGCGGCTCACAGTATAAGTACGGATACACAGAGTGTGCACTTGGTACAGATGAGGAGAGTCAGAGAGCGGCTCACAGTATAGGAACGGATACACAGAGTGTGCACTTGGTACAGATGAGGAGAGTCAGAGAACGGCTCACAGTGTAGGTACGGATACACAGAGTGTGCACTTGGTACAGATGAGGAGAGTCAGAGAGCGGCTCACAGTATAGGAACGGATACACAGAGCGTGCACTTGGTACAGATGAGGAGAGTCAGAGAACGGCTCACAGTATAAGTACGGATACACAGAGTGTGCACTTGGTACAGATGAGGAGAGTCAGAGAGCGGCTCACAGTATAGGAACGGATACACAGAGTGTGCACTTGGTACAGATGAGGAGAGTCAGAGAACGGCTCACAGTGTAGGTACGGATACACAGAGTGTGCACTTGGTACAGATGAGGAGAGTCAGAGAGCGGCTCACAGTGTAGGTACGGATACACAGAGTGTGCACTTGGTACAGATGGGCAGAGTCAGAGAACGGCTCACAGTATAGGAACGGATAGACAGAGTGTGCACTTGGTACAGGTGGGCAGAGTCAGAGAACGGCTCACAGTGTAGGAACGGATAGACAGAGTGTGCACTTGGTACAGATGAGGAGAGTCAGAGAACGGCTCACAGTATAGGAACGGATAGACAGAGTGTGCACTTGGTACAGATGGGCAGAGTCAGAGAACGGCTCACAGTGTAGGAACGGATAGACAGAGTGTGCACTTGGTACAGGTGGGCAGAGTCAGAGAACGGCTCACAGTATAGGAACGGATAGACAGAGTGTGCACTTGGTACAGATGAGGAGAGTCAGAGAACGGCTCACAGTATAGGAACGGATACACAGAGTGTGCACTTGGTACAGATGGGCAGAGTCAGAGAGCGGCTCACAGTATAGGAACGGATACACAGAGTGTGCACTTGGTACAGATGGGCAGAGTCAGAGAGCGGCTCACAGTATAGGAACGGATACACAGAGTGTGCACTTGGTACAGATGAGGAGAGTCATAGAACGGCTCACAGTATAGGAACGGATACACAGAGTGTGCACTTGGTACAGGTGGGCAGAGTCATAGAACGGCTCACAGTATAAGTACGGATACTCAGAGTGTGCACTTGGTACAGATGAGGAGAGTCAGAGAACGGCTCACAGTATAGGAACGGATACACAGAGTGTGCACTTGGTACAGATGAGGAGAGTCATAGAACGGCTCACAGTATAGGAACGGATACACAGAGTGTGCACTTGGTACAGGTGGGCAGAGTCATAGAACGGCTCACAGTATAAGTACGGATACTCAGAGTGTGCACTTGGTACAGATGGGCAGAGTCAGAGAACGGCTCACAGTGTAGGAACGGATAGACAGAGTGTGCACTTGGTACAGGTGGGCAGAGTCAGAGAACGGCTCACAGTATAGGAACGGATAGACAGAGTGTGCACTTGGTACAGATGAGGAGAGTCAGAGAACGGCTCACAGTATAGGAACGGATACACAGAGTGTGCACTTGGTACAGATGGGCAGAGTCAGAGAGCGGCTCACAGTATAGGAACGGATACACAGAGTGTGCACTTGGTACAGATGGGCAGAGTCAGAGAACGGCTCACAGTATAGGAACGGATACACAGAGTGTGCACTTGGTACAGATGAGGAGAGTCATAGAACGGCTCACAGTATAGGAACGGATACACAGAGTGTGCACTTGGTACAGATGGGCAGAGTCAGAGAGCGGCTCACAGTATAGGGACGGATACACAGAGTGTGCACTTGGTACAGATGAGGAGAGTCAGAGAACGGCTCACAGTGTAGGTACGGATACACAGAGTGTGCACTTGGTACAGATGGGGAGAGTCAGAGAGCGGCTCACAGTGTAGGAACGGATACACAGAGTGTGCACTTGGTACAGGTGGGGAGAGTCAGAGAGCGGCTCACAGTATAGGGACGGATACACAGAGTGTGCACTTGGTACAGGTGGGCAGAGTCAGAGAACGGCTCACAGTGTAGGAACGGATAGACAGAGTGTGCACTTGGTACAGATGGGGAGAGTCAGAGAACGGCTCACAGTGTAGGAACGGATACACAGTGTGCACTTGGTACAGATGGGGAGAGTCAGAGAACGGCTCACAGTGTAGGTACGTATACACAGAGTGTGCACTTGGTACAGGTAGGGAGAGTCAGAGAGCGGCTCACAGTATAGGAACGGATACACAGAGTGTGCACTTGGTACAGATGGGGAGAGTCAGAGAACGGCTCACAGTATAAGTACGGATACACAGAGTGTGCACTTGGTACAGGTGGGGAGAGTCAGAGAGCGGCTCACAGTATAGGAACGGATACACAGAGTGTGCACTTGGTACAGATGGGGAGAGTCAGAACGGCTCACAGTGTAGGTACGTATACACAGAGTGTGCACTTGGTACAGATGAGGAGAGTCAGAGAACGGCTCACAGTATAGGAACGGATAGACAGAGTGTGCACTTGGTACAGATGGGCAGAGTCAGAGAGCGGCTCACAGTGTAGGAACGGATACACAGAGTGTGCACTTGGTACAGATGAGGAGAGTCAGAGAACGGCTCACAGTATAGGAACGGATAGACAGAGTGTGCACTTGGTACAGATGGGCAGAGTCAGAGAGCGGCTCACAGTGTAGGAACGGATACACAGAGTGTGCACTTGGTACAGATGGGGAGAGTCAGAGAACGGCTCACAGTATAGGAACGGATAGACAGAGTGTGCACTTGGTACAGATGGGGAGAGTCAGAGAACGGCTCACAGTATAGGAACGGATAGACAGAGTGTGCACTTGGTACAGATGGGCAGAGTCAGAGAGCGGCTCACAGTGTAGGAACGGATACACAGAGTGTGCACTTGGTACAGGTGGGCAGAGTCAGAGAACGGCTCACAGTGTAGGAACGGATAGACAGAGTGTGCACTTGGTACAGATGGGGAGAGTCAGAGAACGGCTCACAGTATAGGAACGGATACACAGAGTGTGCACTTGGTACAGATGGGGAGAGTCAGAGAGCGGCTCACAGTGTAGGAACGGATACACAGAGTGTGCACTTGGTACAGGTGGGCAGAGTCAGAGAACGGCTCACAGTGTAGGAACGGATAGACAGAGTGTGCACTTGGTACAGATGGGGAGAGTCAGAGAACGGCTCACAGTGTAGGAACGGATACACAGAGTGTGCACTTGGTACAGATGGGGAGAGTCAGAGAACGGCTCACAGTGTAGGTACGTATACACAGAGTGTGCACTTGGTACAGGTAGGGAGAGTCAGAGAGCGGCTCACAGTATAGGAACGGATACACAGAGTGTGCACTTGGTACAGATGGGGAGAGTCAGAGAACGGCTCACAGTATAAGTACGGATACACACAGTGTGCACTTGGTACAGGTGGGGAGAGTCAGAGAGCGGCTCACAGTATAGGAACGGATACACAGAGTGTGCACTTGGTACAGATGGGGAGAGTCAGAGAACGGCTCACAGTATAGGAACGGATACACAGAGTGTGCACTTGGTACAGATGGGCAGAGTCAGAGAGCGGCTCACAGTATAGGAACGGATACACAGAGTGTGCACTTGGTACAGGTGGGGAGAGTCAGAGAGCGGCTCACAGTATAGGTACGGATACACAGAGTGTGCACTTGGTACAGATGGGCAGAGTCAGAGAACGGCTCACAGTATAGGAACGGATAGACAGAGTGTGCACTTGGTACAGATGGGCAGAGTCAGAGAACGGCTCACAGTATAGGTACGGATACACAGAGTGTGCACTTGGTACAGGTGGGCAGAGTCAGAGAACGGCTCACAGTATAGGAACGGATAGACAGAGTGTGCACTTGGTACAGGTGGGCAGAGTCAGAGAACGGCTCACAGTATAGGTACGGATACACAGAGTGTGCACTTGGTACAGATGGGGAGAGTCAGAGAGCGGCTCACAGTGTAGGAACGGATACACAGAGTGTGCACTTGGTACAGGTGGGCAGAGTCAGAGAACGGCTCACAGTGTAGGAACGGATAGACAGAGTGTGCACTTGGTACAGATGGGGAGAGTCAGAGAACGGCTCACAGTGTAGGAACGGATACACAGAGTGTGCACTTGGTACAGATGGGGAGAGTCAGAGAACGGCTCACAGTGTAGGAACGGATACACAGTGTGCACTTGGTACAGATGGGGAGAGTCAGAGAACGGCTCACAGTGTAGGTACGTATACACAGAGTGTGCACTTGGTACAGGTAGGGAGAGTCAGAGAGCGGCTCACAGTATAGGAACGGATACACAGAGTGTGCACTTGGTACAGATGGGGAGAGTCAGAGAACGGCTCACAGTATAAGTACGGATACACACAGTGTGCACTTGGTACAGGTGGGGAGAGTCAGAGAGCGGCTCACAGTATAGGTACGGATACACAGAGTGTGCACTTGATACAGGTAGGGAGAGTCAGAGAGCGGCTCACAGTATAGGGACGGATACACAGAGTGTGCACTTGGTACAGATGGGGAGAGTCAGAGAGCGGCTCACAGTGTAGGTACGTATACACAGAGCGTGCACTTGATACAGGTGGTGAGAGTCAGAGAACGGCTCACAGTATAGGGACGGATACACAGAGTGTGCACTTGGTACAGGTGGTGAGAGTCAGAGAGCGGCTCACAGTGTAGGAACGGATACACAGATCGTGCACTTGGTACAAGTTGATAATGTTACAGAGGTTATTAAAAGAGACAAAACAGATCTTGCGCTGCTTTAAAGAGCCTTTATTGAGGGCTGAACTATCCGGTCTGTGGCACGTACAATTACAGATCTACAGAATATGCTCACATATCGTAACACATAATACAGTTGTATCTCACACATTGGCTGGTGCGCTGTACACTGTCACAGCCTCGGGAGGAGAGAAGTTACACTACACGCCTGCGAGTGTCCAAGTGGGTCCCCCCTATCTCTGTACAATGCAGGTAATCAAAAGAGAAGGTGTCCGTTACCCATCACCCACTGATAACCTTTATACTCTATAATACAAGATTGTGATTAGGAACGAGACAGAACTGACCCCGCCACCCTCTAATCATCCTCTCAGGGGTCTCCGCAAGACCTGCCTCAAATCTAACCCCCAAATAGTGCAAAAACGACAATTCAAAAGTCTATTTACCCTCTCCAGAAAATGGAGCCGTAACAAAACCAAATGTCACGTACAAAGCACCATCCGGGCAGACGCTATGGCACATGGACTGACTGTGACAATATCCCCCCCAAAATACATACTACAGTACTCCTCTGTGTCACCCGTCCTGCAAGATAATATCATTAAAGATATCCAGCACTGTAAACAAGCTGGAAATATTACCCTGCAACACAACTCTGCAATAAAAAATAAAACGAGACCCTTAAAGCAGTTTCTTTAAATAGAATAAAAAATAAACACAAGATGCGGGGGTAACGCTTTATAATGGGGCGTTGATCTTGGTTGCTACATCAGTTACATATCGATAGGATCGATACGGACTGCTGTGTGAGGCTGCGCGGATCGGCACATTACCGGAGGACGGATGTCGATTATTCCCTCGTGCACCGGACAGTTAGCCGTCGGTGACTTATTGCCTTAACAGTCACATAAATATCACAACAGAGAAAGTGTCTTTTGCGTTCCAGAGACAAAACAGGATGTTCCGTCCTTCCCGGACTTACGTCTACGGGCAGAGTCACAGCGCTCTATAGACCGGCAACTGTACAGTCCATGCCAGTAAGAGTCACTTTATTGTATAAATATTTCATTTAAAAGACAACTTGGCTTTTCTTTATTAAAAGTATCTGTTGTCGTCAGGAAATACAGGAAAAAAATAAATAATCTTCACTTCTCGCAGTCCACTTCCGTCTCCTTGTGCGGTTTTGGGATAGGAAGCTGGAAGGCAGCACGAGCTGGTAAATTGGCACATAACGGAGAACACGGTCGGACCTCAGCTGGCCTCCTCTGTGGAACGAGTCTCTGATTTTAGCTTGACAAACTCCCGCGCCACCTCATCGTTGGTCCTTTGGGAGAGTATCCGTAGGATGGTCAATCCAGTCTCGTCCATCTGGACACGACGCCCCAGCGGGCACCAGCAAGCGCAGCTCCCCTTGTCGGCAATGTCCCGCAGCTGTACCACTGCTATACCCAACACGTGGTCATCACGGGCAAAGCAGTAATCCTTCACACAGACCTGTAGCTCATAGCACTCTGGTCCATCCTCGTTCCCCAGAATACTAGGGAGAAAAGGGAGAGAATTACGTTATGCACCTGTCATGTACACATAGTGGACAGTCATTTAGTAGAATGAGCCAATATTCATGGGAATACCGCCTATCGATTTGCTGCAATGATATCATTGGATTATAGTGGCAGAATTGGTTCCTAGTGACTGGATAGGCTGCACTCTCAGTGATGTCACTGGTTCCTAGTGAATGGATAGGCTGCACTCTCAGTGATGTCACTGGTTCCTAGTGAATGGATATGCTGCACTCTCAGTGATGTTACTGGTTCCTAGTGATTGGATAGGCTGCACTCTCAGTGATGTCACTGGTTCCTAGTGAATGGATAGGCTGCACTCTCAGTGATGTCACTGGTTCCTAGTGAATGGATAGGCTGCACACTCAGTGATGTCACTGGTTCATAGTGACTGGATAGGCTGCACTCTCAGTGATGTTACTGGTTCCTAGTGACTGGATAGGCTGCATTCTCAGTGATGTCACTGGTTCCTAGTGAATGGATAGGCTGCATTCTCAGTGATGTCACTGGTTCCTAGTGAATGGATAGGCTGCATTCTCAGTGATGTCACTTGTTCCTAGTGACTGGATAGGCTGCACTCTCAGTGATGTCACTGGTTCCTAGTGAATGGATAGGCTGCACTCTCAGTGATGTCACTGGTTCCTAGTGAATGGATAGGCTGCACTCTCAGTGATGTCACTGGTTCCTAGTGACTGGATAGGCTGCATTCTCAGTGATGTCACTGGTTCCTAGTGAATAGATAGGCTGTACTCTCAGTGATGTCACTGGTTCCTAGTGAATAGATAGGCTGTACTCTCAGTGATGTCACTGGTTCCTAGTATATTGGATAGGCTGCATTCTCAGTGATGTCACTGGTTCCTAGTGAATGGATAGGCTGCATTCTCAGTGATGTCACTGGTTCCTAGTGACTGGATAGGCTGCATTCTCAGTGATGTCACTGGTTCCTAGTGACTGGATAGGCTGCACTCTCAGTGATGTCACTGGTTCCTAGTGACTGGATAGGCTGCATTCTCAGTGATGTCACTGGTTCCTAGTGACTGGATAGGCTGCACTCTCAGTGATGTCACTGGTTCCTAGTGACTGGATAGGCTGCACTCTCAGTGATGTCACAGGATTCTAGTGAATTGTAGGGCTGCATTTGAAAAAAACATATCTTACAGGAAAGATATTTCTTAACATTGCCTTACTTGCCCAGATACTCATCATGCAGAATACCCCCCACTATACTCACAAGTGGAAGGTTTCGTTGTACTTGGGAGCCCAGTTGTTGCTCTTTGATTTGGTGGTGAATTTCCGCTTCTTGTCGCTCTGATGAGGACCAATCATGGTGACCTCCACAAACGGGCGGAACATACCAGTCGTCTGCCACTTCAGATCATTTGCAGCCACCACTGGTGGGGAAAGCAGACACCAATGAGGAGACGGCACCACTACAGGCTGACAGAGGTATTGCACCCTATCGGCACCACTACCGGCTGACAGAGGTACTGCACCATATCAATTACCCCAGGTGTCTAAATTTCCTTTTACACTAGATAAGTAGATATTTCGGGTGGATGTTTGATCCCCCAATTTTTTACATTAATTCATAACAGAAATATGGGTCACAAAATTGATTCACAGACTAAATTTGGGGTTATGGGATAATCAGGTAAAGGACTTTCAAAACTTCAGATAACTTTAATCCATCTGTACATGCCACCCTCCACTGATTCCTCCTTTACTGATTTCCCTCTGTGTTTTTACCCAGGCCTTGATATCATCAAGGTAAAATTGATTATCTCCTTCACTCTCAGATACCATGCAGGCCACCTCTACTCACTGTATATGATTGTGTCCACAGAGCAGTTGTGTGTAGCATCAAAGGGCCCCTAAAACTTGATTAAATGAAGGCTTACGTGGAAATCACAGAAATAAGCCAGAAGGATAAAGTTGCAGGAAGATGTGTAAATTGATAGACTGAAGCTAATAGAAGGTGGAATAGCCCTTGAAAACCCTGTGAAGTAAGTGGTCTTGAGTTGCGCCCATTTATTTATCATCTTATATTTCTGTATAAAAAGAATAGCCGACCGCTCCTTTACAAATTCCTTCTAGTGCACAAATAAAGCCGCCTCTGCAGGAATCTGGGACTCGTGTAGGAGTCAATATGGCCACCGCTTGGTAAAACCTAGAGCGCGGTAATCACTGTACCTTTCACTGTGACCTTCTGCTCCCCGGTCCCTGGATGTGTGAACAGGTCTATCTGTATGGACACCTCTCCCACAGGATCATCCACGCCAGACCCTGGGAAATGAAACATGGATACAGCAGAGATCTAGCATCAAGTGACAGGAAAGTGTGACCATAGCTGGGATCTATTGTAACATGTGTATTATGTAAGTATATCCGTTACCAGGTAAAGCGTATTATTCCTTTACTCCCCCTCCCTCACCTACATACACAGGTAAAGCACCACATCCCACACAGTTCTCAGAAGACAACTCCTGGCTGCTTCATAACATACACAGGAGACACGTGATGATGTTGACCTGACAGATGGTTATAGTGCCGAAACACAGGGGAAATCCTACACTGGCTACTCCAGATGTGTCCCTGTGGCTCATATCTCTCTAAATATAGACTTATCCTCCCCTCCTAACTCCACGTTATACTAACACACAAGAAAGGACGTGCGCCTGGCGGGGAGGGGGGCAGCCTGCGACTCTGCAGCTGTTTAAGAACTACCAGTCTCAGCATGCTCTCCCAGCCTTCGGATCTACAAGAGCCAGAGTACCAGAGGAAGAGAGTAGAGGAGCAATATTTAACCAGGAGGCTATAGACAAAGCAGGTCTAAATGTATAATTTCCCATTCTACAGCTATAACACAAGCAGGATCTATGTGTCACTATGTTGGCGACATTAAACCACTTCCGTGGCTACAGGCAGGTTGTGGATTAAGGGGGTTGAAGTAATGTGGGCAATGAAGGAAGAGAATCTAGGTCACTAGCACCTGGAGGGCATGGCTACACGTTTATCTCTGAACATACCCTTCTCGGGCTGAACGTCCTCATTAGCCGTATACCTAATACCCTTCCCATCATGCACTGAGACGTGAACGCAAGAGACGGCAGGTGGAGAGAGAGGAAGAGAGAGTTATGCAGACACAAAGGAAACGTTTTACACACCGGATACTTTATCAATCATATGAGGGATATTGAACTCTCTATATCAAACTGTAAAATTAGTATATTCTAAAAGGTATAACGCATCATGGTAAAACATTACAGCCTCTAGAAAGGTAAGTGTATATTGGGTTTTATTACACATCTTATCCATTATTAGACAGTGTATAATACAATATAATATAGTACAGTATGTTTTATGGTAAGACGCCCGGCTAAGCACACCTCCAAGACTATCGTGTCTGTCCCCTGCAGTCACATAATACACAAAAGGGGTTTATTTAGGAAGCAGTGGAGTGGTCTGGAGGGGAGTCAGGGATGGGGAGGTGGGGAGAAGGGGGGGGGGGATGCAGCCAATATCCTTGTTGGGAGGTCATGTGACTGCTTTTATAATTATTTTACGCTGCAGTGCGCCAATCAATCAGCCACGTTGGGTCTTTTACAAGCAGCCATTTATTGCTTTGCATGATGGGAGAATCCTAGCGCTTCTAATCTAGCTGCAATAATGCGACTGCCTGAGTGACTAGCTTACGTGGCAGATTTATCAGACTTTACTGAACAAAGGACCCAAATTTACCCTCATTTTAGAGCCTCGATGGCCCCTTAGTCTCATGAGTTACGCAGGTAAGTAGAAAACGCTTTGTTGTGATGTATTTTTAGCTTCTCAACCCGGCAAACACTGTTGTTACGGAGATCACAATGTGCAGTGAGCTCACAAGACGACCAAAGCTGGTAAATCTGGGTGTGATCAACGCGCTAATCTACATATATTGCTCTTAAGATGACGCACTTAGTTTTTGTTTCATATATAACCTCTAAATCGTTCTACAAGGCGGCCAATGAACGCACATAAACTTACAGAGATGGGTACTTACAGAGTATGTATTATCTATCTACTGTACTATACATACCTTGCGCTGTCTGCGTTTGCACAAAGGTTTTGATGAGAGTATCCGTGGTCTGCGTGTACAGAGACAGAGCGTAGCGCAGAGATTGCAATTCTGCACTCTTCTCCAGGAAGGTCTTCTTAAGGCCGTTTCCTCCGGCGTGAAAGTATTGCTGCAAAAGTAGAGGGGTACTGAGTATGTCACTGAAGAGGGCACCTTCCTGTTACTACGTGTTCACAGAGTAAACAGTATTTAAAGGAGGTCTTTCAACTGAGTCCATGGAGCTTACAATCTATGGGGATCTGAAATAGGTTCTGTCTTGCCGGGGAAACTGAAGGTGTCCATGACGTACCTTGATGGTATCGAGGGCGAGGTCCATCACAGCGCACTGCTTTGGGGTTAGACTGCGAGTTTCTTCTCTCACCATGTGATCCTGTAAGACCAACAATAGATGTTATCAGTATTCAATGCAGGGACTGGCAGCAGCCACTAGAGGGCACCAGAACTCTCTGCTGACTATAGTGAGGAGAAACGTCTTATCCCTTACACAGATACAAAGAGCCTAAAAGGTATCACCCTATAAAAGTAGTAACACAATGGGCAGTGTTAAAAACACCTTTACCAAGAGGGTCAATAAAAAGTATAATACAAATGATAAAAGTGGATTTTCTTTTTGTAAACAACAGATTGGCAACATCTGAACCCCATCATTCAGATTTTTTTAAATCTATTTGCAATATATTAATTTTGTGGTTTGGAGACAAAGTTAAATGCAGACCAGACTCATTACAACAAGGAAATAGAAAACTGGTATCAGTGAGCTGCAGTAACGCCTACATCCTGGTGGGGGCAGACAAGCTCACAAATACATTGGAGATACAGTACAGCCACAATGCAGACTCAGTGGTGATGGCATCAGAATAATGTACGATAGCAGATAGAGAAGCCTCCCAACAGCTCTAGTCTAACATTATAGGGGGTCTCAATACTGTACTCGGCCAATCCCCCAAAAAAATAAAAAAAATACCGGGAAGTCTGTCTGAACTAGTCCACAGAGACTGGTGGATTCAGAAATAATGGCGTGCTCTGGGCTCCCTTTCTGCTGGACAACTCTACCAAAGGGTGAGAGCCGTAACAGAGAGGGACCCGGACTGACTATTCTTGGTCTTCTCTACAGCTTTACACAAGTTGTCCAGCAGAGGTCACAGGATATATGGGAGACCCCAGGGATCCCCAGCTACGTATTATGTGGGGGTGTAAGGGAAGCTCTGAAACATGGTCGGTTGTAATGGGGTGGGGTCAGAAAGAGTTACAGAATATGAAGAAGGTCCTGTAATTTAGGAGACATCAAATTACAGATCAGCACTTTATACACAAGCCAATATTCCACAACACAACAAATGATCACAAGGAAGGTATAACAAAGTGCAGAGCGGGGGGGGGGGTCACGTGACCGTTTGCGGTAACAAGACAGGCAGCGCGCAGTACGGTCACAAGACAGGCGGCGCGCAGTGCGGTCACATGATATTCCATGCTGTGTCACATGACACTTCCACAAGGTACGGGCAGTGACCGGACATCACAGGCTAAGCTTAGGGAAGAGCTACAAGCAGCCTAGGACATTACACAATACCTTCAGTTTTGATAATTGTCCCAGTTCCTTTGCGGCACTGAAAATCAGCTGAGTTCCCTGAGATTCCAGGGAGGGGAGAGAGAAAAGAAAAGGTTATTTACAGATATACATTGTCCATATACTAAGATATATCTGATCTATATCATGTATCTATCTCAGACACGCCCACAGCTGGTACATTGTGCCAGTAGTAAGTCTCTACATGATAGGATCACAGTTTAATGACATCAGTGGTTACCGGTGGCAGCTACGGCCTGGAGACGAGGGATGCCCGACCATGCAGGGTCACCACTCCGCTCTCAGGGTGCCCACGCAGGACGGCACATGCCCAGCAGAGACCTGCTGCTCTGCGCTATTGAGTGGGCAGCCTGGGTGTCGAGAACGGTATTGGTTGATCCCTACCCAAATAAAGCGATGGACCCAGCGATGGACTGTCCCACCCCTGTAGGTTATTCCTTTACAAACTCCCTCTAACTACTCAGGCTCAGTCTATATGGTGACAGGATCAGTTCATAACACTGATTTTTACCTTACAGCTATCAGTACTGGAGCCTTGCACCAGGGGAGAGATGCTTTAATGTGCACCAGTAACCTGCACCATCAGCAGCCATCGAACCAATAATCAATCATCAATTTGCCAACATGGCTGCCTCTGCTGTGCCTCGTGCCTCAGTTTCTAGTGACTGCTCATAAACATGATGTCAGCCCAGAGACTGGCTGCCTGTAGCGTGAGCATCTAGTCACTGTGCCCTGGTAGACAGCTGTTTGTGGCAGCAGCACGTAGACCCATGTGCACCAGGCGATGTGACGCCACATGCAGTGCGCCAGGTGACTCTCCTCCCGAACCCCAGCTGCTGCTCCTCACTGGCCCAGTGATCCCTGTAATGGGGGCAGTCACACGGGAGGCCGGGGGCTGCTGTGCTGGGCCGCTCTCCAGGAGGAGACAGCTGGGTGCACAGTAACTCCTCACTCGCCCCTTTCATTCTGCTCACCGATTGGTCTGTCAGGGGGGGCAGGACGATCATCTTCTCCATCGTGTTCATCACCACCCGCCACAGCTCCTTCAGGACGCGCTTCAGCACGGTCTTCTCACACACGGTGGCGAACAGCGTCAGGCTGTGAGGTCAGGGCACAAGTTACACAGAGATCACTGGTATAGAGCTTATTACTGCATGGAAAACATTACTCCTGAAAGTGTTTTCACACTGGTACAGATACTGGGGGGTCATGTGTCGCACGGACCAATCAGGGGAAAACTTTCATTGTACCATCGAGCAGGTGAGCTGCAGCTGGGAAAATTTTCTATGTAACTGAGCTGGGACAGTGCACAGGGAAACACAGCTTGTAGAAACAGGGGGCATACTTTCCATGTAACACTGAGGGGGGAGGTGCACTTTCCATGTAACACTGAGGGGGGAGGTGCACTTTCCGGGTGACGCTGAGGGGGGGGGGGGGGGCGCAATTTCTGTGTAACGCTGAGAGGGGCAGGGGGAACATTCTGTGTAACACTGAGGGGGGGTGCACTTTCCGTGTAACGCTGAGGGGGGGGGTGCACTTTCCGTGTAACGCTGAGGGGGGGGGCAAATTCTGTGTAACGCTGAGGGGGGGCGCACTTTCTGAGTAACACTGAACGGGGGGCAGGAGGATAACATTCTGTGAAGTGCAATTCTTGGATGTAGGAGTCATTTTTACAATATTTGTGTCTCAGAGTAATTACTTCACACTCACTTTCCATCCAAGAAGTCCATTAGGGGGCGCAGGACGTTGTCTGCATCCTGAGCCACAGTGTTCCTGGCACTGGCTGGTACGTTCCCGGTGCCCTTCACGTGGCCCAAAATCTCGGACATTTGCTTAATACATTCATCTATACGGAACTGGAAGCTGCAGATACAGAGACAAATCATGTGAGTAACCTCCATCCCACCCCACAGAGGCCGCCTCTACCCCGGCCCCACAGAGGCCGCCTCCACCCTGCCCCACAGAGGCCGCCTCCACCCTGCCCCACAGAGGCCGTCCCCAACGCCACTACCCCGGTGCCACCGAGGCAGCCGCCCACCTCCACCCCTCCACAGAGGCCACCTCCCCCTTTTACCCTGTCCCACAGTGGCCACACCCCACAAAGGCCGCCCCCTCCCGCTTCCACCCCGCCCTACAGCATCTGCTCCACCTCTACACTCCCAATAGAGACTGCCACACCTCTATACTGCGAGTGCAAAGCTGAGCCACTCAACACATAACAAGCCTCTCCTGCCAGGACACTGATCTTACAACATTTTCTAGACATGCGTTCCCTTCCCCACTCACCTATTACCAAACACAGCGCTCAGCTCGTCCAAGACATTGTTAAGTTTCACCTGAAGCTCCTTGAGGGTATCGCTGGCCTCAGGATCCAGCTGGAAGAAAGGATGCGTCAGTCAGATTATATAATACGATGAACCCGCTTAGAACTTCTGCGCTGTGTGTTCTGTGCGTGACCTCTGGGCTGTACACAGAGCAGCAGATGTGCTCACACAATGTCCAGCTCCCCGCAGGAGACATCACTCATCCTCATGAAAGGAGACGAAATCTTCTATTTATTATCTAGAAGACCAGACTGAAGAGTCACCCACTGAGGCTCACAAGCCCGGTAATTATAGCTCCCGGGGGACAAGGTGAGACCACCAACCATGACAGCTGTCAAATGTCTAAAGGGGCACTTACCCTCCATAGACATCATTAAATGGTCAATAATCTAATATATGTGATTTTATAGAGAAGAGCTACTAATATCATGCAGATATATATCTTAAGCTTACAACTCCACCTTTAATCTTCCAGTCTTATTTGTTTTTGTGTTGCCTAAGCTAGGACTACAGATAACCCTACAGGGCCTGAACACTGGATGCATCCGTATCTATCCAGGAGAGCTATTGTCCTATTTAAAGTCATTTTTGTCTGAAGGTTCTGTCCTCTTTTAAAGACTACAGGAAGACTTTTAGAGGCCGTCTGTGATACACAAGGGTGCGTTCAGTCTGAGCTTTGGGTGATCTCAGCACCAACATATAACTGGACTAGAGATCAGTGATCTGTTCATATTAAATTCTGAGAGAGACCAAGACACAGAAATACAAACAAGAACGTGTTCAGCCAACGTCTTGTATATCACAGCAACTTGTAATTCAGGTTTAGCGTCTCTTTAAAAAGTTTCCCCAAGAAAAATAAGTGACTGTCGCCCCCAGGAAGCAGCAGCAGCAGATTAATAATTAATGCGCGGGATGAAGACTGAAGACGGACAGCACGGAGCCTGAAACGCTGAAGTTTCATCAATACGCACAAGATGTTGGCTGGACCCTGTGGTTACAACCACAGCTGGAAATGGGACCAGACATTTCTTCCAGCTGTTCAGCATAATGTAAAACATCCCTACAAGATGAAGGGTACTGGGAGCTAAGTGGGCTCAAAGCGTTCTGTAAAGTTCAAGGCTGAGAACCGGCGTGAAGTGAAATCGCCCTGATCAATAGCGAGTAATGCTGAAATAACCAGAAGTTACTAGACACCTCTTTTCCTCCCATGGCTTCAAACATCTTTTCCAGCTGCACACGGAGCTGCTGAACATTGTTCATCAGGATACAAGGCTGGAAGAGAGGAGACTGAGATTACAGCTGTTCTAACAGAGGCATTTCTACTATAATAATCACACTCTGCCCTCTCCATCAATACAGAAACCTATTAAATGCCTTGTAACGGACAGAGATTCAGGCCGCTGTCCAGTCTATTACATCAACGGTCACTAGAGGGCGACACTCACCAACTTCTCCTTGAAGCAGTAGGACTGGAAGGATTTGGAAAGGATCTCAGAGTATTGGAGCAGAACTTTACTGATGGTCTGCAACAAGAACCAGAGGTGAAATTATCATCTGAAGTGCGAAATAATTACCTATACCCTGAAGCTCCCTCCCGCACTTTAATGTGACCCAAAAAGAGAGAACAATGTTACCACTGATGGAGATAATGAATTAACCCCCCATGTATCTGTAATTAAGGTTGGTTACTCTATGCAATGAATCAATGCGCCATGGTTGCAAGCGATTTTGAAATACAGACAAAAGATCAGTAAAATATAATGTAGTGTTTTCTGCACAGACCTTTATTTCACTGCACTTTATTTTATGTCAATATTCAGATTACTTTCTGTGTCTTTCCGGATTTACTCTATACATTTCTTACGGGTTCACTGCCCCGGGCAGACAGACCACTCACCTTGGCAAACCTCCGCATGTAGTGAGACACAATGACCGGATCTGGGCATTCCAGCTTCTTAATGATCTCAAAGCTCTGGTTCAGCTGGGTGAAAACGTCCACAACGGAGCAGGAGAACAGGGCGTGCTCGGATGTCTGCTGGAACTACGGGCCAAGCACACAGGAAACTCCGACATTATGATCAATATAATCTAATACAGCCAATCCTACAGGGGGCATGCTAAGACTTGTAGTTCTACGACAGTTGGAAGCCATATTGCAGCCTATACTACTTTATAGAAATATATATTTTCCCATCTTTGAAAAGACCCAAAATACTGCTGGACGGTCCATAGTCTGACACGTAAATGATTAAGTACAGAGACGCCCTGCAGCATGTTACATTGGGGGCACTGGTCTGGTAAAGGGGGTTACCAGAAATATAATTCTATAGGCGAGAGAACCTTTTAGTAATCCTGCTCTTTCGTAATCCATTCATTAAATCCCCGCTGAGCGCTGTTCATTTCAGTCGCCTGCTTAATATGTGATCATTACCAATCTGCATTAATCAGTGGATGAATTTCATGTGTACTTTATACAGTATATAATATACTGTGATATCTAATGCAACCACCACTCAGTCCTCCCACCGCAAGGGGGCAGTGACCCTAAAGTTCACTCCCATGAGGGAGCAGTGTCCCACAAGGTCCCCGGCTCATAATGGAGCGGCGTCCCCACGGCTCCCCTGGCTCATACTGGAGCAACGTCCCCACGGCTCCCCTGGCTCACACTGGAGCAGCGTCCCCACGGCTCCCCTGGCTCCCGCTGGAGCGGCGTCCCCACGGCTCCCCTGGCTCACACTGGAGCGGCGTCCCCACGGCTCCCCTGGCTCATACTGGAGCGGCGTCCCCACGGCTCCCCTGGCTCATAATGGAGCGGCGTCCCCACGGCTCCCCTGGCTCATACTGGAGCAACGTCCCCACGGCTCCCCTGGCTCACACTGGAGCAGCGTCCCCACGGCTCCCCTGGCTCCCGCTGGAGCGGCGTCCCCACGGCTCCCCTGGCTCACACTGGAGCGGCGTCCCCACGGCTCCCCTGGCTCACACTGGAGCGGCGTCCCCACGGCTCCCCTGGCTCACACTGGAGCGGCGTCCCCACGGCTCCCCTGGCTCCCGCTGGAGCAGCGTCCCCACGGCTCCCCTGGCTCACACTGGAGCAGCGTCCCCAAGGCTCCCCTGGCTCATACTGGAGCAGCGTCCCCACGGCTCCCCTGGCTCACACTGGAGCAGCGTCCCCAAGGCTCCCCTGGCTCATACTGGAGCAGCGTCCCCACGGCTCCCCTGGCTCATACTGGAGCAGCGTCCCCAAGGCTCCCCTGGCTCATACTGGAGCAGCGTCCCCACGGCTCCCCTGGCTCACACTGGAGCAGCGTCCCCAAGGCTCCCCTGGCTCACACTGGAGCAGCGTCCCCAAGGCTCCCCTGGCTCATACTGGAGCAGCGTCCCCACGGCTCCCCTGGCTCATACTGGAGCAGCGTCCCCACGGCTCCCCTGGCTCACACTGGAGCGGCGTCCCCACGGCTCCCCTGGCTCACACTGGAGCGGCGTCCCCACGGCTCCCCTGGCTCATACTGGAGCGGCGTCCCCACGGCTCCCCTGGCTCATACTGGAGCGGCGTCCCCACGGCTCTCCTGGCTCATACTGGAGCAGCGTCCCCACGGCTCCCCTGGCTCATACTGGAGCAGCGTCCCCACGGCTCCCCTGGCTCATACTGGAGCAGCGTCCCCAAGGCTCCCCTGGCTCATACTGGAGCAGCGTCCCCAAGGCTCCCCTGGCTCATACTGGAGCGGCGTCCCCAAGGCTCCCCTGGCTCATACTGGAGCGGCGTCCCCACGGCTCCCCTGGCTCATACTGGAGCAGCGTCCCCACGGCTCCCCTGGCTCATACTGGAGCAGCGTCCCCAAGGCTCCCCTGGCTCATACTGGAGCAGCGTCCCCACGGCTCCCCTGGCTCATACTGGAGCAGCGTCCCCAAGGCTCCCCTGGCTCATACTGGAGCGGCGTCCCCAAGGCTCCCCTGGCTCATACTGGAGCGGCGTCCCCAAGGCTCCCCTGGCTCACACTGGAGCGGCGTCCCCACGGCTCCCACTGGAGCGGCGTCCCCACGGCTCCCCTGGCTCATACTGGAGCGGCGTCCCCACGGCTCCCCTGGCTCATACTGGAGCAGCGTCCCCACGGCTCCCCTGGCTCATACTGGAGCGGCGTCCCCACGGCTCCCCTGGCTCACACTGGAGCGGCGTCCCCACGGCTCCCCCGGCTCACACTGGAGCAGCGTCCCTACGGCTCCCCTGGCTCACACTGGAGCGGCGTCCCCAAGGCTCCCCTGACTCATACTGGAGCAGCGTCCCCACAGTTCCCCACAGTTGAGAGACACATATCCAGGCTCTGCAGAAAATGTTTCAGCTGTCTGTTAAGGAGCTGTGTACAGGACTCGTCTTCTCCGGCTGATAACCTGGATATGAGAAGTGACTGCTGGCAGTCAGGGATAATAATATCCAGCATTCTACATGACTTACCATTACTTCCTTTACATCAGCCCTCAGCAATTAGAGGTCATATAACTATCAGACACAATAAAGACAGACAGATGATATAGGTGACTGGCTGATTACTTCACCAGTGAGATCAGGAAAACATGGTCTGTTGGTTGTACCCGTCTTATAGATCTGAGTTATATAGTAGTATAGAGTAACTGCTGGGATAGGGCACCTTTACAAGGCTGCTGGGCAGGGGGGTCTCTCTCTTGGGGCTCCATATATCCGGTACAGCGGCTCTTGGACACATGTATGGACTGTGGGATGTCTCCTGCTAAAGAGGGAGTCAAACGAGCCTGAAGGTGACCATCAGCGGTTCTGACTATAGGTACCACCAGGACCCTGCTACAGTGAATGGTGGGGTGCCCGGTGAAAGAGCACTACCACAGTACTATGATTGGGAAGAGAGAGGGGATCTACTACAGGTAGGAGGGAGGGGAAAGGGGAAGTGAATCCACTTTCAGGTGACATCTACTGGTATGTACATGATCTGCAACCTTTCCATAACTTCAAAGTTCATCCTTCTGACTTCCTGTGCTTTTCAGTCACACATTTATATCATCAGGCAAAAGTGTTTACTAATTCCCATTGTCCTGGGATACGATTCATGATATGACACAGATCCATTGTGCCCTTTGCATTGGTGTCTTATAACAGAACAAATCAACTTTAGCGCCAGCTACATGGCTGAGAAGCACAGAAAAAAAACACTATTTAGTAAAAGACTGTAGAAGTAGGTATATTAAGTTTGTCCCAAAGCTCCTTTAATTTGTATAGATGCCCCGGTGAAATTGACGGGGTACGTACCCCATCTTTCTTATCGCGCTCCAGCGCTCCGTGCAGAAACTCCAAGGAGACCTCCTCGTTCTCGTCCAACCACTGCATGACGAACTGCTCGAACCACCTGCAGGACACAGACACTGCATGAAGCACACGACAGACACCACGTACCAGAAATAAAAGAGGGACAAGCTACGTACGCAGGATACTCCGGCACCTTGTCCCTCAGGGCCGGCAGGTCTCGCACATACTCGTTGAACAGCCACTTCACCTTGAAATGCAGGTTCATGTAGTCTGCACTTTTGCACAGTCGATGCTTCTCGTGCTCTGGTCAGGAGAAGACGGACAGGATGGGTGAGGTACATTCATAGACTGAGCAGCAGGGGGCAGCATTGCGTCGGGCACTTACAATGTAGACACCACAAATCCCCAAAGAGAAAACACAACCTGAGAAATACAAACCGAGGCGGACAGAAAACAGACAGGTGGAGCGCACTGCGGCTGGTAGACAGCACCAGGTACTTTAGGAGGTGTTATACAGTGGTGATCTGGGACAACCAATAACAATACAAGGTGTGTATAGTAAGAAAATAGCAGAAAACCCAGCATTAAAAAGGACGTTCAATATTGTGAGATAACTCTGCATTATGCCCGTCTGAAGGGCCGCACTATAATGATATATATTTCAGGTGGACTAGAAGACAGAGAACGGGGGCAGCTGATTACACTGGATCACACAACCCCATCGCCTCATTACAGTCACTGTGCAACAATATCCAGACAGAGGCCACAAAATCAATTACCGGCACATCTGGTCCACGCTGCCACCTAGTGCTGGATAAACTCCACGACAGCTAATCAGAGCTCTCCGCCGCCAGGCAGGATAAGAGCGGCATTATTTATACCGGACTGGGAGAGCGCAGTGCAAGGGTCACCTGCTGAGCGGGCGTGTTTGACGTCACCACCCTATACATGCAATCATACAGTCATAGACAACCAAGGGCTCTCCAGCTGAGGCAGAACTACAAGACTCAGCATGCCCTTCTAGCCAGGAAGAAGATGCAGAATCTTATTCAAAGTATAAATAAAATACAGGAACAGAGGAAGGTAGATTAGGCCCAAAGCCTTGTGGAGTCTGTGTCACTATCAGGAAGCCAAGTACTATAGCTCTACTGTACTAGATCAAACGGGTCATGTGGATCTATTAGATTACCTAGAAACTGCATGGTGTAGGGAGCTATAGGAGTAACTGTGAATTCACTATACGTAGTATGATGTAGTATTACGGAGCCGGCTATGGGGTCCTTTACTCAGTGCTGTACGTGCCGCCATGCTCTGTGACATAAACACCAAGTGGTGGGTATTGGGCACCGTCCAGTGTCCACACAAACATGGCACAAAGTGAGCAACAATGTACACCGGCTAAAGGTGGATATATCAGTTTATGAATGTGTTAATCCACCCCCAGCACTGGCATCCGGCCTACGGGACCCCCACCACGCTCTCCCATCTCCAGGCAGAGTCCTGCACGGGATGCAGTGATGTTATAACATTTATTACAGGACTCCATCAAGCAAAAGACAATGGATCCGCCCTATCGGCCCTGGAGATTGGTGTATTCTGTATATGCTGCGTAATATTGGGGTATCAGCAATGGGCCCCGTTCTGCTAGCTGGGGGAGAGATTACAAGCTCAGAGGCAGCAATACACCCCCTTTAAAGGTTTTGATTCCTTAATGAAAAGGGATTTGGAGGAATTAGGAGATGTTACTCATGCAGGACGCCAGTATCGTCACGAGAGGACACTGCGTTGCCCCTAATTAAAAGCAGGCACAGGACACAGCACTCAGTAAACGATCCTTTAAAAGTCTGTGATCAGTCTCACAGCTAGATCTACCAGGGAGGATCTCATCTGGTCACTATCTAGAGATTCTTACCGCCAAAAAAATGGATCATGCGGATTCGAAAGACGGCCGGGGCTTGTGATAAGAGGAGACACAGCGATGAGAAACAGGATGTAACAGAGATGCAGACATTGGGTCAGGAACTGGGGAACACCAGGGAAGCAGGTCTCCCAGTATTAGGGTGATAACCTGCTTGGGCCTCGCAGCCGCCAGGAACCCAGACGGGACTATATATAGTCCTCATAGTGGTAATAATACAACACGCAAGTCACTTAGAGGACTGCTACACTGACACCGTAAGGACCGGTAGTGTGCACAGCTGGATCTTGTGTTGAATTGTATCCACCTTTGCGAATATAATGATCCCACGCACAGACTAATTTGTATCAATGGAAAGTGTTTTACAGAGCAAAAATATGCATTAGATTTAGGATATAGTCTTGTTTCCCTTTTGTTGGCGGAGGGCCCACTTAAATCTCAGTGTCCCTGGCGAGGAGTGTACGTCACACACTGAGTTCTACAGAGGTAAAACGCGTGAGGTATTCAGTAATTATATTAGGGGATCAGTGAGTACCGAGCAACAAGTGACCCTCTAATTCCCAGCCACCTTGTACAAGCCTGAATTTAGACCAGAATTAGAATTCCTGTGCAGCGAGACATGAACCCAGCAAACCCCGTCACATATTATGGAGATCTGTGCTGCCCAAAACTGGGCAATCTGTAGCAACTAGATTTTCTAATTTCTGCACTAGAAAAAAAAACGCCCGGACCCGATTTTCTGATCCAGGTTACAAGACAGAGAAAATTTTTATCACTACTTAACATTTAAAAAAAATAATTGGTGACCTAGGAAGGGACGGGAAATTGAAATAAGAGAAAGGAACACGTAATGTATATAACACACGGTATATAATGTTAACTAGCAGACTCCCGGGAGTAATAATATGAAGAAGCTCAGCTAGTGATGTCTGGGAATATTTCTTTTCTAGAGCAGGGAAGACTATGAGCATTTAACTACCCCCCACAGGGGCAGTTCTAGAGGGAGAACTTACCACTCAGCCAATGAAGAGCACTTATTTTATCCAAGACTTGGACATTAGAAGTGAGAAAGAAGAAAGATTATTGTTACTCGTCCCCCAACTACTGTCCTACGTATCAACTTCCACAATCCCCAGGAGTCACACCTAGGAGTAGTTATAGGAGAGACTCTTACACCTATATAATACAGTAGGATATAGATGACACCAGTCACTCGATACTATCCATATAATGTCTGGAGCGGATTATTCTCTAGCACCACCAGATTCCTTCACACGGCTGGTGTCTGACTCACACTAGTGAAAAGTGAGCATCAATTATAGTGCAAAGTGCAACATTATTCATAATTCTCCTTCTATGAAGCTCTGTAGGATAAACAGTCTCAGCCCTGCATTGCATGTGTGTAACGTAGATGACATTCTCTCTTTATCTCATCACTTGTCACTCTTCTGAGAGGCTCAGAACACAGCTACCTGAGAGCTGGCGGAATATATATAACGAGTGCAATAATTATGTCCTTTATTCTGAGTTACCCACACTGGGTCCTGCAGCCCTCCATGTCTGCAAGACAGAGGCCTATATAACCCATACAAAGTAATCACACTGACATATGCAGACTCACAGCTCCACAGACACTAGTCCCAAGGTTTATACATGTGCGGAGAGTATTAATGCAGATCACGTACAGATCAACCCCATCCCTGACATCGCACGACACAAAGTCACATTATAAAACCACCTACAGCCAGCCACGATCAGGTCTACAGGAGAACAGGAATATCGCACTTCTTTGGATAAAGTTGCAGAACTCGGATTTAATCAGGCAATTACTGGTAAATATACGGCCTCCTTGTGTGACCTCCAGCTGACTCATATGCAGGTCGGGAAGAATAGAATCAAAAATGAGAGGCAGAAAACGAGCTCTCGGTGGGAGGCCATCAGGAGATGAGCGGCCCCCGCAGCAAGCCGTGATAGAATAGGTCAGAGGGTCTTCTGCTCACTCCTTGTACCCGAGTGAACTAGACAACGTTTAGCTCTGCTCCTCTGTCCTCCTCTTCAAATCTGGTGCAAGTTACTTTGTGGCCCAGCAGTTAATAAAGGGAGGCTACAATATGCACCTATAATTACCTATCGCTTGTATTTGTTCACTAACTTTTCTTGCCCTAAATTTTTTTAATTAAAGGTTACCACCACCCAATGTTAAAAAAACTAAATTAAAAAAAAAAATAGGTAGAACTTTGTAATTTATTTTAGGTCACCTATTTCCACCAGCAGGGGGTTGGCAGCCCCCCCTGCTGCATCAGGACTTGTTTGGGGTCATCGGAGCCCCCCCCCTTCCTGAATTTATCATTCCCATGGGGGGACTGTGGTCAGTACCAAGAGCTTTGTCTTTGTTTGTGGTTACCCAATTACACATAAAACTATATTTTAAATTTACGGTCTGTGTCCTGAGTGTTTTGCATAGAAGACATGCGCCGGCAAATTATGGCAAAACAATTACTGCAACTGTACATAAGGTTAGAGCCCCCGAGCCTGTGATTCTCACACTGCTGTCTCTTTCCTCTGTCTCTTCTCCTCAAGACGGTCTCTTTCTTACCCAGGTATGTTTAATCAAGTGTCTCTAGGTCTGCGACAGTCTAGGGCTGTCATATAACTACTGATATAAACATGCCCTTATCATAGGATTTGTTCAGTATAGTGATTAACATTATTTTAGTGCAGCCACAAAGACAAGAAAGAAGAACTTACAGTGGACAACAAAGACGCTATTGGGGTATTGACGAGTTTCTAGAACCATCAAGTATTATCGAGAGTTAGGGGAAGGGCCAGGACCCAGCAGACTATGTTCTGTTATGAACAGAAGGGGAAGATGGAGGAGATAAGGAAAGTTATAAGAGACGGTGGGGTGGTCACATGCAATGTCAATGACTTATGACCCCAGCTTCAGCAGGTCTCACAGGACAAGTCATAGTGACGTGAGCGGCATAGGACTGCCCAACAATACCCCAGGTTCTGGGAGGAACGCTGGGCACCAGGGCCTCCATAACCAAATAAGGAACTGTAGATCTCCTCTTACCTTCCATAGCATACTTCATGTCCTGAGAGAAGAGGTTCCACATGACCTCTGCGCTGACCTTCCCCACACTCAGCTCCTGAGGAAATCTTGAAGAAAGTAGAAAATTTGAGTCAATGAGAAGACCTAGGACCCAATACACAGGAGGAATTCACAGAGACCATTGGTTAAAGATCTATGGAACCTGAATACACACTAACTATATTCCATAAGATAACAGAGGCCGAGTCCCAAGATAAACTCGGCAGAGTGCTTACACGAGAGGTCATGTAATATATTATAATGGTATAACAAACCCATGTATTATAAGAGGCATGGGCTTTAGGGACCACATGCCTGTACGGCCTCATGAAGCAAGTCTATGATATACTGGACATAAGACGCCACACAACAAAAAAATTAGATGGGTGTCTAAAGGAGAAGATGACAATATAGATATTAACGCTCTGTTTCCCACCATCTCAGAAGCAAACAATCCTGCAGATCCTCTTACTCTCAGAGAGAAGGCATGCAACACGCTCAACACATGCAAATCCTAGGACACGTTCATGACTAGTCTGCTGGTCATGATGGGTTTGAGGGTGTCACCAACCAACCAGCAGGAACGGTTTATCACACATGCATCCCAGTGCGCACCCCCCCATTCTAGCCATGACATTACAGAGCTACCTTCATCAGATCTGTTAACTGCTTGAGGAACAGGACCCACGTCCCATATATAATGTCCAGGCATATAGGGAACGGCCCGTTCTTTACTCAAATACTTCCAGTAAATATTTTTCACTTTTTATTTGCAGTTTTCCAAGAAGCGTTTGAATACAATGAGGCGCCCACACCCCAGTCAATCACAGGAACAGTAATAAAGTACCAGAAACTTACAAGGCGATGTCTATGAGAAAACCGCTTTCTAATTTATTTCCCCAAAATGCCATGGAAGGAAATATCAGAACATTCTATTGTTTGGGTGAATGAATGTACGTCTCATTCATGGGCTCTCCAGTTCATGAGCATGCACAACAACGGCAGTCAGGTGGCAGGCAGGTACTAGCAGTGCTCTCCCTCACTCACCCGGTGTCAGGAAGCCTGTGAGTGAGCGCTCACACCTTGGCCGACGTCACTTATACAACAAGAGACAGACAGGAAGACAGACAGGAGATGACATCTCTACAAAGCACAGAAGGATTAGAGAGACAGAGACCAGAGCAGGTGGGCAGCAGCCGCCGCGGGGTCTGCTTACTGGTTTAGGACTGGGGTGTAGGCGTTCTTATCTTCCTCAATGATGGATACAATCAGCGTGATCAGCTTGGGCCAGAAGTCCAGATTCTTTATACAGGGCCCTTGTTCTTCGGGAGGCAGGTCCTGCTTCTTGCTCTAGGGAGAAAGGAAAAGAAAAGAAAATTCATAGACACGTCCTACACGAGCCGAATAAATCCCTTGTACCTCCCCCGAAAAAAAAAATCTCAAAAACGCAATCATTACCCCCCATTGCCTGTCACTACCCACCAAGTTACCTCCCCAACTGTCCATCACTATCCATTCAGTTACCCCCCCATTGTCTGTTACTGTCCACCAAATTACCACCCAATGTCCATCATTGCCTTCCATGTCACCCCTCTTATTGTCTTGCAATGCCCATCAAGGTACAACCCCCCTCCCCCCCATTGTCTGTTATGGTCGACCAAGGTACCCTTTCTCATTGCCAGTCACAGATCACTCGGGTACACCCATTGCTAGTCACGGCCCACCAAGCTGCATCAGTGTCTGTCACGGCCCACCAAGTTATCCCCCCAATGTCAGCCACCCAGGGGCGCTCCCCCACCACTGACCGTCACTGCACTTCTAGGTGCAGACCACTGTCGGTAACAACCCACCAAGCCACCTCCCCATGCACCCGGTATAATGTGCTGAGCCTCCCCTGGCACCCGATACAATGTGCTGAGCCTCCCCTGGCACCCGGTACAATGTGTTGAGCCTCCCCTGGCACCCGGTACAATGTGCTGAGCCTCCCCTGGCACCCGGTACAATGTGCTGAGCCTCCCCTGGCACCCGGTACAATGTGCTGAGCCTCCCCTGGCCCCCGGTATAATGTGCTAAGCCTCACCTGGCCCCCAGTATAATGTGCTGAGCCTCCCCTGGCCCCCAGTATAATGTGCTGAGCCTCCCCTGGCCCGCAGTATAATGTGCTGAGCCTCCCCTGGCACCTGGTATAATGTGCTGAGCCCCCCCTGGCCCCCGGTATAATGTGCTGAGCCTCCCCTGGCCCCCAGTATAATGTGCTGAGCCCCCCCTGGCCCGCAGTATAATGTGCTGAGCCTCCCCTGGCACCTGGTATAATGTGCTGAGCCCCCCCTGGCCCCCCGGTATAATGTGCTGAGCCCCCCCTGGCCCCCAGTATAATGTGCTGAGCCCCCCCTGGCCCGCAGTATAATGTGCTGAGCCTCCCCTGGCACCTGGTATAATGTGCTGAGCCCCCCCTGGCCCCCGGTATAATGTGCTGAGCCTCCCCTGGCCCCCAGTATAATGTGCTGAGCCTCCCCTGGCCCGCAGTATAATGTGCTGAGCCTCCCCTGGCACCTAGTATAATGTGCTGAACCCCCCAGTTAATAAGGACTTTAGGTCTTCTCTCTCCATGTAAGGAGATACTTACTGGGTCGGTCTGGTACTCTCGGCTGTACAGTTCGTGGCAGTTGTTGAATATATACTCATAGGTGGAGTTCAGACAGGCTTTCACACAGTCTTTGACTACCTGGCTGGCACGTGGGGGACTCTGCAGCTCTTGTACCTTGCAGGAAAGAGAGAGAATAATAAATCACCACAAAGGAGGCACTTTTACATAAATAAAGAAAATAAAAGTAGGTTACAAAAAACAAAACAAAAACCACTGGACACCACACATGATAAGACTGTTAGTACAAAGCAAGACTATATGGTACAAGGCTTTTACATAAGCGCAATTTTGATCCCTATCCCCATAATCCAAATTTCTACACCTATTTTCAGTCACACGTGGGGCGTTTCTATGATTCCATAACCACAACCTATTTGTAGTCTTGCAGGAATCCGTTACAAATATCGGCATAATCCCCAGGTGTAACCAGTTGGTTAGAACGAATACACCCATGTGTCTATTGCACGAGGAGCCCCCAACTTCTGGGTGCACTTGTAGTCTGATTAGGATTTCAATAATTCCCTCTATTAAATCACCAATTTGTTATCTTCATTACTCCAGAGTTGGTGAATGTTATCAGAGCAAACAGGGGAAGGAGAGCGCGGGCGCAGAGAGCTCTAGAGAGGTCCCGTGTGCCGGATCTCTGACACTGAGCTAAATGTTAGGTGACACATCCAGCGTTGTCAGACAGATGCAGGCGGATTCCTGCTCCCCGGGCTCTTCTGCTCTTCAAATCCTGCTCAGTGTCCTGAGCCGACAGCTCTGATCAGAGGTAATGACGCTGTCCCACTTATCTGCTGAAGATCAGCACCGGGGCAGAGCGGCGTCCTGGCTGCATTCACAGACTAAGCCTTTACTGGCAGCTTCATGCTGGGTGCTCATTATAGAACACTCATCATTACACGGAAGAGAACAATGGAGACCGATGTGTCTGGCTGATGCCTCCTGTCAAACTGCTGGTTCTTCTTAAGTCCTGTTCTTTTATAACCAGATCACATCTGATTCATTTATGTGACATGTTGTGGGGTAACCTGCGCCACTGTACACTCTCTAAAACAAGGAATATTAGGGGGAGATTCAATTGGGCACAACGTGTCTCTGGAGAGTCCATGGAGACGCATCGCGCCGATGTTATGGCAGAAGTCTCCCCTCATTTTCTCCCACCACGCAGAGGTGCGCAGAAAAATAAGCAGAGATTCCTACCGAAATAGGTGCAGCAGAACATCGAGGCAAACTGAATCCGCCCCTTAATCTACAGTACAGGACGGTGTACAAAAACAAATTAGTTTGCAATGATCCATTTTAAAGTATTAACTACTTCCTTTTAATGACGATCAATGTTTTTGACAGTGATTGGTCTAGGATAAATTTGGAATATGTGTTCGAAGCAGGACTGGGAAGAACTTGATTGACTGAGAGCCACACAGAGAGAACCATGTGATTGTGACACACAGCCAATCACATACAGCTGTCTCCAACACTGTAAATAACGCCGTCTTTCAAACAACTCTGATCAGAATTTAATGCAAAGCGAGTTTAAAGCCCCTTCAATAAGAAACTTGCGCCATTTCATTCTTTATTCTTATACTGTCCTTCTGTTCAATAATAAGGCGCAAGCGGAAGTTTGTAGAACACAATGTGAGCACGATTCAGCTTAACCTAAGAGGTGAAAATGTCCGACACAAACTTTCATCTCCGTTATGTTTTACTTAGCTCCGCATTGCGGTCTTGTCCTATCATAGCTCAATATAAGATTTTGTGAGGAGATATTGATCCCTATTCTGGGAAACTTACATGGAACCTCACTAGGCTGCCAGGACCACCTGCACTGGTTACAGGAAAAACAACTGTCTACTAGGAGGGTTCCTTACGGTAAAAGCAGGGAATATTGTGAATGTTGTCATTATGGGCGCAGTTTACGTTGATGTTCTGGGTGGAACCTATTTTTTAAGGCAAAACATGAAATGATACAAGAGCCATCTAACTAAGCATTATACATCAACTTTAATCCTTTTCAGTATATTCGTGGGAAGACAGGTTACCTTCATGCGGAAGAACGTGATGCTGGTCAGCAAGTCCACCGTGGATTTTAAGTCCTGCAGTCTGTCAGGACTGCTGGCGGGGAAATTGTTCTATGAGACAGGAAAGAAAACAGGATTAGAGAAAGGTCTGCAACCGGCAGGTAAATCGTCCAGGTCACAGCGTTTAAGACATTCAGCCACCACTGAGAAGGTAAGAGACTCCCATCTACACTAGAAGTACTGCAGATATCAAATATACTGCTGGATGTAATGTAGAAACAAGCTATGTTGTAGCATCTGAGTAGTTTATTCACAATCGGATCTGCAGCTCCAACACGAAGCACTCTGACAAAAGCATTGAACAGAACATTTATCAGATTTATACATCCTTTAAAGCTGTGCTTCAAATTCAGATAGGTAAAGTTAATTATTTTCTTTTTATTTTCTGTTTTATGCATCATTACTACTAAGAAACAGTCAGACATGGCACAGAGTAAACATTTACATAAACCGTAAGCCAGGGAGGTCTCTACGCCAAGAGTAAAGATGGCCTCCAGCTGGTGTCTCTGCAGAGACTGAAACAAGTTTGTAGAAGCTTTATTAAAACAAACAGGGCACTCACTCATACTACTGGGAACCCTGATCCCTCAATACTAATAACTACACATAACATATTTATAAAAACAGGAAAATGCTCAATAGGATGAAATTATTTGTATCTTTCGTGGGATGCAGAGAACTGAACGGAGGGAAAAACACAGACATAATCAGCATTGGTGTTGATAAACATTTTGGGCCAAGACTTTTGGAACTCTGTAGAGAACAGATGGTAAGGGATTCATTATTTAACACTCAGACAGCTTGGTGGAGGCACAGCGCAAACGGGCGCCAAGATTCACCCAGCATGTCGTACCCGGAGTACAATTCCAGCACTCCCGCAGGTGCAGGAGAGATCAGTAAGAGGACAGGTTGTGTGACATGGACGGACAGCTGACAATCACCACCAGCTCAGGCCCTCGGGTCTGTATTCCTTACTGTATATACAATTATATAGTTACAGAACTAAAGCTGGTATTTCAGCTAAAGAGGAAACCAAGCAGAACAAACCATAGGATTGTTCCTGGCTCTTCTCTAACGCTGCAGCTGTACAACAAGATGGATGATAAGCAGCCTTACATAGGTGACTTGGTAGGAAATTCAATGTACAACAGACTAGCGGTGATCTGGAACATACAGCCTGTATCATACGTATTCTCGTTCACGGTCGGCTTCTTAATGCATTATTAATACACCGCTGCGGAATTCTGATGTTCACAGAACGTTATCAGCTGATCGGTCTTCTCACACAGTTGTTGTGAGCACAGGACTGGATGTTGGCGCTAGGGGAGGATCACCAAATTCCTGCAATACGTCTAAAAATTCTTCTGCTTTCCTCTCTCACTTTTCGGGGTCTACTTTGTGTTACCTTCGTTAATCAATAGTACGCAGATAAACAAAGAAAATCCGGGATGCACTGAGTAAGGAAAACCCGATTTTAATGGAGTGAGGTTTTGTCCGAGTAAATGATGTAAACTGCTTGTGTGTCCATGGCCTTAGTCCCATCGTCTACCCTGTAAAACGTGGGGCACAATATATCCCACAATAGAGACCCTAATCCCGAACAGCTGTCACAGTACTGATCACCGTCACTGTAAGGGGTGAGGGGGCCGCACAGGTGATAACAGCGGAATATAGAAGATTATTATACACCAGAAGGTGGCACGGCAATCTCTATAATCTACAATGACTTCAATACTCCGGTGTCTGATTATGATAGGAATATGTGGGGTGATCTGTACAGTGACAGAGCTCATATTATGAACATGATCTGAGGCCATCTGGTATGAGGATCTATGGTAACATGTACGAGAAACGTTCTACGGGTAATAGTGTAGAAAAGTTGGTGTTGCCCATAGCAACCAGCCATTTATCCAATCGCATTTAGTAATTGAACACAAACATGGCCGAACAGCTGCAGGTCATACACGTCTGTTGTAAATTCCAGGTATGACTTAGTACTGTGTGGGTTCAGCCAATAAAAGTACTTTAAGACGGAATCAAAACCAGACGACGACAGAACCAGCCTATTGCGGCCGCACAGTGACATAATCTAGAAAGTATCTGATGTTCAGCATCTCAGGAGTATGTAGAATCGGACAATGTCATCTCAAAATCATCAGTACAAATAAAGGGGGCGCTGTACAAACGGTTCATAAGATATGGAGCTTTAAGGTTCATACATTGAATTTCAGTAAGAAAAATAAACAAAATGGTGGGTGTATATTTATTTTGATGTATTTCGGTCATAAAATTTAAGGGTGAAATTTGTAACCTCATATTGACACCCGCTCCAGCCCCTACACAGGATCTGCAGGTTTTGCGGTGCTGATTACGACCGTTCCGTAAGTCAGGGATAGGTTACTTATTCTACTGAGAAGGGAGACAAACCGCTGCCGGGTCTCATCAATAGAGTGCGCTCATTGGAGGTGTACCAGGAGACTAATTGCACGCTCCACATCAGTAACTAGTTTTTACAGTACAGCACTTTATTTTCCCAGGAGTTCGTTAATTACACGGAGAACAGAGTAATTGTTTCAGAGTCTGATTAGAAGAAGCAGCGTCTTGTGCTCACACTCTGCAATCATTGCCTTTGTCTGCCACTATCACTGAGCTTACCCTGTACATGGAGAGATCGATACGAAGGGAATTATGCAGCTGGTCCAGCAGCTTCACAAAACGCTCTTTCTGCGCACATAAGACAAAGAGATTAGTATCATGAAGAAACTTCTATTACAGAGCAGAACAAGGAGCAAGACCAGCACCAGGAAACTCACCCCGAAGTTAGACGCTGAGAAGCGGTCAGAAGCAGACACGTTGGTGGAGGCTGTAGTGTGGGCGTAGTAGGCATTGATATTGGCGAGTAAGGTGCTCATAACGGCCGGGACTCCGGGGCACATATACTTTGAGGATAGACAAGCAAAGTGCCTGTGAAGAAAGTGGATTTTAGTGTTAATTATCAGATCTTCTATTACTACGACTAAGTTTATATATATATAAGTACAATGTCGTTAGCTCATTACCATGCATCCTGGAGATCTGCACCCTATCAAAACCTATAACCCATATTTCCACTTGCACCTCAACCTGACCAGACACTTACTAATCATCTGGAACATGACCTAATTTATTCCTCTAGAGCAGAGGTGTCCAAGTTCAGATCTCAAGGGCTTATTTAGGATTTCTTTAAACATGCATGGGTGCGTTAATCTGGGTCAGTAATTATCCCACCTCTTTCTAAAGACACATCCTGTTCTGTCTGCACCCACACCTCCTGCATCACTGTCACGATCCAGCCTGTTCTGTCTGTGCCCACACCTCCTGCATCACTGCCACCATCCAGCCTCTTCTGCCTGCGCCCACACCTTCTGTATCACTGCCACCATCCAGCTTGTTCTGTCTGCGCCCACACCTTCTGCATCACCGCCACCACCCAGCCTGTTCTGCCTGCACCCACACCTTCTGCATCACTGCCACCATCCAGCCTGTTCTGTCTGTGCCCACACCTTCTGCATCACTGCCACCATCCAGCCTGTTCTGTCTGCACCCACACCTTCTACATCACTGCCACCATCCAGCCTGTTCTGTCTGCACTCGCACCTTCTGCATCACTGCCACCATCCAGCCTGTTCTGCCTGCGCCCACACCTCCTGCATCACTGCCACCATCCAGCCTGTTCTGTCTGCGCCCACACCTTCTGCATTACCGCTACCATCCAGCCTGTTCTGTCTGTGCCCAAACCACCTGCATCACTGCCACCATCCAAACTGTTCAGTCTGCACCCACACCTCCTGCATCACTGCCACCATCCAGCCTGTTCTGCCTGTGCCCACACCTCCTGCATCACTGCCACCATCCAGCCTGTTCTGCCTGCGCCCACACCTCCTGCATCACTGCCACCATCCAGCCTGTTCTGTCTGTGCCCACACCTTCTGCATCACCGCTACCATCCAGCCTGTTCTGTCTGTGCCCACACCTTCTGCATCACTGCCACCATCCAGCCTGTTCTGTCTGTGCCCACACCACCTGCATCACTGCCACCATCCAGCCTGTTCTGTCTGTGCCCCCACCTTCTGCATCACCGCTACTATCCAGCCTGTTCTGCCTGCGCCCACACCATCCAGCCTGTTCTGTCTGTGCCCACACCTTCTGCATCACTACCACCATACAGCCTGTTCTGCCTGCGACCACACCTTCTGCATCACCGCTACCATTCAGCCTGTTCTGTCTGCGCCCACACCACCTGCATCACTGCCATGATTCCCACCACCATCCAGCCTGTTCTGCCTGCGCCCACACCTTCTGCATCACCACCACCATCTAGCCGGTTGTCTGCGCCCACACCTTCTGCATCACCGCCACCATCCAGCCTGTTCTGTCTGCACGCACACCTCCTGCATCACTGCCACCATCCAGCCTGTTCTGTCTGTGCCCACACCTCCTGCATCACTGCCACCATCCAGCCTGTTCTGTCTGTGCCCACACCTTCAGCATCACTGCCACCATCCAGCCTGTTCTGTCTGTGCCCACACCTTCTGCATCACCGCTACCAGTCAGCCTGTTCTGCCTGCGCCCACACCCTCTGCATCACTGCCACCATTCAGCCTGTTATGTCTGCGCCCACACCTTCTGCATCACTGCCACCATCCAGCCTGTTCTGTCTGTGCCCACACCTTCTGCATCACCGCTACCATCCAGCCTGTTCTGTCTGTGCCTACACCTTCTGCATCACTGCCACCACCCAGCCTGTTCTGCCTGCACCCACACCTTCTGCATCACTGTCACCATCCAGCCTGTTCTGTCTGCACCCACACCTTCTGCATCACTGCCACCATCCAGCCTGTTCTGCCTGCACTCACACCTTCTGCATCACTGCCACCATCCAGCCTGTTCTGCCTGCGCCCACACCTCCTGCATCACTGCCACCATCCAGCCTGTTCTGTCTGTGCCCACACCTTCTGCATCACTGCCACCATCCAGCCTGTTCTGCCTGCACTCACACCTTCTGCATCACTGCCACCATCCAGCCTGTTCTGCCTGCGCCCACACCACCTGCATCACTGCCACCATCCAACCTGTTCTGTCTGTGCCTACACCTTCTGCATCACTGCCACCACCCAGCCTGTTCTGCCTGCACCCACACCTTCTGCATCACTGCCACCATCCAGCCTGTTCTGTCTGTGCCCACACCTTCTGCATCACTGCCACCACCCACACCTTCTGCATCACTGCCACATCCAGCCTGTTCCGCCTGCGCTCACACCTTCTGTATCACTGCCACCATCCAGCCTGTTCTGCCTGCGCCCACACCTCCTGCATCACTGCCACCATCAAGCCTGTTCCGTCTGTGCCCACACCTCCTGCATCACTGCCACCATCCAGCCTGCGCTCACACCTTCTGCATCACTGCCACCATCCAGCCTGTTCTGCCTGCGCCCACACCTCCTGCATCACTGCCACCATCCAGCCTGTTCTGTCTGTGCCCACACCTTCTGCATCACCGCTACCATCCAGCCTGTTCTGTCTGTGCCCACACCTTCTGCATCACTGCCACCATCCAGCCTGTTCTGTCTGTGCCCACACCACCTGCATCACTGCCACCATCCAGCCTGTTCTGTCTGTGCCCCCACCTTCTGCATCACCGCTACTATCCAGCCTGTTCTGCCTGCGCCCACACCTTCTGCCTCACCGCCACCATCCAGCCTGTTCTGTCTGTGCCCACACCTTCTGCATCACTACCACCATACAGCCTGTTCTGCCTGCGACCACACCTTCTGCATCACCGCTACCATTCAGCCTGTTCTGTCTGCGCCCACACCACCTGCATCACTGCCATGATTCCGACCACCATCCAGCCTGTTCTGCCTGCGCCCACACCTTCTGCATCACCGCCACCATCCAGCCTGTTCTGCCTGCGCTCACACCTTCTGCATCACCGCCACCATCCAGCCTGTTCTGTCTGTGCCCACACCTTCAGCATCACTGCCACCATCCAGCCTGTTCTGTCTGTGCCCACACCTTCTGCATCACCGCTACCAGTCAGCCTGTTCTGCCTGCGCCCACACCTTCTGCATCACTGCCACCATTCAGCCTGTTATGTCTGCGCCCACACCTTCTGCATCACTGCCACCATCCAGCCTGTTCTGTCTGCACCCACATCTTCTGCATCACTGCCACCATCCAGCCTGTTCTGCCTGCGCCCACACCTCCTGCATCACTGCCACCATCCAGCCTGTTCTGTCTGTGCCCACACCTTCTGCATCACCGCTACCATCCAGCCTGTTCTGCCTGTGCCCACACCACCTGCATCACTGCCACCATCCAGCCTGTTCTGTCTGTGCCCACACCTTCTGCATCACTGCCACCATCCAGCCTGTTCTGCCTGCACTCACACCTTCTGCATCCCTGCCACCACCCAGCCTGTTCTGCCTGCACCCACACCTTCTGCATCACTGCCACCATCCAGCCTGTTCTGTCTGTGCCCACACCTTCTGCATCACTGCCACCACCCACGCCTTCTGCATCACTGCCACATCCAGCCTGTTCTGCCTGCGCTCACACCTTCTGCATCACTGCCACCATCCAGCCTGTTCTGCCTGCGCCCACACCTCCTGCATCACTGCCACCATCAAGCCTGTTCTGTCTGTGCCCACACCTTCTGCATCACTGCCACCATCCAGCCTGCGCTCACACCTTCTGCATCACTGCCACCATCCAGCCTGTTCTGCCTGCGCCCACACCTCCTGCATCACTGCCACCATCCAGCCTGTTCTGTCTGTGCCCACACCTTCTGCATCACCGCTACCATCCAGCCTGTTCTGTCTGTGCCCACACCTTCTGCATCACTGCCACCATCCAGCCTGTTCTGTCTGTGCCCACACCACCTGCATCACTGCCACCATCCAGCCTGTTCTGTCTGTGCCCACACCTTCTGCATCACTGCCACCATCCAGCCTGTTCTGCCTGCACTCACCTTCTGCATCACTGCCACCATCCAGCCTGTTCTGCTTGCGCCCACACCTCCTGCATCACTGCCACCATCCAGCCTGTTCTGTCTGTGCCCACACCTTCTGCATCACTGCCACCATCCAGCCTGTTCTGCCTGCACTCACACCTTCTGCATCACTGCCACCATCCAGCCTGTTCTGCCTGCGCCCACACCACCTGCATCACTGCCACCATCCAACCTGTTCTGTCTGTGCCTACACCTTCTGCATCACTGCCACCACCCAGCCTGTTCTGCCTGCACCCACACCTTCTGCATCACTGCCACCATCCAGCCTGTTCTGTCTGTGCCCACACCTTCTGCATCACTGCCACCACCCACACCTTCTGCATCACTGCCACATCCAGCCTGTTCTGCCTGCGCTCACACCTTCTGCATCACTGCCACCATTCAGCCTGTTCTGCCTGCGCCCACACCTCCTGCATCACTGCCACCATCCAGCCTGTTCTGTCTGTGCCCACACCTTCTGCATCACCGCTACCATCCAGATTGTTCTGTCTGTGCCCACACCTTCTGCATCACTGCCACCATCCAGCCTGTTCTGTCTGTGCCCACACCACCTGCATCACTGCCACCATCCAGCCTGTTGTCTGTGCCCCCACCTTCTGCATCACCGCTACTATCCAGCCTGTTCTGCCTGCGCCCACACCTTCTGCCTCACCGCCACCATCCAGCCTGTTCTGTCTGTGCCCACACCTTCTGCATCACTACCACCATACAGCCTGTTCTGCCTGCGACCACACCTTCTGCATCACCGCTACCATTCAGCCTGTTCTGTCTGCGCCCACACCACCTGCATCACTGCCATGATTCCGACCACCATCCAGCCTGTTCTGCCTGCGCCCACACCTTCTGCATCACCGCCACCATCCAGCCTGTTCTGCCTGCGCTCACACCTTCTGCATCACCGCCACCATCTAGCCGGTTGTCTGCGCCCACACCGTCTGCATCACCGCCACCATCCAGCCTGTTCTGTCTGCACGCACACCTCCTGCATCACTGCCACCATCCAGCCTGTTCTGTCTGTGCCCACACCTCCTGCATCACTGCCACCATCCAGCCTGTTCTGTCTGTGCCCACACCTTCAGCATCACTGCCACCATCCAGCCTGTTCTGTCTGTGCCCACACCTTCTGCATCACCGCTACCAGTCAGCCTGTTCTGCCTGCGCCCACACCTTCTGCATCACTGCCACCATTCAGCCTGTTATGTCTGCGCCCACACCTTCTGCATCACTGCCACCATCCAGCCTGTTCTGTCTGCACCCACACCTTCTGCATCACTGCCACCATCCAGCCTGTTCTGCCTGCACTCACACCTTCTGCATCACTGCCACCATCCAGCCTGTTCTGCCTGCGCCCACACCTCCTGCATCACTGCCACCATCCAGCCTGTTCTGTCTGTGCCCACACCTTCTGCATCACCGCTACCATCCAGCCTGTTCTGCCTGTGCCCACACCACCTGCATCACTGCCACCATCCAACCTGTTCTGTCTGTGCCTACACCTTCTGCATCACTGCCACCACCCAGCCTGTTCTGCCTGCACCCACACCTTCTGCATCACTGCCACCATCCAGCCTGTTCTGTCTGTGCCCACACCTTCTGCATCACTGCCACCACCCACACCTTCTGCATCACTGCCACATCCAGCCTGTTCTGCCTGCGCTCACACCTTCTGCATCACTGCCACCATCCAGCCTGTTCTGCCTGCGCCCACACCTCCTGCATCACTGCCACCATCAAGCCTGTTCTGTCTGTGCCCACACCTTCTGCATCACTGTCACCATCCAGCCTGCGCTCACACCTTCTGCATCACTGCCACCATCCAGCCTGTTCTGCCTGCGCCCACACCTCCTGCATCACTGCCACCATCCAGCCTGTTCTGTCTGTGCCCACACCTTCTGCATCACCGCTACCATCCAGCCTGTTCTGTCTGTGCCCACACCTTCTGCATCACTGCCACCATCCAGCCTGTTCTGTCTGTGCCCACACCACCTGCATCACTGCCACCATCCAGCCTGTTCTGTCTGTGCCCCCACCTTCTGCATCACCGCTACTATCCAGCCTGTTCTGCCTGCGCCCACACCTTCTGTCTCACCGCCACCATCCAGCCTGTTCTGTCTGTGCCCACACCTTCTGCATCACTGCCACCATACAGCCTGTTCTGCCTGCGACCACACCTTCTGCATCACCGCTACCATTCAGCCTGTTCTGTCTGCGCCCACACCACCTGCATCACTGCCATGATTCCCACCACCATCCAGCCTGTTCTGTCTGTGCCCACACCTTCTGTATCACTGCCACCATCCAGCCTGTTCTGTCTGTGCCCACACCTTCTGCATCACTGCCACCACCCAGCCTGTTCTGCCTGCGCCCACACCTCCTGCATCACTGCCACCATCCAGCCTGTTCTGTCTGTGCCCATACCTTCTGCATCACTGCCACCACCCACACCTTCTGCATCACTGCCACATCCAGCCTGTTCTGCCTGCGCTCACACCTTCTGCATCACTGCCACATCCAGCCTGTTCTGCCTGCGCTCACACCTTCTGCATCACTGCCACCATCCAGCCTGTTCTGCCTGTGCCCACACCACCTGCATCACCGCCACCATCCAGCCTGTTCTGTCTGTGCCCCCACCTTCTGCATCACCGCTACTATCCAGCCTGTTCTGCCTGCGCCCACACCTTCTGTCTCACCGCCACCATCCAGCCTGTTCTGTCTGTGCCCACACCTTCTGCATCACTGCCACCATACAGCCTGTTCTGCCTGCGACCACACCTTCTGCATCACCGCTACCATTCAGCCTGTTCTGCCTGCGCTCACACCTTCTGCATCACCGCCACCATCTAGCCGGTTGTCTGCGCCCACACCTTCTGCATCACCGCCACCATCCAGCCTGTTCTGTCTGCGCCCACACCACCTGCATCACTGCCACCATCCAGCCTGTTCTGTCTGCGCCCACACCACCTGCATCACTGCCATGATTCCCACCACCATCCAGCCTGTTCTGCCTGCGCCCACACCTTCTGCATCACCGCCACCATCCAGCCTGTTCTGCCTGCGCTCACACCTTCTGCATCACCGCCACCATCTAGCCGGTTGTCTGCGCCCACACCTTCTGCATCACTGCCACCATCCAGCCTGTTCTGTCTGCGCCCACACCTTCAGCATCACTGCCACCATCCAGCCTGTTCTGCCTGCGCTCACACCTTCTGCATCACTGCCACCATCCAGCCTGTTCTGTCTGCGCCCACACCTCCTGCATCACTGCCACCATCCAGCCTGTTCTGTCTGTGCCCACACCTTCTGCATCACCGCTACCATCCAGCCTGTTCTGCCTGTGCCCACACCACCTGCATCACTGCCACCATCCAACCTGTTCTGTCTGTGCCTACACCTTCTGCATCACTGCCACCACCCAGCCTGTTCTGCCTGCACCCACACCTTCTGCATCACTGCCACCATCCAGCCTGTTCTGTCTGTGCCCACACCTTCTGCATCACTGCCACCACCCACACCTTCTGCATCACTGCCACATCCAGCCTGTTCTGCCTGCGCTCACACCTTCTGCATCACTGCCACCATCCAGCCTGTTCTGCCTGCGCCCACACCTCCTGCATCACTGCCACCATCAAGCCTGTTCTGTCTGTGCCCACACCTTCTGCATCACTGTCACCATCCAGCCTGCGCTCACACCTTCTGCATCACTGCCACCATCCAGCCTGTTCTGCCTGCGCCCACACCTCCTGCATCACTGCCACCATCCAGCCTGTTCTGTCTGTGCCCACACCTTCTGCATCACCGCTACCATCCAGCCTGTTCTGTCTGTGCCCACACCTTCTGCATCACTGCCACCATCCAGCCTGTTCTGTCTGTGCCCACACCACCTGCATCACTGCCACCATCCAGCCTGTTCTGTCTGTGCCCCCACCTTCTGCATCACCGCTACTATCCAGCCTGTTCTGCCTGCGCCCACACCTTCTGTCTCACCGCCACCATCCAGCCTGTTCTGTCTGTGCCCACACCTTCTGCATCACTGCCACCATACAGCCTGTTCTGCCTGCGACCACACCTTCTGCATCACCGCTACCATTCAGCCTGTTCTGTCTGCGCCCACACCACCTGCATCACTGCCATGATTCCCACCACCATCCAGCCTGTTCTGTCTGTGCCCACACCTTCTGTATCACTGCCACCATCCAGCCTGTTCTGTCTGTGCCCACACCTTCTGCATCACTGCCACCACCCAGCCTGTTCTGCCTGCGCCCACACCTCCTGCATCACTGCCACCATCCAGCCTGTTCTGTCTGTGCCCATACCTTCTGCATCACTGCCACCACCCACACCTTCTGCATCACTGCCACATCCAGCCTGTTCTGCCTGCGCTCACACCTTCTGCATCACTGCCACATCCAGCCTGTTCTGCCTGCGCTCACACCTTCTGCATCACTGCCACCATCCAGCCTGTTCTGCCTGTGCCCACACCACCTGCATCACCGCCACCATCCAGCCTGTTCTGTCTGTGCCCCCACCTTCTGCATCACCGCTACTATCCAGCCTGTTCTGCCTGCGCCCACACCTTCTGTCTCACCGCCACCATCCAGCCTGTTCTGTCTGTGCCCACACCTTCTGCATCACTGCCACCATACAGCCTGTTCTGCCTGCGACCACACCTTCTGCATCACCGCTACCATTCAGCCTGTTCTGCCTGCGCTCACACCTTCTGCATCACCGCCACCATCTAGCCGGTTGTCTGCGCCCACACCTTCTGCATCACCGCCACCATCCAGCCTGTTCTGTCTGCGCCCACACCACCTGCATCACTGCCACCATCCAGCCTGTTCTGTCTGCGCCCACACCACCTGCATCACTGCCATGATTCCCACCACCATCCAGCCTGTTCTGCCTGCGCCCACACCTTCTGCATCACCGCCACCATCCAGCCTGTTCTGCCTGCGCTCACACCTTCTGCATCACCGCCACCATCTAGCCGGTTGTCTGCGCCCACACCTTCTGCATCACTGCCACCATCCAGCCTGTTCTGTCTGCGCCCACACCACCTGCATCACTGCCACCATCCAGCCTGTTCTGTCTGTGCCCACACCTTCTGCATCACCGCCACCATCCAGCCTGTTCTGCCTGCGCCCACACCTTCTGCATCACTGCCACCATTCAGCCTGTTCTGTCTGCGCCCACACCTTCTGCATCACTGCCACCATCCAGCCTGTTCTGCCTGCGCTCACACCTTCTGCATCACTGCCACCATCCAGCCTGTTCTGCCTGCGCCCACACCTCCTGCATCACTGCCACCATCCAGCCTGTTCTGCCTGCGCTCACACCTTCTGCATCACTGCCACCATCCAGCCTGTTCTGTCTGTGCCCACACCACCTGCATCACTGCCACCATCCAGCCTGTTCTGTCTGTGCCCACACCTCCTGCATCACTGCCACCATCCAGCCTGTTCTGCCTGCACCCACACCTTCTGCATCACTGCCACCATCCAGCCTGTTCTGTCTGTGCCCACACCTTCTGCATCACTGCCACCATCCAGCCTGTTCTGTCTGTGCCCACACCTCCTGCATCACTGCCACCATCCAGCCTGTTCTGCCTGCGCCCACACCTCCTGCATCACTGCCACCATCCAGCCTGTTCTGTCTGTGCCCACACCTCCTGCATCACTGCCACCATCCAGCCTGTTCTGCCTGCACCCACACCTTCTGCATCACTGCCACCATCCAGCCTGTTCTGTCTGTGCCCACACCTCCTGCATCACTGCCACCATCCAGCATGTTCTGCCTGCGCCCACACCTCCTGCATCACTGCCACCATCCAGCCTGTTCTGCCTGCGCTCACACCTTCTGCATCACTGCCACCATCCAGCCTGTTCTGTCTGTGCCCATACCTTCTGCATCACTGCCACCATCCAGCCTGTTCTGCCTGCGCTCACACCTTCTGAATCACAGCTCTGCTATAATTTCCCTTTAGATGTGACGCTCTCATGACTAGAGCCCTCTGTACAATGTTACACATATGGAGCAAGATTTATTTCCTCAATGCTCCTTTATAACACCATCTTCTGCTCTATTATTTTTCTTAAATATTAGAAATGTCTCGTAATGTACAATACTCGGCTCCAGGTGTTAAAGGGCCACTCTGGGATAAACTCCCCGCACTGTAGTAGCTTTATCCGGAGTTAATGGTCCGCTGTTTTCCATGCGTTCAACCATCAACTCTGATCACACTATTTCATCAGTCTCACTTACAGAGAAATGCAGAAATAAGCTGGGAATCAGCAGCCTGACATTAACATGCACATAACAGCTCGACACATTATTCCCCCGCTAATTGTTCCCATCACACAATAAAGGTTAATCAGATAGAAACAGATAACATCATTTTATGTGGAAATGTCAGCAGTGCAAACAAGTACAACAGAGATACCGGGAGGTTACATGGTTTCTGACAAAAACCAAACCCTCGTCTGTGTTTGTCCCCTGTGTGGGAGAGAACAGACTGTCAGCTCCCCTGGGGCAGGGGCGGATGTGAATCATTCTCTGTACAGCGCTGTGTTATATGTAGCTGCTATATAAACTGCTAATATATAAATACAATGTATGTATTATTGTCATTGTAGAGGCCTCTGCGCAGTGCACTAAGTACATCAATGTGCGAGTAAGGGCGGGGGAAGGGGAACAAGATGGCAGACGCGCTGTTTAAACTAGCAGATAGTTTATGGTTGGTTGCTATGGGCACCATATTATAGTAGAACATGTTACATTGATCGGCTGTGAATAAAGCTGTCTTTTATATCCTAAACATAATCTACAGTCTGTTCCTCACACCTCTGATTGTACGGTGAGTGATCTATACGAGATATTAGCATTATGACTATTTTTGGAGCGCTCTAGGCTGAGGATACATACGACAGGGTATGATTCATGCACTTCTGCAGAGAAACATATCATTTAGTGGCAGAAAGGAATTGGATAATTCCGCTCATAATAATGTGATGTAAATGATACAAGACACAGTCTGAGCATCATTCACATCTATCACAGCACCGGCATCGTCCCAACATTCAGCCTTTAACGGTTATAGCAATGAAAACGCCGATCCCTGCTGGACATGTACAGAAAATCCTGTAGAAAATGAATATATTCCCCCCACTGCTAGTGCATAATAAGTGATGGATTAGAACCAGCAGTGGATCATAATAGTGATGTCTAAGTTAAAGCTCTAGACTAAGGCCCATAAGGGGTCGCAACATTTGTTGGAGTGGTCACATGGGAGTGCTTTAGCCCAATCACAGCCGTGAGCACGCATGACGACGTACACATGTGTGACGCTAATACGGATAGATGCGTCAGGGCACCTGCACCTCATCCTGGCTGGCATCCTATTGGTCCCAGATGTTGGACGGTCTTTTTGAGCACAAACTTGCAGCAATTAGCAGCCAAATAAGTATAAATCGGCGTCACTGCCAAAATCACAGCACAACACACATATATAAGCAACTGGGAGCAGTCAGGTGACATTTAACAACTAATAACTCGATTTCCAAAGAGAGCAACAAGGATCACAACAAGACTTGGCGTAATTAAGGTCACCGTCCTTCCCATCACACGCACTGAATCATAGATTGAGCCACCGCCTGTACTCACGTCATGGCTTGGTAAATAGACTCAATCCCATATCGCATGGCGAACTCGTCCACGATCTCCTGGGCCGTCTCATCGAAGTAAACTTTCCAGGCATCGTCGCCCTTGGCTTCCGGGATCTTCACCACCCCGCTGCCCTGTATGTCTGTGAGGTGATGAAACAGGTTCTGCAACAAGGACATAGAGAAGACTCATTACAATGCTACACACGTGTGCTATTATACACGCCAGGCACTAAGGATGTGCTGGTCTATTTCATACTTTGTGTGTTATTTCTCTGACCAAACCTCTTTAGACGTGTGTATTCCCTGTATACCCCCCACACCTAACTCAGGGGCACGATATATAACGCCAGCATCTCATTCTCTAATACGAATAGAGGAGCAGGAGAGTGTCAGCTCACAGGACTTGTGGAAAGGAACATAGGAAGAAAGCAACCTTAATTCTGGCAATCTTCATTCACTACAACTTTCTCTTACTCAGAGGTAGAGGCCGGTTTCCTGTATATAAATAATATAGCTATATTTGCACGTGCACTAACAATTTTGTACACGTTATTTTAGCTTTTCATCATAGACCAGCACATCCTTAATACATGGAGCGCAGGTAAAAAAATTTCCGTTTTCTGTCGGCATCCGTGTGGTCCGTACAAATGGCCGCCTCTGCCGACGGTCAGCAACACGTACATTCGTATACTAGCCAACTCTCCAGGAATGTCCGGGAGACTCCCGAAATTCGGGTAGGTCTCCCGGACTCCCGGGAGAGCAGGCAAATATCCCGCAAACGGCATCTTACTGTCAAAATGATACGATTCGCTGTGAATCGCGTCATTTTGGCCCCGCCTCCGCGACAAAAACAGCATTTTAACACGGGGCGTGGGCGGCCCGCCCCCCCCCCGTCCCCACCTGGGATCTTCCGGAAGCAAGTTTAAAAAGGTTGCCACTTAGGGTACATTGTAACAGGCCAAGATGTGTCTATTGTGGGGAGACAATTCGGAGATCTGAATATCTCCTATAAAACAAGGTAAGAGAACTCACAAAACATCTCCCAGACTCTGCTATAGGTGGGATACAGTTGGCGCAGGACGTTTATAAATAAGTATTCATTTGTAAAGGGCTCTTCGTTATAATGGATACCAGGAAAGCAGAGTGTCCTTAGGTGGAATAGAACACAACCTACAATGACTTTTCAGCTGTTTGTCCTATGAAAAAACTGCAGAAAATAGGAGCGCATTTACAAAGTATAATGTATAGCTATTAAAGATAGGGACTGGTATGTTATAAAGGCACCGAGCGAGACACAGAACTACTAAATGAGCACATGAAGAAATGTTTGATATTCTATAGGAGTGTATTGTTTCCAATTAACTCATAGAACGGTTCTCCCTGAGTCACGATTTCTTTGTTGGCCGCAGCGGTCCCTCAGAGCTGCCTAACAGGACTTATTTCGATATAAACCACATTTGATGCTGCGATGCTGTACACAGAAGGAGGCTTCATAATGTATTTTGGAATAATTGGCTTTAATGTGAAGTCGGACAAAGGTTTGGTCCGGTCTCCAGCAATTTAGCCAAGACATTACAATAATTTATGTGTAATTATCCTCCCAAGGATATCACTTAGACCACTGGCACTAATTTAATCCAGCCGACAATAAAAAGCCTTAGTTATTAGAGCTCTCAGGGGACGGGGATTTGAGCTGTGCAGAGGCCATGGAACTGTAGCGGAGATTCGTGCACACGGCGCTGTCAGACCAATCCTCGCTGGATGACCTTCACAATCTCTACAGGCGAGGGACCGGGATGTATTATTAGTCCCTGAGGTATAGAAACAGGTCTCAATAAAGAACTTATCAATTATACGTGGTGTTCTTTCATTTTATATGTAATGTGACTCAGAGGACAGTAAGCCCTTCAGAAAACAGAACGCTCTGGCGTCTAAATCGCGTCAGTCCTAGAGTCGGATTCCCCAGTAGGACAAAAACGCCAGAAAACGTTTTTCAACGAGCGCCACGTGAAACCTATCTAAATACAGATTCCTGTAACTAACACGTTGTATATATCACCTATTTTTACCATGCATCTTTATCTTTTTACATAGAGGTCAGTTATACACAGACTAGTAGGAAAGACAGACAGCATGGACTGCCCCTAAATGTGAGACCCCAAATCTAGGATGGGGCAAGGGCTCAGATGTAAGGGGGCTTTTCCTAGCTACAATGTTGTCGGTGCCGACTACGGAAATGAATAGAGGATTCCAAAAATGTGGCAATTATGCCAATGACACTACGGTGCTGGTTAAATGGACAGAGACTGACCCCTGCCTACAAAACCACAGAGTGATAGGGGGGCAGGTTGCCCACTATACGAGCTAGTGACATAGTAAGCGTTAAATTGCACTTGGTGATAGATGTATTTATTAGAGATTAAATAAATGGTGATGATGATGATGATTTCTGGGTATTCACAGTCATCTAAGATGTCGATAAGCTGGACTTTAGACTTCTGTTGTCAGAGAACAAGGTAATTTGTGTCCTTGCAACTATCAGAATTATGTGCACGATATAAAACGTAGCATCGATGGTTTGTCTGGTATATCCTCACGCTACATCATTATCTGGTGGCATGGTGCGCTGTGTACCGCAGTAATACGGTTTAATAACAAATCGGGGTACATATACATACATGGTGCGTAGTCATCATCATGTCAATTACTCTATAACAAATCTTTATATTTTTGAATTGTAATAAAAAGAATTCTGACGTTTCCATGACATCGTCTCCATAACCATCCTCCGTGTGGCCAGGATCACTTTGTAAGCACCTGTCTTTTAGAATCCCAATCGTAGTAAACAGACACTCCCTAACCACCTCAACTTCAAGCCCCTTTATTTCTTCTGGTTATATTTTCATGGAGTCGTCTTGTTCTCTCTTTTGCTTTTACCATCCGCTCCACTTTGCACAACAACCCACATTTGACCTCTTACATATAGATCAGTAGTATGAAAAATGACTACAACAAGCATTTCACACCACAGTATCTAAAGAAACAAATAGTGGCACAAAGAGAGGTCACAAATCTACTATAATTTGAGTTTTGTAAGGCAGGAAATTGTAGTTTTATTATATGGCAAATATTACTAGAGAGCCGGGGAGCAGGACCCCCCGGAGCTCCGAGATGGAGCTTACTGTCCGATACTAATAAGGACACCAGGAACCAGAGATAAATGTACAAGGACTACTCACCTCGTGGAGACACGTGTACTGCACGTGGTATGGTGCCACTTTCTCCTCTCCCTTAATTTCAACATTTATTTGTAACCGTATGGCCCCAGACACGGCAGACTTGTCTGTTCTTTTCTCTGAAGAGAACGTAAAGACAATGAGGGATTATTGCAGAGACCAGAAGTCAGTAAGCCAAGCTCAGCGGCACCAATACCAGCCTCACCTTCCAGGGAATATTGCACAGTTTGTGCAACTAAAGGAACTTTTATTCTACACAATCAATTGCTTAACTATACTTCATTACAAGTGTAATACTCCTTTATTGCATCTAACACTAACTAGAAGGAGTAACTATAGGTTATATCTGCATACTGTACTAAAACTGTTCATTATGTCATAAAAACTAAAATCCTAGCAGCTCTATACAAATGTACAAGCTCCTGCTGTACAAACTCCTGCTTTTTCTCTTTGTAGGTCACTATTAACAAGATAATTGGCCAACACTTTATTCTACTGCCCTATAGACAACATTTTTTAATTAATCAGCTTCTGTGAAGCACTAAAGATGCAGTCACGGGGCAGCAATCGCTCCTGAACAGCCAGAAATCCGTAGTGTTCTGTAAGGGTCACACCTGCTGCTGTAATATGGACTGAAGGAGAGACATTCAGCGCTGTAGATAGAATGTGGCGGCGAGATAATGTTTCCCATCCACTTTCACGTGTTATTATGGAAGCGCTTTAGTACTTAGAAAGCTGTTATTTTATATCTAGAAAAAAGTGCCACGTTCAATCACAGACATGTGACACCAAACTATGGGATGGGGTAGCTGTAACACACACACAGCTGGGCAGATTTCTAAATTGAATTTATGCTGGCTGGTGTCTCCTGTAGACAAGCAGATGTGTAAAAAAAAAAAACAAAAAAAAAACCCAGCATTTATAAATACTTTATTCCCACCAATAAAGCACAAAAAAAATGATTAATAACTTGGAGATAAAAGAGAGTAAGAACTCCCTTCTGATGTTGGGCCCTAGATTGAAATTGGGCCACCAGTTTGGACCCATATCAGCAACATAACCCGTATTGTTTCCAAGAATTACCCCCCAGCGCATGAGAAAGCCCCAAAGTGGTTACCACTAGCAGATGGATGAAATTCTTCCTCCATGGCCCTAAGATCTCCAAAGCTCACGGTAAAATGATCGCAGGTGAGCTACCCCAAGCGTAATGAGATTGGGGGGTCAGCAAGTCTTTTTTTTTTCCCCATTATTATTTCATTTGGACAAAAACTACAATTAACCCTTTATGATACCTGATATGAGGGATTCACATCTAGGGAGACACAGTCTCCTGCCCAGACTTTCCAGCAACCAATCAGTCTCTATTGTCAAAGCTTAGATAATAAAAGTAAACACCTGGGAGTAAATGTATCAAGCTGAGAGTTTTCCGGCGGGTTTGAAAAACCAATCAGATTCTAGCTATCATTTTTTTAGTACATTCTACAAAATGAAAGGTAGAATCTGATTGGTTGCTATAGGCAACATCTCCACTTTTCAAACTCGCCGAAAAACTCTCAGCTTGATACATTTACCCCCAGGTGTTTACTTTTGTTATGATAGTGAATATTAAATGAAGTTTGGTCATGATACGGGAATCTAAATGTACAGTATACAGAACCAGTGTATGTAAAAACATTATGAGGCGGCTTAACATACTGGGAGAATGTTTAATAAATTCCGTGACTGTGTATGTGGTCAGGCAGGAGATTCGTCCAATTCTGAGCACTAAAAAGTGTGGCGTTAGGAGCGGATCACCGCTAACAAATAACACGATGACATTGAAAGAGAACTAGGTAGAGAGGAGGGGATTGTGTAATCGTGTCTATATTCAAGATCAACACTGCTCACCCAAATTATACCACACGTCCATCTCCCCGCTGAGAGTCCGCACTTCGATGATGGTCTGTCCCAGGAAATCGTCCGATTCACGCTTGAGCCTCTGCTTAACCCGAGACTTGATGTCATCGTCCTCGTCCCAGACACGAACCTTGATCCGGTCTGAAGAGTTATGGCATTCGCTGGATAACAGAGAAAAGCAGCCAATGAAAAGAAGTCTACGGACAGGCGGTAATCTGCTAGAGCCACATTATATTCCAGCGTTTTGTGTTTACTGCCTTCAGCAATTCTATGTAAAAAAAACAACACTGGCAGCTAAAATCACCTGGGCCGCTTTTCATACCACATCCGAAACGGTTATAGAAGAGAAAAATATAGAACATTTATCTGCAAATAAAACTTCCCATGGCAGATCTCAGCGGCCATCAGGGCCGGATTAAGGGGGGGGCACAGGGGGCATGTGCCCCGGGCCCCCCTCTCTCAGGGGGCCCCCCGGGACCAGCTGTGGCTCTTTTTGCTGCCCCCAAATGTCAGTCTACAAGGGGCAGCACAGGGTTCCGTTTTTAAGTGCTCTCTTGGCACTATAAGCACAAGCATGCTTTTGCTTTTTTTTTTTTTGAGTGTTCTGGGCTTCCTTAGCTGCCGTGTAGATGACAGTGTGAGGAGGAGCAGAGAAGATCTGCCCTGCCTGTCTGTGGGGGATAAGGTAAGTTAAGATCTGCTGTGTGTGTGACTTTCTGTGTGTGTGACTGTGTCTGTGTGTGTTTCAGCCAGAGGAGGAGGCAATTATGAAAATGAAGGGGATAATTGTGGACAAGGAGGGGGTGATTTATGGACAAGGAGAGGGGGTGATTTATGGACAAGGAGAGGGGGTGATTTATGGACAAGGAGAGGGGGTGATTTATGGACAAGGAGAGGGTGATTTATGGACAAGGAGAGGGTGATTTATGGACAAGGAGAGGGGGTGATTTATGGACAAGGAGAGGGGGTGATTTATGGACAAGGAGAGGGGGTGATTTATGGACAAGGAAGGGGTGATTTATGGACAAGGAGGGGGTGATTTATGGACAAGGAAGGGGTGATTTATAGACAAGGAGAGGGGGTGATTTATGGACAAGGAGAGGGTGATTTATGGACAAGGAGAGGGGGTGATTTATAGACAAGGAGGGGGTGATTTATGGACAAGGAGGGGGTGATTTATGGACAAGGAGAGGGGGTGATTTATGGACAAGGAGGGGGTGATTTATGGACAAGGAGAGGGGATGATTTATGGACAAGGAGAGGGGGTGATTTATGGACAAGGAGAGGGGGTGATTTATAGACAAGGAAGGGGTGATTTATGGACAAGGAGAGGGGATGATTTATGGACAAGGAGAGGGGGTGATTTATAGACAAGGAAGGGGTGATTTATGGACAAGGAGAGGGGGTGATTTATGGACAAGGAGAGGGGGTGATTTATAGACAAGGAAGGGGTGATTTATGGACAAGGAGAGGGGATGATTTATGGACAAGGAGAGGGGGTGATTTATGGACAAGGAGAGGGGGTGATTTATGGACAAGGAGGGGGTGATTTATGGACAAGGAGGGGGTGATTTATGGACAAGGAGAAGGGGTGATTTATAGACAAGGAGAGGGGGTGATTTATAGACAAGGAGAGGGGGTGATTTATGGACAAGGAAGGGGTGATTTATGGACAAGGAAGGGGTGATTTATAGACAAGGAGGGGGTGATTTATGGACAAGGAGAGGGTGTGATTTATGGACAAGGAAGGGGTGATTTATAGACAAGGAGGGGGTGATTTATGGACAAGGAAGGGGTGATTTATAGACAAGGAGAGGGGGTGATTTATGGACAAGGAAGGGGTGATTTATAGACAAGGAGGGGGTGATTTATGGACAAGGAGAGGGTGATTTATGGACAAGGAGAGGGGGTGATTTATAGACAAGGAGAGGGGGTGATTTATGGACAAGGAAGGGGTGATTTATGGACAAGGAGAGGGGGTGATTTATAGACAAGGAGAGGGGGTGATTTATGGACAAGGAAGGGGTGATTTATGGACAAGGAAGGGGTGATTTATGGACAAGGAAGGGGTGATTTATAGACAAGGAGAGGGGGTGATTTATAGACAAGGAGAGGGGGTGATTTATAGACAAGGAGAGGGGGTGATTTATAGACAAGGAGAGGGGGTGATTTATGGACAAGGAGAGGGTGATTTATGGACAAGGAGAGGGTGATTTATGGACAAGGAGAGGGGGTGATTTATAGACAAGGAGAGGGGGTGATTTATGGACAAGGAAGGGGTGATTATGGACAAGGAAGGGGTGATTTATGGACAAGGAAGGGGTGATTTATAGACAAGGAGAGGGGGTGATTTATAGACAAGGAGAGGGGGTGATTTATGGACAAGGAAGGGGTGATTTATGGACAAGGAAGGGGTGATTTATAGACAAGGAGAGGGGGTGATTTATGGACAAGGAAGGGGTGATTTATAGACAAGGAGGGGGTGATTTATGGACAAGGAGAGGGGGTGATTTATAGACAAGGAGAGGGGGTGATTTATGAACAAGGAGGGTGTGATTTATGGACAAGGAGGGAATGATTTATGGACAAGGAGAAGGGGTGATTTATGGACAAGGAGAGGGGGTGATTTATGGACAAGGAAGGGGTGATTTATGGACAAGGAGGGGGTGATTTATGGACAAGGAGGGGGTGATTTATGGACAAGGAGGGAATGATTTATGGACAAGGAGAAGGGGTGATTTATGGACAAGGAGAGGGGGTGATTATGGACAAGGAGGGAATGATTTATGGACAAGGAGAAGGGGTGATTTATGGACAAGGAGAAGGGGTGATTATGGACAAGGAGGGGGTGAATATACAAATAGAGGGGGTTGCAGAGTGACAACCCAGGAAGGGAAACCAACGCTGATGAGAAGGGGGTTGAAGATGCTAAGTAGGTGGGGAATGAGGAGTGAGAGGGAAGATAGAGAATTAAGATGAAGAGGATTGAGGAGTGGGATGTTGGGGATATAAATGGAGAACAGAGAAGTACGATGTGCTCAGACCTAGATTGTCTATTTATTGTGGACCCTCTCTCCATGCCCCAGGGAAGTAGCTTTTCTAAAAGTGGGCATTATGATAAAAATTACAAAATTATGGCATAATGTACAAAATGTAATATGCCTCCATGCTAGCTCTGTTGCCTTGCAACAAATCAGTCCTGCTAGTGCTTAGCTGGACTAGGCTGTTAGGGATAACCAATATATACTTACATATAGTAAGGTTATTTTGTTAATTATTTGTGGAGTGATTGTGAGGTATTTAATGTGTGCTTGAGTTTGGGGAGGAGTGCTATTTATTAAATGTGAATATGAATTATAAAATGTTGGCAATGGTTTTGAAAAATAGGTTTATTTATTACATGTAAACTCTATTCATTTATACCAGGCTGTTTGGTGGGGAGGGAAATAAGTTTATTAAATGTGTACGCTATTAATTTAATGTCGGGGCTGCTTGGGGAAAATAGTTCTATTATTAAAAGTGAATAGTATTAATTTAATTCCAAATTTGGGGCTGGTTGCAGGGAGGGAGGCCTAATTATTAAAGGGGGTGCTATTGATTTATTAACAGGACTCTTTGGGGACTCCTAAACTTTATGTACCTGTTTTTGATTCAAAATAGGGCCCCGACATCCCAGAATCTACACAAACGGCAACTGAGCTTAAGACACCAGCAGCCACAGGTGGTGAAAGCGACAACAGCAGGTAGGGGAGACCAGGACCATCTTCCAACTGTTCTCAATATGGTGGGACTGTCCAGAATTTGGGTGACTGTCTCACTTAGTCAGGATTTGGTCTGACTACAAGGATAGTTGGGAGATATGTCCTACTTCACACTGTTATGCTTGTAAAGGCAGAGTTGTGTGCATCTAACAGTAGTGCACATAGCATTGCCTGTTTATTTGTTTAAAATTAATATCATATTCGACAATATGGGGCCCCCCTGTCTTAAGTGCCCCGGGCCCCCCAGAACCTTAATCCAGCTCTGGCGGCCATAGATTACCCATCTTATTCTCAACACAGGAAAGGAAGGAGAAGAGTAGGAGAGAAACTTAATTAAATGGAACAAAAAAAAACCCACAAAAAAATAAAACCCCCACATTAAAATTGTCCCCGAGTTGGATACAAAATAATTAGAAAGTAATAATCCATGCAGACATTAAATCATGTTTAATTACACAGTTCAACACAGCCAATTACCAAAATGTAATATTTGGGTAATGTCCTTCTAACCAGCGATACCTGAAAACCGGGACCTCAAAATCCAGTCCCAGGCGGTGGGATTATGTACGAATGTACAAGGTGCGGTCTGACATTTCTGCAATCAAACCTTATTCTAAGGAAATATCAGCAATAATCCTAAAACCTGCTCCTTACAAAGGAGAATGCCATCTTTAAATATTATCTGTAACAAAGCTAATACTTCCAGAATAAACATGTCCGTTTAGATTTTATCATCATTACATTTTTACTATTCCTAAATGCAGCACTGGTGGGGGTGGGCATCCTGGGGAGACGTTAAAGCTCTGTGTGCAATGATTGTGGCAATAAACTACAACTCCCATCAGCCATTGCAGGCATCCTATAACACTAAACACCGTATCTCTCCCCCATGGCTTTACTGTGCTGTCCTGAGCCCAGGATGAACCCTGCAGAGATCCAACAGCTGCAGAGAAGAAAACACAAAATGGAAATTGAAGGGGAAAGGGTTGATCCAAAATCCCAATAAAATAACTGTGAAACTACAATTATAAACTATCCCTTCTATTGAGGGACAATATCTTGGTATTTTCTAATTGTTATATTAAACAAATCTTGGAGAAAAGAACTCCGTTCTCCCCATGTACTCCAGGAGCTGGTCCACAGTAATCTAAGTGACCTTATTTCTCTGGGAATATAACAGTCTGCAGAAAACCTAAGGATAGAGCAACGCTCTGCAGTGAACTCTTTCAGCTCCCGCAACGTCCATCCCTGACTCGGAATCACTTTGATAAGATATAAGCTGGGATTCTGACAGACCAAAGATGATCACACCCCATTTGCATCGCAGCATCTTGGGGGATTCTCTCATCAGAAAACATCTAAGGGGTTACACACGGGCACGGAAATAGAATATGCTAAATACATTCCAACTATAAACAGCCACAGAAACTTCTTACCCGTTCAGCTCTTTTCAACTACTGTTTATATGCTGAATCTCAAATGATCTTAATCATCCCACCATCTCTATCTATAAAAGTCAACTTTCTGATCCCTCTCCATTCAGACCCTCTGTGTATACAGTCCACTTATTACTAAGTATATACCCAGGACTTAGAATGTCTGATATCACCAGCTCACAGCAGCGGAATGTCGCTCTTTATAACTAATAAGGATATATTAGCAGGAAGATGAACAAACTTGCAAAATCAGAGTGAAACTTTAACACATACGGAAGAAGCGTTCAATGAAAGAAGGTGAGCGGGGCCTGGTCACCAGAGCTTACAATTTAAAGTAGTAAAGAAAGAAGCCAGTGCCGCAGTTTGAGTCTCCTGGGTCTCGTAGGGTACCTGGCTTATGGCCCCCCTAACTCTCAAGCCCCCCTCCATTGTCCAGTGAAGCTCCCGCTCCCTTCTATATAGAAACTCCCCAACCATGATTCTCCTGCTACCAGCGAGAGCCAACACATGACGTCTAGAGGTTCTCTGTGGAGCTTTGAGCATTGCAGTCATCACAGAGACGAGGCGCCAAGTTTGCCTCTCTGACCACAAACGCTTAACTCACAATGACTGCTTCTATAAGAGTGATGCCTATATTATACATAGATACAACACATCAATAACCCATTACAGCCAGAATAAAGTTAATATTGTATTTTAAATATGGGACAGTGTTGAGAAGCGCCAAGGGAAGGGGGGGGGGGGGGGTAAGAAGATTGGGCGGTATATAAACAGCATTAGTTTATGCGGTTACTGTATCGGGAAAGTCTCCTGATCCCGAGCCGACTTCACAATCTGTTGCTGAGCAACAAGAGGGAAATGTAACTGCACATCTAGGTTACAAGACGATCCCCGGTTCCACTAAAGAGGTCATTTAAATATTCTATTAATCTACTTATTCAATCATTACAGACTACAGAGGTCACTTACCTTTTACATATACATGGAATTTTATATGCAGGAACACACACTGGAGGGAATAGGTTATATGAAATTATAGGAAGTGCTTAATATTGCTTTGTTTTTTTTTACTTTTGATCCAAAAATGGAAAAAAAAAGCCTGATATCATTTTGATTTGAGAGGTGAAGTAGGCTTGGAAATTGGTATTACTTCAACGGGAGTGGGGGGGGGGGGGAATTATATCCTCTTCATTAGATACAGGTATCTCATCAAGTACCATCCCTAACCCTCCCCACCAGATACACATCTCCTGTCCAGATTGTCTAATCAATGGTCATCAATACCCTCATCTTCCTGCGTTAAACACATTGTCTTATCAAATGCCATCAGCCCATGGGACACAGGTTGTCTAAGTGACACCAGGTCTCCTCATCATGGATGTAAGAGGACGGAGGTTACCAGGATGACACCTAAATATACAACCTGGGCAGGAGACTGTAGTTATTGTACCATGTCCAGTCCACAGGACACAGACATGGACATTGACAGAGGTAAAGTGATATAATCAAAAATATTATGCAAGATATCCACAAACAAGTCTCTGAACATTTGGCACAAAAGTGTATAATGGAACAAGACGCAGGACGGCGTCTGAAAGGATTCCCCACAGTGGTTGTGTTTTGTCAAACAAATCGTGTACATAACAGCCTATTATATTCCACCAAGAATCCAGTGGTTCATATCTCTCACAGCCGCGTGGGCAAAGACTGTACAAGACCTAGCCAAGGGCCAGGAAAACAAATGCTCTCTCTCTGGTCAGATCTGCTATCCTCACTGGGGATCTTTGTCTGGTCAGATCAGCTATCCTCACTGATGATCTTTCCCTGGTCAGATGTGGTATCCTCACAGGGGGGATCTTTCCCTGGTCAGATCAGCTATCCTCACTGGGGATCTTTCCCTGGTCAGATGTGCTATCCTCACAGGGGGGATCTTTCCCTGGTCAGATGTGGTATCCTCACTGGGGATCTTTCCCTGGTCAGATGTGGTATCCTCACTGGGGATCTTTCTCTGGTCAGATGTGGTATCCTCACTGGGGATCTTTCTCTGGTCAGATGTGGTATCCTCACTGGGGATCTTTCTCTGGTCAGATCAGCTATCCTCACTGGGGATCTTTCCCTGGTCAGATCTGCTATCCTCACAGGGGGGATCTTTCCCTGGTCAGATGTGGTATCCTCACTGGGGATCTTTCTCTGGTCAGATGTGGAATCCTCACTGGGGATCTTTCTCTGGTCAGATCTGCTATCCTCACTGGGGATCTTTCTCTGGTCAGATGTGCTACCCTCACTGGGGATCTTTCTCTGGTCAGATCTGCTATCCTCACTGGGGATCTTTCTCTGGTCAGATGTGCTATCCTCACTGGGGATCTTTCTCTGGTCAGATGTGCTATCCTCACTGGGGATCTTTCTCTGGTCAGATCTGCTATCCTCACTGGGAATCTTTCTCTGGTCAGATGTGCTATCCTCACTGGGGATCTTTCTCTGGTCAGATCTGCTATCCTCACTGGGGATCTTTCTCTGGTCAGATGTGCTATCCTCACTGGGGATCTTTCTCTGGTCAGATCTGCTATCCTCACTGGGGATCTTTCTCTGGTCAGATCTGCTATCCTCACTGGGGATCTTTCTCTGGTCAGATCTGCTATCCTCACTGGGGATCTTTCTCTGGTCAGATCTGCTATCCTCACTGGGGATCTTTCTCTGGTCAGATCTGCTATCCTCACTGGGGATCTCTCTCTGGTCAGATGTGCTATCCTCACTGGGGATCTTTCTCTGGTCAGATCTGCTACCCTCACTGGGGATCTTTCTCTGGTCAGATCTGCTACCCTCACTGGGGATCTTTCTCTGGTCAGATCTGCTATCCTCACTGGGGATCTCTCTCTGGTCAGATGTGCTATCCTCACTGGGGATCTCTCTCTGGTCAGATCTGCTATCCTCACTGGGGATCTAATTCCCGGTTCCAATCCACGGGCTATAGACTGTATAATTATAAGGTGGCACAGATAACAAGGGCGATATTCAGTTCACTGGTTGTGGATCTTACAGACAATTGTAGCCAATATATTCCAAATCAAACATACGTCCCGGATAACATCTATAAGGTTAATGTATAGACACAAATAATGTAATTCCAATACTGTAATAACTTATAAGCAGGAAAGTCAAACATTTTAAGGTGTTCAGATTGTGACCCAGTTCATATTGATGACACAACAGATGAGAGATTTTTTTTAGTTATTAAATCGGAGTCAATTATTAGGGCTAGGAGCCTGTGTAGGGTACACTACACTGCAACACTTTGGAAAACACAACTGTCATGTTACAGCTTTGTCACTTGGGTGAACCAGTGTTCGTCCACATTGAGGCCCGTCACAAAAAGTGTTAATATTATTTCTTCCTAGACAACTCCTCGGCAAGTTTTCATGTAAAAGAGGACCAGCAGATGAAAAATGCCAGAGACGCATTGAAATTGTAACAAAAGAGATGGTTTACTACGATTAAAGTAACTGACATTTTGTTGCAATCTGGATTACACTAATTCTACATTTTCCAATGTATTTGTACAATTGATATTTATATTTGCGCTCTGTTGATATATTCAGCGGTGAAAATGCTCCGATCTGGTCTGTGATCTTTGTCGCTGATCCACGGTGTGATGTGACTCAATACACGGATTAGTACGTTCTGTTTACACAATATGTATGCCAAGTAATAACTACGTGTGACAGCAAACAAAATAGCGTGCTCACAAGGTGGAAATGTGTTCGGATAAGTGGAATGACTGACAAACCAGCAGATCCAACCTACCTCTCCCTTCTCCCACCACCTTCCCCATTCTGCCTAATTGGGGATTTCACACTGGACTTTTAACTTTACAGCAATGTAGGATCATCATTAAATGCTAAGAACAGTATATAGTAGAAGTAGTAGAAGATGATTCCTCTTGTGCATCTCGGCTACGGATGTGAGCTGTGACTGCGCGTTATCAGCAACGTATCATTCACATGTGACTGTGTCCAGAGAACTTATAACAGACCATGCGGAGGTTTAATCAACACCTTCCCTCTGAGACTTGTACACAAAGTATGTGTGCTGGGAAAGGTTAATGGACTTATCAGGGGGAGATGATAAATATACCAGACGCAGTGACAGTGGTAAGATGAACGTCCGGCCACACTCCCGGACAGCGGCTAATGTGACCAGAAGTCACAGAGAAAGGCTCCGTTATAATAACCTGCAGAGATGGTAAAGTAATAAGAGGCGGTGACAGAGCTGTGACCTAGATGTAGACATAAAGTAATGCTGCAGTACATATTATGTCATTATGTGCCATAATTATAGACATGAGTATGTCACCGTTCTCCTGGTTCTGTGATCGCACCACGAATGTCCAGTCACCTACTGACAATGGAGCCCGTCGTTGCCAAAATTCATGACTGCGCAATTCAGTAGGAGTCAATGAGGCGTGAAGCCTTGCAGATTGAGGCTACATATTAGTCCAACTCAAATAGCTGTTTCCACTGGGTGTTATGGCGACAAGTACATTCTAAGGGACCACTGAACATTTCAGACAGGAACCATGATGGTAAAATAGATTGCTCAGGAGTATCCCGACATACCACAGCAGCTGTGTTTAAGAGTAAAGCTCCCTCACCCGCCCCATTGCAGACAGCTGAGGACCCATCAACCTCCCCACAAGAGTGTCCTGATGGGACCTGCAGTCATTTGAGCTGCTGTGACATCACTGCCTCACATATGAATCTACCAATCCCAACAGTAGATTTCTGCAGAGCAGTTTGGTCACTCACTGTTTACTCCGTTAGCGAAGCATCCCACTCCTAACATGTCAATCTGCTGCAGGTGGAGGACAAGAACCCTTCCGTGTATACAATTCAGATCCGGTACGCGCAGCCTTTGATACATATAGAATCGATTATGAAAAGTGAAGTAGCATACAGGACAGAAGTGTTGTACAGATGTTGAACTTTGAAACACTAGAACACGGTCAAGGTTTAAAACTTTCCAAATTTAGCACCAGTGATGGTCCCGGGAAATTGGGATCAGTTACAAGTTATAGACAAATATTGCGTATTGTAAGTGCTAGCTCAATGAGATCTGACCGTTGAAAACACACCGACTTGTACAGCATAAAACATTGTACGACGGTATTATTTAACACAAGAAATAATATGTAAGTGCAGCGCAGCGTAGTCTTGCTGTGTAAAGTTACACTATGGGGACTGAATCGTACGTATCGATTAATGTATTCCCCATAGCCCCCGATTACTGGATGGTACAGTCTCTGAAATAGAGGTCAGGCCGTTCCACCTTCTGTGACCCAATTTCCATATTTATAAGTATCGAACTGAAAGAATAGTAACGGGAATAATAGAACACTACGAAGTACAAGCTTTGTAAAAAATCTGATGCATTATAAATCTTCTTCCTGAACTCAACAAAATATTGCAACTCATTTTATACCACTAACGTGGTTCAGAGGTGGACGATGGTATAAGTGGTCTCTTGGGTGTTGGAGGAGTTCAGATAACAACTAATCCAGCTAAATAGATTATTTCTTCTCTGCATGGTTGGGGACATCCTAAAAACAAGACCTGTGGATAATTGAGGAAGCCTAATCTAGACAAAGCCTTTATCCGTGACTGGACATATTTTACGGATGGCTTTTTATGCATCCTGTCAGGGTCGCTGGGTGATCTGATCTTAGCCGGAGAGTTGATAAGCTGACAACACACTGATTCCCCTGTAGGAGTCCTCAGGGGACCGATGTTGGAATCACTAGACAATATCGCACACTGAGGGCTGTGTGTGTTTTAGCAGAGAACCAGATGACTGGGGAACTGAATTCCAACGAGATGAACAATGTATAAATACGCCGACTTATGACATTAATTGTAGGATGTTATTTATCCACAGAGAAATTCTAGTTTCAGTTCATTTTGCACAATGAATCATTAGCGGTTTAATGTCGCTCTGCAAATAGCAAGTGTGAACCGAGCACAATGGAAAATTACAGCTAATCAGTGGGACCATGACTTTTGCTTCACATAAGGAGACATATGGAAAGGTTTGGACAGAAGCGCAGGATTTAACACCATCAGTGCCTCTGGGGAGGAGCATCTTAAACTGTAGATAGAGCAGAATAATAGTAATCCCTGCAACAACTACTCTTCTTAGCTTACTGCTTATTGTGTTAAAGAAAAATACATCTAAAGCTCTGAATGAGCAGAAGTGTCCGTTATAGGGATCAATGATCCCCGAGACAATTTTATAAGCGGTTTTAAGGCACTTTATCTGAAAGTAATCTGTCAAAACTATGGAAATCTGTGTATATCACCAATAATTTGAGTCTTTGTTGTCAGTACAGTAGTTGTACTGTTTGTTGCTTGTTCAATGGAGTGTAACCTGATCTCTGAGCCAGTCAGTCATCAAGCTCCTCGATGGTCATGTGATGGCAGAGAAAGGGGGGAGGCTTCATTTATAAATGCACTTGCTCAGAAAAGGGGCATTGCTAATCCTCTCTGCAATATACATCATGTGACTTCTTATCATGGTAAACACGATGCCATGCTTGTAGGCTCATTCAGTGTCTCTACCTCTGGCACATCCTTCCCTCCATTTCATCTGTTGGGGTCCTACAATGCTCTTTATAGTCCGCTGCCTTTCTCACTTTACACCTCCTCTCTTGGGGAACCAATTCCCTTATTCGGCCTCCAGTACCACCTCTATGCTGACAACACCCCCACCTACATCTCTTGCCCTGACCTATTCTTTACTCTTCTGTAACTAACGGTCTGTCTACTATCTCCACATGGATGTCCCAACGTGACCTAATGCTCAACTTGTCCAAAACCAGAGCTCATCATCTTCCCTCCTCCCAGCATCACCACCTTCCCACAAATCTCCCTCACTGTCAATAACACCACAATGTCCTCACTCACCCAAGTTGACAGCCTTGGCATCAAACCTCTAATTCTCACACTCAGTCCTGTCATCTCCACCGTAGAAATATACTTCGTATACGCCCATTTCCTTCCCTACTATTCCTGATTAGACTCTCAAACAGCCTTACGAATCTTTAAATGTTCTCTGAAATCCCATCTCTTTATTAGACTTTAATCTACTCCCACCTATACTACTCACACTAATGCACACTCACAACCGTCCCAATCTCCACTCTGAGCCACACTCGCTCCTCTTGTTTCAGCTGTGCCCTCTAGAATGTAAGCTCTGTAATGAGCAGGGTCCTCCATACCCTCTGTTTTCATGTCTGCGTTTATATTGTCTACCTTGTATGTCCTGTGTTATGTACCTTCTGTCTTCCCCCATTTGTCTGGCATTGTATAATACTGATTTTTATACAGGGAATTGCGACTTTTTAAGGGCAACAACAAAAATACAACATACAGCATCCATCAAATCTACACTATCAGGGAATCCAGATTGTTATCAGGAACACTATGATTTGGTCATTGGCCAATGTAATCCTGCAAGTGGGTGGAAATAGTTTCTTGAGTTCTAATAAACCGGCCGATCATTTACAAGTCATCTACAAAGGTCTGCATTTAAAAGAGCATCTTGGATTGAACTTTGAATAAAATCTTACTAGAAAGTTTTCTACCACTACAAAAGTTGTATGGACTTTAATTCACATACAGGTGCATTTAACACCATGATTTTCCTACCTGAGGACGACAGGAACCAGACATCACTACTTTGTGCTGTTGGGGGATCCTACTCCTTTTATTATATAACGGTCTACACTCACCCACTTCAAGACAGAGGACATTCCGGATAAACAGGAGATGAAGACTGACTATAGTATTGGCACCTTTTTGTATTCAAATACACCTTAAAAGCCATGTTTGATGCACAGTACAGGCAGTCTGAGCTGCACATTATATGACGCCCGCTAGTATAGGGAGTAACACAAACCAAATGGAATAAGTACAAGGTCAGGAGTGTGTGATGTACTGTACACCAGCATCATCTCACCCACCGGCACCTCCAGGATAATAATATACAGCAATGGCTGTAGTGTAAGAGATGTGTTGTCAGCCTCAGGCCCATGACTAAGCGACGAGACCTCGTTACATGAGAGCCGAGCTTAGCCAGGGATTAAACCTCGCTGTGATCTAACGCTGCCGCACACGGCCCCTCGCAGCGCCCGGGGGCCCTTCTCCTACATAACAAATTCCCACATTCACAACAGTCCAGGGAGAGAAGTAGAAGATCTTACTGAGCAATCACAATGTCCTCGTTATTACACACACGCGGCCATGAGAGGCGACCTACAGAGAACATCAAATAAAACCTCAATACACAAGTTTTATAATGGTGTGCGCAACTAAATGTAACGCAACTTGATCATTTATTGCATTAGGGAAAAAATTATAGTCTACGTACAGTTATATAATGTTGCTATATGAACTCTTTATAACATGCAGTTGCTATTTTTGTCATTCAAGAGGTTTAGTTAGAGAAGCTGAAATAAGCTAACCCCTCCCTCTAGAATGCAAGCTCTTATGGGCAGGGTCCTCTTTCCCTACTGTCTCTTGTCTGTCTACTGTTCCTCAAATGTCTTTGTCACCTCTTCTGCTGCAGTCTGTGTGAGTACCTGCAGTGTTACTCACACTCCGCTGCTAAGATGTAATGCTTTTTCTTGTATCTGAGATCTTGCTCACTGTATTAGTTACGTCTTCTATGTATATATACACGATTGTCTGGGGCTACGGAATCTGTGGCGGCCTATAAATAAATAAGCAGAACACTGGGTGGTTTTCACCTACTCTCCGCTTCTGAAAGACGCCTTCGCAATACTAGAAATGTGGCGAGCCCACTGTGCAAAAGTATAAACATCAAAGTCCAACCTCTTTGCACTTTAGAACAGACATTTAATTCAACTTTTCGGTTATTCTGCTAAAAAACATGCTGTTTTTAGCCTCATTTAAATGTAAAATTAATCCTGCAATGGAGGAGACATTACAGTTGTACAACGTGCGGCACTTCTGAGTGCTTGAAGCTTTGTTTTACACCTAGAAACGCATTTCTCCGCTGAAGAGAACCTGGAAGGTGCAAAACGAATCGCATTAAAAGTCAACTCCGCCAGTGCTGAACTGTTGACAAGCCCTTTACAGAGTGGAAACGGCTGTACGCCCTAACACACAGCAAGGAACACCCCTAAAAACATGCTGGTTCCACCCCTCTGTCCCATTTCAATAATCTATGGAGCCACAGTGGCTCTTACCTGTTGAAATGCACAGCATAACTTAACCAAACAGGGCCAGTCACAGGGGTTAAAATGAAACAGCAGCAGCAAGGTCAATCATGGTATATACCGCACATCTGAATATCGGAGAGGAGTTTATATCACTGTGTCAATGTCACTGAATGTGAAAAAACTGTCTAAAAATACGGCAGGATGCGGTGAGCAACTGATGAATTATAAACTAAAACGAGCCGTCTGCAACATTTATGAAAGTAAAAACCATGTAAAACATATTTGTACATTTAATTACATAAAAATTTGGTTCCTGATGCAAACTATTTGCAATCTGGGTATTAGAGACAAAACTCTATGGGTCAAGTGGAGCGATGCGGAATGAAAAACAAGAGGCTCCAGATACAGGTACTCTGGCTCCAGCAGAAATAGTCAGCACACAGTATATAATAAAGATAAAATAAATATAGCAATTAATATTGGAGTTGTGTACATTCATTATATATTTAGATACTTTGTTACTATTTATCAGCTATGACTACGGGCTTCACTGTAGCACAAAGCATCTGTTCTGATAACATATCGAACAAAGATTGGATATTTTCAGTTCAGGTTCCGTCCCTACAGCGTGCAGACATTGCCTACATGACAAACCCCACAAAGACGACCTCTAGTACACCCAGTAAAAATAATGACACATTAATATTAAACACCTCAGCACGAGCCGCATATACTATGGTAATCGCAGAACTTACAAATGGAATTTCTCCTCCCACACCGGATTCAGGTTGCCGTATATCGTCTTGGTTCTCTTCTTGGTCTTTCCCACTTGTACGGTGACATAGGGATCGCTCGAGCCGGTCTTGTCCTTGGCTTGAAGGCCCTGAGCGCAGAGAACTGGGAGGGAGGAAAGATGAGGGTGAGATTAGCTGACGTACGATGTTTGATTCAACAAGTATTTTCAACTAAAGAGAAAACCAGCTCCTAAGTACAGTCTGGTAATTCTGCAATAATCTGTACTCACAACTCCCAGGCACCTCACAAGCTTACAATCTAATTATTGTAGTACACCCCACAAGAGAGACATAGCGGCACATCTAAGGCTACAAAGGAGACGACACTGAGATTTGAACGAGGTCTTCTAAATCAACAAAAGGAAAATAAATACCCCAAGCATGAAAGATGGAAATTAGCAATATAACAAAGAGCAGTTAGCTGATAGAACCGTACAGTCCAAAAGTTCTGGACACGTATTAAGTCTTACATTCCAACAATAGTATTATTATAAAGCATATATAGTATTAATATAATACTCAGCAGCTGAAGACCGGTGTGTCAGAGAACAGAAAATAATGTGTCACTAATCTAGAGTCAATTACCCAATTTGGACTAATAGAACGTAAGGATCACAGAGTGAAACGAGCCCCGGCAATACCCCCAACACCCTGGAATGGCCTTGTTTCCATTATCACATCTGGTTAAAACACTGCACATGCATGAGAAAGGCGTAATGGGAATCTAGACATAGTCTATAGTTACATATGTAGTGATTAAAGAACAAAAATGCACAATGCACAGAAGCAAAAGAGTCATCAGCCGCCCGGCACGGGACTCACCGGTGATGGTGATCTTGGCGGACCATTTTGATGTGCCATCCAGCACACTTTGCTTCACGGTCTTCATCTGTTGTGCGTGGGCCACTTTGCCCACATTAAAGACATCTCTGATGACGTCAAAGATCTCAGGCTTGTTCCTCTCCCGGATCTTCATCCGGTCCTTCATGGCCATGATGATGTTCTGAGTTCGGTCCTCCGCTCCATGCTTGGAGCTCTTCTCAGCAGCACCTGCAGAGTCATCGTGAAGCGGCACACATGAAAACATGGAGACCCTCAAACCGCAATGTAAACTGAATATACACCGACCAGTGACTGACCAGGGTTCAGGGGGCCAAAATGTTTAATGATCGGCCATTGTCAGCCATCCAATACAGTCTACCATGGATGGATACTGCACGATGCACCAAGACTCACGTGGACGGTGGATCGACACAAAAGGTCACAGAAAATTAATTAAGTTCCTACATCACAAAATTAAATCTCAAAGACTTAACTCTGGCTGTTCCTCTACTATTGCTACCTCCGAGTCCAGAGGTTTTATCACCCCAAGAACCGACTTATGGACCAGCCACAGCCCTATCAGAGAAGTATTTTAACCTTTGTGGTCTCGAGAGGAGATGCTGCACCCCTTCAACATACCAGGGACCCCTCTGAAGGGTCAATGTACCATACTAAGATCACATCAGATTCTAGTTAGCATTTTATAAAATATAACTGATAAAATGATAGCTAGAATCAGATTGGTTGCTATGGGCAACACTTCCACTTTTCCTTTTCTATATATTTACCGCTGAGTGTTTAACATTTATTTAGCTTCAATATTACAATGTTTACACACTTCTATTATCTTAGAATCCTTCTGGACAGCACTGCCGGTTGCATTGTCCATGTCAGGTTATGATTCTGCTGATAATAAAATCTAAGACCTACAAAATTAATTACAATTGAAGACTTCACAATCCTTCCACACTCACATTGTCCCCATCTAACAATTCTCTTCTCAGTTTATTCCTCATGTTAATGATACAAGTCTGAGCTGGTGTTTTCATCACTCCTATTATAAAGATCTTTGGTGAACTGCAGCCCAAGCTCCCACCTCTTCTTGGCACCTAATCATTTTACACCCAACCAAACCCGGCAGCATAACTGGCAATTCTGTCGTCCAATTGGGCCACGTGCCTGGAGCTCCACTGACCACTAAAGACAATGACCAAGAACAAAGGACATATTCATGGATTTACAAACATTTCAGGAGCAAAATGCGGATGGTGACCTCCTCTAGGCACTATATGGCTGGTGTAACCCCCTCTTTTCACTTTCAATCTGATTTTCACTCACGGGACTCTATTAAAACTGCTTTACAAGATGGTTCCACTGAGCGATTGGGTTCAGTGGGGACAAATCCACTATGGAAATATTCTACACTTGTGTCCGATAGCCATAACTGCAAAGCGCTGTGACCAGAGTATCTCTCGTCATTACGGTACAACGCTGCCAGACAGAAACGGACCTAATCTTCTCTGCACCTGGGCACTCTTATTGCATATTATCACCGAGAGATCTCTCTGTAAAATAAGATTACCTACATTTAGGTAGCAGAAGACTTCCAGGTTATTATTACATACACACAATTCGTATTACAGGGTTTAGTAGCACAGACTGTGGTTATGTTCCCTGTTTCTTATTTCCTATATATCTAACTTTGTTGTATCTGTTGCTTATATGTGAGGCAGGGGCACAAGTCCCTACATCCTCATTTCGTTTTATTTCTTTATTTCTGTCTACTTTGCTCAATAAACGTTGGCGATCCTCTATTTGTTCTTTTGTTAACGACAAGCTCATCTTGTGGATCGCATCACCCTATTTAAGAGAGAACCTTCTTGTAATACTAGCGATGAGTCATATTGTGATCCAGACCAGTTACCACTACAGGCTTCAGACTGCCCCATAGATGTCATTATAACAACTAGGTCTGCTATCACTATATCACATTATAACCCACAAGACAGAGAAGCCCAGTAAATCCATCGACCGCTGAAATCATTACATTACAGCAGGAATCTGATGAGAGGCAGCGGTCAGCGCTGAAGTACAAAGGTAGTTATGGACAATACGCTAATTATTATTATTACAATAACAACAACAACAACAACAAGGGACTCTCTAACGGGGGCTGGGAAAGTAGAGAAAAAAAAACACTGAGGTGGAAAAGAAACACAAAACATTGTTTGATTGATCCTGTAATACGAGCTCGGCCCGTTACCCAAACACAAAAGGCAGAACGGACAGCAGGAGTGAACTTAGCGCTGAGTGGGAATTAGCACAGAGGGGGGCAACAGGCTCTTCTGAAGCTAAATTATACACTGTACGGTCATACATAACGAGGGGCAGGAGGCGGTGGGAGAACAGGCTGAAAAGCTTTCCAGGTGACTTGTTTACTTGGAGAGCAGAACTATACAATTTAAGAATTGAGCTCAGCTGGTGATGAACAGCAAGGCTGCCACTTATATGCCACGTCTGAAGGCCAGACGAGCTGGTGGCTCTGCGACACAGAGACGAGCAATGTGTTGGGCCGTCCCTCTGTCACAGGCATCGCCTACACCTGGGTAACAATGAGCACTGGTCCGCGGGATACTATCAGGGTCCTCAATGATGATGGCTGGCGATACATTATAGAAACACGGGGCTATTCTAGCACATAAAGCAAGGTTAGCGAGGCACTTACGTTGTAGGCAGTCGGCATTCAGCAAATCTTGGCACTTCTCGTGACATTTGACACCGCACTCGCTGCAGCGCATCCCTTGCCTGGCTATCCCCCACAGCAGACCCTCGCACTCGTAGCAGTAGGTGGGGGTGGTGGCGGTCCACACCTCGAAGTTGTGCGGAGTTGTGCAGGAGATGGGGTAGATTAAGGCTTGGAGAGTTTTTTTGTACACGTGCGATTTCTGAAACACAACAGAAAACATGCAGTAGACGTTATTCATGAACCATCCCGCAAGGGTCATAGTAATGCTCTTGAGATACAGCAATCTGGTGTGCCAGCAACTAGCAATCCTGTGTTACACATTACGCAGCGCACACTACCGTACTGGGCTGGTCATAGTGCAGATATACAGACACAACTACCAGCAGTTCAGTCAATTATGAGTCACTCTGACCTCACTTTTTGACTTTAGAGGCGTGCGTTGATGTGGGCAGGAGTGTTCTGTATGCCAGGCCTCTTAATTAGTTACAAACTGGCCATGATGAGACATTCAATAATGTCATCTTTACGTTGAACAGAATCCCTTATGGCAGTGGTTCCCAAACTTTTGCAGTTTGCGGCACCCTTAGAGTCTCCATAATTTTTTCAAGGCCCCCCTCCAAAATAATTACTGAGCAGTCCTGTTTTAGAAGTAGTTGGGTCAAAAAAATGTAATAAGTATTTAGGTCAGGACAGAAATATTTATTTAGTTGTATGCAGAAATGCCCCCTCTGCATCCAGACACGCTGCCCCCTCTCACGCTGTCCCCTGTCACGATGTCCCCCTCTCTCTGCCCTCTCACGCTGTCCTCCTCCTCTGTCACGATGTCCCCCTCCTCTGCCCTCTCTCACGATGTCCCCCTCACTCTGCCCTGCGCCAGCCATAGAAAAAACAAACACATAAACCTACCAATCCGCGCGGCGCCGGGACCCAGCATCCTCCTTTCTCACGCCGCGCGGATTGGTAAGTTTATGTGTTGTTTGTTTTTTCTATGGCTGGTCCACCGCACCCCTGTGACAGCGCCGCGGCACCCCTGGGAGCAGCGGCGCACACGTTGGGAACCGCGGCCTTATGGTATTCAGACATGGCACATAAATCCTCCACACGCTTTTCCTTTTTAAAAAAAAAATACAAAATACACTATATGGACAAAAGTATTTGGACACTTGACCATTACACCAACAGGCACTATAATGACACTGTATTCAAATACATATCACTGCATAAAGGGGACCAACTCCATATTAAAGTAAAACAGCTTCCACTCTTCTTGGAAGGCTTTACACAAGATGTTGGAGTGTTTCTGTGGGAATTTGTGCTCATTGATTCTGTAGAACATTTATGAGGTCAGGCACTGATGTTGGACGCGAAGGCCTGGTTCACAATCTCTGTTCCAGTTCATCTTAAAGGTGTTCTATGGGGTTGAGGTCGGGGCTCTGTGGGGACCAGTTACGTTCTTCCACACCGAACTCATCAAACCCTGTCTTTGTAGTCCTTGCTTTGTGCACTGGGACACAGTCGTGTTGGAATACAAAAGGACCTTCCCCAAACTGTTGTCACAAAGTTGGAAGCATAACATTGTCCAAAATGACTTGGTATGCTGAAGCATTAAGATTGTCCTTCACTGGAGATAAGAGGCCTAGCCCAAACCCTGAAAAACAGCCCCATACCATTATCCCTCCTCCACCGAACTTCACAGTTGGCATAATGCAGTCAGGCAGGTAATGTTCTCCCGGCATCCGCCAAACCCAGACTCACCGATCTGACTGCCAAACAGAGAAGCGTGATTCATCACTTCACAGAACACGTTTCCACTGCTCCACAGTCCAGTGTCGGTGTGCTTTAAACCACTCCATCCGATACTTGGCATTGGTCTTGGTGATGTGAGGCTTGTATGCAGCTGCTCGGCCATGGAAACTCATTCAATTAAGCATAGTTTTGTGCTTACATTAACGCCAGTGGAAGTTCAGAACTCTTCAGCAATGGAATCAGCAGAGTGTTGACGACTTTTATGCACCATGCGTCTTAGCGGTCGTTGACCCCGCTCTGTTATTTTACGTGGTCTTCCGCTTCGTGGCTGAGTTGCTGTTGCTCCTAAACGCTTCCACTTTCTAAAAATATACACCTCAGGCAGAGGGTCTGATTGAAACACCTTTCAATAACTATCAGGTATGGCCAAATACTTTTGTCCATACAATGTATGAACTTGAATACATGAAGCTGACATTTCAATGAGGCGCAGAGTTGTACTTAAAATGATCTGTCTTTAGATAGCAAAACTCTGCGTGGAAGATTTCAGTTCCATCTATCAGTAATCAGAGCGCAGCCATTCCAGTATGAACAACAATATCTACATTAACACTTTATTCATTGGGAATTAAGGCACAATAACCACATCTATAAGAAGATTAATTTGCAGAATCTATACATTGTTTGGTTCTCTACTTCCTCTTTGACAGACGCAGGATTGACTCAAATTTCTCAGCACCAATCAATACAAAACTACCCTACGCTACATAAACAGTCAGTAGTTCTTTGTGCCACAATCTAAACCAGCGTTTCTCAGCTACAGTCTTCACATACCTCAAACAGGTCATGTTTTCAGGTTTTCTGTCTGTGGAAACAGGTTTGACAAGTACTGACCCAGCCAAGTAGACCAAGTCCCCTGTGCATGATTAAAGAAATCCTGAAAGCACAATCCACCGGCAGTGCGTGAGACCTGGGGATAAATGTATCAAGCTGAGAGTTTTTTGGCGGGTTTGAAAAGTGGAGATGTTGCCTATAGCAACCAATCAGATTCTAGCTATCATTTTGTAGAATGTATTAAATAAATGATAACTAGAATCTGATTGGTTTTTCAAAGCCGCCGGAAAACTCTCAGCTTGATACATTTACCCCCTGGAGTTAAGAAACACGGATCTAAACCATTTGCTTATGTCTAAAATAAGTTTAATGTGACTGTCCAAGTAAAGAATAGTGATACAGGGCTTGGCAAAGCTCACTACCATGTCTCCATACATTCCAAAACCCGGCATTCCTCCTGTGTTTGACGAATGTCCACATTTATAATCATCGCATTTTCTGTGTGTCAACAGTTAAGATAAAAGAGCGAGGAAATATAGTCAGCTTGATGCAGGAATTTGTCTATATTTCATGTTCCCAACGTATTATTTACCCAGTCACAAGAAGAAATGTAACTATGAACACAACTTGTATGGGGTGAAGCATTGCAAGAAGCCAATCCAGATGACACTTACCAAGTCTTCGTCCTTGAGAGACGTTCGAGTGGCCATAGCGGAGGTAATGCCAGCTTTCCTAGACTGAACCAGGGACTGCGAAAGAAAATAAAGATGTTTCTTATTTCGTAATTCATAGTAAATACTTGTTTACGCCTCTTCTCGAAAGGCCTAAAATGTCTATAACCAGATTCCAGCTGCCAAACTAACATCAGTTGTAGAATTCTGGACGGAGACCTACAGAGCACGTGCAGCGAGAGAAATAACTGACCGATTCATTCGCTGCGCGTGATATTAAATGCCTAAATATCACCCAGAATCCTACAGAATTTTTCCTGTGGATCGGGGGTTGAGGCTTCAGACATCATTAAAGTTTTTTCTTCTGCAGATCTCTTGCTGAATTCTACAATTGTTCTTTATGTATGAATCATAATAAACCATAGCAAAAAAGCAAAATCAAGATTAAGCATTAATAAAGAAATATTTGCAATCTACATTAGTAAGCGGGAAGAAAATGTGAAAATAAACAAACTCAGAGGAGAATCTTCATACATGTCCAGAAGTGACCAGCGTGACGTCGAGCTCAGCATTGGACAAGACATACACGTCTGTGTACTGCCATCAGTTGGTACACTGGCACACATGTATGGGTGGGCAAGCAGGTGGTACTGAAGGGACGCAATGTAAAATGTCTGAATGCAAGAAGACTCCCACATTCAGTGCCCATCACTGAGTATAATGAACTTGGAGAAACAGGAGCATGTACAGGTGCTACTGAAGGGACGCAATGTAAAATGTCTGAATGTAAGAAGACTCCCACATTCAGTGCCCATCACTGAGTATAATGAACCTGGAGAAACAAGAGCATGGCCGTAAACTACAATATATGGACCACGCTACCACCTGTAAATGGGGCGTCCAAGCCTGGCTACTGAAGCTGGATTTCATGGCAGCTATAATAAGCCCTTTCTGGTACTAAACATGTCTGAAAACCCGGAACCACGCTACATAATTATATCACCCTACCTTCCAACATCGCTAATTTCATGCAGCACAATGATCTCCACCAAATCTTCCTACATACCTCTACTGTCCAATTACAGTAATTAGCACTGATGGTGTAATGGGTTAATTCCACTAACAACTTACCAGAATAACTTCTAATACTTAAAATAGGTCTTCCTAAAATCGCCTGTTCAAAACTCAGAAACACACTGTTACTGCCATCTGACAGACAGGTTGTGAATAACAGATATTCCATAACAGTAAGAAACGTGGAAGCAGTGATGCTTCCATGGTTATAGATGTTGCTAAGAAATATCTGACATTCACAACCTGCCTGTTAACTCATCTACTTGAGGAATTCTATAAGGAGGTTGTAATACACAACAAATGTATTCTATTTTAATTAGACAAGGTCAATTGTGGCTGGAAAATGTAGATACATAAAGAAATAAATCTAGCACAGGTATCTTCAGAAGGAAAATAACAAAGGAATTTATAATCCTTTGTAATCGGCATTACGTTTTTTGGTCCAGATTTTTAAGGCCACAACAATGTACATTGTATACATATTATGGTCCCTGACGAACAGGAGAATCGGGGAGAGCAAGAGAGATTTCCGTCTTTTATTTAATACTATAATTACTAAGTTGTCCTTTAATGAAGAAGTCAAACACAACACTAGGGAGCCATCCAGTTAATATAAGGAACATTGGGGTTTAGTATTTGTTTTGATCTATGTAGAGACCTTTCAGTGCTTAAGCAATAAAGTGTGAGGGTAAATAATTTGAAAAATACATCTATCTTCGTACTCGGGTCCATTAAATCAGTGATGTAGGGAACGCTGCCAGCAACAGAAAAAAATAAATAATAATTTGGCAGAGGGTATAAACGTCTAGAGGAAATCCATGGCCTGTCGCTAAGCGTGGGGTGAACTTACCATCGCCTGCGGAATAGGAGTGTCGGCATATAAAAGAATTGTAAGAGGTTAATGCAGCAAGACAGTCAATTGGGAGAAATAGAATGAGTAACATTCACATTTAGTTTTGGTTACAGGCAATTCTCAATGTGCGCGATGCCCAGAAGACATGGAGGAGAACCAAAACGTTGCCATCAACGGATCGACCACAAGGTCAACTAACGAAACACATTCATATATAATACGTAAAACAAGGCAATTTTGCCACTAAATAGGTGTTTCCAATCTTGGCATTTAAACAGATGGTCTTACCAGTATCACCGTTAAAAGATGATATTACCAATAGTGCCTCTAAAAGGAGACTCTACTAGTTTCACCAAGAAGAACAGATTACCAATATCTCCTGTAAAGTAGATGGCATTACCGATATCGAGAGTCAAAGGGAATAGCAAACTCATAATGGTTTCTGGAAAGATACCGGTGACTATTATTATGGACTACAATCCGTGACCTTGATGTAGGGACCGCCAACAGCGGTGAACTTACCAAATCGCTAACCAAAGGTATGGGCTTCTTCTTGCGCAGGTCCGGCATACTGTCGATTCCATACAAGCCTCCGCCAGATCTGGAAATACAGACGCTGATAAGTGGAAAACACAGTAAGCTCAGAGCCAAAATCATTAGTGGCCAAATCCAGGATCCAACACTGACCACCAGGTCAGGAATACAATACAGTATAAAGCATTGGGCCCCTACGTCTGGCCTCATAGGAATGACTATCACATACGGCAGCCTCTGCAGCGATCTCTTATATGGAGAGACTCAGACTATGAACCAGAGCACAGGTGTGTTATATACGGAGGTCTGTTCTCTGTGGAGGGTAATAGTATATACTGGATTGAATTGCAGAATTATTATTTCTCCAACAGTATTCAATTTACTGTAAGAGAATTAGCAGTAAACTAAACCATGTGGGATCAATAGTTCTACATCAGGGATGATAAGTGTCAGAATAGAAGAGCTCCCCGGACTAATGACCTTTTAATATGAATATGGTGAAATCTCTAAGGGGAACAGGACAGTGTCTGTGTGACCAACTCTGCGGCCATAATCTTCCTGTATACATGTCTGTACGTAACTATAAACTGTGCCCCCTACCTACACTAACACACTAATACACGTCTATACATCACTCTATAAGGTGGGGGCTGTGTCACTAACATGCAGCTTAACTCCACTGCCCCCATCTCTATATAGCCTGACCCCCACTCTGTACACTGCCCCCCATCTCTATACAGCCTGACCCCCACTCTGTAGACTGTCCCCCCTTCTCTATACAGCCTGACCCCCACTCTGTACACTGCCCCCCCATCTCTATACAGCCTGACCCCCACTCTGTACACTGCCCCCATCTCTATACAGCCTGACCCCCACTCTGTAGACTGTCCCCCCTTCTCTATACAGCCTGACCCCCACCCTGTACACTGCCCCCCATCTCTATACAGCCTGACCCCCACTCTGTACACTGCCCCCCCATCTCTATACAGCCTGACCCCCACTCTGTACACTGCCCCCCATCTCTATACAGCCTGACCCCCACTCTGTAGACTGTCCCCCCCATCTCTATACAGCCTGACCCCCACCCTGTACACTGCCCCCCATCTCTATACAGCCTGACCCCCACTCTGTACACTGCCCCCCATCTCTATACAGCCTGACCCCCACTCTGTAGACTGTCCCCCCATCTCTATACAGCCTGACCCCCACTCTGTACACTGCCCCCCCATCTCTATACAGCCTGACCCCCACTCTGTACACTGCCCCCCCATCTCTATACAGCCTGACCCCCACCCTGTACACTGCCCCCCATCTCTATACAGCCTAACCCACACTCTGTACACTGCCCCCCCATCTCTATACAGCCTGAGTCCCACTCTGTACACTGCCCCCAACTCTATATAGCCTGACCCCCACTCTGTACACTGCCCCCCATCTCTATACAGCCTGACCCCCACCCTGTACACTGCCCCCCATCTCTATACAGCCTGACCCACACCCTGTACACTGCCCCCCATCTCTATACAGCCTGCCCCCCACTCTGTAGACTGTCCCCCCTTCTCTATACAGCCTGACCCCCACTCTGTACACTGCCAACCATCTCTATACAGCCTGACCCCCACTCTGTACACTGCCCCCCATCTCTATACAGCCTGACCCCCACTCTGTACACTGCCCCCCCCTTCTCTATACAGCCTGACCCCCACTCTGTACACTGCCCCCCATCTCTATACAGCCTGACCCCCACTCTGTAGACTGTCCCCCCTTCTCTATACAGCCTGACCCCCACCCTGTACACTGCCCCCCATCTCTATACAGCCTGACCCCCACTCTGTACACTGCCCCCCCTTCTCTATACAGCCTGACCCCCACTCTGTACACTGCCCCCCATCTCTATACAGCCTGACCCCCACTCTGTAGACTGTCCCCCCTTCTCTATACAGCCTGACCCCCACTCTGTACACTGCCCCCCCATCTCTATACAGCCTGACCCCCACTCTGTACACTGCCCCACCATCTCTATACAGCCTGACCCCCACTCTGTACACTGCCCCCCCATCTCTATACAGCCTGACCCCCACCCTGTACACTGCCCCCCATCTCTATACAGCCTAACCCACACTCTGTACACTGCCCCCCCATCTCTATACAGCCTGAGTCCCACTCTGTACACTGCCCCCAACTCTATATAGCCAGACCCCCACTCTGTACACTGCCCCCCATCTCTATACAGCCTGACCCCCACCCTGTACACTGCCCCCATCTCTATACAGCCTGACCCACACCCTGTACACTGCCCCCCATCTCTATACAGCCTGCCCCCCACTCTGTAGACTGTCCCCCCTTCTCTATACAGCCTGACCCCCACTCTGTACACTGTCCCCCATCTCTATACAGCCTGACCCCCACTCTGTACACTGCCCCCCATCTCTATACAGCCTGACCCCCACTCTGTACACTGCCCCCCATCTCTCTACAGCCTGACACCCACTCTGTACACTGTCCCCCATCTCTATACAGCCTGACCCCCACTCTGTACACTGCCCCCCATTTCTATACAGCCTGACCCCCACTCTGTACACTGTCCCCCGTCTCTCTACAGCCTGACCCCCACTCTGTACACTGCCCCCCGTCTCTATACAGCCTGACCCCCACTCTGTACACTGCCCCCCATCTCTATACAGACTGACCCCCACTCTGTACACAACCCCCCATCTCTATATAGCCTGACCCCCACTCTGTACACTGCCCCCCATCTCTATATAGCCTGACCCCCACTCTGTACACTGCCCCCCATCTCTATACAGCCTGACCCCCACTCTGTACACTGCCCCCCATCTCTATACAGCCTGACCCCCACTCTGTACACTGTCCCCCGTCTCTCTACAGCCTGACCCCCACTCTGTACACTGCCCCCCATCTCTATACAGCCCGACCCCCACTCTGTACACTGCCCCCCATCTCTTTACAGCCTGACCCCCACACTGTACACTGCCCCCATCTCTATACAGCCTGACCCCCACTCTGTACACTGCCCCCCATCTCTATACAGCCTGACCCCCACTCTGTACACTGTCCCCCGTCTCTATACAGCCTGATCCCCACTCTGTACACTGCCCCCCATCTCTATACAGCCTGATCCCCACTCTGTACTCTGCCCCCTCCATCTCCATACATCACTCTACAAGGTGGGGGCTGTGTCCCTAACATACAGTTTAGTCCACACACTGTTCACACTTTATATCTTCAACTCAAATAATGTGACAATTTTCTGACGACAAAGCCAGTTTATACAGGACTGTACCATTATTTACAGAAATAATTAAACAGATTTAAACAAGGAAAGGACCTTTGCAGCATCATCAGATTCTATTGTATTATATTACGGTAATTACTGGTTGTGCCCAATTAGATCGCTCGGTCCACAGTGTTTTGCAGCCAATTAGGTGTAAAACAGACAATCCACATCACAGCATGCACAGCGACGGCAGAGATCCAGCAATTGAAGGGTGATTACTTAATAATTAACTGATGTTGATTAGGAGATAACACTACCCCTATATTTTCTATTAATCGGAAGTGGCAGCTTGGATGGCTGTACTTAAATTACTGCATTAATTCCCAGTGAAATGTGCTGTAAGAAAAGCAGAAATGCCTCTGATTTATTTCTACAGTTTAAGGAATGAAATGTACAACAGTAGCAGAGTTCTGTCATCTGTGAAGATTCTGCAAGGTAGGCAGGAGATCAGTCAACCAACGAGGCTGTTATATGGCTAATCCTGTAAGAGAATCCTGGAGAATATGTAAATATCGTCTCGTCAGAAACATCACTTCTCATCCAAAGTAATCTTCTACCACCGGCGCTGATCCTACTGCAGATTTTCTATATAGTCTAAATTGTGTCCTGCTGCCTTCAATTTCTCTGCACTCAGGACGTGTACAGAAGGAGTAGGATTTATTGTACTACTTGGTGAAACGCAGCAAGACCTTCTCTACCGTAATGTCAGCGGAAATACCTGCGTACAGTCACTGATTGCACAAGACAATAGTCCACACGCTGAAGGGGGAAGGATTTGCAGGTCTGCTCATATACAGTGTAAGATAGCAAAATGGTTTCCTAAAGTCAAGCAATGTGGTCACACAGTATCAGATTTAATGCGGCATATCACGTATTGGTGCCCAGAAGTGACAAATAGCCTGTTTCACCTGCAACATGGCTTTGAATGAGACCAATAGCATGTGACCTTCCTCTTTACATGTCATGTATAATTAAAACACGTGTCAGATGTTCATCAAATGCAGCAAACAACAGACTCTATATAGGAAGATGTAACCAAGCACCATTATAATCTTCAGGACTCGGTAGTGCCTCTAAATAATGGAATACCTTTTGGGAAAATGTCACCTGTCACCTATACAGTGTGGGCAGCCTGTTTGCTAGACCAAGATCACAGAGCAGGCAGCCAATCAATGCACTAAGAACCAGTGACCTCACAGAGGCACAGAGCGTTCAGCGTGTGCCTCGTGTCTCAGTGATGTGATTGGTCCGTGGTTGGTGAGCTTCCTCCTAATATAGAAACTCATTCAGACCTGAATTCCTGGGTAAAAATATCAGCTGCTCCTGAAATCAAGTTGTGAGTCAGAGACTGTTCTTCATTATAGAGGAATCATCTAACAGAATTGAGCAGTAACATGAAATACATACTGCAATAAATAAAAATAACTGACATTTGTAAAGAATAAAGCGTTTAGTAGGCCTCTGTATTGTGGTCTATCATGTTCCAAGGACGGACGACCGGCCAGGAAATTAGTTTTGGGGGAGGAAGAGACGGCTCATCGTGGAGCTACGCTGCCCTCATTATAGAAATATCGGCTTCTATTACACAAAATGTAAAAACAGAATATAACTCACCCCCCTTTAAACCACGGCGGCTTCGCTGGGTCTCCGTCATCTTGTGTCTGAGGAAGAAAACAAAAACACCGGTAAGAAACCCGCAGAGACGGATGGCAGCTTACAGCAATCAGATAGGAGTCCTGTGTATGCAGCAATTATACACAAACATCCCGAATCCCAGTACACACCCAGCACACGCGGACACGTCTCCCACTCCCAGTACACACACAGGGCACACGGACACGTCTCCCACTCCCAGTACACACACAGGGCACACGGACACGTCTCCCACTCCCAGTACACACGGACACGTCTCCCATTCCCAGTACACACACAAACAGCGCACGCGGACACGTCTCCCACTCCCAGTACACACACAGGGCACACGGACACGTCTCCCACTCCCAGTACACACACAGGGCACACGGACACGTCTCCCATTCCCAGTACACACACAGGGCACACGGACACGTCTCCCATTCCCAGTACACACACACACAGGGCACACGGACACGTCTCCCATTCCCAGTACACACACACACAGGGCACACGGACACGTCTCCCATTCCCAGTACACACACACACAGGGCACACGGACACGTCTCCCATTCCCAGTACACACACACACAGGGCACACGGACACGTCTCCCATTCCCAGTACACACACACACAGGGCACACGGACACGTCTCCCATTCCCAGTACACACACACACAGGGCACACGGACACGTCTCCCATTCCCAGTACACACACACAGGGCACACGGACACGTCTCCCATTCCCAGTACACACACACAGGGCACACGGACACGTCTCCCATTCCCAGTACACACACACAGGGCACACGGATACGTCTTCCATTCCCAGTACACACACAGCGCACGCAGACACATCTTAAGTACATATAAGTATCCGTGTTTCCTGCCACAGAATTACATATGGGGAGGTACAAAGAGCCTGTCCAGAGTGTGTGACCCACAGAAACAGTTCAGCCACCTATCATCTTATATTACATCCATATAAGAAGGATCAGTCTATGTGACTGGTATATCCAAGCACACGTTACATGCATCGCTCAACATACTACCCAGCAAGGCCCAGCACATAATGGGCAACAATCAGGCGTGATACTTTGCTACTACTAGGCCTGTAGAAGCATGTCAGCCAGAGAACCAGGCAGACCGTCGCTGGACCCAGGAGTACCCTCGTGGGTCTCCTCTACTGCCAGCCATTGTCAAACCTGTGTATGAAAGCAGGAAGATCGTCTCCCTGCATCCCAAGGTGATCAGTGGTAGTGGCAGTGACACAGTGGTTAGCATTGCTGCCTCGCAGTGTCCACAAGTGCCCTATGTGGAGGACTGTATGTTCCCCTCGTGTGTGTAAATAATTTAGAAAGTAAGCTGCATGGGACACGGGCTGAGGTGAATGATATTCTCTGTACACCGCTATGTAACACGCAGCCATATAAATCATGAGAATAATAGTTAAATACCACATTATTATTACTACTATATTTCCAATTATAACATCTCATCTTTTCCTCCTTTGTCCCTGTATATATCTGTCAAGTCTAACACATCGCCTGAGCTTTCTATATAGTTTTACTGCGACATAATTTTCCACTAATACAGTGTAATTATGTTTTAGATTCTGAAGTGAAGGTTAATGTGCAGTTAGATTAAACGTGTTATTATTTCTATTATAATAATATGCTGAAGCAGAAAGTAATAATTCCTCAGACACGGAGCCATCAGTCCTCAGAACCACACCTCTGGCTAACGGGAGAAATGACTTTATTTATAGGACCGCGCTCCATCAGACGTCGCCCGCAGCCTGGCGTTACAGAACTGCCATCTGGACTGAGACAGGAGCCCCCGGTCCTGCCCGGCAATGGCTGGCATAAGGACTGTACAAGCACCCGGCACAGAACAGTCCCCCGGTGCACACATCCAGCACTGCTCTGTCACACCCTCGCTCTCAGACACTGCAATGAATGGGTCACAGCCGTTCATGTCACAGAGACTTGCATGCAAATACACTGGCGTACGGGGAGCAGAAGGGCATGCACGTATACTGCCATCCGGGAAGCGGGGGCACACGGAAAAAAATGCACCATTAACCTGATATTCTGCTCTATTCCCCTCTGTGAAGGAAAGAGGAGAGAAGATGAGAGGTTAGTAGACAGTCTCATTGGGCCCCTGGACCAAGACATCGCTCCACAGACTGCAACAGGACATGGGTGGTGATGACAAGACACAAACATCTCACTAGGACTCCGCGTTAGCAGCCCAAAGGCAACAGGCGTTACAGATGAAGCCACTTTAATTCAAACAACTGGTGCAATGGTAACATGGGGGCATATTTAATAAAGCATGATAGTGCTTTTAACGGGTAATTAAGGTCCCACAGTGTCCTCCGCAAATTTATTAAGGGTGCATCGCAGCAGATATCATGGATATCTGCTGCTTTGCACTCCTCTTCGTTTTTGGGAGCAGTCACCATTCAACAGAATGGTGACTGCTCCTGGCCGCAATCTAACAAGTCCCGAAAAAACATTTTTTTCGGGAACTTGTCATGTTAATGTAAAGCTGGCGTACATCATCCGAATTGAAGAAATCTAATGCTGTCAGCTCTGCTCCGAAGAGCAGAGCTGGACAGCGCATTTGTGGAGGGATCACATGATCCCTCCCTGTCACTCAGCGCTCTCTCTCTGCAACTATCGTTGCAGAGACAGAGAGGGGATCTGTGTGCGCATGTCCAGTTCTTGGAACTGGACATGCGCAATTGAAGAGAAGACCCGAAGACAGCGCTTCTGAAGAGGGGGGTAAGTATGATTTTTTTTATCACTGAAACAGCAGTTTTTCGGAACTGCTGTTTCTGTGCACGGCTGTACATAAATGTGAGAAGTAGTTCAATCCTTATCATTGCGATAAGGATTGAAAACTACTTTTCACTTTATGTGAATAATGATAAATGTGCCCCATGGTGCGGAGAAGACACCCAGGCCCACTAAGCAGGCGCTATTTATAGATATACCCTAATACTGCACTGTACTCATAGCAGCGTTCATGTATCTTTACAAGCCCTGGAGTTACTGTGTGATGGGAAGACTTTTACATCGCTCTATAAATGTATTGGGTGATGTTTCCCAGGATCTGGCGCTGTGTCCTGTGTTGTTGTAGTGGGTGGAGCTAACGAGACGCGATCACACAGTACAGATTCTCGACCCAGTTACGCGGAGCTTGTTTCAATTAAAATTGTCCATCCGTATATGAAACACAGAACTTGTGAGAGTCACAGACTGAAAGATCGTAAGAGGTCAAGAACTTTGGTTTAAAAAGATGTTACACATATTCTGTCTATGTACAGACACATTCTAGTCATGTTACACATGTGTATGTACCGTGTTGCACATGTATGTGTTACATACTATAAGCAGCAGTTTCTTTCTTACTGTCAATAGTGTGAGCTTGTTACAAAACACCGATATAAAAGGAGAGGTCGCTCTCCTCTCCTCCTTTAGGTAGCTAAATTTCGAAAATGCGCAAACATAAACGGAAGCCGTATTTTTAAATTAAGAACAAGTTCATTATTACCCACCACGTATAAGCGTGTTGGGCTAGTGGGCACTGAGTATACTGGCCTAGGGCAGCATGAGCCCTTAATCCTGCCCTAATAGAGGATACTTCTTGATCAATTTATTCATTGGCCGTCGCCTACAACCGGCCCTGAGATAATCACTAAGAACAGCGGAGGTGATGGAAGAGACACTGTTCATGTAACCATCACCCTTCCCCTATACACAATGACGTCAGCCTTGTTACAGGCTGACAATGCAGCACATCAATGTCATAGGACACAATGACATCACAGAGGTGCCCCGAGAAACCCTTTAAAGACAAAAAAGTAAATAAAAGGATAACTCCATCCAAAGCATAAAGAGCATCATTTCCGAACGCAAGTAGATCCACACGTATTCAGGTCCAATCCTATCTCAAGATATGTTTCAATTTTAATCTGTGTGCAAGTACGCTCTGCCTTAACGTTACCTGCCGCATGCAGACACATTGCAGTAAGTACCCTCTGCCTTAACGTTACCTGCAGCATGCAGACACACAGTGCAGTAAGTACTCTCTGCCCTAACGTTACCTGCCGCATGCAGACACACAGTGCAGTAAGTACTCTCTGCCCTAACGTTACCTGCCGCATGCAGACACACAGTGCAGTAAGTACTCTCTGCCCTAACGTTACCTGCCGCATGCAGACACATTGCAGTAAGTACCCTCTGCCTTAACGTTACCTGCAGCATGCAGACACACAGTGCAGTAAGTACCCTTTTCCTTAACATTTCCTGCCGCATGCAGACACAGTGCAGTAAGTACTCTCTGCCTTAACGTTACCTGCCGCATGCAGACACACAGTACAGCAAGTACTCTCTGCCTTAACGTTACCTGCCGCATGCAGACACAGTGCAGTAAGTATGCTCTGCCTTAACATTACCTGCCGCATGCAGACACACAGTGCAGTAAGTATGCTCTGCCTTAGCGTTACCTGCCGCATGCAGACACAGTGCAGTAAGTACGCTCAGCCTTAGCGTTACCTGCCGCATGCAGACACACAGTGCAGTAAGTACACTCTGCCTTAGCGTTACCTGCCGCATGCAGACACACAGTGCAGTAAGTACACCTTTCCTTAACGTTACCCTCCGCATGCAGACACACAGTACAGTATACGCACATGCGGTGGTACAATAAAAGTTCTCATTATAACGCATAAAGTTTGTATTTGATCAAACATTAACACAACTTTTAATAGTATAACAATTTAGATATTTTCAAATGTAAAACCTTTTTTTTTTATATCATTTACGCATACGAGTAATCTGTAACAGGAAGACTGTGCTGTGACAGTCCTCACCTTACACCTGACCTGTAGCTGGTGCAAACCATACAGCTGATACCAAGAGCACTTACCAGAATCACAGGACTTGAAGCTGTGTTGGATCGCTCTTACTTTACATGGGGGGTACATTACTCCACCCATTCCCTCCCCCGCTCCGCCTCTCAAATCATAGGCCTAGGTGTCTGTTGTACGCGAGCATAAATTACATGCAATTGTGCTCATTGGTGTAATATACGTTTCTGCCGCCGTGCAGTGCAGAATAACGCAAGATACGCTATGCTAATGGGCGTCCATCCGATCCAGAATCAGGCTCAAAATCTTTATTTGTAGTAGAGTTCACTATGATTTATTAAAACACATCATGCTACTGACCGTCCAGCGGGACCCAGCGAAGGCTTCAGTGGTCCATCATTGCCCTCCTCTCACCTACTAATATAAACAGGTGCCCATCTTCTAAGAGGGGGGCAGCCAGGGTGGTCCTGCCGGGCTGTATTACCAAATAGTAGCAGGAGAGAGAGGTACAATCGCTGGACTGTTACTGGGACCCTCTGAAGAACATTAATCATATTCTACTGATCTAATCTGCACATTCTGAGCAGAATTATTATTTAAAGACGTTTTACACTTATGCTTCATATTTGACATTATTTCAACATTTGACCATACTGACTACGTCATTATAAGAATCCCCTATTATCTGGGATGGAACAAGGGGTTTATAGGTATATTTATCAATCAGTGATAAGGCATTTTTGCATACCGCCGTATACATCAGTTATGATGGGTGGCTGGATGCATGGAGAAGAATAATTAACAAGGATCGCAGTGGTACATGGCCCACCATGGTACCACTATAACCATTTCCATTTTAACCCATTCCGCTGCGGGTAGCTGGCCATCATGCAGCTGCCTTGTTAATAAGTTTTCAATATAAATTACGTCAATAACGGATTTTTTTTAATCAACATAAACAAAAACCCAAAAAAACAAACAACCTTATTTCACCTAACGGGGATCTAGAGATACGTATTCTTCTTCGCCTCTTATCCTGAACAGGGCAGAATGTTTAATCCATGACTGCGCAGCGCAGGAGCTAGTAATACATCATTATATACTACGAGATGGGTCTTCAGGCTGCTTTGACGCATTGTATTAAATTCAGATGATCACATTTTAGAGACAGTTACCATTGGTTCAAAGCTGTGTATACAGGAGACTCCATAGTCCTAATAGGTGATTTATACCATTATTTCCAGCTCATCCGAATGCTGAAAGCGTTCCTGCTCTGCCTGAAGGCCTAATAAGCCTCCCTCCCCCATACGTTACCAACACACAACACGAGGACACATACAAATAATTGAAAATCACTGGAAATCAAAGCTTTGCTGATGCCCACATTGAAGATGCAGGAGCTGTCACCCAGCACAGGATTCCTGGAACAGACACCTTGTTGGGGACTTAGAATATAAATGTTGTGAACCGAGCGGGTGACGACGGGGGTTTTCCTACCAATTACTGTCAATTTACCTGTATGAACGTGACAGTCGGTGACAGAGATGAACACTAAGCAAAACGCAAAAGGTCTAATGTAGGATTCTCTCAAGCGGAACACAGCGGAGTCATCCAAAAGGCATGGAACGAATTCTGGGAATTTATAATATATATATATATATATATATATATATATATATATATATATATATATATATATATATATATATATATATATATGAAAACAGGGATAATCTGCACTCTACAAACACATAATCAATGCTATATCAAGTACTGTTCTATATTAAAAACAGGGAATGTTAGTTCTACATATTGCAATATATGTTAAGCGGACCAACTCACGCCAAAGTCTTCCCATTCTGGTCAGTCCTAACATGATCAAATGCTATGCTATTTTATCTGGGCCTCAGGCTTACCTGCACACAGCTTTTAAAGGCAAGTCTTTCCCTAGCACTAGCAGCCATGGGAGACCTGGGACTCACCTGACACAAGTTGGAATTAATTAATGTAAAGAATGGGGTGCAAGAGTCATGGGACTTACATTGTATAAACAAAAACAGACATAGGTCCTCTGCACTCACCATGTACAGACTGGGGTGCAAGAGGGGGTTGCCCACATTGTATAGACAAGAAAACAGGGATACTCTGCACTCTCCAAACACATAATCCCAGATAAAATAGCATAGCATTTGATCATGTTAGGACTGACCAGAATGGGAAGACTTTGGCGTGAGTTGGTCAGCTTAACATATATTGCAATATGTAGAACTAACATTCCCTGTTTTTAATATAGAACAGTACTTGATATAGCATTATTATGTGTTTGGAGAGTGCAGAGTATCCCTGTTTTCTTGTCTATACAATGTGGGCAACCCCCTCTTGCACCCCAGTCTGTACATGGTGAGTGCAGAGGACCTATGTCTGTTTTTGTTTATATATATATATATATATATATATATATATATATATATATATATACATATATATACATATATATATACATATATATATATATATATATATATATATATATATATATATATATATATATATATATATATATATATATATATATACATATATATACATATACACACATACATACATATATATACATATACACACATACATACACACATACATACACACACACACGTACATATAGTAATCCGACTGACCAGTAACTGCTATCTTTGCTGACATATGGAAAGCCTTAACATATTGTCTGCTTTAAGCCAATAAACCTCCCAGAAGACCAGTTATCAGACAGCTTGCAGAGGTAATGTTACAGAAAGCAGCATTAATGCCAGTGTGCGGCCAGAGAGCTGAGGTGTGACTGACATCAGAGGACAACAGCTGAGGATGGCAAGGAACAGAATGTATAAACGACAAGTAGGAGTTGGCTCTCGTTTAATCTCCAAGTAAACGACTAGTAATCAGAATTATTCTCCGGAGTGAGACAAAGAAAAGCCTTTCACAATGTTTCAAAATACATCCATTACAGATCGGCCGGGTAATAGGACCCACGCTGAGGGCGATTACACTCAACGGCTGCAGAAACCGCGTTCAGCTGACTGTAGGCTCCTCGGAGAACAGAGAGGTCGTATTAATCTCAGTACTCAATGTTCCCATCAAACACCTACTCTGAGGCCTGGACTGAAAACTGCTTCATCTTTTCACAGTTACATATTTGGTGACTTATATTGGTGGCTCTGGATACAAATAATGCACCCAATATGGCCCCATTTCTGCAGGACATTAACGTCATATCACTGCTGCATCTTAATCTTCATTTACGTCTTATCAGTGCAGGCGCCTTCTACAGCCTAAAAATCCTCATGGACAAGTCGTAAAGGCAATAAACACTCACATGTCAGTTACACAAATCCTGTGCCGCAGTTTTTGCAGTTATTATATATGTGCCTCAATGCAGCCGCGCAGGACACAGGCTTTCCAATATTCACTATATGGACAAAAGTATTTGGCCACACCTGTTAATTACTGAATTGAGGTGTTTCAATCAGACCCGTTGCCAGAGGTGTATATAATCAAGCACCTAGTCATACAGTCTCCATTTGCAAACATTTGTGATACAAAATGGGTCGTTCTGAAGAGCTCAGCGGCTTCCAGCGGGGTACTGTGATAGATGCCACCTTTGTAATAAGACGGTTTATGAAATTTCATCCATGCCAGATATTGGTTTCCATGGCCGAGCAGCTGCATGCAGCCTCACATCACCAAGACCAATGCCAAGCGTCGGATGGAGCGGTGTAAAGCCCACCGACACTGGACTGTGGAGCAGTGGAAACGTGTTCTGTGGAGTGATGAATCACACTTCTCTGTTTGGCAGTCAGATGGGTGAGTCTGGGATTGGTGGATGCCGGGAGAACGTTACCTACCTGACTGCATTATGCCAACTGTGAAGTTTGGTGGAGGAGGGATAATGGTATGGGGCTGTTTTTCAGGGCTTGGGCTAGGCCCCTTATCTCCAGTGAAGGGCAATCTTAATGCTTCAGCATACCAAGTCATTTTGGACAATGCTTTGCTTCCAACTTTGTGACAACAGTCTGGAGAAGGCCCTTTTCTATTCCAACATGACTGTGCCCCAGTGCACAAAGCAAGATCTACAAAGACATGGTTTGATGAGTTAGGTGTGGAAGAACTTGACTGGTCTGCACAGAGCCCTGACCTCAACCCCATCGAACACCTTTGGGATGAACTGGAACAGAGATTACGAGCCAGACCTTCTCGTACAACATCACTGCCTGACCTCATAAATGCTCTACAGAATGAATGGGCACAAATTCCCACAGAAACACTCCAACATCTTGTGGAAAACCTTCCAAGAAGAGTGGAAGCTGTTATCACTGCAAAAGGGGGACCAACTCCATATTAAAGTATATGTATTTAAATACAATGTCATTACAGCCCCTGTTGGTGTAATTGTCAAGCGTCCAAATACTTTTGTCCATATCATGTATATTCGCACAATCTATTATTTCTTACACATTACAAAAAGCTCAACTAAAACTATCAAGACAACATTCCTTTATGCAACAAAACAGAATGCAACTCCGCAATATGAAAACAAAAAAACACAACACAGAACCTGCTCTAACCTTGTGCTTTGCCTGTTTTTATAACCTGCGGAGTCCCTGTTGCTGAAGCAGTTTCTGAAAAGGTTTATTGGTATATTTACCAAAGGACAGGGAGCACTTATGCAGGTGCAAAGCTTTGGTTCCACCGGTAAAGTCGCTAGGTTTCACTTAGCTCAATATGTTAACTACCGCCGGCAATACCCCAGTTTACTTATAAAGTATCTCAGAATGGAGTTTACAGAGAGCAGAAACTGAAAATAATTGATTGCTGCAGTAAATAGTTTTTTTTATGCTGGAACTTTTAATAAAGACAGGGGCTATTGCTCAAATTCCACCCCCCGATAAAAATAATATCTCCCATATATTTTTATAGACAAAAGCATAATGTTTTATGTTATTTTTATTTAAATACAAAAAGCTTTCATATTTTTTTTTTATTTTATTACATCATAACTAAATAATTGTAATGCAGAATTTATGGCGAATCTTAAAGTACTGAGCAGTAAAGATACCGATACTGATCAACGGGCTACAAAGCGAATCATTTCTCTTTGCAATAACAATAATAATAATAATAATGATTTATACTTGGAACAGATAGATCAATTCTCCCATTTAAAGAATTAGATGAGAAGTGCCCGTCTCGGTCTCTAAGCTGCAAAACATTGGTTTTCATAAGAGCTTTAATCCAATCTGCTGCTAAGCCTTCAACTGGGAGAAATGAAATCCTTATTGAAATGAATACAGCTTAACCCCCGGTGGCCCTCCTCGCTCACTGCACTGATAGTCAATGGCCGGGCACGCTGTACACATTCATCTCCGCTGCAGATATAAATACGCACTGAATAGATCTATTATCCGCTGAACAGACGGCAACAACTGCCTCTCCGCACAGCACAACAGAGGTAACAAAGTTAAATGGCCCCCTGTTCTATACAGAGGACCTGTCACCCATCAAGCCAATCTGTGGGCTGGACCAACAGCCTATCCATTCACTAGGAACTCATCATTGAGGCACTTAGTGTCTCATGCCTCAGTTCCAGTTCCAATGATGGGAGCCACAAACTGGCTCCATGCTTTCAAGACACTCTGCATAGCTGGTTTTTGGAGAAGCCATGCCATAAGCAAAAATAAATACAGAATCCTGTATTTATACACTGTATGTGAGTATATACGTGTACTTTACCTAGTGCTTGGACATTCCAATAGAACTCCAATATATTTACAGAACTTTGACAACTGGGAACGCTGCCGACAACGCTGAAACCAACACAAGCACTTGGTAGAAATTCAGCGCTTATTCGCTTCCATTACTTTTTGGGGGACTCACTGCGCCAGAGTGCATTTATGAAGCTTTGTTGATAAACATTAAACGCCCATGTACGAGACCCCAAGTCGGCTGTTGGCCCATGATGTATATAGAACTGACCTCAGACTAAAGCCAAAACCTCATATCAACCTGCTCTAAAAAAACATTATTCACTTTGATCAATAAAACAATTATGAGTGATGTAAAATGAAATATCAGGAGGCGGCTGGAATATTGCAGAGCATGTAGGTCTCACCCCGGGGAATTTAGGGAAATGACCAGCACATTCCTCCTTTACGTCATTAAATTGTGCCAGTCTATTATTCCCCTGGCTCCGTGTTATTCAGCCGGCAGCTGGGACTGTCAGATAGAGCCCGCACTACAATTCAGGTCACACGGAGAAACAGCGGGGTCCGGCAGCTGTGGGCTGCTAAGTACACTTAATAAAATGTTACTAACCTGTCATTTGTACAAGAACGTGATCGTACTGATTTACAGGAAACATTACAATGCAACTGAAAGTTTCAGAAAAGTACAAACCAGCCAGGAGCGGGTCGTACAGAGAAAGTACATTAGGGAGGGGAGGTGTCCTGAATATGGAGAATGGTCATAACAAATATCTTCTCATCTGTCACAGGAAAAGTTATATATTCACACCTGCAGAAAAGGCCCCAGGACACGAAAGGGTTCGGTGGACTTCCAGGCTTGGCGCATACAGATTCCACAGGCCAAGAGAGCCCACAGCCAATCACTTACCACATACTGGTGGATTAATTAACTTCCGACAAAACGGACCCTAAAGTGTGTATGTTAGGTAATGTAGACTGTAAGCTTCAATGTGGCAGGTTCTGATGTTAACTATTGCTTATTTTCTGTACAACACTGCAGTATACGCAGGAGCTATAAATATAACTGGTAATGATAAAAATTGCATCATTATCTCTATGTCAGAACTACCTGTTTGCTTAACACAGCGATACATTTCAATCTGATTGGTAACGGCTTCACAGGTTCAATGTAAGTTACATAGTCTGAGTGTAATTGTGTAATATTGTATCGCAGTGAGGTTCCCGGCCACCTCCCCCCACACACCCTAGTGTCCAACAGACATCTCGTTCCCCATCCAGCAATACCTCACGGTGTCATACAGCAGTACACATTATCTGTGCTCACATGTAGCACGTGCTTATCGGTTACACAAAGTGAGGCTTTACTAACGTGGTCCAATAGTACTGAAGAGCGTTTATAACTACAGTTGTTCTTGACCTCTCACCAGGACACCTTTCAACATGCAATGAGAGTCACTGCCCTTGAAAAAGCAACATCTATAAATGTATACATATATAAAAATACACATATACAAAAAACTGACAAATACTGACAACACAGCCACAATCATATGAGCACATAACATACATAAAGAAAATAGAGCTTCATATGCAATGAATTAAACAAACGATTGTACTTACAAAACCAGCAGCAGCGCAGTAAGAAAATGGACTTAGATCATTTGCCGGTGGTTTTTGCTATGTAGCATATATATATATTTTTATTAAGGAGTGCGACAAGTGTAAGACTTAAGAACTGGGCTGGTTTGCAGTAAATGTATCAAGGAACGTGACAAACGGAGCGAATCTCACCGGTTACACCTCAAGGACCAAAAGCTAAAGGTCGAAGCCCATCAGGCAGACCTATGTAAGGTGTCACCAACGTTACAGTCTGAATACTGGTTCATTGCCGACGGCTGTGGCTTCATCAAGCATCACCACAGCGCTGATACTTTGTCTTAGGCCACTTCACATATATGTGTTTAGATTCCAATAGTTTATTCTTAACGTTCTACAACAATACTGACATTACAGCTAGGCAACATTTTCCAGGAGGACTTACAATAATATCAATAATTCTCCTACGGTACCTTTAAGGTAACACTCTCATTCATTTATCTTCTGGTTTTAGTGGAGTAGATAAAATAGAATTCAGGAGGAGAAGGTAATTTACAGGGGACAGAGAAAAAGAAACTAATGAGAGGTGAATACTTAAATTACTCCTGTTACTTATGTAGATAAGACAAATGTATTATAACTGGGCAGGCTGAGATAACTAGAGAGAACCACCACATTCAGCACATAGGTCAGAGCCTCACTGATCCCGGGCATAACGGACATCGATACTATATAAATAATAAAGCCCGAGGTTACCAGCGTACAGTGCTCCTTCCTCAGACACCCCCCATAATGTGGACCTGTCGCCTACACCCAGAGGAAGCAGTAGTTCTGTGGGATGACCTAGTATATAACTTTACTAGGAGCCAGTGACCTCTCCAAGGCTCTGCCAGTTTGTAATGATATGCAAGATATTGCGCTGCACCACTCTGCGAATCCCTACACTGACTCCCTAGTCCTCCAGAATTCAATTCAAAGCCCCCACCAACCCTCCCAGGCATACATCTCTGACTTGGTCACAGAACACCCTCCCCTCTCGCCCACTACGATTAGCCTCAGACCTCTCCTCCTTCCTGATAACCACCTCTCACCTCCACGTGCTGCTCCCCACTTATGGAACTCCTTACCCTGCCTGCCCAGGCTCTCCCAACCTTCAATCATTCAAGCACTCGCTCAAAACCCACCTCTTCACTAAAGCCTATCCTACCCCTACCCAATGCTAACCCCTCCTTATGTTCTACCATCAGCTCCTAAGCTCCCACCATTGCCCTCTCCCACTAGACTTAGCTCTGAAGAGCAGTCCTCTCAACCCTTTGTCTCATGTCTGCAGATCCTTCATCAACCTCATTTGGTCTTTCCCATATTATGTGCGATTTTGTACAATTTGTAACTGACTGACCGGTACTGCGGATGTTTGTGGCGCCGTACAAATAAATGGTGGCGATTGGATAAATATCTAGGGATTGTACGATGCTCTTCTACAAGAAAAACACTGCAAATTCTCATCATATTTGACATCATGCTGCATGAGCGGCTATAAACATGATTTCACACTTAGTGTGGCCCAGGAGTGAGGTCTAAACTTTTGAGATGAAGCTCTGCTTGTCACATTGCATATTTTTGAATAGATCCCATTAATAAGGGTTCTCACCAATAACCAACTGTATTATGTTTGTACATAACCTGCTGCAACTTTAATAAATATACTGCTTTATATTTGTGGCACCCACTGGTGTTTGTCACCATAACCTGGGTAGAGTTGCTTATTTTTGGATTTATTTGGCCTTAGGTAAGACACAAAATGCTTTGTGGATAGAATGTTATACTGTGCAATGCACAAAGCAGAGACAAACTTTTATCCATGGTTTGTGAAAAACTGAGGGATTAAAAAAAACAAAAACACAAAATGACAAACAATATATTTATTGAAAGTTGCAGACATTAATGTACAAAACCAATGTTTCAGATTCTTATGTTAATTAGGACTTAAGTCATTTCTAGCATGCAAACTCAGGCTGCGATATGCAAAATGCAATAAGACCAATCCTAAGTAAATAACTTGCATAGCTTTGAAAAAAATCCAAGATTCCCCTCAATTAGTCATCTTTCCAATATACTTTTTTTTAAAATTTGTATTTGGCTTAAATTACCCTTATTAGAATGGAGAATTCCTGTGTATACAGGAACACTGATCTTACTGCCCTCCCGCCTGCTCCTGCCAACAAGCGTTGCTACACAATATACCTGAGCTCATTTCTTCAGCCGAAGTCCAAAAGGTTTCCTGCACAATGTCTTTCAAGAGCTTCCGTTGCATCTTCTTCTTCTCCCGCAAGACGTTTTTGAAGTTGTTGATGCACTTGTTCAGATAGATGGTCTCTACACATACTTGGTCGAGTCTCAGAGGTTTGCCTTCCTTCAGGCCTGAAGACAGGTCCCCACTTTCAACCATCTGCTCAGGAGAAGTTATTGTCTGTTGGCCATTTAGGTCTACATCAGGAGACAGGATCAAGGATGGAATAGAAGACTCGTGAGTCAGAGAGGGGACTTTGTTAAGCACAAAATATGCATCTTCTTTTAGGTTAGAGCTGGAACTGTAGCTGTTACTCATGCTCGAATGCGTAGGAAGGCTATCGTTGAAATGACCACTGCCGATACTGTTTAGTCTTTGCAGTGTGTCATAATCAGGCACTGGAAACACAGTCTCTTTATTTTCCATAAAGACATCCGGACTCTCAAGTTTATGAAAAACAACTTTTAAAGCGGATCGGAAATGATTGAGCGCTTTCCCCAATTTATTCGCATAAAACTTGATATCTACCATGTCTATGTTTTCATCAGGCTGATCGAGAAAATCTCTTATGACATGACCAGTCTTATCTTGCCCATCTAGGTCTATATGGACAACCTCTTTTAGACTCTCTCCTACGGTTCCAGCAGAACGCTTGTCTACCGTGTCATCGAAACTTAAGGAGGTGAAGCTTCCAGAAGGATCTTTAATAATCACATTTATCTTTTCTGTACTACGAAACTGTACCCTGGAATCACATGAAACTAATTCGCCTTCCCTTTTACCCATTCCATCATGGTCATCGACAATTGAGCAGCACCTGTGAATCTCAATGGCCGCTTCCTCGGCCTCAGATGATGCGCTCAAATGATTAGAGCGCGCCAGTAATCTGGAGCATCGACATGTTGCTTTTTCGCCGGGGGATGTCGCCAGGTTTTTCTGAGATTCTTGAGAGTCAAGACGAATACAAAGATGACTCACACTTCGTTGTAGACACTGCTCGCTGCTCTCCCGCACGTCTCCTCTGGTGGTTTCCCCTTCCGATAAACTGCATTTTTTTGCCAGAGTGCATTTTTGTGCAAAAAGAAACTCCTCCCCTCCACACGGCACCTCTGTGCTTTTGTTCTGATATCTTATTCGGAATGACTCTGTTTTACGCTCCCCTCCAGTATCATCTGTCCTCACTACTTCCTTATCTAGACTCAAGGAGCTCCAGCGGTTTTCTCTCAGACCCTGCTGAAGTACAGAGAGAGAATTTGCTCTCAGTCTATTTTGCAAATTGTGTTCTTCAAACGGAACAATCCTCACTCCTGAACTTTGGAAGTTGACAGATTTTTGAAGTATAAGGTCTCTGTGATCAGGGTGAGAAAGTTTAACTACCGTGGGTCTTGGACCTAGCACGGTGTTGGATCCAGAGTCAAGCCTGTAAGCTTCTTTTATATAGTCCCTGCTTGGAATACCGTTAAAGCAATGATGTTCACATAAGAAACCGTGAATTCTCTCCAACGTGTTCTCATCTTCATGCTCAGAAATTCCATAAAAATATAACACTGTCTCATCAATCAGGGGATCTCTAAAAGACTCTCCGTTCGGTGGAAGTGCAGGTCTTCTTGGGGAGCCAAATCCAACTTGCAACACCTCAATCTCATTCAGAACAGAATCAACACATGTGGACACTTCATCCACAGAACCTTTTATCAAACTCAAGTGTTGTCGCAGCTCTGCAATCTCGGCCTGAATGCGACTGATGCCCTGAAGTTCCTTGATGATATAGTCCACCACGTCCCCAGAGTGATCACTCACAACAGAGCTGCTTCCAGAGCTCGATTCAGATGGGATGTCCTGGCACAGAAGTTGATTATTTTCAGTGATCTCCTTCCAACTCATTGTAATACTAATAGTAGACAGATCCTGATGGTCGACTGATAGTCCGTTGCTTTGACAAGGAGAAAGCAAATCAGAGCACGGTTCATTGGACGAATTCTTCTCTGTAGCGTCATGACTGTTCTGCTCCTCAGAGGTTACAGATAATTGAAAACCTGTTTCCCAGTCGGATTCTGCCTCGTCTGTGCCAACATTAATTGCTGGCTTAGGGTCTCTAGCCAGCTCCATAAGGTCACAAGTGGCTTGGATGTCTGCGTTTGATTTTCTTTTAATACCACACATAAACAGGTCGGTGTCGAACTCTACCGGAGAAATCTGGTGATCATGGTTTGCCAATATCTTCTCTACTGGCCCTTGCAGTAACCTCTTCATCTTCTCTCTCAGACAGAGAGCTATTTTTTGTCTCTTGGACGGCTTTAAGGACGAGATTTTCACTGGATATTTTCTGTGCTGGAGGACAGTATAACTTTCGATTTTTTTCAACTTGCTTCTGGCAAACATCATCAACTGTAGCAGCTGTCCCTTTTCATAGCTATAGACCTCAACACAAGGTTTAGGGTATAGTCAGCCGCCCATGTGCAGTGTTCAGCAAAGGGTCCTTCATGATGTAGCTATTACATGGGGAAAACATTGGATTGTGAGAACAATTTTCCTATTGTGAAAAAAGTCACACCAACGACTAAAAAGATAAGTTGCTATACCCTCTCCCTAACTAGAGGAACTGTGCGGGTCTCCACCACAAGCATTCATAAGATAGCACTCCCCGCCAAACTCTAATCGGGTTGGGTACGTGTTTCTGACGACTACTACTACAGCGACAATGAGTTACCTGACTTTAGAAGGCAGAAGCTGGGAATGACCAAAGTATGTTAACAGCGAAAGTTGCAAATCACTACTTGTCACAATCGCGAACAAAGCAGAAGCCGGCAGACAAAGTCATGTGACTTTCTTGGAGTATACTATGGTTAGGGGTGTTAAATGAGTAAAGCAGGGAGCCGCCGAAAGGTCAAAGTAGAAGAATTGGTGTTAAATATTGTCCATTCGGCGGCTCCCTGCTTTAGACATTTAACACCCCTAACCATAGTATACTCCAAGAAAGTCACATGACTATCTGCCAGCTTCTGCATTGTTTGCGATTGTGAAAGTATCGATTTGAAACCTTCGCCATTAACATACTATCGTGATTCCTGGATTCTGCCTTATGAAGTCGTGGTCGGTGTAGTAGTAGTCGAAGACACGTACCAAACCCGATGTAGTGGTAGTCGCGTTAGTGACTACCACCGACTCAATCCCCCTGGTGCTCTGGCAGCTCAATAACGGTTTGCATCGAGAGTACCAGGTGGACAACTACTCAACTGTTTACTTGGACCTCTCTATAGGTATCCAATGGAAGAAATTCAAAGACCTCCTGCCTCCTCCAGCAGGGGAAGGGACCAATAGATTATGGAGAAGGTGTAGTAACAAAAGAATGTATGTGTCCCTTCAACTGCACTATCTGGCATTTAGAGAGTCATTTGTGTTCTGTGTAGAGTTCTTTGCTGTGAGAATTTAGACTTTCAATATTCTAAATTCAAAAGGTTCAGAAGACCGTCTAGAAGCCAACTGGTATTTATGTTAAATGTTTAGCTCTATAGTGTAGCTACCATCAGACCTATTAAGCAAGGTATATTATACGATTATGTCAGGACACAGGACATTGCATGCATCACATGCTCCTGCAGACATAAATTATCCTATGTCTCCGTTTAGGTGAAGACTTAAGATCCTATTGCTATGGAAACTAGGAAACCATATGAAAACAGCGAGATGCACTTCAACCTGTTGCTGCATTTACTTCTGTCTGCAATTTACAAGCTTACAAAATAAAAAAGGAAGGCACAGCCATTTAGAAACAGGTCACAATTATGGTCATAGTACAGAAAAACAGCATTGTAGCTGCTGAAAAGTTTTAGGGAATCCATAAAAAGGGTCATTTAGTGCCACTGTGAACAGAACAGGTGTACACACTGTGTACTACATACCTACAACGTACATGTATGTAACCAACTCTATTCAGAGCTGTCCTCTTACTTTTTAGGGTGGAAATCTGCAAACATTCTGAAGGCAAAATTAGGACCACGGTCAGTGTAAGTAAATACAATGAATAAAAGGTTTCATAAATGAAAGATCTTTTCTGGTTTGTTGAAATGAGACTTTGGAAGACTGAGACCCAATACAAACCTATTCTTACTTTATAGAAGATTAAACGGGTACATGGAGCAAACCTCCAGCAGTTTTGGTCATTAGCAATTTCAGAAAGTTCTAAAATGAAAACAAAAATGACAATTTCTATATAAACATTATACGGCTATTCCTGCCTTAGACATCTAAGTGGTGCTTCATTCAAGAGGTATTTAAAAAGGAGATACGTATAGATGATCCCTGTTTCACTGATCGATGGCAGATGAGTTCAGCTTTTATGAACGGACATTGTAACAAACGCAGATAAATTAATCCATTGCAAAACCCAAACCAAGCTTGAATGGATGCGAAAATAATCTGATAAAATAGGCCAACGGGTTAATTTATGTTGTCAGTTTCAATGTTGCATAACAGCCTGAATTATCCAATTTAAGACGGATGACAACATTTCACTCACACATTGCTGGAGAACCCGCTCTCTCTGCACATAAAATGCTCACTTTAAATCTGTGTACAGTGAAATATTTACAGTCTCCGGAGCAGAAGATTAATGCTGGCAAATTGCCCCCGTGTTGTGCTAGACTACTTCCATTTTTTTTTAATCAATTAGTCAAAACAAAATCCTGCTGCATTTCAATATCCACAAGGAAAAATATGGTTCCTGTTACTTTCTGGGCAGCCTGTAAGGAGGTTTTTTTTCTTACTATCTTAATGATAAACTGCTATTGAGGATTGTTAATGTGCTGCCTTAACGATGAGGGCATTCGAGGCAATAATTAGGTTTTAGAGTAAGTGATCCAAGTGGTGAGAATTGGCACTTAAACATTGTCTATGATTGCATAAAGTGAACAGGCGGAGTGATTGTAGCAGTCACTGGATCACATAGGAGGACCAGGCTGGAAGTAGGGTTGTTGGCTAATTTAGAGAAGGCTTCTAACAGTGATGGTCTGAATCGCACCCTGGCAGCGCTGGATTTAATATCGACCAGAGTGGTATCTGGGTGGCATTTATATGTCCGTGTGGGTTTCCTCCACGTGCTCCTGTCCCCCTAGAGTCCAACCACATCAGTAGGAAAATTGCCTGCAGACGGCATTGTTCCTGGTGTGTCTCTGTGGTTGTGGAAAGAGAATTAGAGTGTAAGCTCCACTGGGGCATAGACTGATGTGCCCTAGTTTTCAGACTGTATGTACATAAAGGATAATAATACAGTTTTGTCATCGTCATCTTAGTATATCGAGGGTTAACAGGCAACAAGGACCTGTTTATCCATCTCTATATAAGATTTAGTGTAAGGACCAATGTCACAAAAGGACAACTGACGGAGGTACAAGAATATTCAGCCTATCACATCACTAGTAACAATTCCCATCACTGAGTTAGCTGTCCTTAAATGTCTGTGTATAAATTCACTACTTCCAAGTGAACTGATATCTGATTATAGACACACAAGACAGTGTGCGGGGGGTGGGAAGTGCCCGCAGTCGTAGCCTTGGCACAGAATGCCATCTTTGAACTGCAGAAATAATTCTATTTGTCTGAGGGCCATTCTGTAACACTTTCCTTCGCTTGTGCTAAATGTGAGAAGAGACATCACAGCCCCGCAGCAGCGGCGTAGCGAGGATTTAAAGCTGATGAGTTTAATCACTTGAACACAACGCGCATCCCAGCTGCCGTGTGAGCTGTAATCACAGCCACAGGGGGAGAAGTTTACGGTGGGATTGTGGAGTTACGGCATCTCCCCCTCTGTGCAGGAGAGGAGCATGATGGCAATCTGACCCTAATTACAAGGTATTATGGCGGGGGGGTACTGTCCAAATGCTCTCTTATAAGCCATTAGACAGAGATGCTCAAACATAGATCTCAACATGTCATGTTTTCAGGATTTCTCTAATCATGCACAGCTGAGTTAATCTATTTCTCTGGGTCAGTAATTATCTCATCTGTTTCTACAGACAAAAATCTTGAAAACATGACCTGTTGGTAGAATGATGACTGTAGGACTCTAGGGGGGAATTCAATTGACCGCTGTTTTTTTGTTTTTTTTTCTGCAGAATTAAAAACTTAAAATTATCCGAGCGGGCTTTGACCCGCGGGCACGACCGTTTTTAGGTACCGCAGCGTAAAAAATGGTGTTATTCAATTTAAAAATAGGTAAAGTCTTCTCCGCGTGTTAACCATTGGTGCTTGCAAATTTGGAGGGGAGGGTTTAATACAGTCATATCTAATATAAAAAAAAGACATTGGCATACATTTGTATTGCATTACACAACCTTCTATTTTAGAATATCTACTTTTTTTTTATTATAATTTATCTATACCATGACAAAACATATTAGTACATACATATTAGTGACTTGAGTTTTTAATAATTTTTTTACATTGTTTTTGTAAATAAAATAAAAAATCACCTCTTTCATGCTATACGTTACTGAGAAACATAATTAAAAACATAATTTTTCTTTTTTTACATTACATGATTTCAATAGTTTTCTTATGTTTTTCATTTTTTGCACAGCCATGAGAGGTGCGAGATAAAACTGGCGATTTGACAGATTACTGCGCCGCGTTAAAAAGAATCGAATAGCTTTTTAACGCTTCTCCCTCCCCTTCCTCCCTATACTTTCAAGGGATCATCTACTTGTCCACGATGGGACCGTTTTCGCTAACAAACGGTGTGTTTAAAATAGATTTGAATAATGGGTAAAGTTAACGCACTCCAGAGGGAAAAACACGTTAAAATAACTTACTGTGGTGTTAAAAAAAAAAAAAAAAAAAAATTACAGCTGAGAATTGATTTTCCCCCCTAGGAATTATCAGTCTTGTCCCAAGTGTGACCTGGCTGAAAAAATATGGTACTCTGTATATAAACTGCAGCAAATTAAAATTACATATCAGCAACTACTCTCCCTTGTGCACATCCTAACAATGAATATGAAGTGTCACCTACAGAAGCCTCTAGATTTACTCGCAGTTTAGTGTTATGTACGTACGTACGGATACTGAATCTAGATCCATACAATGAGCAAACAGACATTGCCCAAGCACACACCTTAATTCAATACTGTCTACAACATCTACTGTATAATGCAGACACTTCTCCTGACACAGCGGCATCACAAGCTCTAAGATCTGCTCCTCTCCCGTTATAATTGGTCTTCAGACACCTTTTCTGTATTCCCGAAAGTCCTCCCTCTCTCTCTGGTCTCTACGCCCTGTGTCTCACACTAGAGGGGCGCTGCGGAAAGTGGACAAGAGCCGATTTGCAAAAGGCACAACATATTTAGAGGACCTGTAATCAGGATAGTTTATATAATATTAAGCTGACTTTACAATGTAGCAGAATTAACTGATCCACAACTAACGGATAACCAGCCGTCTCTCCCCGTATTCCAGTACTGGGGGCTACACAATGGACTTAATGTAGGCGATTTAAATTGGGGTCAGTAGTGTGCAAACATCATCCTCTTTTACGCATTGCAAACACCCCACTTCTTGTCCCCCCTCTTTTCCTGTCCTTTACCCCACCGTATCCTTCAAAACCAATCAAAAATTAGGTTGGCTGCAGCCAAACACACGGTTTATTCTCTTGTACCACTATATGGCATATGACCAACCTGTATGTTTAAGTTTAATATACCTACAGCTCAGATGACCTTTTGATAAACTTATCTAGGACACGAAAAAAGCCCATGCACTTACTGCCAGCACCACAGAGGTGGCAGGGGGGACATATCGCAAGAGTCACAAGTTTGCTCCAAAAAAAACATTGCACTAAAAATATAGTGAATAGCAAAATACGTTATCCCTGGAACGTCACCTGCGACCTTAGAAAATGTGATATACAAAATGCAATCGTGGTTTATTATGGCAATGTATGCTCTATATTTATATTAGAAACCACATACATTTAAAAAAAACGTAAAAAAAATAACGGGACGAACACCTGTTGCCTATACACAGTGGAGGCAGCCATGTTTTGGGTTGAACCAATTGGTGTGAATGTAGCCAACTAAAAGGACTAGGAACCGGCGACGCCCCCGAGGCGCCGGGCTCTGGTGGCGCCCCTGAGGCGCCGGGCTCCGGCGACGCCCCCGAGGCGCCAGGCTCTGGTGACGCCCCCGAGGCGCCGGGCTCCGGCAACGCCCCCGAGGCGCCGGGCTCTGGTGAATTGATAAGCAGACACTTCAAAACACCTGATCTCAGTACAATCACTAGTTCCTATTGAACTGATATACTGTATTCTCACGATATTGGTACTACCCCAAAAACTGAAGCCTTCATGAATATTTGTATGACCTGATCTGCAACATCATTCGTTACACAATCAGCGCTCTAAGTATTTGCCTTTATTTCCTTTAATGGATTTGTGATTTTTGTTCCCGCTGTGACTATAAAGAGTTAACCAGTTCTAAGCAAACAGAAGTGACTATAGTATAACATAATATATTACAACCACAGGGTAATAGACCTGTACTTTATAGCCCAATAATCAGGGTTTATGTCCAGTCCTGGAGGGCAGTGGCAAATAAGGGGCAATATACAGGGTATTTATTACATTACAAGGTGACAGAGGAGAACAGAGGATGTACATAGGGGAGACTGATAGGATCCTGTGCAGCATACACATGGCCCCAATACGTTGGCTCCGATCCCTATATATTCATATTACTGTGCGGGTTTATACAACATTTACATGAAGACATTCCACTGGAGATCAGCACACCGACACTTCTCTCCTGCGAGCGGATAGCACAGAAATATAGATCATCTGTAGCTTTCAATGTGCGTTATATAATATACCAGACACAGAGTCACCTCAAACACTTACTGCGGGTTGTGGAGAGGACAATACATTCATCTCACATTATCCCTGACATTTCAACGTACAGAATCTGGGCTGTGACAACAGTTCTCTAAGTTGGGTGTAGGCAGCCTGTAGCTCTCCAGCAGTTATATCAGCAAAAGCTGGGACTTGTAGTTCCACAGACGCTGGATACACACAGCTTGTCTATCTGGTATACAAGTACATATAAAGCAGAATAAAGGGACTCGGAGGCAGCAAGAAGTGATCTTCTGAAACTTCATCCAATAGAACCTTTAATGAGCATCATCTCTTCTCTGCACTAGATTAGAAAAGCACTACACGTAAGAGCTTACGAAAAGTACAGGACAGCGAAGCTGACAATCTAAAAGATGTCCGTTTCATAACCAATTTTCACTGCCATCTGTCAAAGAACGATGAATCGCCTCAGAGTAACAATTGGTGTAATAAACCTCAGTCTTCCAGAACTCACATATCCAGCAAACACAGGGTTATAATTCACCAAACATGTATTTCATTGCATGGTTAATGTGACAGCCCCATAGAGTAGAAGAGAACATCTCACCGGCAGACTCCATCACGTCCCGGAATCCCCACCAACCCCCCACACACTGAACACTTACCTTGTGGTCTTTACCTACTGCACTAAGAAGCACAGACTGGCCGCAGAGTCCACACAGAGCCAACAGAAAACTTTTGCTTCAGCAGAAACAGGTCCCGGGCAGGTACCAGCCTGGCCGCACCCTAACCCCATCCATGAGGTGTGCTGTGACAGGTGAGACAGCAAGCTGGGAGGAGAGGAGGGTGCCCCACGCCGCTTTCTGGGCTCCAAGCCTCTCCCAACAACCAAACCAGCAACAACTACACAATATGTGATCAGCAGAACTTGCAATAATCCAGTTAACGTTTCCTTAACAAGCCGGAGAACTTGCAGAATGGGGAAGACCAATCGCACAGAGGAAACGCTGCACATTTAACGCAAGAAAACCTCTGCTCCTTCCCATAGTGCGCTCCTCCTCTCCAGCTGTCTCCTGCCTCCAGTCTTACTTATACACGAAGGCACCCCCCACCCCTCCTCTGTGTCACACATGTACACAGCTACTCTACACAACATGCTTCCAGCGAGGGTTCCAGGAGAAGGAGAAATGATGATTGAGCTGAAACAGAACAGACTTCACACCAATGAATCCTGAGAGATGAGAGGGGACAGGGAGGGATTACTGCAGTCTGCAAATCCATCACTTTTCTTATTGCAAATTAGTGTGCATGGTAATGAGGGTCTGATGGAAATATCAATGCCCACCACAGCTTCCCACCCACTCCCAGGAGAACTGTCAGCCACCACTGTGTTTAGGGGGGGGTGTCTGCAGATTCATACACAGCACCCCCCCGTGTCAGCTAATGTAACTACTTCACTACCAGATCACTGTATCGTTTCCGAACAATAATTCCTGGGCTCTTTGGATTTCTGGCAGAAAAAAGGGGGGTCTTCTAAACTACAGCAAGGAAGAGGTCATTTGCATTATACTCTGGTGAATCACGGATACCAATACTCAGAAAGAGGGAGGTAAAGTATAAACGTACAGCAGTGTTTATAGAGAAGCAGTGTAGTAATAGCCCTAGGGGTAGCGGAAGCACATACTGGGGTACTGGCCTTCTGCCACATGGCCAGGTGATGGCAGTAGTGGTATACAGGCATCTAGAAGTTTCAGAGATCTCAAAATGCAACATGAACAGTGCCCCCATGTGGTGCAAGAAAAATAGTGATTAAAACAAGTCCTATAGGACCTGAGTTATGTTGGGACGCAACTTGCGGTTAACAAGAAAAAAAAAAAAAAAAGCACGGAACTTTGGCCTGGATTCAAGTCTATGCGGATCTCGTGATATTTTAATTTGAATCCTTGTATCCGTACGCTCTGGCTACATGATACTTCCTGCACGTTACCAGACTGCAGGATACGCACATGCATGTGTGCAACAAAATCAGAATGCATGCATTACAAAAAAAAAAACAAACAACAACAGTTTAGCAAATGAATGAACTCCTAATACTCTAAGGATGCTTTACCCTCCCTTAAGTTGCTTCCTGCCCTAACAATAATGGTCACTGTAGCCAAACAGCTGATCCTAAGACAATGGACATACCTGGTTCCTCCAACCTTGGGCGAACTTCAGGTAGCAATATCAGATATTATTTATTTACACAGGAATGCTACACTCCCTGATATTGAAAAAGGAAGGATATGCTTTAATAAAAAGTGGGGATTGTACATTGAAACATTAACAGCCCCTGTTCAACAGAATATTTACAAACTGTTTGAATTTACTACGCGGTATCTTCTTAGGCAGTTGAGCCGAGACTACATATAAGTCCTGTCCTTTCGATTGTAGACCACTAGTAATGTCTGATCTTTAGTAACCATGTCCCCGTTGTGGAGGTCCTTCACCCCCCCCCCTCCCTGTATGTGTATTTGTCCTTTAACTGGGGGTCTCACCCTCATTGACATAAACTGATACTACCCTGGAGTAATCTACTACCATTCCTTCACTATCCCGTTAATATTCCCTTATCCCCCATTATCCCAATGGATTTTTTTTTAATCTTTCTTCTCGTTTATGGACGCTCATTATTCCTATACATTCCATTATAATATAGTTGTTGTTCATCGTTATGCACATAACATGCCTGTTTTGACCAACATATCTAACCAATTTTTATTCTGATAAGTTAAGCTACTGTTTTCATTTATATTGTGATACCTTAATATATGAAATCGTTTATATGTTCAATATCCCTATTATTGTTGTTTTCTCTTCTTTAAAACCAATAAAGAGAATTTTAAAGTAGAAAATACGTGCCTTTTTTTTTTTTTAACATTACATAGATTAATGCGTACTGTACTTACAATGCGTTTTTATAGTGTACCGTGCATACACACGCTCTGTGCTATCTAGTGGCACACATACGTGTAGTTTTTTTTAAAATAAAGACAATGCCGCGACAGTCCTCACTACCAGCTTATACCTGCCCTGTATCTGGTGTAAATGATATGGCATAAACCATATGTACTTCCAATAAACCCAGGACCTGAATGGTCCACTTCCTCAGCACACCCTCACTGTACACTGCCTACGTTACGCCGCATCTTCCCGCCCCGGTTCCGCCCGTGTAGTCATAGGCAGTCATAAGGATCATTTGCGTTTGGACATGAATTGCATCGGTTGCGTTCACTGTCGTAGGTCCCGTTCAGACGTGTGCAGCGCGGATACAAGGCAGATATGACATGTAAATGGAATTATGTCCGAACATGACTCAGGCCCATTATATATAAATATGAAGTTTATAGACACCTTTGTAGTGTCAGAGGATAACAATGTCCTCAGGAACGGCGGGAACAGATGGAGTAGAGCTTATTACAGAAACAGCGATTCCGTAGAGCATACAGTAATGAGAGATCTATATAATGTATCAGTGAACAGCGCCAGGTAACACATGCTTTAATTCCATATTCTTTGTTCTCTCTGGACCTTTGGCAAAGAGCTTACTATCTAATAAAGAGCGGAGCGGATGGAGGCATACAAAGCAAAGCGGCTGCCAGAGATCACTAGTCCGTTTCTCGCACAGGGAACATACTGCTCACTAACAGGCAGCGTGACGTGCCTGTAATCAGACTCACCTTACTCCATACAGAGAGGAGATTAGCACAGCGCCATCCCTGGGGTTAAGCTGCAGTTGCCAGAGAGGACTGCGCCAACGTGCAGCGTTCCAAGATGGATGTTATCCCCCTGGTACCCACAGAGTGGTAGAGGACGTTCTGAATGTGGGGACACGGACGTGACAGGGGCTTTGATGAGGGGAGCAGAACCCCCCATAACACCAAAACGTTCTTAAAGCGGTCACGTTATTTACAGCCAGCTGCATTCACAGTATGTACAAATCACACCCGTCCCTTACTCTACACTACTCTTTCCTTGAAGGACACATCTTCCTAGATAATGGGGGGCAATTAATAGGAGGGGAGTACCGTCCTTACGTTGGAATAGATGCGAGAGTGTCGGACATTGGCAGCGTCTGCTAGACCATATTATCACAGCAATGGGAGAGCACGGTGTCTAACTCCATATATACAAGGTCCCCTGCCGCAGTTTATATTACGGTATACGTTAGAGGATGCCCGTTTTTACAAACACGAAACATCAACGTACACCCGACATTAAATAGATTTTTATTTACTAACATTTGTTCAGATAACGACCATGACCAAGAGGTTAGAGGTCACTGCTCACAATCTATAGGGGAACGATTAAGAAACAGGAGCTACAATAAAGGACGTCCGACAGAAAGGCATTACTCTATCAGTAAGGATTGGGTCATACAGACCAATATAATCATGGTTCTGCTTTAAATAAAAGTTCCCGGAATACATGTAAATACTGAAGACAATTGTGACACAGAGGACAGGGAGTCTCTTGTACACGTCACAGCGCAGGGAAAGTACTGCATCAAGATGTAAGATAAATGTGTTGTACAGTGAGGGTTGCCTTAATGTTACAGCGCTCTCCATAAACATCTGATAAATCCCAGTGAGATCTGAACTTACAGAGAGGACGGAGATCAGCTGCATTACGCAGAGAGTAGGACAGGACATGAATGGAGCCGTCTCAGTGACAGAATTGGGTGCATTCATTTATCACCGTCCCTCCTCATATAGAAGTGACAACGTGGGACCAGGGACTCAGAAAACGGCATTTAGTGAGAAACAAAAAGCTAAATTTGGCACAAAATAGGGACCAATAAGGCATCTGCCACCGGCCGACCCAGATACGTTATGACAATATATATGTTTATATGTTAAATATTCATCCATAAGCCATCATTCTACATTACGGCAAAACCTAGCAGTGAGAGTGGATAAGTGTTACATTCAGAGACTTATGGAAGCAAATTTAAACACACATTAATCAGAGTAATAGAACAGGTTTGCAGTTCTGAAAAACATTTTGTGTTTGTTAGACAACTAAGAACAAAATAAAGTTGCACTAAGCGCCATCTACTTTCCACCAAGTTTAGCAAAATCCTCTTGGCAAATTGCGTCTCCTTTATCATCATCACCATTTATTTATATTATCCTGCTTCATAAATATGGTTAAAGATTCATTTAATTTTTTTCTAACAAACTTATCTAATGCTGGTGTTTTTAATAAAAGGAAGTTTTTAGCTCTGATTACAAACAATTTAAGTGGGCAGAAACAGAACAACCTGTATTGAACCAGATCTGCAGAATGATCAGAGACACAGATTATTTCAGTAGACGAGTGAGCTGATCATGTGGGAGGCAGTGACCTGGCTGCACATATGATTGTGTTAGTGAGGATGTGAGGAGGGGAATGGAGGCAGCAGGAAGCCACAGACTGAGAGTTATATAGTGGAAGGAGCAGGGTCCCCAGCAGCACAGAGTATATCAGGAGATAAGTGATGTGTTAGTGAGGACAGGGCTCCATGTGACAGGGGCAGTGACATGATGTGAGGAGGGGAATGGAGGCAGCAGGAAGCCACAGACAGAGTTATATAGTGGAAGGAGCAGGGTCCTCCAGCAGCACAGAGTATATCAGGAGATTAGTGATGTGTCAGTGAGGACAGGGCTACATGTGACGGGCAGTGACATGATGGGAGGAGGTGAATGGAGGCAGCAGGAAGCCACAGACTGAGAGTTATATAGTGGAAGGAGCAGGGTCCCCCCAGCAGCACAGAGTATACCAGGAGATGAGTGATGTGTTAGTGAGGACAGGGCTGCATGTGACATGATGTGAGGAGGGGAATGGAGGCAGCAGGAAGCCACAGACAGAGTTATATAGTGGAAGGAGCAGGGTCCACCAGCAGCACAGAGTATATCAGGAGACAGAGTTATGTAGTGGACGCGAAGTGACACTTCTATCACACTGGTGCAGGAGGAAGCATTTCCATATGAAAACTTATTATAATTACTTTAGTGGGACAGAATGCCTTCCCTGCCTTAGACCAACCAACAGCATGTTATTTATATTACCTGGAAATCTCCTTGTGTCCATCAACAGCAAGTGTCTGGGAGAGAACATGGCAACGGCACAGTGACACCAGCAGGACCAGTCTGGAGAACTCATTATTCTCCAGCAGTCAGTGAGACACATTGGGGGAAGCAGGTTTATAAAATAATGGGATGGAATTTAGGGTAAGGAAATATTCTGGGGTTGAAGATTAATTCCATACAAAAATTATATTTTCCAACGAATCCGCTAATCTACAACTAGATTATGCACCGGAATTGGTGACTTCCATGATACACTTGTCATTGATGGTGCTTCTCTGGGCCATCAGCAAGAAGACTACATGTAGACACCGCGCAGTGAGAGACCGACTCTGTAGGTGATCACACAGAGCCACACACACAGACATACATTATATATATATTGTGGCAAGAGCCCGCTACTGCTGAAGCACACGCGAACAACTTCTTTTTATTCAGCTTTATTGTCAGGATGGTTAAAATGTATTTGACACCGTATGAATTTCACAACAATTATGGAGACCCTAAACGCTAGCTAGACATAGACCAGCCAGCTTCCCCAGCGTTGGTCTCAGTGAACAAATGACAATCCAGCTTTTATACACGATACTCCTCCCCCAGCCTTAGCTTGATGGGCAGGTGACACACCCACCTTCTCTTTAAGAGGAAACGCCCATCACTGGCTCTGTTTGCACTAAAACACACACCCTGTCTGTTTGCTGAGAGGAAGGAGCTTTCAAATCATGTAAGTTAACCAAACTTTAAATTACACATAAGTCTTTACCTGGTTTAACCTCAATCTAGGTGCATAACTGCGCCAATGTTTTATTCTGCTTGTATGCTTTCTCTGCATCGTCAGATAAATTCCTCCCTTTGTTACAATCAATCAATATATATATATATATATATATATATATATATATATATATACATACATACACATACACACATACACACACACACACACACTATGAAGTTGTCCTTTGACAAGTAAAACAGTATTGCTGCTTACTGAATGAATGGAAAGTTACACTGTAGCAGAAGGATTCTATAGAGCCAATGGCAGAACTGCAGAGAGAGCTCAATGTTAATGAGGGTCAGCGAAAGCTGGCAAGATTTTATTGTGCATAAAACTAGAAACTGATGCACAAGACCATAATTTTGACTGTTTATAGAGCAGACAACTCGTGGACCATCACTAAAACTGACGGCAAGAGAAGGGTAATGTAGGGAAAAATATTTTAATTTAAAATAGATGCAAGATAGCTGCAGGTGCAGTCTTAAAAACAGTAATGGAATATATTTATATCTGGTCGTTGCTAGGGGTAATCCATTAAAATAAAAGGCAGGTTAGATGGCCCAACTGACCATAATCATTTTATTGTGCGTGACAAACTTTCAACACAGGTCTGTATTGTACAAAGACCATAATAGAAGCGGATTTGTATTGTATACTAGCCACCAGAAAGAAGCTTGGTCTTACACACTAAACACCAGATAATAGTTTAACATATGTCGGTATTACCGCCATCGTTAATTGGTACCCAACCCGGAGGTAGACCCTCACAAGTTTAAATATCATCGACATTTTTCCTGTGTTCCATCTTTGTGGGGGTGTAATTTCCATCTGTACTCAGGATACCTCAACACTTTCCACAAAATGCTCAGAATCTTACAAAACCTTTTTCACAACAAATATTTACTCAAGAAATATCAAAAGCCTTCGGGCTGCGCGGTGAGCAGAGTCTAGATGTGACTAAGACTTCAAAAAAGAGATTTGGATTTAAACATAAACACCGAGCTTAATCTTCAAACACCACAATAGCTCTTTATCTGCTGATGTGGTTATCTGGGCACAGACTAAGCTAACAATTATTTCTCCCACAACGTGTCATGTTCACTTTCATTTAGAGATCTGTACCTACAGCGGAGGTAACCTCATGAAGCTGGGATTTGTGATGAGGACTGTGCTGGACAACATGCAGGATTATGGGAAGGATTAGGCAGAGAGGATGGGGGCGTTTCCTCTAGTCTTCAGAATTAGGACCGGATTACCCACTTTACAATATCGTAATTAATTTTACAGTCTATTATTTTGACTCCCATCTTAAAAAAAATAAAAAAATAGAAAAAAACAAATGTTTGTACATAACCAATACAATCCAAGGGGATTACAGCAAAGCTTCCCAGTGCAACCAACAATTATGCTCTTTTCAGAAGGATTGACATACAAGCAGGAACACTTACCAGCAAGGGGTTCAGCTGGACACTTCCTACCAATCAGAGGTCGAAGGGGAAATTTAGAAGTGCTGGTATGGAGCTTTCACTTTGAAATGAACGGCTGGGGCCTGAAGGTTTAGGGGTTTTGATAGACTGAAATAGATTTTAGAAGCACTTTAACACTATATAGTATAATATGCAACATATTAAATGATGCAAAGCTATCCACGCTATCCTCTCCTGTGTCTAATTACCTCTCCTCTGTGCCCCTCCACCTCTTGCTCCTGTCTCCTTTGTGTACTTACATTTTCCCTCATATCACCATAATATTATAATAAAACTATCCAAAATATCTCCCTTATATCTTCCATGTTACCCTTTATCTTTCCCTAATCTATTTCCTTTCTTTGTTCCTATGTGCCCCTATCTTCATTGCAGGTATCTCCCTCTCTCCCTGCTCTTCCTGTGCCTCACATCTGGCTTCTCTCGCTCCTCCCTTACTCCTCCGTCTATCCCTGTGTCTCCTCCTATTCTTCCTTCTCACTAGTGAATTCCCACCTGTGCCCCCTCCTCCACCACACCTGTGCCCCCACCTCCACCACACCTGTGCCCCAGCCTCCACCACACCTGTGCCCCAGCCTCCACCACACCTGTGCCCCCGCCTCCACCACACCTGTGCCCCCGCCTCCACCACACCTGTGCCCCCTCATTAAACTGCTGCCCCGTTCACTATATCCCCCTCTGTTCTTTACTTACCTTTCCATGCCCTTCTTTTATTCTCTTCCTCTTCTTCCTTTCTTCGGTCTTCTGGCTCCTCTCTGTGCTCCTCACTGGCAGTGTCAGGGCGTGATGATGACGACACGCCCGACTGCCAGTGAGAAGGGAGTAGGGTACCACCACCAAATAAGTATTTTATGTAACTACTGGGGAAGGCAGGCTGGGCGAAGTGTCTCTTTGCCTGTAAGGAAGTGCGGAGAAGACGTGCCGGTATGTCATACCGGCACATACTGTCCCCCTTCGAGCGCTGCTACTGGTTACATCATTGGTGCACTAACTGCCACAGAAATCATTACTAAAATGACTGCAGTAGTGTCTGGCTGCCGATTCATTGGAGCATAATAACTTGTTTTGCCTTAAGTGGTCTGTGCCTATATATTAAGGGGAAGAATTGCAACAATTAAGAAACCCATGAGCTTTATAATTACACTGTAAAACCATTTTAATTAACAACTTGACAAAAAAAAAAACCAACAACTTGATGATACTTTTATATAAGATAAGCAGTGTCACAAACACGCTCCCAGCTGCCGTGACTTTGGGGTGTTCGCTGTATGAGGTCACACACACGATTCCAGCCCGCAGTCTCTCTCTACCTATCACACAGGTTATAGACCTACGGAATCGCCCCCAAACAGCGCTCTCAAACCCCCAGACATTTCAGGTTTGCCACCACCTATTGAATACAGGCAACAGGACCCCCCACACGGCTTCTAGCTACCACAGGCTAACAAGGCCCCCACCAGCAAACGAAGGGTTAACTCTTCACACCTCCAGACTGTTACACAAATGTAAATGCAAGCACTCACTAAGCTTGTTAATCAAATGTATCAACAAATCACACAATGGCATTCAAAGGGTTAACTTGGTCGAGCCTTCTTAACAGGCTAGTGGATTCGTAACAGTATCAAGGACGCCACATATTAAATTATAGATTTAATACACAAAAGTACATGGCATTCAGATATAAAGAAAAAGTTAATAAACAACTAACATACACAAGCAAAGCAGTTTAAAATAAAAGAGATAACATTCAGAGTATCACTTACATGAGTTGCATAATCTGTGCCAAGGGAAATTGGCTAGCAAGATGGACAGCTTATTAATATGGATTGACTTTCCCAAAAGACTGACAATTTGCTGTAACTGGTCTCAGCTTTTTAAACACACCTTTACACCTTCCCACCTCCTGGGGGTTGTGGTCTGTGATACTTTTTTCAATCACCATTTGCATGTTGTCCGATTTACTACCCAATTCTATTATGTGACCTAACTTTTCTGTGGAGCATCACACAATTTTATTATTAATAAATCCCTTATGAATTTGTCCATCTTTAGATACCAACACGCCTAAATACAGTGTATTCGTAGAGCTTACACTCATTTCCTTAACTTCTCTGTGGGGCAGAATTCTTAATTTGACATATGAGCTGCCCTTCATCATGCTATGGAGGAATATGTGGTTGATCACCACTTTTATTGATTTTAAGTGGCATATTTTAAAACATGGGCTCTTTGAGCCAGACACCATGCTGAGAGGTTCCTAAAAGTCTATTCAGGTGTCAAAACTCCATCCCAGGCCAGGATATATCTCACAACAGGGGCTCTTTGAAGCTGCCACAGGTGACACTTCTATCTTCTCACACTGAAATGTGCAAAGCCATTAAATACGCATACAACAGACTTTCTGTCTTCACATTTTACACTTTAGTAGCTCAACTTATCAAGGGCTTCATTTGATATAACATCTATACACTGCATGATTTAGGCTTTATTCCCCACAATAATGTGATCAGTTAACCCTTATAAATAACTTATATATAACCAAATTCACTTTGTTCACGACAAGCAGCATTAATACAGTTTGTATATTGTGTGTAGAAGACTGCATCAGATACAATAAAATCAGCTCAGGTAACCACCAGTATGTCCAATATCTAGAAAACTGTATGTGGATACCTGTTTATGAAATATAGGTACATTGAAACGAAGTTCCTCGGTCAGATCGAAGCAGCACTTATTTCAAGAGCTCAGAAAGCTGTGGACAAATCTTATTATATTTCTTTACAAGGACGACCGCCTACAATGAAAGGCTGATGGTTTTAAGAAAACGTTTGTTTCTTTCCACAACATCCACAGACCTGAAATATATTAATGTCTGAGCCAGAGAAATTAGACTGCTTTCTGCTGAGCCTGGTTGTGCCAACATCTCTCTCTAATCAACAAATCTTCATTTACTGGATAAGCAGTGGGTCTCTTGGATGGCCGAAATTAACCTGAAATCCAAACCATCCGTCCTGTGTCCTCAGGTCTACAACCATTAAGACCATCTCGGCCTCTATTTCTAGTTAAGACTGCTGTCTACATCCACATTCAGAGGACAGACAAGCATGAATAGAAACCAATGGAAGTGGCTCCTTCTCCGGCCATATTGTTGGTTTAAAATAAACACTGGGGAACAATCAGGATTTAAAGTTGCTTTAAAATGCTGTATACATTAGACCAGTGTTGGGCAACAGACAGTTTGAGGGCCACATGCAACCCACTGAGCCTTCACCTGTGGCCCTCAGCTCCTTATTGCTTTATAACTTAGTTGTGTTTTCTGCTTCATGCCCACAGCTTTTATTAACAGAGAGCAGGGAGCCGAGTGATGTTTTAGGCAGGAGTAGTGTTGGGGCAAATGAGGTTTCTAAAGGGCATATAGGCCGAGTGGGCAATGCGAGGGGTTTAAAAGGGGGTTTGAGTGCAACATAGGGTGTATTCTAAGAGAACGCCTCTCTCTCGCACAGTCGGCCTTAGAAGGGTACTAGATTGTTATAATAGTCAGAGGCTAGTGATAGACAATCATTGTTAACTATTACTGATGTTCATGTGTGCTGCTCATATAAAGACATGGCTGAAAGGCACAGGGGGATACTAGAAATAGTTAAAAGAAATAGATTTAGTAAATGTTGCTAGAGGGCATGTTAAACATATCATATTTATTAACTGATAAATCTATGTATACCATAGACCAGCGTATGAAGCCAAGCAGTTCATAGTGGACAGGTGACGATCACACAAATGCATCAGGCTGGACCCATGTTCCTATGTAACAATAAAGGACACACAGCAAGAACGTCTTCAGCTACCGCCTGGCATTTACAAAAGAGCAGCTCTGCCTTGTTTGTGCCCCTCGTTATGAGTCGTGTCACAGTTCCCCCTCCTGCGGTTGCAGAGACGAGATATGAATAATCATGACACCGACCACATTATGGAAATGCCATTAAGACAATACTTTCTTCCCGTGTTGGAAAGCGGATGATTGACGGCTGGCACAGCTGCTTTGAATTATAATGGCTGCGTGGCATTTTATGGCGTCTCTCCTTGTAAGCAGTGAAAAAGACGATGCAAAAAATCACTTTATTCAATTGTAAGATTATGAAGGTCAGTGAACAGCCGCCTACAATGTCACAGACACATCGGCCAACTGGTCAACATCAGGCAAAGGGTTAAACAAAGGAATAAACATCCAGTGAGGTTATTTTCTCATTTATTGTCAGTGTCATTAGATTTGCACAAACTGGTACTGCCCCGAATATGCCAGAGCCGATGAATGGACAACTGATTGACTTTTGTGCCAGTTAAGTACGTCTGGTGCCCCTAGCGGGCTGCGCGCAGGGCGAGGGAAGGGACCAGTGATTGACAGATATCATTAACACAGATTTTGAGTCCTGAGGACAGTTCTTAAAATATCCAGGGCCCTGCAGACAGTGACAAATAGTACGTCAAGTCTCCCCCTGAGCCTTGTGGATGATACACTGTACACAAGAGGGGAGAGGAGGGACCCCCGCCGGGCTGGAAATCTCAGTGCTTTAGGAAGGTTTGAGTCATTTTGAATACAAGATTTGGGAAAAGCTCACGTGTAGACTGTGTTCTGTATTTTTTGTGCCCCACTTGGAATCCGCAGTATTACCATTTTATTGTGAAGAAGAAATGCACTTTCCTACACTCCCTACTACTAATATGGCGACCTGAAGACTAAACATGACACATGACTGCGTGGACACACTACATTGCATCACACACGGGAGGGGTGTTGGCGCGCTGTCGCAAATACAGGAGAGTCAAGTAGATGGTCCTGAATGTCAGTAAGATCCGTCACCCCCACACCACAATGGCGACAATGGGGTCTAGAGAGGTGGGGGTCGCGGATCAATGGCGACAATGGGGTGTGGGGCGGATCAATGGCGACAATGGGGTGTGGGGCGGATCATCAACGGCGACATTGGGGTGTGGGGCGGATCATCAACGGCGACATTGGGGTGTGGGGCGGATCATCAACGGCGACATTGGGGTGTGGGGCGGATCATCAATGGCGACATTGGGGTGTGGGGGCGGCGCGGAGCAATGGCGACATTGGGGTGTGGGGGCGGCGCGGAGCAATGGCGACATTGGGGTGTGGGGGAGGCGCGGAGCAATGGCGACATTGGGGTGTGGGGGAGGCGCGGAGCAATGGCGACATTAGGGTGTGGGGGCGGCGCGGAGCAATGGCGACATTGGGGTGTGGGGGCGGCGCGGAGCAATGGCGACATTGGGGTGTGGGGGCGGCGCGGAGCAATGGCGACATTGGGGTGTGGGGGCGGAGCGGAGCAATGGCGACATTGGGGTGTGGGGGCGGCGCGGAGCAATGGCGACATTGGGGTGTGGGTGCGGCGCGGATCAATGGCGACATTGGGGTGTGGGGGCGGCGCGGAGCAATGGCGACATTGGGGTGTGGGGGCGGCGCGGATCAATGGCGACATTGGGGTGTCGGGGTGGCACGGATCAATGGCGACATGTAGGGGGGACACAGATTAATAACGACATTGGGGTGGGGGAGATTAAGGGAGACACTGGGTGGGGTGGATATTGTATTAATAAGGCATGGAGGTTTTTTTTATTAACAATATGGGGCTTAATGACATGAAAATGGTGATGGGGCACACCCCATTGGTGGAGCTTGACATGCCAATTCCTCCTTAAGTAGTTTGGGGGAACCCTACAAACGTTTACTTTGGGTCTGACTAATTTCTATTGTTGCCCCCGACACGCAGTATATACACTAAAGTCCGCTGATAAAGGCTTCACGTCCGAAAATTCCTACTAAGTACTATATTATTTAAATGAAGCGATAACTTTAAGGAAATGAGGTACGTGTAAACGATAATACGATGGTTGTACAGAACAGCTTGACACAAAAGGATTATTGGAGTCGAGCTTAAGGAAAACGTTAAGTTAAAATGCCGCAGATTGACATTTGCAGTCCCAATAGGAGAATACCGAGGGCAGCATCACTTGTAGAAACATGGACTTCCTAAGGATATCATTAATGAGAGTTTCAACAAGCGCACTGTGTATCTGCTGCTCAGATCTCTTGCTGTCCTCAATGTAAACTGGACTGAGGAGCCGTGAGCCCCTAGAATAGAGCCCAGAAGATCTAATGCTACAGCACAGATGGAAAGTGCCCTTTACTGAATGAGTTCTGTAAAATCATAATAATGAGGCTTCCCATCGTCTCACCCCGCTGCCCTGCAGCCCTGACGCTGGAGAACAATGAGATTGGCCCAGGCTAATGCACAGAGTTATTAGATGAAAGCTTGTTATAGCACAACATGTCAGTGGTCATCAGGAAGCCTAGGTCCTGGAAGGAATTCCAGATATATCAAACTATCCTCAATAAAACAACCAGTGGAAGAAAGATAAACAGAGGTGCCGGAAAGACACCAGACACAGGAGACAAAGACAAACCGTATAACTCAGGGATGAAGCTTCAGGCCCTCAGTCAGCCAACAGGATGGGAACCAAATAACAGAACCCTAAGCATTCCCTAAACATTCTACTATCACATATATAATCTATATCCACTTGTTCTCCAGCCACATTTATCTTTTACACATTATCTGATCTCTGATTACTGGACTGTAAGAGGATTACCACACCTCATCGAAAGAGGAGATAAAGGGGTACTAGGAAAGAGAAAGCCTACAATGGAACTGTACTAAATGGTGAGCTCTACAGGCAGACTTCCTGGCAACGTAAGAAGAGAAGAATAGCTTTATACATTGATTTCTTAATATTTAAAATAGAAAAATACAAATACAATACAAAATACAAATAGAAAACTAAACAGAAAATGCAAAACGTTAATTGTACAGTACTGCGTGGTAACAGAAATATCAATGTAGCATTTAATCCTGCAGCACGGTGGCTCAGTGGTTAGCACTTCTGCCTCACAGCACTGAGTTCATGAGTTTGATTCCTGACCATGGCCTTATCTGTGAGGAGTTTGTATGTTCTCCCCGTGTTTGCGTGGGTTTCCTCCGGGTGCTCCGGTTTCCTCCAACACTCCAAAAACATGCTAGTAGGGCAATTGACTGCTATTAAAAAATGGACCTTAGTGTGCATGTGTGTGTATTTAGACTGTAAGCTCCAATGGGGCAAGGAATGATGTGAGTGAGTTCTCTGTACAGCGCTGCGGAATCAGTGGCGCTATATAAATAAATGGTGATGAAACCAAAGGACTACAACGGTGAGAGTACTTGTGCAGTAAATACCCAAACCATTTATCTCCCAAATTACTCTAGAAGAGAAACAACAAGGGGTCCAAGGTGGGCTACAGCTCCCAGCATACCCTGCCAGCTTTCAGTCTCAGTGCCCGACATCCACGTAACTCTATACACATCAGGCATCTTCTCATCTCCAAACACAATTACACAAAGCCCCACACCAGGCACAGCAGACAGCGTGCATGTAAACAGATCATTCCTCCCAGGTACACCGCAAATTCGCTGCTAATCATCCAACATTTATTCACAGTGAAATACCAATTTCTTTACAGCCAGACACTTATTATGCAATCTTTGAAAACGGTATTTAAGAGGACAACAAACATGCTGTAATCACAAAACATTATTTTACTTTTGCAGCAAGTAAATCAGCTTTGGAGGGCTTAGAATATAAATGTACAATCTGCAATTGTGGCTGCTTGATACCATTTAACTGCCGGTAACAATCAGCACTGGCTCCAGGAGTGGACTTGCATGAAGCCAGAGGCCTTTATACAGACAGGGATTTAACACTGTTACTTTGTCAGCAAATATCAGCATTATGTGTATTTTATCCCTTAAATTTGGCATATTGTGTTTATTCCCCTTTATGCTCTTCTGTGTGTGACACTAAGGGGTATATTTACTAAACTGCGGGTTTGAAAAGGTGGAGATGTTGTCTATAGCAACCAATCAGAGTCTAATTCTCATTTATTTGGTACATTCTACAAAATGACAGCTAGACTCTGATTGGTTGCTATAGGCAACATCTCCACTTTTTAATACTCGCACTTTAGTAAATATACCCCTAGGACACAATCAGGTAGCTCTATTGACACTGAGAAAAAACAGGGGGATTGTAGTATAACAGCAGGATGTCTGCTACTTGGGTGGCAACGGTGTATAAAAATATTACCAACCAATAAATAAATGTCTGTTTTTAAGAAATTGTTCCCATTTAATTGGGTATGATGAACGAAGGGTAATAACATCAGGTCACAATGCACTGTACAGCGCAGACATGTTTCCTTAGATGAAACAATTCTTTAATCAGAACAGAAATAATTTGATTTCATGACTGAAATGAAAGAAAGAGGAAGAGCTGGCTGGCATGACAACACGGCATGACACAGACACAGGAAAGATTTGGGGCAGTTTAGGAAGTGGCTTAAGCAGATATCATTGTATCGATGAAACGTGACTTAGTCTGGAATCCTTAGCATGGGGGATCTCCGCCAGGCAGAGGCGATATCTCAGGAAGGGAAGAATAATTACGTATCAGTGAAATCGTTCTGTTCCTACCTCATGTAGCTGTACCCGTACTTTATTAATAGCTCGAAGCCAGCGAGCTCTGGCAGGGGAGAACGGAGGGGGGCCGACGTCTTCATGGAAGCTGAAGGAATCAAGTCAGAGAGACAGAAAATTGTTAGGAAGTGACATCTGATCAATACACGGAAAAAAGGAATACAAGAAAATCTGCAACATCATATTCTACCCTTCCTACATCAAATACAATGGTTACAAAAGATTTGCACATGTGTACGAAGCCCAAACATAGACAGGACGTTTAATCATTGATAGAACCCCATCTATACTGGGCAAGGAGAACCTAGAGATCTATCACTGCTGTGGAGCTCCGGCTGATGGGGCATGCTGGCACATGTAGTTCCACAGCGGCAGCAGAGCTACACGTCGTCAATCTCTCTATCAATATAGAATTCTCTTTTATAATTAAAAGGAAATCCTAGTTAGGAAACTCATACACTGGGTTTTCTACCTATAACTGGGTTTGGGCAGATGAGGACGGATCAGGTTGTCCTGATTTTGCACGTGCAAATGTCGGGTTGTACGATAACTAAAACCATTAGCCAAATATTGTAACTTCTCCTTCAAATCATTTGTAATAGTAGATTCCTAGAAAGCCCCAAGAGGTGATCGGTTCCAATCTACCTGCAAAATACGTCTCATTACTGTAACGGCTGCTTTGGCTGCCATGGAATACTAGTTGATTGACAGTCCTGGACCTGGGGCAGATAATAGTGCTGTGACTGTCAATCATTCAGGCCAGGTAGAAAGACTGCAGTGAAGAGATATAGGGTACAGTTAGCAAAGTATAATAATCTGAACTACAGTGGAGGTGGCAGAAGCTGCCTCTTGGGTTATCTGGAGGATGATTCACTTGCAAGCTACAAATTTCTATCATATGAGTTCCCAATTAAAACGTTTTAAATTGTGTACTCCCATTTACCAATCAGTACGTCCAGTCGCCCGGGGGTCCTACACTGGTCTATAATGTGTGTGTCACGAAACTTAAAAAATAATAAAAATTATTATCCGCACAGCTGTTGGCCCATGTACCGAAACACTGCACAAAGCGCCACAGGGCAGCTGGAGAGCACTGCGTGGAAATACTGGATCAAATTCTTTTTAATAACTTTGCATTGTACATTCTGTGCTGTCTGTATCGTTTGGAATAGGAGGAATAAGAAATAATGTGAAATAGCCGCGTCTCCCAGCATCCATTATTAAAGTATTATAAACATGAGGCAGAGCACAATCTCGAAGCGAAAAGCTTTCATCTTCTCTCTAAAGGCACTCAGAGTATTTACAACGGGGTGACGCAGGATGGGCGCTGTGAATACTGATTCACCCAACTATTTCTGCAACTAAAAACCTTAATTCCACAGCATCAAATCACGCAATTTACAGCCTATCAACCGACGTAGAGACTAGTGACATCGCAGAGACTAGTGACATCATGCAGACTTGTGACATCACTGAGTCTTGCAGAACTCTCAGCGGTGTTACTAATTTATGATTCCCAAGTATTCCAGGACACCCAATAATGTTTCACTCATGCTGCTTATTTGCCTACAATGTAAACTATGGACATCCCCAAATTAACACTAATAATTGGGAAATGGTGCTTAAAACAATTTTACCTTATTTGGGACAAAAGAAAAAAAAAAGAAAAAAAGAAAGTAGAGAACGCACCTTTGCAAGGAAATTACAGCATCAATGGAAATACATTTCAGTAATAAAAAATGTGAGAAAACAATGTTTTCGTTTAATATCACTAACACGTATTAAACAGGAAGGCTCAACGTAAACTGGAATGACTAAGGAGTAATTAAAACTATGAAAAGCAAAACAAAATTGCCTGATAACAGAGACACACAAATTCCTGATAATTGATCAACGGACCTACTCACTAGATAAACAGCTAGGTGCCTACCTCTCCTGTTTCTCTAGGAGAACGTCTTTGGGTGGATCTAGCTCTTGAGGCGATTTGGGGGTGGCATTTTCAAGCTGTGTCTCATTTCCTTGAGGTTCCCCTGTTCTCTCGGCATCACGGTCATTGTACCATTCTTGGTCACTTCTCCTCTGATTACCGCAAGTACGGAAACCGAAATTTGTATGTTGGCGCTCTTCCTCCAGGTCTACGGACTGAAGATTTTCATGGTAATGGTCAGACTCGCTCAGCTGCGAGCTCCCTTGGCTGACATTACCGGATGAGCCGTACCGGCTACTCCCAGTAGGACTGTGATGGGAAAAAACAATGAGATCAATCATTTATTGGAGATAACATAGCGGGTTTATAAAATACAACACTAATATGGATGTAGGGGGAAAAGCCGGACACCGAGAATTGTCCCGAATATTATTAAAGACATTTAGATGATTAGCTGTGTGAAATGAAAGTTTTGGGAATAGCAGAAAATTTGATAATGCCCCAAATTGCAATTTTGTTGAATGTTTGTATATCCTCACAAGTGATCTCAGGATGTAAATTAGCTCAATGCCTGTGGGTTATTTTGCAGTTATCTGTTACTTTGCTTACCCCAGGCCCACTGCTATGTCAGAGATGGCAAAAGAAATACCCCTGGCACAGGCAGCTGGGGGTAACCATCTGTCCAACATAAGTTTCGTGGATATCAGACCCTCACCATTCTGCTAGCTGGAGGACGTATGAAGGAAACGGGAAACCCACAAACCTTTTGTAAAGGTGGTCACTTCATCACAAAATTATTTGGACATCTGGTAATACTAATGTAGGGTAAAATAACAGGGTAATGTCCGATTTAGGACATGGACTAATGTTAGTTATTTAAGGTATTATATTAAAGACTATTAGGATAAGCAAAGTATTTTTTTATGTTAACATCATAGTATCAGTCCACTCCATGGAAACTAGGACACTAAAGGACTCAGATATTGTAACAGCTCCTGTTGAATTATATCCTCCCCATTATTAGGAAATCCTGGTGACCTATAACTTGTGGCCCTTTTGTCTTTTTACTAAAGTGGCCCTCAATGACAACAGAGGGACAGGCACATCATAATTACACAGAGGACAAAACCTGTACGCACGTTTCTCCGGTTCCATGCTAATTCCCCCATATTACTCATCAGTTCAGTATAGTTCAGCTTACAGAATGGTTTGGATTACGCATGCTGGACATGGATAGACCAGATCCATTAGCGCATAGCCCAAACTCACTTTGCAAAAAGTCCTACTGAAATATATAGTACAAACATAACTATACTGGGTTTTGTTTGGTAGTAGACAAAGCATAGCGCTAAAGAGGGCACCAAGAACCATCACAGTAATTACTGTTTACAGGAGTTTACAATTTAAAATTTCTACAAAACGTCTACACCTATGAGATCACAGGTGCAAAAACTACTGTGGAATATTTAATTTCATTGCTTTCCTAGTACCCCCTTTGTTAAAGATGCACATTTGCAGGGATGAGCATAAACATTACAGTGTCAAGAAGCGGATATGACTAATGTACACAGAAAGCTCCTAGACAAGGGGCACTGCGATCCTCCATGGCTGCACCAAGGACCTTTCTATTAGTTACGTGCTCAGAAATTCTGACTGAACCAAATGTGCAGGTCATGCGTGTCCGTCACTAAGAACCCCTGGGCTAGGACCAGACCACCCTTGATTTTCTTCCATTTGAGTTCTCGATGGAGAAAATGTTTGGTGGTCTAGTAGGCTGGGTGTGTAAGGGCAAGCGGGATTATGGAGAACATAAGTACAAAATGGGAGAAGGTCAAACATCTGTCTTAGACTAGAGGATTCTGCAGGTTATGGGATTGCTATATTCACATACAAACTAGAAATAACAATCTATGACCATCTACAGCTAAAATGTTTCAAATGTTAATAGCAGATGACTTTACTACATTAGAACAAGAACACATCGAACAGCAATAAATCTAAAAGTGCATTATAAATGGCTGCACAATAGACACCATTTATTATGCTCCTAAAACTGGCCTTGGTTCCATCCTATTGAGCTTAGCCGTCAATTCTTGGGCACATGTAGGCATGCAGACCGCGGAGCTTGGTATAACATCGCTTGTCTTTGTTTCAGACAGATCTTTGTCATCCACTGAACTTACAGAAATAGTTTCCAGACTTCCAGAAGGTATTTCCAAACAAGCTGATGGACTTGAACTCAACCTAAGATCAAAGTCATCTTTGCTTTGAGGCTTGTCTGCAACATTTGGTATCACCGTGCTAGATGAGTCAAAGCTGCCAGAAGCAACTGCAACCCTTTCTTGCAATAGGGATGTCCTAGACCCAATATCAACATCTGAAGTTATGTTTGCCGTTTGGTCACTGTGATCAGAGTTGACTTTGCTTTCATATACAGAGAGACAATCTCCACCAATTTTAAGAGGATTTGACAAACTGGGCAAGTCATTTCCAGGAAGAGTCTTTGCTGAATCCTTCCACCAAGCTACTGACCGTTCCATCTTTCCAAACACAGGGGACTGGCTGTTATATTGCTTCATCAACTTGTCTTCAGTGCGGACGTCAAATAAAGAGGATAACTTTTTAATTGTAGAGATGAAAACCAGTTCTGGGGAAGAGGATTCTGGAACCTTGGAATGTGTAAGTAATGGACGTGAGGGGTTTTTGTCGTTTACTGCAGGGGGGCCAGTATAAGAAGAATCTCTAGCAATTAAATTGAATGATTCTGAGCAATCAGAAGTTTTATCCATATTTTTGGCCATACATAAGGAGTCATCCCATTGATTTCCCAAATGTGATTCCACTGAATAAATACCATCTGCTGTAAAGTGAGCTTGATCTGAATCACACACCTTGCCATCACCTGTACTGGGAACTACTTCGTCATTTGCTGAATACACGTCTCTATCTATGCAATCTTTGAAGGAACCAACGCTATTCTCACTTATCGAGCTAGAGTCTTCCCTCGTTTTTTCAATTTCGATAGAGTCATTTCCATTGAGGTTACGCAAGTGGAAACGGTCAATTTCACAAACACCAGCTTGCTCTGTTAAATTGTTATTTACTTTAACACTTGAGTCTGTGGCATTGACCTCTCTAATTGTTGGCTGTGAAGCTTCAGGCATTTTACTCGGCACTTCAGTGGAAGACTTAAAGATACCCAAAAAATCATTAGATAAAGTACTTGTCTGAGAAGATGAGAAGTTAAATAATGAGCTTTTCTTGGGGAATGCAGAAGATGAAGACGGAGATGTAAAGAAGAAGCCGGACTGATTTTTCTGTGGCTCGCTTGAATTTGCAGAGAAAACATTAATCTTCGACATGAAGCTAGAGAACATTTCAACTGGCGAGTTAAACACAGACTTTTCTTCCTCAGCCTGCTTAGATGTACTCGCTGAACCTGGCTGATGTGAGGATTTCATAAAAGGTACATTTTCTTTTTGTTGCTGTGAAGGAAGGAGGTTACTTTGTAGAAGCCCACATTCCTTTGTAGCTGGTACTCCCTTCTGCAACAATGTGTTTCTGGAACTGTTAAAATTATGTATATCCTCTTGGGATTCCTTCTCCAAACCAAAGCTGCCCGATATTCCATAAATATTGGATTGTTGCTCACAGGGGACAAAGCTAGCATTGTCTGAAAATTCATCAGCAGCACATACATCATCTTTCCTGTGAACAGATGGAAAATGCCCCTCAGTAAATGGTGTTATGATTATGCTCTCATGATTAGTTGTACAGTCACCAGGAATGACTTCATCATCCATCTGATAAACATTTTCAGGCCGATAATTAAACGGCTCTCTAATTTCTGCATCAACATGGTGACATGGCTCCACCATTGCACCATCTCCATATTCACATAATTCCGCTTCTGAACCATGTTCATACTGCTCTGACATTAGATCACCACCGCATTCCAAGGGTTCAGGAAATGGACCATCATTGTATGCCCATGTCTCTGACAAAGGACCATCTCCATATGCACAGTGTTCTTCATATTGTTTGGATATTAGACCACCACTACATTCCAAGGGTTCAGGAACTGGACCATCATTGTATGCCCCTGTCTCCGACAAAGGACCATCTCCATATGCACAGTGTTCTTCATATTGTTTGGATATTAGACCACCACTACATTCCAAGGGTTCAGGAACTGGACCATCATTGTATGCCCCTGTCTCCGACAAAGGACCATCTCCATACGCACAGTGTTCTTCATATTGTTCAGATATTACACCACTACATTCAAAGGGTTCAGGAACTGAACCATCATTGTATGGCCATGTCTCCAGCAAAGGACCACCTTCATAGGCACAGGGTTCTGGCGTTGGACCATCTTCACGTTGTTCCAGCATTACGCTATCTTCATATTGTTCCAATATTAGACCATCATTACATTCCCAGACTTCAGGAACTGGTTCATCATCATATACACATGTATCCAAAAATGGACCATTTCCATACGAACATGGTTCTGACAACAGACCATCTTCATTCACACAGGCGCCTTGCTCTAGATCATTGTTATGCTGTTCATATACTGGACTATCTTCAATATATTTCTCTTGCAAAAGGAATCCTTTAGACTCACTAATTTTATTTTGTCTTTGTACCGACAGTGAATTAATTTCAGGGTCAATTGTGCTATTAGACCTGACTGGAGTAGATGGCTTGTTGTCAAAAAATGAAAATCCAAAGAGGCTGGAAGACGTATTACCATCCTTGACAGGGTCCTCAGTAACATTAGGCTTATTTGAAGAGAAAAATGCAGGTAACTTAAATATCCCTTGTGGTTCTGACTCGTTGGTTTGAGCATTGTTCATCACTTCCGCAGGAGAGGACTCAGATTTTCCCGATCTACTAAAGAACGAAAAAATAGTGTTGGCAGTTTGTGTCAAGCTGTCGGTTATTTGGTTAGTCTGTTGAACAGGTTTAGCCGGCAGCTCTGGTTTCCCATCCTGGTGGGATTTCGTCCCAGGCATCTTCATAGTCTGATCTGTGGATTCAAACGTTGGGTTGACACCTTGCTGAGGAGCTATAACTGGGATAAAAGGCTTGTCATTTGGGGATGAAGTAGAACCAGAGTCTTCTACTACTTTTTCTGGAAGCTCACTAAGGGACAGCATGCTCACAGATCCACAGTTATCTAGGTCATGTCCAGAATTAAGATATGTTCTGTGACTAATGTCCCGAATGGTTTCCTGCTTCTTTAACATTTTATTTCTGGATGACTCAACAGCACAGGCTTTCGTGTCTTCTTTATTGCCCTCCATTGATTTACTATCAGAAATTATTTTCCCAATCGACGGTGATGTTACATCAGACTGTTTTGCACTCACAGTTTCTGCTTTAAAGAGATCACTGATGGAACCAAATATGGCTGAAATGCCATGAGGTTCATTGGTATCATGAGATGTGTCTAGAGTTTTATCGGCCTTTTCATTTTGGGATAAAGGCATGGAGCTCCTAAGAGACTGATCTTGCATTTGAGTGGAGCCCGATGTTACGGCGTCAATTTGTGTCTTGAAAAAGTTCAGGAAACCAGAAGTTGTATTTTTATCAGCACTAGATTTGGCAGAGGTGCTCTCGTTTATGTTAAACATTTGGAGGGCACTCTTCAGAAGTGTTTTTTCTGAATCATTTTGTTGGGGGGCATTTATATCTGATGTAGTTGCAGTGGACTGCTGACTAGACCTGTTGAGACCTCCTTTTAATGGAGGAGGGCTTTGCTTTAGAAAAGGCGAGTTAACATATGTATTCTGAGTGGTGACATCTTGGGCACAACTTTTTTCACTTAAATGGAGTGGACGTTGAATTGTTTCATACTCTGGATGTGATTTGTTTGTATTGGACCTTTTTATATAATTCAGACGGTCATCATATTTCGGCTCTACATGTTTTTCCATTACAGCAACGTCTGGGAGGTTAGTTATTGCTACATTTTTGGCCATGTCACTCACTGTAGCTGAATCATCTCCAGAAAGTGTATGAGAAGGTTTAACATCTTCTGGTTTACTTATTAGACCACTAAGAGAAGAAATAAAAGAGGACACAGGACTGAATATAGTTTTCTTTGCTTCAGATTTCTCTGCAGGCTGCGGTTCACGTCTCGACACAGGTTCTTCATTAGTAGTAGGATAAACATAAAAACTGGACATTTCTCTAGTTCTACACTCTGTCCAAACTGGAAGATGCTTTGCTAGTATCGGGTCACCCGACTCTAGTTTTGGATGCCACTGGGGACGCTTGGTTAGATTAAGAGTACGAGAGTCATAAGCATTTTCTCCATCTGGTCTAAGGTCGACTTTTAATTTTTTAAGTTTGCAGGTTGAGAAATCTAGAGGCTGGTCTCTTTGGGAGTAAACGGATTCTTCAAACATGTGAGAAAAGGTCTCCAAGTTCAACAACTGATTGTTTCTATTTAAAGCTAAATCGAGAGGGCTATTTAAAGTATGGTTATCTATTTGCTCATCTACAACAAACCAAGGAAGCTCTCCATTGCTAAAAGGTACCTTGAATCCACACATCATAACTTCATCTTCTAATAAAGGAAAATCTGTGTATAATTCTTCATAGTCTACGTACAGTCCAGGATCCGGCGCGCAGACATACACATATTCTCCTGAAGGGTCAGTCAGTAGGGAATACACATAAAGCCCATCACTGTACATGAAATATCCACAATCTCCATCTTCTGACTGCCACCAAAGACCAAATTCTAGTAATGCTAACCACTCTAAGTACTCATCATTATCGAGAGAGAACATTGCATTTTCACTCAAAATTAAAGAGTCGTGATTAATCAAGCTCCACAGGGAATGGTCAAGGTGGGACGAAAAACTCAGGTCTATGGGCAGTCCCTCGCTTAAACTAGCGGCATCATTTTGAATCGAGTCGAGGTCGGTGTCCTGCTTAAAAGACACTTCAATCAAATTAAGATCACTTCTGTCCATATATCCCTCCTCAAACTGGGAAAAGGATATCCAGTCCACATTGGCATCCACATCTTTCTTGCACAAGTTAATGACTGTACTGTTTAGTTCGGTTAATACGGTCAGTTCACTAGACCAATCATTTTGAGAGACATAAGCAGCAGATTCGCTAGCACACCTGTCAGGACACCAATCCATAACATCATACTCCCACTCATAGCTAGAATGGCTTCTTGTTTCTTCCAAACCTTCATAATTGCTAGAAATGTTAACATTATCTTCACCAGTGGGGCACAAGCTGTTTTCAAAGTCGTCCATCCAACACAAACCAGAGTCTTCAGTCTCTGAATCAAACTGAATAGAAACATCTCTTGAACAGCATTCGAAATTTACAAGTCTTTGACAATCATCTCTTCCATTCCCATGTTTTTGTTCCTTATGTAACTCACAATTTTTATCAGGTTGCCTTGAAGATATTTTGTCTCCTCTATGCACAGGTAACAGCTGTTTGAATTTACTGAACATGCCCGAATCATTATTTTCTATTATGTCACCAGAATTACCTTTCTTACTGTCCTGAGAAGATTCTTTGTGTGCGTGATCCAAAGAAAGTGTTGCACTTTCTTTATTATTTGATAGATTTTCACATGATGCAAATTTAAATAATCCTGAGAGTAAGCCTGTTGATTTTGTATCTTGAGGACGCTTGCTCTCTCTGACAATGGCTCCTTGACTGGTTATGTTTTCACTGGATGAAAATGTGAACAGTCTTGAGATAAATCCTTTAGAGATTTCTCTGTTTTCAGGGCATTGACTAGGCTTGAGTACATCACCTTCAGAATACTTTTGGTTGTGTTCACAATTATGATCAATTACTGACTTGGTTTCACTAATTTGCATCAGTTTGGAAGAACCTTTTTGCTCTTCAAGTATCTTTCCATTTATACACAAGGGGAAGTCCACACTCTCACATTTGATCTTCACGGCATCATCAGCTACGACTAAATCTGGTTTCAGTAGAGGTTGCTGCCTGTTGCTTTCAATTCCGTGAGTAAACGCGACTGTATGCATTTCACCTGGACCTGTTTCTTTAGTAATATTTACCTTAATGTTCAACTTCAAATCATTAGTCGCTTGTTTATTGACTTCATCAGAAGAGGAAATATTTTCAGCAGAAGAAAATTTAAATAAAGAGGAGACTCTGCGATTTTTCTCGGAAGAATTTTTATCTGTGAAACTCAAGGAACTTAAGAAAGGGATTTTAATGTTGCCTATTCTAAAAGAATCATTATCCCGAATATCCGTTTCAGATTTAAAGCCTCTTGCAGCTGACAAGCTGCTTGTATTTTTTGTCGAGCAGTCAGATTGAAAGAAACATTGACTAGAAGACTTTTGCAAAGGGCGAGGAAGTTCCATGTCAGACTTTGGAACAGATTCATAGATCCTGCTGGGTATTTGTTCATTTCTATGAGCAATGTTCATTTGCTGCAACTTTCCTTCTTCTGTGTTACATGTGGATGTGGGTGAAACAGAGCCAGATGCTTCATGTGTTACCATTGAATCAGACATTTGCAATGGGTGGGATTTTGGTGCAGTAACTTGTGATTTGTTATTTGGGTCCCCTTTACCATCCATCACACTTGTGGTACCATTTTTAAAAGCGGTTTCCAATATATCTGGCGGTTGGTGTTCAACTGAACGACCAAGTTTTATAACATCGTGTGTCGGCTCACGTTCTGGATTTGGAACCTCTGGAGAACTGCCAGAGTTCTGTAGATTAATAGTTTTATCCAAGGAAGATGGAATGGGAAGATTATGGTTTAATGGAGAGGAGTTTACTGGTAATGGTGGAGGTCGGTATGCGTTCTCTTTGTTTTGGAGAATTCCCTGTCCTTGGAGATCTGCACCATTTGACCAACTGTATTTTTGGCCACACTCAGAAGTGACATTTTCATTATCACTTTTTAGTACATTAGAGACATTACTACCGATTTTAAATCTACTGTTAAAGATTTTTGATATCCCACCGGTTATGGGGTGTTCCTGTTTCTCAGGAGCTGAAGAAACTATTTTTTCCACTGAAGTTGTAATATGTTTTGCCGATGAGCTGACCTTCTGCGTCAAAGAGCTAAATAAGGAATTTACTGTGTTTTTTATGCCGGATAAATCTGGAAGCGACTCAGACTTCAAGCTGCTAAGCGACTCCGGCTTCAAGGTGCTATCCAAGCTTCCTGTGTCTACATTGTTAGTCAAGATCTCGTTAGGATTTGGTTTGTTCACAACACTACCACTGTTTAGGTTGCCAATTGGTAAGGTGTGAAACCTATTAATTTCTTCTTCCTTTTCAGCCAAGTATTCTGAAACAGATTCAACTAGACACTGTAACTCATCCATTGTATCTACATATTCTTCACTTGGTTCTTCAACTGGAGATAGCTTGAGATTGGAGTAGCCATATTTGCTAGACATTCCCTTAGAACTTTTATATTGATCGGGTTTTAAGTTACTATTTGAATTTGCATTAAGAAAACCTGGATTTATGCCATTATCGTAAAACAAACTAGGACCCCCCCAAGCCTGTGAAAGTACCGCCAACTCTTCCAAATCATCGTCGGAAACTGGTGAGGATGGTAAACCATCGGAGGCACTGCTGTCATACTCCTCTAAAGTATCTAGAGAAGAACTGTGACCTAGGACGTTTGGCTTGTTGACAACTAGTTCCTGACAGATTTCAATTTGTACTACGTCTTTTTGCTCTGGATTACGGATGTCATTGTTTCGTCTTCCACTCTTAACCAGTAATCCGTTTTTATATGGTCGCAAAATTGGATAGAAGGACGTTATGGGCTCTTTGCTGCAGTCAGAAGATCCATTGGTCCATACTACATCCTTTGTGAGTTTGGCATTCAATATTTTCTGAGTTTGTGTACACGCATCTAAACACTCCCTTCCATTTAAACATGTGGTGCCACTCTCTTTTCTTCGACGCTGGGTGCGAGAATTCTTTTTCACTTTTCGCCTATCAATTGTATTATATTCCTCTGGGTATCTAGAGGTATTAGATTTTTTAATTAAATCTTGAACAGGTTTCAACTTTTCTGGTCCTGGATCCAAATTAATCTTCTGGTTTCTCTCGGCTAGTTTGCCGCCCTGCCAGTTTCTCTCCGCTAGGTTGGCATCCTCCCAGTTTCTCTCCGCTAGGTTGGCCTCCTGCCAGTTTCTCTCCGCTAGGTTGGCCTCCTGCCAGTTTCTCTCCGCTAGGTTGGCCTCCTGCCAGTTTCTCTCCGCTAGGTTGGCCTCCTGCCAGTTTCTCTCCGCTAGGTTGGCCTCCTGCCAGTTTCTCTGACTCTCCCTTAGAAACTCTTCTATGAGCTGTTTGCCTAGTACTTCACACTCCTCTTCCCAATCTGTATCCATAGCACCTGTCTCAACGGGAATAATCCTAACGCTTTCTTTTCTAACTACAGAGGGTTTCCTACCAAGTTTAAAGGGAATAAGTAGGAAGAAAAAGAAGAAAAAGAAAAAAAAGGAAAGAAAAGAAAAAAAGAGAATGAAAGACATGAAAATATGTTCAGTGGGTACTTTACCAATAGTTTACACAAACCTGCTCTGTATAACCCCATATTACAATACAGACGCAAGACATCCCACACTGTACAAAGACAAAGATCACATTGTGGAGTAGAATGGACAACAGCTCTTGCAAACGAATAGCTAGCACATTTTTGGTTGTTTTCATAATCATTGTCTGTCCCACTTAAATGTTACATACTACATGTCAGCTTCTCACCCCTCTCCTCAAATACCCAACTAGGTGATAAAGTGTTGGATTATATATTCTGTGCTCAAATCAATATACATTTAAGACCTGGAGAAATCAGAATAAAAATAAATCAAAAATTAAGTTTCATCTTTGTTTATGGTTTAGATACAGACTCCCCAACACCACATGATGAGCCTGATTCAGAGCGAAACGCAAGCGCAAGTGGTACCTGTGTACGTACATCGTATTCATGGTCTAGGATGTGTCCTGGTCTAAGTGAGCAGTAGATGTGTTCGCTGGACAACAGACGCACCCCTCAGACACTTACGGACAAAAAACTTTTATTTTATATATAAGAAAAACAATTGCTATGAAACATCATTTAAAGTTTAATAACCTAGCTAATACAGCAGGAACTTTTCTACATGTGTACAAAAAAATAAAAGGTTTTATTTTAATCTATGGCCAAGTGACAACGGCAGTCTGATTAGGTGTCGGCAAATAATTTGCAAGCCTCTAATTACAAGCAGTTGACTAGTTCGGGTGTTTGCCATCATCATCCGCTACTTTCACCTGACCCTGAACACCCGCAAATTAAAAACTGCTTTTTCACTCATATCTGTGACTACATCCCAGTTTAAATCCATACGAAATTGCTCAAACACGACCTTACAGCACACTGTCTACGTTAGAACACCCCTTCCCTTCTCCGTCATGCCTCTTCAGGCGTCAAGACAAAGTCGCCGACTGAATAGTCACCGTTGCATACGTTCACTTTAGAAGCATGCGCTGCACGAAAAACCGCAAAGATACGCTGCACAAACAAGCGTACGTCTCACTCTGAATCAGGCCAGATATGTTAACCTTGTAAAGAGAGCACAGATTAATTAATCGCTGTTTCAGCCAATGTAATTACGGACTATAGAGCACCGGAGCCTTGCTTCGAGAACGTTTATGCCCAAGACTGACATTCAAGTTCCCATCTTGCAACTAACTGAACACACGTATCCAGCGATGTACAGGATGTATCCGACGATAGCGCTTAGAAGTCATGCAGTGCTACAACACTGTACACAGCCACAGAGCAAGCGGGGAAAGGGGGCATGGCGTGTAAAAGAGGATGACCCACCTATCGGACAGATCTAGAGAATGCCTGCTTTCTAAGGAACAATGGCGGCTTGTCAGCTGACTAGATTCAGACGCAGACTCTAGATCGTGTCGTCCATTCGCACTGGAATCTATGCTATCATATCGCCTTGAAAAAGGAAAGAAAAGGAAAAGTAGGAACAATATAGAAGAGGGTGATTTTATTTGTAGGATCATAATGAGCTATGTGAAATAACAGCCTGTAATGTAACCTTGCAAATTACAAGATGCCTAAAGCCCAGTTGCTAAACCAAGTACACTAGAGAAAAATAATCGTATTAATAAAGTGAGAATCTGACGGATGTTCTGCTCGTCCATTAAACGCTGAAACAGCCACTTTTTAATATAAGTTAAAATTACAGTATAGAAATAAAGGGCCAAGGAGAGAAAAAGATCACAAAGGAAAAATACAGGTTATTTCAATTCAATGCTTGGCAGAAAGAAGAGCACACAATTTAATTTAGCTTTTAAACACCATAACACGAAAGGGGAAACAAAACAAAACAAAACAAAAAAAAAAGATATTTATTCCGCCTCTTAAGCAGTTTATTGCAGCTTTAAAATATAAAATAACAGGAGGTTTTCATTGCTGTTGGTATATTATTACATTTCAAACACAACTTTGATTTATTTCGAACACTGCACACAGAAGCACATGGTTACAATTAGCCATTTGTCTATTCTGTACATAAGGCTTATTCCATCTCCTCACACCGCAGACTGAATAACGACCTTCTATTAAAGAGCATCTGGTCAGATTTCTGGAACTGTGTTTATGTGGAAAAGATCACGTTACACGGTAACATAATGGGCGCCCCAAAACCAGATGGAACGCTGAAAGCCAGAAAAATGCACATTTTTGCCTCCTACTAGTATCAATTGTTGCATCTATTTCAGGGAAGGGATAAGATTATGGTTTACACTTATGGTTTGAATGGCCATTTGGGCTGCTTGGACCAACTACATTTGGTGTTAAATTTGTGATAGATTTTGAATTTAGGCTTAGGACGATGTTGGTGATAAAGAAACAGCTAATGGTTGCAAAACACAGCGTGTCTTGTTTTATTAGGAAACCAGACGACACAATGAAGTTCCTTCGCCAACGTGGATCCAATACAAGTCTATTGGACGGCCTTGTGACATATTGGCCACTTAAACTGTCCCATTGGCTCCTGACTACGTGAATATACAGTTGCTTACTGAAAGTGATCAAAATTCTCATGGAATTTTTCTGCCCCGTTACAAATGGCTAATCGGGGGAGAGCACATTACCACTGCCCTGATCACTGCCACTAGCAATAAATCAGTCTGTAAAATTAACTAAATAAACTATATTTAACCCATTTATTACCTATTAACAGAAGTGGAATTAAAACACACGAAAGCTCCAACAAAACACTATGCACCTTCAGACAAGAACACCAGTTGTGCAGGACGGTATGAAGGGTGTTACGAACCCCAAAACAACCAGCAGAAATTTGGGGTATGTACTTTTCGATGGTAACTATGTACCAATTACGTAGCATTTGAACACGGGTTTATACGGCTGTATGTTAAAAGTGGCAACGTTGGCTAAAATGAGGTCAAAATTCGACAAGTGATCAATACCTTTTCCCCAACCCTGACCGCTATAAGTTTGGACTCTCCTCACTGCCTACTTGGGTTATCATTGCAAATAATATGCACAGTGTTTAGATTCAACCCGACACCCAGGCGGTGGTCATCTGAGTTCTCTTGGCCCTAGATAGTTACAGAGATGAACAGTGTACGTTGGAGTTCTTCTGATCTGTACAGAGGACCCATGACAAGATTCCATCAAACTCCCTGTTCACTCACGGAACACTCGCACTAACTCTGGATAGGTCGGACGCTCCTCATCTACAAAGCTCAGAACTAGTACTAGTAGCTATGTAGTCTCCCGATACCTTTGTAACCTTAGCGGTTATCACAATGTCGTTTGGAAAGAAATAAAATGTTCTTCAGGAAATATACGGCCATGACCAGTGATCGAGAGACTAAAACCATGGTGAAAAAAACTAGAATTCACCAGTGACGTTAAGAAAGGAGAAATTGTCCCCATTACTCTCATACTTCATGAAGTGCATTTCCAGGAGATGAAAGGTGACATGGAATGACTCACACCAACTTCTGAACATCCGGTTCTCCTCTCTGGTTTGTGGAGGATAAGTTCTGGAATTGTCTGTTCCTACATTAGATGATTTTTTTTGTAAAGGGAACTTCAAAACCAAGGAGGCAGAAGATAGAAACGCCTTTGTTCAATTTTTACTGAAAGTGTTATAGTAGAGAAACAAAAGAAAATACGAGACCTTACCTCATTGTCCTCCTTTCCCGGAAGTCCAAGTCGTAGCTCTGCATCGAGTCTACGCAGGACTCTCGAGAACCCCCCTGCTGCTGCAGTCGTGGCTGTACAGGGAATTGGTGGATGGAGGCGTTTGGTTGTGAGGTTGTATGGTACGGCGGCGGCATGCTGTTGCTCGTTTCGCTACGGTAATCACTGTCCCGGTCATCGACAGCACTATCGTGGTCTTCGAAGGCTGGAACAGAAGAGAGGTTAGAGGCTGCACACTATGTCCCCTGTAGAAGACTCTGTTATACAGGGGAGTATTCAAACTCTAGTACACGAAAAAGACGCAGACTGTCCGGCGGAAACAGAAAAGTTACCACCAAGTTTTATCACATTGAATAATAATTTTTATGGTATGAATAGAATAGACTGGTTTACAGGATTTACAAAGTATACATTGAGATCACTCCGATGTATACCACTTTTTGAAGTCTATTTTGCTTCATTATTCCCAAATTACTTCATGTAAAAATGGCTAAATATGGGACTATAAATTAACGTGCAAATAAAGGAGAGGTTCACCCACCACCGTACTATGGACACTAACCACCAAAGCTGGACCTTTCATGGACAATCAGATCTCTACGCTGTTGTACGTGCTCAAGTCTTGATTTTAGACCTAGCCCCATTCCATTTTTGTGCTACCTCTCAAGTCCGTTAAACAGTGCTTTATGGATAGTTGACACGTTAGGCCAGCCACTTTGCGTATGAACCAATATTTATAAGAATACAGCCTATCAATTTAGGAGGACCCTGTGACATCGCTGAGGCACATCACAAGTCAACATGTAGACCGACACTTCGTGGGCTCCATAAAATAGTCATTAAGTACCCTGTCAATTTCCTAATTCATAGTTCAAAAACGGTCACTATCTCCTGGTTAACGGATAAGCTACAGTCTCATAAAAACACTGGTTCAACCCAAAATTAATTGCTGCCTCAACTTGTTCCCAAAAACATTTCGAACTATAAATATGATTAAATTCTAATCATGGATTTGTTGCAGATCTTTAAACTGTCCAAGATAAAACAGAGGAAGGGTCTTTACACTAGGACTTTACATAAACCTCTAAGGCCGTTTGGTGTAGTGAGGCCACTTCACAGAACACACTACATCGTATGGTTTATTCCTTCTGTTATTAGCTGCACTGTGATAGCCCGAGAGATGTGATTGTCCTGGTAATATAAGGAGCTTCTTCACAAGGTCTGATTCTAATAAGGCTTTTCCTGGCTTATGTTTTCCATAGCTGTAAGTAAAGAAATTTCATATTTTTTATTTTTTTTTAAATGAAACTAGAGACCGGATTTTAGGATTGTTTCTGAAATATATGCAAAACCTTTTGAAGAAGCAACTAATTAAACGGGGAGAGTAAAATATTGTCAGAGGACTCGTTGCCACGTTGAGCTTGTTCCTGTATACTGAAAGGGTGAACGGCATTGAAGCCCGAAATAGATGGTCTGAGAAGCGTCACTCCCGTTATTGAAAACGGAGAAAATCAGCCGTAATTTATGGAGCTTGAGATGCCAAAAAAAGGTGCCAATCCAGCAGTGACGGATTGGCAAAAATAATAGAACCAAGGGGGAGGGGGGGAATATATAAAATAAACAGATATTTGGGAAGGAAACACGGCAATGTTAAGATCCAGCACAATGACTACTGTGTGACTTCATTGAAACAGTTGCATGCTTGGCTCTGCGAAACAGTCAGATATTCATGCACACAGGCCATTGTTACCACAAACACAAACAGCCATGGATGCAGAGACTGATGGAAACGACGGACGCTAGAAGACTTTACAGAAAACAAAAACTTCTAGTATCAAAATGGCCGCTACGTCATGTGGTCACAGCTGCTCTTGCTGTACCAAAATAAAGTAGTACAAAATAAAAACAAAGGGTTAACTACAGAATTGTTTGCTACGACCCGATAACGACCTGCAGCTACATATCCTGTTTATAACACATCAGGATAATATCGGTTTTCATTTCATGCTCTTTGTAGACGCGTCGGTTCTGTAGGGCTCTCACAGATTTGCGAGTCGAGACGGCAGAGTTTGCGAAGGAGCAGAAGTTAGCACGGTCTGATGTGCCGTTGGGGTGTTCCCGCGGGAGGGTGGTGTTCTTGCACGATACGGATTAGACCAGAGTGCACCTCCAATTTACACCGATATGCAAGAACGAGACATTTTGCACTCCTTCACAAAAGCGCATATCTGAGCGCAGTTCAACCAATGTCATAAAAACTGTTTACAAAAATAAATAAAATAAATTGAGCCCATAACACCACATGTGATAAAGACGTTCCCTCACTCTCAGGATTCATTTAAGAAATAAGCGAGGGTAAACTGAGCAGTATTTTAGGAGGAAAACTGAAACGTTCATATAAAGGGCGAGGTCCTAAGGTGCTAGCAGGTGGTATATTCAAGTGACATTTAAGTCTCCCCTCTATTCTCAGGTGGATTCGCTAAGACGCAAATCAAGGTGCAGATAGATTCTCTTGTGTACATTGTAAAAATCAGCAAGGGGACCACTTTGGTGCACTCACACATAAAGACCGTGGGTCAACAACCGTGGGGGGGTAGATTAACCTTCTAATGGCTGCAATTTATTAAACCATTAACTCTTTCTGCAAAGATGCTGGGAAGCTTAAATCGTCAATCATAAAACAAAATAAAAATTTGCAATTAACTGTAAAATTAATTGAGATATTTAAAACAAAAAAAAAAAAAAAAAAAAAAAAAAAAAGGTGTTCATCTCCCTTTGTGATCATATTGCCATCGGTCTTCTTCCAAACCAAACCCCAGGACCAGCACCACATTAAACGCTGTGAACATATAACCGAATACAGTTTTAGTGACACTATCCTACGAGTTTGCCATCATCCGTGATCTCGCAGACACAGACACGAGCTGGGAAAGCTAGAGATCATTACACACAGACAACATGTAACATGTAAGGAGGGAGCAGAGCACATTTGGGGGGTGTTGTTTGAATGGTAGGTGGCAGCGTTTCGGTATTCCAGGTGACGTAACAAGCCTGTATGCATGAATATCCGCACAGTATCGCATCATAAAGCATGCTGCAGCAGCACCAGCAATAAAGCATTACATACTCTGGCTTTCTCCCCATCCGAAATAACTCCAGCTGCCTGGGGGGGCGGCGGCGGCGAGGAACAGGAGGGGAAAAAGAGCATAAATGAGGAACGGAGAGTATCGTGGGATATCTGAGCAATGTGTGAGATGAAACACGGACAGACACCTGCGGTCTCATGAGAAGGAAGAGAAAAGTGTAGCAACAGGAAAAGCAATGTGCAAGATAAACAGAATAGATTAACAATAAATATATATATTTACGACAGCATGCGGTGTCTCTTGGGGGTGAGATAACGGAATGAACAACCATAGGCACCAGGACTTACGGTGCCCATGGTTAGCAATTAGACATTAAACATTTCAAGTCAAACTCTTTCGACACAACTTTCTTAAAAAACACAATTCCTTCAACATTGTTGTAGGTCTACTGAGATCTTCCATTGTCCTGTTATAATTCAACTCCGCTGTCAGATGGAATTAAACTAACTGCTGGATTGTGCATTCTGATCTCTCTGCTCCTGTCATACAGGAGAAACGTGATATGTAATTAAGGAGCTATGTATGTAAGGCTGCTGGCTTTTATTACAGGAGAATAAAGACTGATTGTTTCTGATCCATTTTCACATCAGGAGTACAGAGAACCTGTATTCCACTCCCAGACACTCACAACTGATCCCGTGACCACGACTAATGGCTATTAGTGGAACGAAGGATAGACAGGAATATACTGTACAACACAAACCTATTTTGACCACTTTAGTTACATTCCCTACTTTGTCCTGTTTGAGGTATAGCTATGGGATGAAATTTGGCCTCAGATTTACAATAACTTTCAAAAACTGGGAAAATATTCCTTTGTAATCAGACATTCAGAAATGCAGATTTTATTGTTGAAAATATTCACAAAATTATCTGTACATCGGGTTGTCAAAACGCAGATATTTAAGGAGTAAAAACTACTTTGACAACAAAACCCTTAATAACCAGCCTGACAGACGCGTTACCGGGAATCACATACTACTGATGTGTGTTACACCGACTATTGATGTGTTACATGTAACAAGGTGTCATGGCTCAGTCAGGACTCGGCATCTACAAGTCATAACATATAATTACATGATTAGCGCTGACAATAGACACGTCTCGGGGTCTGACACCTGAACTGCCGCAGCAGCTGAATGAGAGACTGGGAGAAATTGGTTTATTTGTGATGACTTGATCCACCCAAACCCCAATTAAATGCATTAATCAGCGATAAGAGAATTGTAAGGAGAGAAAGAATTCTGGAGATAAGTTCTGGATACGTATGGAAAACAACTTCTCATATAACCATAGCAACCCAGTGCCCCTTATGTGAGCCAAGCACCGATATTAACGCTTTCCTCACTGACATTTATTCCTAGATTCAATACTTTGATAGGCTCAATAGGAAAAATAACTGTAGGCAGCTCTTTAACCCACAGATATAATTGCCCATCTGAATTTTTGTGCGTCCAATGTAGAAAAATGTTATTAGAAGAAAGTGGTAGTTCTAGAACACAAAACATTAAGACAAGAGAGTTCGTTCCTATGGCAACTAATGGCACAGCAGTAACCAAGCTTATTGCCAGGGCAAGGACTGAATTAATTAATATAAATATACAATACATATTGCATACATTTACTTTTTTATCTTTTTTATTAATTTTTTAATGTAAAAAATACCTGCCTCTAGGACGGGACTAGATTATTTTTGTTGTGATTATTATGTTCAACTTAATGCAAAATTAAAAATAATAGTAAAAAAAACCTTCAATTTCTAAGAAGACACATTTTATGAGTATACAGGTGACATAAACCTCAAAGTAAAACATCCTAGTGTGTGGATTTGTAATGGATTCAAGACAATCGACAGATTAAACCAAATCAGAATTATTGTTGGAGTTATCCAATCAGATTGTGACGCACAGTATTTTAGTGGTGACATTTTCAGGTCTGATTCTCCGCAGATCTAATGAGGAACAGATGCAGTTACCCAATAGGTCCTAGGTCTACAAATAAATGCATCTGCAGACTGGCAATGAGAACAACCTATTTGTTTTGAATTTTTGCATTAAACAGCAAGCTCCTATCTAACACCAAATACATGCAATGTCAAAGACTAATAAAATTATTCTCAGAGAGACCCGTCATCCTATGCAAACCACACTCAAAATGCCAACTTTTCTTCAAATTATATATTATTCTGTCGCAAAACTGTAAATAAAGGCACCCAAAGAAATGAAAATTACAGTAAGATCTTGATCTGTGTTTGTAGCTTTCAGACATGATACCATATAATGGAGCTTTATGGGTGTACCTATTAATTACATTGTATATTATGTTGTGAGGAAAGTTTATTTTAAACACTCTTAAAAAAACTAGGGCAAAAAAAAATAGCATAAGGCTTTATCTTCGCATTTTTATTCACTGACCACATGAAAAATTCCTAAAAGAATATCTTTAAAAAGAAGATAAAACTATTTTCTGTCAATTTTCTATTGTATTTTATTTTAATGCGAATACCAAGATGAGTATAATTGGATTATATTGCACCTTTTTTATCTGCCATCTACAAAATGTTTTACGGACTTTCAAGAAAGTGAAAGTTTGCAAGTACAATAACTTCTCCAATAAGGAATTACGAAAGGACTGTAGCGCAGACTTATTCTCCCCCCCCCCCCTGTAACTTTAATTTCTACAAAGCGTCCGGGGACACTGCCCATTAAGCATTTATAGTATATGGGCTGCTTTTCACACCTTGAACAGATTTATGGTGATCAAACACAGTAGATTGATAGTCTGCAGACCGCTCTGGGATTGTGCAAGTTTCTTATAATAATCCACTTGGTTCTTCTCACTTGTATATTGCTCCCCTGTCACTTGGAAGAGATGTTAAACGTGAAGCATGAAATGATTATCTTCTAATTAACCCTTTCAGATCATCTGTCTTCTCCCACCTGATCTCAGAAAGTTAACAAACAGCCAGGCGTTGTTCTCCATGACGACAGGAAGCCGGCCCTGGTAATAATATGGTGCTATCACCCGACTACGCTGCCATCTGCCTCCTCAATTATAACATCTCTCTGCTAATTACTAAGTCGTGGGAATGAGCGCTCCCTACATTTGTCACAAAATACATAATTTGTAAACCCAGGGCCTCTCCCCCCCTCGGAGAAGCTCCAGGACACGGCCGATCTGTGCGTTACGCAGCTGGTATAAGAGCCCGGCCTGTCATTTCATAGAAAGCAAAAAAGGATGGGTATGTGCTCTGCAAAATAAATCAGAAATTAACCCAATCAGGGACTGGTGGTGGCAGCGATAGCTCCGCTTTATGGGAACTCACATTCGATTATTGGTTTGCGATTTCAGCGTTTGGAAGAGACAAATGGTTACATTTCTCTAGGTATTTGCAGTCAGGTTCCGCATTTCAACACAGGATTCACCTCTATTCAATGCGTGGGAGTTTCAAAACATATGCACCGTCCTCCCCCTCAGAGTTTAAATATAGACGGGAGAGAGACGAAGCGAATATCTGGCGGACAAGGTAAAAGGACACGTTACTGCTACCCCCAATACTAGGATTTCACATGGACTCAGGGACTGTGATAATCTGACACTGGACCACAGAAGTGCGCCCTCTAGCAGTCACTGCGAGCTATGACACTGCTTAAACGTAGCGGACAATTAGCGTTCTCTTTCTGTAACGATATATTTAATTCCAGACATCCCATTACCTCTTGCAGGGGGAGGCGTAGTAAGAAGCGGTTGTGGCCTGATTAACAGCACAATAAAAACATTTATATAGAATACACATATTACTTATTTTCAGGCTGAATCAGCGCTTCACATTAAAAATATGGAAATTAACCTAAGGAAAAGGAGACTATAAAACCATTTATCTAGACAGCATGGAAAAAGACATTTAAGAGAAACTTGACTATGCACATATTATACATATCATATACAATAGGCTGATTCATTAAGGAAAGCAAAGCATAAAAAGTAGTAACTTTGCACCTTGGCAAAACCATGTTGCATTGGAGGGAGAGGTAAATTTGAAATGTGACGACAGATTTATAGTTGGGATAGGGAGTGTCCTAGATCAGCTTTAAATTTCAGTTTAAAAATAAAGCTATTGAGGATTAGTGCGCTAGATGAACAAACTGCCAGTATTTAAATTGTATGCAAAATAATAAACTAATATGCATCCCTGGCATTGTAACATGGTTTAGTCCAGGAGAACACATTCACTTTTTTGCCTAACTTTCATTAATGAATCAGGCCCATTATGTCTAACGGAACCTGGGAGATGGGAGCTCCGTGAAGTCAGGTCATGTGGGAGATAATGACGCGGTGGTGAACGGCGCACAATGGCATGAATCGCGATGACTTACGCCCATATCTCCTGCTGGCTGGGCGTCAGGGAGATTGCCAGAGTCTCTCGGGGGCTTGGGAGTTGACCCACTATTTTGGGTGACATTCCTGGGAGAGTTGACAAATGTGTGAATAATCTACACAAAATCTACAGCTTTGCAGACTTGCTGTCCAGAAATGTACTTGGATCGGTGGATTCATACACTGGGCGAGGTCAGTGATGTCACAATAACTCAAACGCCCAAAGTATCAGCTGTTTGACCTATGTGAGATTCCATCAAGACATCGGATGAGCTCCAGCCGTCCAATACAGCAATAAGGCAACACTACTTTTTTTTTTGCAGAGTTGCAGTGAAGTGCAGTCGGAGTAACATGACCAAGGTCATCTGCACCGAGATTACAGTAACAATTTGTACTTGCATGCTTTTACCAGATGGAGGGTCCCTACTGCACGCCACACTATTTCCATCAGTACAGGACGTAAGCTGGATAAGCTGCAACACACTTACAGGGATAATGGACTGTTTTTCACAGGACTAGAGAAAAAAAGTACCGTCTACAGCCTCGGTCCTGGAATTGGCCTCTGTCATATCTAATATGGTATGAAATGCTGAGTTCTTCGTCCGTTTCCCAGCAGCCAGAGGGAGAACGTGGGACAACAATGAATAGCCTCATTTATGATTTTATTTTATTATTTTTTAGAAATATGACTCTTCTAATAGCTCAAACAGTAGAACTTCCAGTTCCCCTTTGAAGAATAAATAAATGAAGCTGAAGAAAAGAAGAAAGTGGAGGGGAGACTGCAGAAATGTATCACACACTTCTGCGCGATTATATATATATATATATATATATATATATATATATATAAATATAATAGACATTGTGTTATAACAGGTAAATTATGGACTAGAAGACTCTCTGACCTATAAACAGAAGTGAACAGTTTTTTCTAAAGAGACATGTATGTTATGTATAGTAAAAGGCCATAGTTAGTGGGACGGTAGGTGGTAGCATCTTGTGTATGCTGAGAGTGAAAACAAAACAAAACAAAAACTCTACGATAATATACTTCTGCATTGGTATTTATTTTTTTAATGAGTGATAAAGAGGGTAAAAATTAAGAAAAAAAAAATGGCTGCAAACATTGCTGCTAAGAGAGCATTTCAAGAGAGCCAACGTCCTTGGCTCTCTTGAAAGCCGGCAGCGAGTAACTTTAATGACTTTCTGAACAAAGGTGGTGTGACATATATTTGATTAAATAGACCCCTCTGTATGCTCCGGGTCATACACAATTGGACAGTGGCATCATATTAATACATGCGATATTACAGTCATAGAAAGGTTAGTCCATTAAATAACCTACATCATAGCAGTAGAACACAGGAAGCAATGAAGATTCATCAGAAACACAATAATTCAGGACAATCACATTCTAAGAGTTAGAACTTACAGCACTGAGAGGCCGCGATGGGAAGAGGCTTCTTCTGCACCTCGTCATCAGCGTAGGAATACTAGAGGGAAAACAGCAGGTCAGATAAATGTCACCACATAAGGACAAGATACGCTGCAAAGACACCACCAGAACCAACCAAATCCTCATCAGCATCAGGTTTCATTCCACAGTCAGGAAACTAGAAAGATGTCAGCAAGAATACTTAAAAAAGAAAGAAAAACCTCCACACAACTCTTCATAATGGCTGCATTAAACCAGAGTATTACTCTTATGGGGCGCATAACAGATGAATAAGCTGGGCCTGGGGGTATAGAGCTTTCAAATTGGTTAATTAAAATAAAAATACAAAACCCTCATTAGTAATTCCCTAGGATTCCCCTCACCCCATATTCAGAGACGCTCCCTGCTGACAATGAAGGAAGCGGGTAATTCACACCCATGGCACAGAGGGTTGAAGTGAACATGGCACCTGATTGGACGGCCGTTACACTACACAACTTCCGTCCAATAGCACAAAGGGTTACACGCAGCAGTAGAGCCTCCAATGCTGGACAGCAGGGGGCAGCGCCAAATCCGAGCTAAGGGTAGGGGGCAGCACCAAATAAGAAGTAAGGGTAGGGGGCAGCGCCGAATGCGAGGTAAGGGTATGGGAGAGCGCTCAATGCGAGGTAAGGGTAGGGGGCAGCGCTGAATACGAGGTAAGGGTAGGGGGCAGCGCTGAATACGAGGTAAGGGTAGGGGGCAGCGCTGAATACGAGGTAAGGGTAGGGGGCAGCGCTGAATACGAGGTAAGGGTAGGGGGCAGCGCTCAATGCGAGGTAAGGGTAGGGGGCAGCGCTGAATACGAGGTAAGGGTAGGGGGCAGCGCTGAATGCGAGGTAAGGGTAGGGGGCAGCGCTGAATGCGAGGTAAGGGTAGGGGGCAGCGCTGAATGCGAGGTAAGGGTAGGGGGCAGCGCTGAATGCGAGGTAAGGTTAGGGGGCAGCGCTGAATGCGAGATAAGGGTAGGGGGCAGCGCAGAATGCGAGGTAAGGGTAGGGAGCAGCGCAGAATGCGTGGTAAGGGTAGGGGGCAGCACAGAATACGAGGTAAGGGTAGGGGGCAGCGCAGAATACGAGGTAAGGGTAGGGGGCAGCACAGAATGCGAGGTAAGGGTAGGGAGCAGCGCAGAATGCGTGGTAAGGGTAGGGGGCAGCGCAGAATGCGAGGTAAGGGTAGGGGGCAGCGCAGAATACGAGGTAAGGGTAGGGGGCAGCACAGAATACGAGGTAAGGGTAGGGGGCAGCACAGAATACGAGGTAAGGGTAGGGGGCAGTGCTGAATGCGTGGTAAGGGTAGGGGGCAGCGCAGAATACGAGGTAAGGGTAGGGGGCAGCACAGAATACGAGGTAAGGGTAGGGGGCAGCACAGAATACGAGGTAAGGGTAGGGGGCAGCGCTGAATGCGAGGTAAGGTTAGGGGGCAGCGCAGAATACGAGGTAAGGGTAGGGGGTAGCGCTGAATACGAGGTAAGGGTAGGGGGCAGCGCAGAATACGAGGTAAGGGTAGGGGGCAGCGCTGAATACGAGGTAAGGGTAGGGGGCAGCACAGAATGCGAGGTAAGGGCAGGGGGCAGCACAGAATACGAGGTAAGGGTAGGGGGCAGCGCAGAATACGAGGTAAGGGCAGGGGGCAGCGCAGAATACGAGGTAAGGGCAGGGGGCAGCACAGAATACGAGGTAAGGGTAGGGGGCATTGGAAGTAAACCTCCAACCGTGACGCTATTCACTAGACCTAGAAGCTGACATTCTTAATAAAATAATTACTCTCTGGACTGAACCTATGTTTTCTCCAGTAAGCAAGTGAGGGGAGACAGGGATGTCAGCTCATAGGGTTAAGAGCTTATTATGATATTGATTTCTGATCACTTTACAAACAGCAATGTAGACACCGAGCCACATAAAACGACGGCCGCCCCTTCTGGCCGGGAACATTGTGTATCGTGTAGTAACTTTCATGTATGGGGATAACTCTTATGTTATTCTGGGGATCATCATCATCAGTGGGGAGGAAACTAGGCCGCTTTATCACACTATTCACTATGGGCCTGATGTGGCGTTAGACAAAACTAACACACGTGCCCCCCTACCCCTCCCCAAACAGCTTAAACCACCCTAGTGCTGCTGGCCTGGCTACTACTAGCAAACTCATGAATTTACTACTACTAGCCCTAGGCTGTGCCGGCCTAGTCTGGTATAGCAGGAAAAGCCACAGCGTGGGGTACCCCTGCCATAATGCCAGATCAGCTGTAGACCAGTCAGCACAGGGCTGGATTCCTCAGGGACATCAAGCTCTCATAAAAAAAAAAAAAAAGGTTTAACCAGCCCCGTGCTGATAGCACTAGGGCTCTCCCACACCCCCGGGGCAGTGAGTGTGGGGTAATATTAAATTATTAAATGTATAAATCCATTTTTTGATCCCTGGTGTACTGCAGGTCCCAGCATGCTAAAACTGCCATTAAGTGTCTGGGCACGCTGGCGCTTGTAGTACAAACACCAGCACACCCATGGCTGCCAGGGTGTGCCACCACTTGGGGCACCATGTACCAGCATGTCCTGGACCGTGGGACCTGTAGTGCACCCTGGAAAAAAAAAGTAAATAAAACACTGTGTAAAAATATTATTATTTGAAACAACAATACCCCAAAACATCCCTCGTTCGACCTCTTTATTGCTCACCTAGATCCAGGCTCTTCATCTGTGATATATCCAGTGATCCTTGGCTTGGCAAAATTAAAAACCCTCATAATACTAGGTGCTAAGAGCTCCCATTGAAAATGAGCTCAGTACAGAGGCTCTGTTTTGCACGGTTTTTTTATTTATTATATTTTACCTCCCCCTCAGCATGGCACCTACTGTAATCACGCCTATACATTGCTAGGCTCACCCACCACGTCCCCCTTCCGCCTCTCTAAGCCTACAGAGGTACAAGATATGTCTCCTTGGCTACTGGGATGCATCTGGAAGGCAGTCACACTCTTGCTCTTAATCGGGTAGGTTGGTCTTACCATGTCTCCCAGTCTAATTCTAGAGGGGTGTCCATCCTAATTAAGAAAACCTTACACTTTGTTCTGGAGCAGACTAACCTATATGGCAGGTTAATATTTGTTCGTGCTACGATTGATAACTCCCCCCTTGTTATCTTGGCTGTGTACATTCCCCACCTTTTAGTAAAGATGTTCTCAGGAAGGCGTGTGCCTGGATACTCCGGTGCGCTGTGTATTCTAAGATGTGATTGATACAGGATTTGATTATAGGTAGAGCAAATCTACTTCTGCCCCGTACACTTCCTCTGGGCCCACGGGGCTTGCTAAACTGGTAGCTGAATTTGGTCTGACTGATGTCTAGAGATTTAGGTTGCCTCCAGGCTCAACATTTTTTCCGGCCACTCAGCATTCCACCATACATTGTCCGGGAACGACTTAGCCATGTTCTTTCATATCCTGCTCCCTCTAGTTGGAGATGTAAGATGTTTAGCTAGAGGAATCTCCCTCCATCCATGCCCAAAGCCTTAATCATAGTCATCCCACAAACCTGGGAAGGATCCTCTTCTTCCGGATCCCTACATACTGATATTGCTGTTGACCACGGACGTTAAGATCCTGGCCACAGTACTTGCTACTAGATTAAAGGTAATCTCCCAGATTGCCCACCCAGACCAGATCAGTTTTATGCTGTGGAAATAGACTAATCTCCGAAGGTTGTTCACTCAGCTTCAGATGTCTTCTAATGAAAATAGGCCGTAGTTGTGTCCTTGGATGTGACCAAGGCCTTTGATTCAGTGAAATGGAGTTTTCTCTGGGAGGTTATGGCAGAATTTGGATTTGGCCATAAATTTGTTGGTTGGGTGAAACGGCTTTATTCCGCTCTGACAACAAGAATGTGCATTAATTTCTACACCTCGGACCCCTTTGCCCTGGGGAGAGGCACACAACAGCGTTGTCCTTTCTTTCCTGCCCTATTAGTTTTTGCGATAAAGCCTTTAATCTGTTTGGTTCATCAACATCCAGGGGGGTAGTCTGCAGGCAGGCAGTGCTATTGCTAAAAATCGCCTTATATGTGGTGGATATGCTCCTTTTTTTTTGAAGGATGCATATGTATTCCTTAATAACCCGCTAAACTTGGTTGAGGACTTGCAATGAACTGGACCAAATCCAACATCTTTCCCGTCTGTTCTCAATGTGCAGACTCGTTCTTTGTTGCAGTGGACTATTCCATTTAAATATTTGGGCATACAGATTTCTAATAACAGGATGGACTATATTACTCTTAACAAACCCAGTCAGTGAAAACTTCATATCTAAAATTCCATACCTTGAGGAAACTGCCATTGTCCGCGACGGGTAAATTTAATAAAAAATGATTATACAGCCTAAGCTCCTTTATCCGTTACAACATGCCCCTATTTATATTCCTGTGCAGTTTTTCTCCAAGAAAAATAATCATTATTTTTTCTCTGATCCAGGGGGAGAAACTTGCACATATAGGCTCAGTCACTCTGCTGACCCAGGGCTCCAGGCTTCCTATTAACTTACAGCTCAATTGACAGATTTGAAGGAATGGGTTGGGAACAACCCAGGTAGCACATTTTGCGAACTTTTACGACAGGGTCCTCCAAGTCGCTGATGCAGGCCCTTCTAAGGACCAGAATCTCCAGGGATGCAACCCCAATTTAGACAGGCAATTCTGGCGCATGAATCCGTGGATGATGTGGGCTGGGATCCAGAGACACCTCTATGGGGAAATTCCAAGTTGGCTGAAATTCATAAACTGGGGACTGAATCCACCTGGCTAAGATATGGAGTTCAGTCGTTTGACCAACTCTACTCTGATACCTACTCGAAAACCTTTGACCAGTTAAAGTCAGAATTTGGGCTCCCGAACCAGTTATTGTATGGGCTACTTGCAGCTATGGCATGCTCTCTGAGCTCCATTTCAAAATGTTGTTCCCCAGATCGGTAAAACTCTGCTTAAGACCATCATACGCAAAATCGGTTCCCGCAAAAATGATTTCCATAAAGGGGGATTTACTTGTCCTTAAAACCAGATGGGAAGATGACTTGGTCCCCATGATGAAGAGGACTGGAGCACTATGCTTGGCAGTGTCTGAGGTGCTAGCTCATGAGTCAGGTTCCACCAGATCCAATTATATCTGTTGCACGGTGTGTTTTACACTTCCGTGAGACTCATGAAATTGGGTAGTCGACAAGACTAACTGCCCCAGGTGTGGTACTGGGTTGGCTTGTTTCTGGCATCTCTTCTGATCCCGTCTGGGGGTCAAGTGCTTTCGGCGGCAGGTGAGGAGTGTATTCAGTAGACAGGAATTGCAGTTCCACTACCGTCCCCGAGAATTTGCCTCTTTGGACTCTCTTGATCGTCTTTTGGATAAACCATCCTCCCACTATGCAATGTATTTGCTCACTCTGGTCACAGTTACTGTAGCTAGAAGACGGATGGCTGTTAATGACCCCACTTTTGGCTGCACCAGTGAATGAAACAGTTTGCTATGAGCGTTAAGTTCCTACTGCCAGGAACTCCATGCCTATATCATACAAGATATGGTCCTGGTGGATTCAGTCCTAATCAGCGTTGCCGTCTCTGTCTGAGGACTCTGTTGACTCCTCCTAGACGTCCAGTCTGGTCTTTTACATGTATATAAACTGTTTATTATTTGCAGTCTTTTGACCTGGTAATTTGACCAAATAGTTTTGTCAATGACTAGTATATGATGCTCTTATACTGTTTGTTTGATGTCCTACCAATTTTCTTGTATTTCAATGTATACCCAGTTTTACAGCGCTCTGTGTTTAATTTTTCTTTTTGATTTGACTCTGCTCTGTGATTTCCACCACCACTGGCTGATTTAATGCCTTTGATACGATAGTGTTTTGTTGTACCTTAGGGAAATGGTTTTCTTTTTTGTTCTTTTGGGCAGGGGGGGGGGGGGGTGTCTAGTTACTTTTGTATTATGTTTTCTACACTGGAAAATTCAATAAAAAAGGTTTCGCAAAAAAACATCATGCACTTTACAGTGCTATTATGAGAGGTTAAAATGCATGTTACAGACAAATACATTTGTGGGGAAAGGGGGCAATTGCGGACTATAAAAACACACTTTTTCTAGCCCTCTGGTTCCCCCATATTTGTCAGTCATATTTAAGCTTGTATATATTTTATTTTGAAAGTAGTTAAAATATCTGTCAGCATGTATTATTTTGCAGACTAGTCCATTGTTTTCAGTCTAGGCAAAAGGATTATTGTCCACCAGTCCTGTTTGAATGTACATCACACCAGGAGGTGTCTTTGTTTAGCTGTGGGTCTGTGTGTGCTAGCATAGGAAAAGGCTCACAGACAGAGCTCTATGTTTAATTACAGAGGACTGCATTCTGTATTTAAATGTAAAGGTGTCAGGATTGTGATCTCTCCTGTTTAAACAAACTCTGCTGTATAGCCACAGAACAATACCTGTTCCTAATTAAATCAGGAGTGACTCATCTGCTATCCCTTTGTCTCTATGTTTACCTGTGAAAAGGTAAACACAGAAAAGGACTAATAATGCAGGTCCTGAAATTGCTGATGAGATCATTTTTAGACTTAAAAGACAGCTACAGAGGACAGCAAATTGGCATTCACTACCAAGTGATAGCTAAGGTCAGGCTGGCATTGAGATATAGATCTCTGCCCCTGACAGGAAAGGTACAGTCGGTCCCTGGAGTACTGCCGTTGCTCTGATCTACCTCTCCAGGTCTTGGGGAGCTGTGTGTCCGCCGAAAGCGGAGTGACAGTGACTTAGGGCCACTATGTTTGCTGGTGGTCTTAAAGGAGAGAGGGGAGAAGCTTGGATCGATAGACAGCAGTCCCCGAAAGTGGCAAGGATACTGGCGAGCTGTATGCATTATACCCTTTATGTTGTCTGTGCCAGACTGTAGTGCTTCAAGTTATTATTTAAATATGTTTATTTACGGTTTGGTGCTACTATTTTGTTAAATAAACGTATTTGTTTTATTTCGATATTTGACTGGGTGATTTTGAACCTTGGATAGGTACCGGGTAAGCCTGCTGCGCGGCCCAGAAGGTTACGTTAAACCCGGTATCCTCACAACACTGTATTGTGTTTATATAACCATTTGATATGCATTAAAGACTACATTTAATTAGCATTGTGCAAACATGAGTCTGGTTGCCTTAGTTGGTAGATTTTAGGCTCTTAAACTACAGACTATTGTTACAGATGAACAAACTTCAAAACTTTCTAATTAAAATAACATGACTTAAAATATTGAAAATACTAATTTTTTCTATTCTTCATTTAAATTATTTCTCATTTCACATACCAAAATGTAGGTCCAAATTTCTGTGCATGAGCAGCTTAAATCCGGTACTGCCAGATCTGTCACAGAGACTGTGCTTCTCTGAAGCTCTAAGCTGTATGCCGAGACACTTACCCCTATTCTTTTTTTTTTTTTTTTTTTAAATACTTTGAGTGTGTCATGCAAAAATAAATGAGTTACTCTAGAGACAGCGATGGCTGACATAATGTAGAACAATGGGTGGCTGTGATAACACTAGTTATGGTTGGTGACTGATTACAACCGGAGAGACACGTGTCACTTTCAGAGACATGACACAGACCGCAAAGCAATAAAACATTACTTTAGCTTGTTATATGTGCAGCACTGACTAAGGGAAACTCCCCTATATTTTAAACTAAAGAACACAATTCAAACATTGAAACGAAACTGTTAAGAGTGAATTCAAAGTAGGATTTGGTCCTCCAATACTCAATATGACAAGACGACCCCGCGACCTTCGTTAACAGCGCACAATGGAGGACTGATAATTCAATGCCGGTAGCAGATCCCATTGGATACCGGGATCTGCATGATTGGCAGCACGTCTACATCCATGACCTTGGTGGAGACGTGATGACTTTCAGATATAAAAGCTAAAAATATACCCACCTCTCCTGCCTCTCCCAGGGTATTAATTTGTTCAAGCTTTTTGGTCCAATATCTGGCTTCGTCCTCGGGGATATCTAGAGAAGGACACAGGTATCAGTCCAGGAAAAACTAGAGCAAGGACATTTCTAAAACCGAGCGGTTAATCTGATCATAAAAGGAGAAGATGATGGTAATACTGTAATTTGCAGGAACATACTGTAATAAGACACAATGAGAGATCTTATGGTCGGTGGGTGATCAGCAACATTTCATTCGCTACTAGGCATATCCACGGCACAACTTTTACTAAGAAGACTGCACTTCAAAGAACAAACCCCACTGCACACCACACACACAGTATACTCACTGCTTTCCTGGACGGTGCTGGGGGACATGACAACGGTCAGAAGACCAATAGAGGCAGCTGGAGATTTAGGGCTGCAACTTTCACAGAATGAAACGTTCTGCTTTGTTTTCTATACTGCCATAAGTTTAATGTTGGATTAGATCTCGGGGGTTGAAATTAAACAGCCATTTGTTTACATTAGGGAAGTGGGAACATTTGTGGCATTTGCCTTCTATCTCAGGAGAGCAGCCAATAGTTACTAGGTGAGAGAGACGCAGAATGTCCTACTTCAGACAGGACATAAAGGACCCTGCGTTCATCATGCCAGAAAGATAGGTCAACGCCACGATTGTTAGATGCTGTTAAATCAAAGAATCACACAAATCGCATCAACCACTGCAAGGCAAGGCGTACATACCCTCTCACATACCCTTATAGGACGGGTCCACCCCCGGGCAGAGAACTGAGACCTGTGCAAAGAAGGGTAACAGGATGCACCATGTGGGACTGTAGTACGGATGAATGAGTCACATGTTGCAGTCAGGTGACAGATGTCAGTAAATTACTGTCTTATACTCTGTGTAACGTGTATACATCTGTGTACATAGCGCATTGTGACGTTCATGCAGTAACAAATATAAAATGCCTATTGTCACCCGATTATTATTATTTATTATGTACTAGCTCTAGCATATAGTCAATAAGTGTAAAGCTCATATTGCCACGGCTTGTCATTAGGAGACTGGAGGAGCTAAATGTAAAAAAACAAACAAACTCTGCAGTAGAACTTGGTTCAGAACACGAGCAACTCCCAGTGCGAGGGGCAGCGAGGGACCGATAGACTCACAGCAGTGAGAGGTGATGGGGCTGCCACACATTCACTACTGAGAAAGTTCCGTTTGAGGAACGAAACAAGTTGAGCCAAGCGAATTCACCATATTTATTATAGCTACCACTAAAGGAATCAAACAAAGCTGCAAATACCAAAGAAGGACCGACTGACAGCGGCTCTAACGTATAGCCGCACAGATCGTGACAAATACTGATTACACTCTACTTTGATGTAAGGGTTTACTATGTTTTTACACTATTAAATGTTTTCATTTTATGACAACCCCACTCCTTCATTCTCAGCGACCATCCGCTACTGAATGAAAATATCGGGAGGGTCAAACTGGATATGAGGAGATAGAATATAAGCAACATCAGAGACAAACCACATGATACAGACGCCACGGAGAATTAAGAACCTGGAACCAACAGCACGAACACAGATCCACATGTAGACATGACTACATATTATTTACTTATTGAACACATTCTAATACCACATTTATCTGCTCTTTCCACTCATGTTTAACCTGGACAATCACACTCTGGGAGAAGAACGATAGTTCTCAAGTTGATCTTACGCTGGGGAAATTTTACTTTTTACTTCGCAGTTAATATCGGGACTGTAAGGTTGGAATTTTGAATTAATTTAAACGCTCATCATGGACTTATCAATGCAATGTTAGAAAGAGGTATTGTGGTACAATTGTCACTTATAATCCACACCATCATTGTATATCTTTACGAACAGAGTTTACCCTTTCTTTGTATCAGATTGGTCTAAGAGGTTGGAAAGCTCCGCTGTCAGCAGCCACCAGATGTACAACAACTGCACGGTCATAAATTGCCCAACACATTAGTCCAACGAGCTTCGTCACAGAGAAGGGTGATGGAGCACAGGGGCCCTAATAACACACAGAAAGGGGTGAGGGAAGGGCTCTGATAGACATCTCCAACATGAGAGGTGATGGACCAGGAGATCTCCGTACGACGTGTGCGGGGGACAGACAACCTCCAGCAGAAACTGTGGTGAACACAAATCCTCTGCATGGAATCCGTGTGTAATGAGGTTATCGGGGGGAGAGAGTAAGCTCAGGTAAGTGGAATGTAATGACTTGCAGGGTTACCGAGGTGTGTACACATTGTGCAGTGATGAGCGTCACACAACCCACACAACTTGTCTCCTTGCTCAGTTCCCCGGCTGCTCTCAGGTGTGAAGTGTTAACAAATGGAAACCGGCGACATCTGGGAGGACAGTTTCTATGGCGAGATGCGCGGGGTATTTGTCAGTTTTTAGTTACCCCCATGTAGCACAGCAGGGTGAGTCTCTTCCTGGAATTCCCACCTTCCTACCACAACAGCCACTAGTTGCTGCTGTCCGGTATTATCAAACCATTTAAAAAGTAAACGTGGAGGTGTTGCCCATAACAACTAATCAGATTCTAACATTTATCTATTACACTGTAGCAAACAATAGCTAGATTCCACTTTTTAGAAGGTTTGATAAACCTACCCCAGGCTTAACAATATCCCCATGTTATATTTATAGATACAGATGCGTGTTATTATATCTATGTATAATAGACCTGGTTACGGATGGGAAACTGTGAGAATTTCATCAGGTCTGTTCTCTAACACTTTGAGGTTGGAGAAAGACTATTTTAGTTACCGTCTGAAAAGCTCCTTGGTAATCAAGGTAATTATCCCATCACAATAATCTCACTTCCTAAATTAAGAAAAAGTTGCTTCCTCAGTCAGAAAACTACACTATCATTTAGCGATCTCTAACAATAGCACAAAAATCACTCAACTAGGATTCATGCTGCTAAACTTCATCTTGCAGAGTCTTCCACTCATAGCCCCCCACTGTCAACTCAAGCAACGTCAACGCCTCCCCCCCTTACACCCCAAGAGGAAACAATACCACTGACGCTGGTACCAAGAATAAACCCGTCGTTATCAAGACAGCAATCTAGTATTTCTTTAGATTTGTAAAATCGGGGTCTGCACCTCAATGCCAGGACAATCAGAGCTCCCAGAAATAACTTTATGCTGGGTCTATCATGTTGTGATAGTGGAAAGGGGCAGCACGGTGGCTCAGTGGTTAGCACTTCTGCCTCACAGTGCTGGTGTTATGAGTTCGATGTTATGAGTTATCTGTGAGGAGTTTGTATGTTCTCCCTGTGTTTGCGTGGGAGTTCGATGTTAGGGAGAACATACAAACTCCACACAGATAACTCATGTGTTTGCGTGGGTTTCCTCCGGGTGCTCCGGTTTCCTCCCACACTCCAAAAACATACTGGTAGGTTAATTGGCTGCTAACAAATTGACCCTACTCTGTGTGTGTGTGTCTGTGTGAGTGTGTGTGTATGTTAGGGAATTTAGACTGTAAGCTCCAATGGGGCAGGGACTGATGTGAGTGAGTTCTCTGTACAGCGCTGCGGAATCAGTGGCGCTATATAAATAATGGTGGTGATGTTGATGAAGGGGGAAAAGTTAAATCAAGCTGTTCTATATTTTATTGTAGCTCCATATACAAACTCTGCTCTCATATCTGTCCCCCACGTTGGATCGAACGTATAGATCTGTATGGATAAACAACTCCATTGGTTCACTAAAGTGTCCGTTTCGCTGCGTCCATCTATTATGCTTAGTGATTTTTGTTGCGTGATTACTTTGTGGTGTTTGTAGAGTGTATCGAACGCTGTGTCTATGCATCTCGACAGAGATTTAGATGGAAAGTATCAGGAAGGAAAAATGCAGATTTACATCTAGTCGTGTGTGTGGGGCAGTATATATTTATGCAATTATATCAGTCGCTGTCCCAGAGGTGTTTACAATCTAAATTTTTGTACCAAATATACAGAGTGTTTGGACTGTGGGAGGAAGTTGGAGGATACGGGGAAATCTATAAAACTATGGGGAGAATACGCAGATCCAACCATGGTCATTATCCAAACCAAAGGTCCCTGAGCGATGCTAACCAGTATGGACAATGTCATGACACCAGACAGAGTTGCAGTTAATTAGCACTTAATGACAAACATCCATGGCTGAATTTGAGTATTACTTTCATAAGATATTAAATGACTAGGGCTTACTCTGTAAATAAATAGTCACAATATGGAATCCGAGATCTCTTGGATTGTTCTTTGAAACTAGCTCCAATATTACCTCTAAGGGGGGTATTCAATTGTTAGCAAAACCGCTAAAATACTCGTGCTCCAAAAATATTACCGTTAATACGGTAATATTGCGCGTAAATACCGCTGCGAGCTGAAATTCAGCGAGATATTACCGTATTAACGGTAATATTTTTGGAGCGCGAGTATTTTAGCGGTCTCGCTAACAATTGAATTTCCTACCACACCTGATCAGGCTTTTCCGCAGCCTTCAAATCTTTAGAAGCTCTCTGAAAACCTCTCTTTATTAGAGCTTACCCTACTCCCACCTATACTGCTCACACTAATGCACCCTCACAACTGTCCAAATCTCCACTCTGAGCCACACTCGCTCCTCTTGTTTCAGATGTGCCGACTTCCACTTAGAATGTAAGCGCTGTAATGAGCAGGGTCCTCCAAACCCTTTGTTTTCACGTCTGCATTTATATTGTCTACCTCCTATGTCCCTGTTGTATGAATGTCCTGGTTTCCCCCACTACTCTGCACTGCAGAGCCTTACAAATTAACAATAAAAATATAAACAAAATACAAAGAAGGAGAGGGACTGAAAGGCAGGTAAAGACCTCAATATAGTCTATATAGACATCAGAAAGGACACCTTACAAGACCAGCATCATATATCAGAAGACCGAAAGACTTGTGTAATTATCTGCAGTTCTCTGTTGTTCTACTTTCTATACCGGCTGCCTGTATCTGGGCACGGTAGACAAGGTAAATAACCAAAACTCACCAAAAGGCAACTCGAATCTGGAATCCAGTAAGATCTTATGAAGAGTTGGGTTCCTGGTTCCACAGATCTCATCGTCCTTCATCAAGACCTCGGCTTCCAGCGCTGACCACTCCCCAGGACCCTCCTGCCAAGGAAAATTTAATCAGACTCAACTTCTGTTAATAGCTTTAATTATTGGACTGCTATGTGTCCTCCTGTACATTTAAAGCTGCACTACTGTGTACTAAATAAACTGTAGAGCAAGGGGAGAGGGGTGACTGCTCCATGCTGTCATCGTTCCCAGGACACCTCTCACCACCAGTCCCGGCATTTTAAAACTGTGAACAAAGTAGTAGATTTGCTGCATCCCTGTTCCCTTCACTGAACGGCCAGTTGTTCAAGGGCCGATTTAGGACAAAAATGTCTACTTCTGTCAAAAGCGGATTATTTTCACTCGTGAATGGGAAGTTTTTCGTTTGACCCTATACAGAAAGGGTACAAGCAGTAAGAGCCTTTGCGTGGAGAAGCCTATTTATTAAGTATTTTTGGGGGTGGGTATAGGTAGCATCAATACATCTGTTCTTTTGTGGCCATGTTGAGATGGCTTACTGGAGGATGGCGAAGCAGTAGGTTTACCCTTATGGATCTGGGTCTCCATTACAATATTTTTATAATAAAGTGTGGCAACGAGGAGATATTTTATTGAAAAAGAAAGAAAAAACGAAAAAGGTTTTCTGCTAGCCAGGGCTTCCCATCCTTTCATAAATCGCCCCCATAGTGTCTGAGTGAATCCACAAAGCTCTGGGATTCCAGGGCTCCAGGAATTTATCAAAGACGCCAACACACGTAACAATTTCATCACACAAGCGGTCACATCTGGTGGGATCTTACATTTATCTCTCTGTGTGGGCACATAACAGATCTTAATTAAAAAAAAATATATACAAGCTAGTTTAATTTTTTTTTTTATTAATCAATGCTTGCAATCAGTCGCATAGCCAACTGTGTGGGCAGATTAATCAGCCATAAATAATTAACATATCAGATTTACATTGTTCTCTGGGTCTGCAACTCGTTCCATGAACAGACTATTCAACTACAATTCATAAACTCACAGTGTGCCGTACCGTAAGGTGCAGTAGCTTTGAAGTGCTCTCTGCTCCTTTAAAGCAAACTAAACAAAAACATTTAACACTTATTTTAAATCCATGCAATCTATTCAGAGATGTCACCTCTGCCGTGCTCAGTGATGGAAGTTACATTTTAAAAAGAAATTAAAAAAAAAATAAAAGTGGTACAAATCTGACTTATGTCAAACAGGGCCACAGAGAACCGATCTACCGGGAAGTTCCAGGAAGCTTCAGAAATAGGTTTGTGACACCAGACAGGGCAGGATTCCACCCCACCAGCTCTCCCAGGACACAAGTGCTGGCGAGGTGTTAATTTAATGTAAATGAGACACTTAACTACTGGTTGGGAATCCAGTGAGCAGACACAGAAGGCAGATAATTGGTCGCAGGCTTGTCTCTGCTAGAAGTCACTGAGCTGTCTGTTGCTATTTGTTCCTTAATGGGATGACATCTTCCTTCCATCACACTACACTGAGCACACAGCCCGGCTCACGTTATCAGAAGAAACACTTTACTGTCACTTAGTATTGTTGTTCAGTTTGTGCGGCTCACACAACACAGCTACTTAATGCAGGATAACGCTGCAGTTGTTAAACTGTGAAAAGGAAGATCTCACCTCGTCTGACTGTCGGATCGTCTGCAGAGGGATCCATAGCGTTCCCACCATCGTGTCCCAAATGAGGCCCTTGTTCCACATTTCCACGATCAGCCCAAGGTCAAGCCGGCTGATCTCACTGCAAGACAAGTCAATGTTTGGTTAGATCTGTAGAGTAGGTCTAGGAGACCTGAGTCCTACCGGCTGTTGCAGATTCCCTAATGGCAGAGCCGTAACTTAGAATTCTAGCGCCTGGGGCTAGAAAGACAAATGCCGCCACCTTGCCCACAATTTTAACCAAATGAACCTAAAATATTCCTAAACTGCGCCCCCCCCCTTCAGCATTGCGCCCTGGGCGGTCGCCCCTATCGCACAGCCCTAATTATGGCCCTGCCTAATGGTTCCTGCTACTGTACACGCTGGATACTTTGGCTCTATGGGAATGTTTGTGGGTACAGAGTCACAGACGAATGATATCACCGATCACCCTCTGATAGGTAGCGAGTTCACACACAAATCTGATCAATAACAGTCACTTATCTTTATAAAGGTGGAATCCCCACTTGTATTCTGCACCGAAGTGTCATAATAACGGTGTCATTACAGGGAATATGGGAAAATACCCTGTACACACAGATAAACGTAGGAAACGAATATAATTAGGAATACCTCTCTGTAGAGGGACACTCAATCTAAAAGTGGCTGATAAGAGGATACAATTGTCCCAGCATACAGTGTTAGACATAACAGAAGGGAGTGATTATCAATGACACAGCCGAGTTCTGCAAGCAGCGCTACCTGGAGAAACACTTTACTCTTATCGGCCAGACTGGCTCTCTGTAATCTCTAGAAATTAGTACCAGGACTATTCGGTCCACGCCCGGGAATATCAGGACTATTCTGTCCGAGCCCGGGAATATCAGGACTATTCTGCAAGTTGGGGGGGGGGCGACAGTTAAAATATTGGGAGATTAACGATACCAAAAACCAGAAATGTGTGATATTAGATCTGTCCAGTTACCATTTGTCAGTGCAGCATAAAGTTGGGATATCTACTGGGAGTAGTGGAGCACTATTCAATAATACTGTTCAACTATTAAATTAAAAGAATAACTGATCTACGTTAATTAATACATAAAAAACAAAATTGAGTTACGTTAAACCCCTAGATTAGGGTACCTGACAGCATCTCTAAAAAGTATTTTTAATCCGTTAGAGACAGCAGAAAACCCTCTGACGTCTTTAGGAAATTTGTCTACATGGACTCCAATACAGGTAAAAATAAACAGACTGCAGTCTATTAAGCTGCTGTGATATCACAGGCCCTACCATGGCAGGACTCCACCAAACCACACAGTGCATTTTCACAGTCACTCTACCCCTAATACAGCAGCCTGCTGCAGAAAAGCGAGTGTGTGTGTGTGACGGACCTTGTTCCATATAAATACACATCTATATCATTCAGCTCAGCAACACATGACCTCTGCTAGATAATAAGGACAGAGAGTGGATTTACTTGGTCTTTAAATGCAGAGCAATAGGATCCCAGCAGAGACTGAGTGAAGAGCCATTGATATAGGTGATAAAGGGTCATTAATCTAGAGAGCAGAGCACTGTGCTCTAGAGCAGTATTAGAGACCAGCTGACAGTGTACACACCCCTATACCACACAGTAATGTACAGTACAGCGTCAGATCCTTGCTGGTGTCCGCATGTAGAGGCTGAGCCTGCAGGAGACACTCTCTCCCGGTACACACTGTTCCCATTCTCGCACCCACAGAAAACTACAAACAAGGACTTAATTATCGGCTTCACAACTTCCAATTTACATAGTAAATGAAAGGGGTCGATTAAGAAGCAGCAGAATACAGCCTTAATTACAGAGCAGTGAACCAGACACAATGGGGGGAAAGGAGGAGAGATGTTGTGCCTTATACATTACTGCAAACCCAACAGTCATATATTAAAAAGAGAGGTGTTAATAAGACAGGGGGGTAAGGGAGAACCTGAAGGAACTACAGGCAGCAAAGGGGTTAATCAGGGAGGTTTATATTAAGATCAATAGAGAATGCAGGAAGACCTGTGTTTACTGCTGAACTCTTACTGCCCCCTAGTGGTGGAATGTAAATCTGTAAAGTGGTTACATTACAACTGGGAAACAGGACATTAACAACAGACCACCAGCACTGAGGTTTCACGGAGAGTCTATATTATGTTTTGTTACCCTCATTTCAAGGTCATTTCATTGGACATTAATGACAACCAGTTTAATCAGCGTATTCTCCTCCTCCTAGGAGGTCCCAGTTTTACGCCCATCAGCACAACATATAAACAGAGTTGGATGGCAGAAGGAACCTACAGGTCAGTCTAATCTGAACTTTTCTTGGGCCTTCTGTTTTTGGAGGTCAGGGGTGTTAGATTTTAGAAATAAATCTAAACAATTGCAATATGTTTGTCCTATGCATTGCTTATTACAGTCCTATACGCTGCCCCCCTCCCACCATCCCCCCACGGATCTCTCACGCTGAGAGCCACCTACCCACTGGTGTGTATACACTGCGTCTGACTCGGGACAAGTGCCATGTGAAAGTAAAACACATTTATTCTGTCACCATCCCATTTGCATTTATACTTGTGACTGTGCGTTTGTGCTGCAGTTTCTGAATGCTGCTTGTTCCGTTTCACGGGGTTCAAAACATGCCAGCGCACTTGAAAGAGTCCATTCATCACTGTAGGAGCGCACCGTGTACACACCCACTCAGGGTAACCCCAGTATTGTGATGTATTTCTCCCCATTCACATCCACGGGCCATTCATTTCAATGGGATGGTGTGCTACATGAAAAAACCCCAATGAAATGAATGGGCCATTGACATATATGGAGCAGCACATTATTTGCCCCTCCCCCATATCAACAGAATTTTAGCTAGTCTATTGAGGTGTGAATAAAACTGGGATTTCCCTGAAATTTCATTACTACCTGATGGTCCGGTCAAACTGCTAGAACCATCTCCCTGCTTGGTGACCATCGGGGTGGCCTCTGTACAAGCGCCTCAGTGCTGAACACCCACGATGGAGACCTGAAATCTCAGCACGAAAAGTGTTTTGTGGATTTATGGCTTTTCTTATCTTCGCTCCACTACTCACCTGTCTGACGGGGAAAGGCAACTTGCAGAACGTAAATATAGGTCTTCTAGGTGGCACAGCGTCATTTGTCGCTGGAGCTCCGTTTCCGCCATAACCGTTGGGTGATCTACTGCTCGAACAAGTGACTGGCACTAGGATACCTCTTTGTGCACTACATACCGGCTATCCTGCTGGTTCGGTCACATCGCCGTTACGGTTTCACTGATTGATGGCTGGTGGAACAGCCTCCATACGGGTACCTCCGCAACGGATATCCGCAGTGGGAGTCTGAAGTGCTTACATCGGATAAACTCTATGGCCTCTGGGCCTTCCCTATCCTGATCATCTATATATCTGTCTGAAGGACAGCGGTGGCCTGAAGACTGGGCCCTGGGATCTGCACGCGACACTGTCTCATCCATGGACGGGGTGAACGATCTTGGGGCCCTCGTGGTGAGGCCGTGGTCCCGCCCAAGTTTATTAAGTGGAAATCCGTCAAACACTTATTGAGCTCATCCCTTCCACTCTCGTGACTGCACATGTGATAGGCCATTGTGACCACGGCTCTAGGAGTTGCCTGGTGAGCCCTGCAAGTAAAGTATTTTACCAGCTTTCCTCTGCAACTCACTTGTCACGTTAGAACGGAGGATTGGTGAATGGCGTTTGATTGGCAACACCTTTTCTGGTTGGCAGCTTCGGTGTTCTTGATAATGATGGTACAATAAACTCCTAAACAACGGCTCACAGCTGGGATCTGTCCCTATAAACAAGCTCAACAAATCCATAATCTTCCTTCCACCACCCAGGCCGCAATGTTGATACAGTTTACAACCCATAACCTCCCACGCATTCACTGTTGTCATTATACTGCTTCATGACTTGCTCTAGATTTTATATAACCTTTAAGATTACAGCAACATTACTCACCTGAGGACTCATCTCTTGACACCTCGGGTGACTGATTGATCTTGTACTCTGGTGGTGATTATTGAGACAGCAATATTGTTTGTATGCTCTATTATATTCCATTGTTAGTCATTGTTCCTTACATTGCAATTTATTTTATGACAATCTAGCATCCCAGGTTTACCTGTGATTTAATAGTCTGCCTAGCGCTTTACATGGTCACTCAAGTGCTTTGACTAGGTCTGGAGGTTAAATCATCCTAATCTAGATTGAATTGCTAATGTTCCTGAATTTGGTTTTTGCTGCATAACATTTTAACCTGTCTCTGCTCACAATTTTACAGTTGTATTGTTTTACTGTGTTTATTCTTATTCTCTGTTGTTAATGCCTCTAGAGCAGTTAACTGTGTTTCGATATCTAGCTCTATCACATTTTAGTTACTGTATGACCATTTTTGCTTGATCTTGGCTGACCGTGTTCTTCTGATTAGTCACCTCCAGAGTATGATGGGCAAATATCTCAATAAACTATTCCTCTTCCAAAGGCACAACACATTCTATACCTTCAAAGATAGGGGAGGGATAGACAGATGAGCAACAAATCTTCCTCATCTTCACAAACTTCTACAGAAGACGACATGGATCCCCAGACATCGCATCAGGAAGAACAAGTCATGGTCTTAGCCCCTAACTCGATTGAGGAGGTGGCTAAAATGAGCTTGAAATGGATCGTGTCACAGTAAAAAGTTTCAGGATCTCCATAACTCTCTGGAATCCGCGCGACCCACAACTGAATTGAATACTTCTAGAATTTCTAGCCTAGAATTTGGAGGACTATGCCAATCCAATTCAAGCTATGATCGACTCTCAAGCCAGATCTCTCCAGTCGCTCACTGAAAAATTGAAGATCATGAGAATAGAAACAGGAGGAATAATCTGAGATTTGTGAGGATCCGGGAGTCAATCAAGGAGAAACAACTTTCCAGCAACCTAAGCCTCACTTTACTCAAGGCCCTGGGCATCCACTCTGATACAGAGCCGATCCGATTGAAAGAGCGCACAGACTGGGCCCTGAAAAGCAGGAAGCTATCCAACCTCGCCCTGCAATTGCCAGATTTCTGGACTTCAGGACAAAGGTGAAGATATTCATGGCTTATAGAAAATTGCCACAACTTTTCATTCATGACAGACGTATTCTTATATTTCAGTATTGTTCTGCTTCTGTGGCCCAAAAGAGAAACGAGTTTTCAACAGCAGAACGACTCCTTGTGAGAAAAAAATAAATAAAAAAAAGTATGCACTCCTATATTATTATTATTATCTCCACTCCTATATCCAGCAAAGCTTAGTGTTGGTGACAAGTATTGAGTGTGGTCCCACTTGGGAGTTCCCTCTCATCTTTTTACAGAGAATAATTTTTTTATATTTAAAATGAACTGGCTGGAAGTGTCAATAGCAGTGGACTCTAGAGTCTAGATATTTTTTTTGAAACGTGCCAGTAAATACCAGATTTAGAGGTTTCTCGTGAACATCAAGGAATTGAGAATCGTTGCATATGATCCTCCTGTTCTTCTATAAAAACAGGTGTTCTGTGCGGCAACAGCAGGAGGTAAATGTATTAATGTCCGGATTCTTCAACACCCGCGAGTTCAGCGTCTTCGGCGATTAAATTTAAAGCGGCGCTGCATTGTAAAGGGAAACTTCCCTTTACAATGCAGTGCCGCTTTAAATTTAATCGCCGAAGACGCTGAACTCGCGGGTGTTGAAGAACCCGCATGTTAATACATTTACCCCCAGATTGTGTTTCATTTTGATCTTGTTTTTGTTCACCATATACTGCCAGTGAGCAAACTTTTTTCTTAATGTTTGAAGATTTCTTTCATTCACTTTATCCTGCATGTACCACTGCCGGGCCCACGTCTCTACTAGTTTATTTCATGTGATTAGGTTAGATCACCAAAATTTCACGTGTAACAGATTTGTTTATACGCTTACCTCTGCATTTCTTGCATAGACTATTTTTATTATTTTTGTTGTATCTTTGCTTTGAAACAGTGACAATAAAAATACTTAAAAAAAAACACATAACACATTTTGTTTTTTATTTCCCTTGAATTACAATTAGAAGATCCTATTGGATTACAAAGATTGTTTTCATTATTATTATTAATAAATGTGAATGTGGGCTTTAATTCAATAATTTAAAAAGGTGTTCGGTTTGCGGGTTTATTTTTGTTTTGTTTGTTTTTTTACATTTTTAATATTTTAGTAGGTTTATAATGGAATAGGGTGTTAAAATCCCCTTGCCATTACACTGGGACCACTGCCTTAGTTAGTTCTCAGTGCTTCTCTATCCGAAAATCTTTGTAGAATTATTAATCATAAAATTACAGCCTTCCTGACCTCTAGGTGTACTCTTATATCACCTATCCTAAGCTGGACATGTTCAGCATTTGAAGTCTTTCCAGCGTCCTATTAGGGTCCTATTAGGACCCCGTCTTATTTGTAGACATTGTTTTGTGCACTACAAGGAGCAGAAAGCCTTCGCTTATTCATCTGTGTGTCCAATAACGGAGCAGGCAGTGGTAGAGCTGGGAGAGTCATGTGCAGTTTTAAAAAAGTGGTTACACACAGACCTACCCCGACTGATAAATAATGATTACATTAGGTGCTGTTACCCCAGTGTTATATACGTCTCAAAGTAAAATGTAAACAAAGTGGATATAAAAGTGAAAAACCATGTACATGGGACACAAACAGAGCAACAGAGGGAAGGAACCTAGTGGTTCTATTACCAGAGCATATGTAGTCAGAGATGGGAAAGTAAGTAGGAAGCCTGATAACACTCCGAAAAAAATGCTGATTCTCAGACGTTTGACATCATTTTTTAAAGCAGGATTTGGCAACTCCACATCAAAAGTATGGAAATGGATTTGTTTTGCATCATTCTGTGATACCTCTACTATATACGTCAGTTGGGAATAACTATACGCTATGGGGTATTTACATTTGCATTAATTGGTTAACTCCACGACACTTTATAGCAAGCCTGTCCAACCTGCGGCCCTCCAGGTGTTGTGAAACTACAAGTCCCAGCATGCCCTTCCAGCTATCAACTGGTTGTCTACCAGCAAAGCATGGTGGGGCTTGTAGTTTCACAACACCTGGAGGGCCGTAGGTTGGACAGGCCTGCTTTATAGGGAGTCAAAAGGACCTCGTACTATGTCTGACCTGTGATATCTCTTTCATCTTCAACCCAATGTAAATATTTATTATCAGAGACAAGATCATAATCATCTATTTATTTATATAGCGCCACTAATTCCACAGCCGTGTACAGAGAACTCATTCACATCAGTCCCTGCCCCATTGGAGCTTATTCTAAATTCCCTAACATACACACACACAGACAGACTAAGGTCAATTTGATAGCAGCCAATTAACCTACCAGTATGTTTTTGGAGTGTGGGAGGAAACCCACACAAGCACGGGGAGAACATACAAACTCCACACAGATAAGGCCATGGTCGGGAATTGAACTCATGCCCCCAGTGCTGTGAGGCAGAAGTGCTAACCACTTAGCCACCGTGTATAGAGAGTAATATAAATGTAGAACCCAATCTACCACCAATTTTACCCATGGCAAATTTTAACCTTGTAGGAAAAGATCCTCACAAGCCAGAGAGCATCATATCAAATACCTTAGAAGCGATGTCTGCCCTGTCCTCATCTGTATACATGTAATGGTCGTATTATTATCAGCATCACACAGAGGGATCTGCTCGATTCATAGGTTATCTGTAATATACTTCATCCATGTCCCCCAATATCGGTCTATAGCTTTCCCTCTCCAAAGGACAGACATGAGAGGTGTAAGGTGTAACTAAATAAAGCCTGCTTAATTATTATTTTTTAAATAATTGTAAACTCTTTAGGTCACATTTTCAAAGTAAAATCTGATTGAAAGGAAAAAAAGAGGAACGCCAGGTGATGACGTAACCCATGTCTCAGTCTAGATCAGTGTTGGCTAACCTGTGACACTCCAGGTGTTGTGAAACTACAAGTCCCAGCATACCCTTCCAGCAATAAGCTGCTATATATTGGCAAAGCATGCTGGGACTTGTAGTTTCACAAACACCTGGAGTGTCAAAGGTTAGCCATTACTGGTCTAGATCAATACTGCCCAACCCCAAGAGAGGTGGCTCCCCATAATATCTGACAATCAGGGGACCCCAGAAGTAAATTCTGGCACCCTATAGGATTCCCAAAGTCCTCCCCACCCCACCCTGCCCCAGGCCACTAACAAATCACGTCCTGCGAGTTTATCATCTGAGAAAGGAACATTCACACACAGGAAATCCTGAATACAGGACCTGTTGGTGTCTTATATTATCACACATTCCTGCATGGCTCAGGACTGGATGAGACTGGTGTAGGAGGGTTATAATCAACAAAAACATGAAGGTAGAAAGTTCTCAAATGTAGGAAACTTCTTACACTGTCATATTTTACAGCAGATGGGACACATGTGTCCACTAGATGGCAGACTCTACTTATAAAGTCTTCACTTCAGTGATTTTAAAAAATTTTTTAAAAAAAATAACTGTACTATGATGATCATGCCCAGTGGTCAGGTCATGTTGGGGGTGTAGTGTCCTATGTCTGTATAGAGTGTAATAGAATTGTATTATGATCATGTCCAGTGGTCAGGTCATGTTGGGGGTGTAGTGTCCTATGTCTGTATACAGTGTAATAGAATTGTATTATGATCATGTTCAGTGGTCAGGTCATGTTGGGGTGTAGTGTCCTATGTCTGTATACAGTGTAATAGAATTGTATTATGATCATGTTCAGTGGTCAGGTCATGTTGGGGTGTAGTGTCCTATGTCTGTATACAGTGTAATAGAATTGTATTATGATCATGTCCAGTGGTCAGGTCATGTTGGGGGTGTAGTGTCCTATGTCTGTATACAGTGTAATAGAATTGTATTATGATCATGTTCAGTGGTCAGGTCATGTTGGGGTGTAGTGTCCTATGTCTGTATACAGTGTAATAGAATTTTATTATGACGATGTCCAGTGCAGGTAATCTCTGCAAAACAAAGAGTTTCTCAGAAGCAGAACGCTAGATACCGCCCTAACCACAGTAATCTCAGCAGACACCCATAGGACACAAATCATTAAAAGAAAGCAAAGCATAAAAAAAGTAGTAACTTTGCACATGGGCAAAACCATGTTGCATTAGAGGGGGAGGTAAATTTAAAATGTGGGGACAGATTTATAGTTCGGATAGGACATGTCCTAGATTAAACTTTAAATTTCAGCGTAAATTTAAAGCTATGAGGGATTTGTGTGCTACATGAAAAAATAGCCAGTATTTAATTTATGTGCAAAATAATAAACTAATTTACACCCCTGGCATTGTAACATGTTTGTCCCGGAGTACATTTACTCCTTTGACTCAGGCCCAAGGTCTCTTCCAGCGACCTTCCAGCGACCTTGCAGCTCCCAGCTTCATCCCCGACAGCTGGGATCCTTCTCCCCCAGTACATCTGTCACACAACCTATCAGCTAAGCACAAGGTGCTCACACCAGCAGTCTACACCTACAAACTGGTACCTGCTTGTGCTGTCACGACTGGGGGTTCACCAACACCTGATACCAGAGGGAAGAATAATCCCCAAATAATAGCCAAACAGCAGCTGAGAATGTCTGCTAAACAATACATTTAAGCCATTAATGTATAAAGGACCCATGTGTGTGGTACAGAACTTAGATTGTAAGCTCCTATGGGGAAGAAAGTGATGTGATTACATATTCTCTGCATAATGCTGCGTAATAGGATTGTTATATAAATAAAGGAGAACTTCTGTACAGAGAACAAGCAGCCAGGAACGTAATACACACATAAAAGGGAACAAACATGATATACAAAGTATAACATCAGGAGAACCTTGTCCACATACAGAATACTACACAGGAGAAAGGGCGCCCCGGGCGGGATGAACCTTTATTAGAGGAGCCAGATACACTTTCCAAAACTTCTGGACAACAAACACTTTGCCTGGGGTTCTGCAGGTTGTGGTTATAACCCCCTGGTTATTTCCGTAAATCATGGAGACAATTATATATTTTCCCATCGTTTCTCTACCAAACAGGTGTATTCAGGTTGAGGATGGCATTAGAACATTATCCGCTGATTCAATACAATAAGGCATCAGTAGAAGGGCTCGGATAGGCCGGACTTATGGTCTGTGGGGCTGGATCACTTAAATTACTTATTGTATAAATATACTTAAATTATTAGCGCTGTGCACCAAATTCTATCTTTGCAAATGTACTGATTTGATACGGTGTTATATTTGTGTATTGGGAATGTACTGTAGCAATGGTGGAGGAAATGTGTTTGTGGAAGGAAGGAGGAAAGGAAATCCTAAATTAAGTTAATAAATTCTTTTCGGAGCAGAAGTGACAAAAAACCTGCTTTAGCCTGAACGCCCGGCCTGGGGTCATTACCTGTTGTCACATCTTGTTAGAGAGACAGGAAACTTCTGAACAGTCATTTAGGATATCACAGATTGATGTGAATTTTTTTTTTAGCAGCCTGGAGAAAATATCACATCCTAATGTTAAATTATGTGATGTAATATCAGATGTTTCGGGGCCTGGTTGCAAAAGGGGGCTGGTTTACGCCCTGCCAGGTTGTGTCCAAAACTGTATAAAAAAGCAGATTGTTTGACCATGTAATGTATCACTGTACATTACATCTGGAGATCTCTAGTACCTTAAACTAGTGTATGTAACTGGCCTTATCAGGACACTTGCGCTAATAAACATCACCGCTTCAAGATCCTGCTTTGACAACTACTTACCTGCTGTCATTTGCAAATTAGACTTAATCTAATCTGAGGTTAGGACCCAGCATCCAGTACCAGTGCTCTGCCGCTACCTGCAGCTCTGGCCAGTGTGATAGGCCAGGGGGAACCATCCACAGCAACCCTGATCTGAAGGCAAGAGGTCAGGGGTACCAGCCCCAGTGTACCAGCAAGGGGGTACACTAGCAGCGAGAGTTACCCAAAAAGGGACGCTGTTCCAGGTGCTGTTAAGGAACCTAGTGATGGCAGAAGGCTCCTCCTATTGCGGTTAGAGGGTGCATTTAGGAAAAAGAAAAAGGATCATTGGCAGGGCAAGCCCAGGCGTCCCCAGCAGCACCACACAGACAGGGTGGCATAGGAGGTCCATCCTGGCACAGTCTGGTTATACATTTCTCATTACGCCTGTATTTTAGGGTAACTCCTGTAATGACTACAGACCATGCAGCAAGATGGGAAAACTCAGTACAGCCGGAAGACAGAGGTTTTGTTCCTGAAACACACTACGGTCTGACTGCTACAAACGCAACAGTCGTATCATCATTACAAAGTGACACAGACGTTGTGCTCTACCCCACATTGTTACAGACCCAGAGGTTTTACTGAGCCAGGCTCATTGGTGGATTTAAACAAAGAGAAATTCAGCTTAAGAATTTGTTCAAGAAGGAGGGTTCCCCTGGGGCAGTGGGTAGGGTAGAATGGGGAGGGAGTAGGATAAATAAGGATGGACAGACTTACATTACAATAAGCAGCACAGAGTGATGAGTCTAAGACAGGTGATTAATGGAAACCAGAAGTAATATGTTTGATATTTGATAAAGCTATAAAAACTCTGTACACCAATATTAAATTAAAAACCATTTAAACAATAAAACAGTCAGCTTATTACAGTTTACCTCGAGTTTATAAAAACAGTTTTTCAACAGTCTTCGGTGTATAGACGAAATAAAATAGCCCCTTCATAATTAAAAAGACCCATGTAAATAAAATAAAAATAAAGACAATGACAAAAACAAAAAACAAGAATATAGATACAGTTATAACAACAAGGAGCGGAAAAGAAACACAAGTGTATAACGACACAATTAAATGTTACTTCAGTGTTAAATCGCTCCTTATCTGGTGTTTTCAGATATGTAATTAGCCCAATGAAAATGGCACTGCCCAGGCTATAAATCAGACTGTGCCGGTAACTACTGTGGATAAATGGAGGCAGGAACTGGAAGACACTAATGTGGGAACAGTAATCTATAAAGTGTCATACTGCAAAGCTCAACATATTTGTTAACATTAATGTCTACATACAGGGGCTGCTCTGTTTATTTATTTTTCCATTAAACTAATACAGTAAATACCTTAAGCGACAGAACCCTTTCTTATGCATCTAACCTTATCCCTTTTTTAAATAAATGTAACATTTCACCAAATCCATTTGGAGATCTAGGGTTCGATTTATGAAAGCACGCACTAAGCACAACCTGCGCTTAGTATTATACATTTGTTAGAATGCTGGTGATGTCTACTGAACATAAAATACATTATTACAGTTGCTCCTGATAGCAAACACATGTTATAGCATGCATAGGACACTGTCGTATCACTTCTGATCCTGACTAGCCCTGTAGCTGGAGCAAGAGATACGGTAGAAGAACAGGTAACGGAGATACTCAGAGCTGGATTCGGAGGGGGCTGTGTGTGCTCGAGCTTGGCATGTCCTTACTGTACATGGACTATAGCAAAACGCCATGTTCACTACCCAAAATCGTAGGCTGTAGTAAGTGTTCTTTGCGTTTGTGGATGAAGCGGACAGGGCTGCATTTACATATCTGCCGGGTCTGCGCAGAGTGTTTTTGCGTACGATATGCTCAAAATCGGCAGATACGTGAATCAGGCTCCTAGGGTCTAATTTATAGATCCAATACTTCTCTCTTTTCACAAAATTAATTTCCTATCACCTCCACGATTATCTGATTTTAGCACTTTTAAACCCACAAATTTAAAATAAGATGGTGTCACAATGGTGAAGAGCATCACAATGTGCAAATGTGTCAATCATCATCATCATCATCATCATCTGTCAATGGCCTATTTTCCAAAGTTTGCTTATGTTTTTGATGCAATTAATATGTTCCAACAAACAAGTCATTAAGATTTAATTCATGATCAATAAATAACCAGACACCTCCGTGAGGCTGAGAGTCAGGTCAGCAGATTCATGCATTTCTCATGGGGACTTGGATTAAGTGGCTGATCTGAGCCTGAAACTTATGTCCATAAGTGAATTACATCTTGGGACCCCTCGCAGACCTTCCCATCCGGATACTGACCGGAGAAGCTAAAGAAAGGGATAATTAACAGCCTTCTAGGTAGTTACCGCCCTCAGCCACACTACACATCCTGTACTACTGAGAGAGGAAGGTCCAAGACAGGTCGGCCAGTAAGGAACAAGACACAGCTCCGTATCCACCAAGAACCTCCCCTTACAGCACTTCTAGACCATGTGACCGTAACGTAGCGCCTATAGCTGGTGCGCCCTGCATGTATGGTCACATGAACCCCTCCAGCGCACTCCGCTGCTCACAGCCACACCCACATATAATTCCTCCAATCACGTGACATCACATTACACAGGATGACATCATCACTTACAACATGAAGTCTTGTTCCCAGCATGGCTGGTCGCCTCGCACGGTCACCGTTGTGCTCTTCACATTCTGCACCTTTAGGGTCACATAGGTGTTGAATTTATCTAGTATAAGACAAGACAAAGAGAGGTCACTATGTAATGAACATAAAAGTGTCACTATAGTCACTTCCCACCCTACACCCCAGTCTCAGACAGCGACCCCCCGATAACGCTGAACACCAACGCGTTTCATAGTCTCTCTGCACACAGGGAAGATGGAGGTGTTAGGAACGATGTACGACCTAGCAGAACATACATACGGCAGGGAATAAGGTACAGTGGGATTTAGAAAAGATGCAGCATTAAGGTTACGAATATTGGAGTTGGCTCTTTACACCAGTTACCCCCAGACAAAAACACAAATACCCCTTTATGACACTTCTCAGTCAGAAGGAGCAGCAGCCGCTAACACGACAAACTTCTCCTTAATGAAATACATTTATGGAACCGTAAACAGCGCTAATACCCTCCTCCCATTAGGTGATACAATAACATTTATAGATCAGACGGCTGCGCAGACACAGAAAATAGATCAATAATAGACTAATCTGTGTATAAAGATCACATTTATTAAATAATCCAGTAAATATCACAAATTTAATCTGTTAGATTTGACAGAGTGAGATTTGTAAGAGTCTTGGTATATAAACCGCACATCCAGAATATAGTCTAGTTTTGCTCTGTACCAATAGAACCAATGTCCCATAATGTAATAATGAGGTAACTGCACATTATGGAGGGAGGGGGAGATCTCCCCGCTCCTCTGGTATTAACGAGGAGAATAAAGGACAGATCTGCCCGGAGATCAGAGATATAAATATAATTAGGATTTTCCAACATGTTTTATGACCAAAGGGGATTTCCTCAGAGATACATAAATCATAGCTCGTTCTCTTATATTTACATGTTAATCAAATCATATTCAGCTGCCAAATGAAGCCTCAGAGGCCTGCAATAAGGCAACACATTCATATTAACAGTAAAATGAAAGCTAAAAAATAAATAAAATCATATCTTGTCCATTAGTCTCATTGGTACAATAAAAAACTAATAAAATCAATAACTACAATATTCATTATACTTCAAAGTCATTAGTATCATACACCTTCCAACGCTTCGTCTGTGGACGATGGCATCGTATGGCTGGTTCTGAGGGATTTTGGATTCACACAGAACGTCCCCCTAATTATCACACGTTATCAGAGCGCTACGTTACTGTGTCAACGGTTAAAGAAACATAACCGCTCTGATCATGTGACCAGACAGGACTGATTAATGTATCAAATTCATATCATCTGACCTCTTCAATCATAATGTATTAGATCTGTGCCGTCAATATGTATCTGAATGTAGCAGTGTTCCTCCATCACCAACCTATTACACATAAATTACATATATCATCTTGCATCACAAATATCCTAATATCCCATATCTGAAAGCCACCTTCCATGGGAAAAAACAAAAGATAATTAAACTGGTAATTGTCTGCAATAAGTATGCCAGAATAACTTGTGCATAAATATGGCAGCATGTGGCAAGCAACTCTTGTGTAATCATGTAATTTACTAGAGCGAATTCATTTAGTATGCAATATATCAAAACTTTTATACCTCCTGGATGTGAAGTCCTAACTAAACCTGAACACCCAGAAGACCCCCTCTGACACTACGGCAGTGACTCCAGTGTTCTGTTAGTAATGTGTTTGGTTTTAATGTAACAAAACTATAGGTATTACATGCAACCTGCTGCTTTAGGTGGCAGCCATTGTGTGTCATGCGTCCTATTTGCTTCATGATTAATCCTTAAAAATTTGGTGCTAATATGGATTTAAGTTTATAGCTTTGTTTTTAAAAAAAAAAATAAAAAAAATAATCTGAAATTCTGAATTTTGAATAATGGAGAGCTTGTAATTGAGGGAGACTGCAGTACATGGGACACTGGTGTCCGATTCCATATTAGAGGGGGACAACTTTACCAAGGAAATCTATTGAATTCCGATTTGCCATTTAGACTGACTGACTGACTGACTGACTGTTTTTTAAATGGCTTTTAAACACAGATTTGCAAGTCTATTAAAGATACAAACTATAGAATGCACAAATATTAATAGTAGTATTAAATATAGGTTATTTCTGCTTGTCCAATATATATCATCCAGGAAGGTATTAGCTTTGTTTATATGGAAATACAGGTACGGACCCCAGGCAGAAGGAATGATTATTAACAAACAGACAAACTGGAGAATTTGCTAAATTCTAGGAGTATAAAGCAGACGTGACCTGTTTGGGGAATTTAGGGGCACCCCCCTACATTAGACAGTAGACTCTCCTGAAACGCTCAGGAGGTAATACACTTTCACACCGAGTCTTTTACAGCAAACTGCTAACACCGTCAACGTGGAAGTAACCGCACAGCAAGAAGACGAAGGGCGAAGCGGGATAAAGCCCAACGGCAAACTATGACTGATGACCAAATAGAACGAGATCGTCATCACCATGTAAATATGACCTCAGCAAATTGTCCGTTACAGAGTAAACAACCGAAGAGCGCACAGGACAGAGGTAATATCACGTCAATGCCTACAAAAGTCAGTGAACAAGATGCCGCACCGTTCTGGATGTCGGTAACTTTGATGAAACAAATATTAAAGCTCATAACGGTGGTCCCATGAACACTATCTGTGAATTTTGCCACTAAGCATTTTGCGGCTGAGCAGCCGTCTGACAAACTATTCAATCAATGCTGCCACAAGGGTAGAGTCACATTGGATGCAATAAGGTCTGTCCGTGTTAAGTTATTTTTTTTCTATTTTTTTTGAGTAGGTAGTTTATTCCACATTCGTGGGATAAACGATGTGCGAAATTTAACCCTTACCAAAAACTGGTCCAATATGATCTTGCTGGGATTTTTTTCCATCATTTTGACGGTATTTCAACTAGTATTAGATATTTGATTTAATGTTCATTCTTTTAAAGTGCTGATTGATTTTTATCTGTAAATGTAAACTGTATATGTATCAATGAAAGCATTCCTCATATAATTATGAAGGGAGCAGGAGAAGGTGCGTTATGACATACCCTTGTATACCTCCCCCACTTCAAACACCGGTTATAGTGCTGTTTCAGTGCACTGATGTTTGGGGCATTTGCTTTGCAGACCTTGGCATGTTAGCAGCATTTAGAATGCTCAGACTTCCCAATGCATTAATGTGTAAAACACAAAGAGCAAGGAGCGTTCTGAAAATAAGCTACAACCTCACAAATAAAACGCTAATGGGTATGGTAACATTCGAGATAATTTTTTCTAGCGTCAGATCTATTAATATGCATTATAACTGCCAGTCCCCACAAGGTCCCTCCACAGCATCTCAATGGGGTGGAGGTCGGGACTTTGGCCATTCCAAATCTTTTCTTTTGTAGCCATTCAGTTGTAGATTTATTGCTGAGCTTAGGATCTTTGTAATGTTGCGTGATCCAATTTCAGCCATCCTTCCGCTGTCATACAAATGGCCTCACACTTTCTTCTAGAATACTCAGGTACAAAAGAAGAGTCCATGGTAGACTTGATGATTGAGAGACGTTCAGTGGCTTCAAACACCGACCCAAACCACCACCTCTTCACCACTGTGGTGGACAGCTGGTATGAGGCTCCTTGGGCGATACTCAGTTTGGTTTTTGCCAAACTTCCCATTAAGACAAAATAGCTCCAGTTTTGATCTCGATACACAGGACATTGTGGAACATTGCAGTACAGACTATGTTTGCATTGTTATTGTAGCTTTTGAGCGCTTTGCGATCTCAGAGCATCATCCTACGTTCTGACCTTTGGGTGGATTTCCTGAGACGCCCCTCCTGGGATGGCTGCCAGCATTTTTCAATGCTCTCCATTTGTAAATAATCGAAGTGTAGAATGATGGATTTCAAATGGTTTGGAAAGTACTTTATAATCCTTTCCAGGCTGATGAGCAGCAATAGCCACTTCTCTGAAATCAATACAAACATCTCTCTTCCTTGGCATGGTGCCAACACAAACCAGAGTGTGACCACCAGGAAGTGCCCCCACCCCTACAAGGACGTGCACCCGATTAGCAGCACCGTTCCACACATGGCTTCTTCATCTTGCTCACTATTTGTTAAATAATTACACAGTCAAATCTGTTATGGGTTATGTGTCACAATACCGGATTAAATCACATTTTAGGCCTTTCAGGGGACTAGATAAATGTGAGAAAAAGAAAGTGCTCCCTGTGTTTACATAGGTCTAAAACCAGGCGATTCATAAAACGACAGATCGCAGAAGATTAACGCCACAGTACATCGCCTACAATGATTTTCCTAGAACTTAACATTGAAACTTCCTGCAAAATATTATCCTGCCACTAGAGGGCACTTTGAGGGAATTATACAACACAAATCAGATGAAGAATAAATATGCAGAACAAGGATTACGGTGCTCAGTGAATCAAGTTACTCGATTAACGTCCCAACTTTAATGAATCAACAGCATCAAGCGTCTGATCGGAATCTGCCTCGCCCGCACTGAAAAGCGCTGGGGTTCTTACTGCAAGCGCCTGCCCGTTACCGCCTCTCACCACAGATTGTGCCGATTCATTAACCTAAAGCCAAATAAAGTTTCATTAATTATCAGCAGCATCTGTCATTCCGCTTAAAATGTGGCTCTGCCCGCGGCCTATTTATAAGGAGTCAACAACAAATCATTCGGCTAGCCAGCGTAACACAAGCAGAAGTTATCAATGGTTTGCGGATTATTGATCACATGAATATTTTTCATTATATGCAGTTATTCATACATGTAAACGCTGCTTGAAAACGTAAAACAAAATCCAGATAAAGCCGGAGGTCACCGCAGACCAGTGATCCTGTTGTACTGCTCTCCAATCACTTTAGCCTGGTACCCTACTAGGGACATCAGACGACTTGTACGCTCGGACTGATACAGTGAAAGGGTTAACGAGCACAGGATTCAGGCTGTGGATTATTGTATTAGCAGGAAAGCTGCAGATCCCCGAGGAACGGTTCTACAGAAAGGATTCCCTTTATCCAACGTTCAAACGCCGCATCTCCTCCTCGCATTCAGAGACGGTATCTTTGATCCCAGGACCACCAACCACTCTGACATTTCATTATCTAGGACAGCTGAAGCTTCACCTCTGAGCCCCCGGCGACTCGTATCAGGAGACATTAGCAGTGTAGCAGCTTGTTAACCTGTTGTGTGTGGGGACGGGAAAGGGCAGAGATTAAAGGGGGGACGTCCAGTCGAGACAACTCATCTCTCCAATCCGCCACCGTTTCCGGCTGCCGTACACGTAGCAAACACCCCAAGGTGAAATCTGTCTGCCAGTAATCGCACCGCGGAGGTCAGTTGTGAGCTGGTTCGTAGCTCTTTCCTATGGTGTTACGTCACGTTGAGCATGGACCCCCAGACTCTTGGTCCCAAACCTAAATAATGATGCTCTGTGGGTGTTGTGAAGCTTTAATTTAAATAAGTTAGTTATTCAGCCGTTCATATCCTGCCTTGGAAGCAGGAATAACTATTTCTGTGTGTGTCCCGAAAAGAAATAGGTAATAAGTCTGTTTGGTGAAGCCAGAAGTTTACACGTGAAAACAATCTGCTGCCCTTAGATGTATTTACTACACCGTCCCCAAATACTTATGTATCAAAGACGGGAGTGATACAATTACAGGCTATACTTTATGTTTCCCTTATTAAAAGGTGGCAGCACATTGGCATTTTTTTCCAGCTTCTTATGCGCTCAGACTTAAATTTTCATAGCGCATTTATGTCTGTGCGACACCCTGTCCGTTCTACCGATAGAATCAGGATTTTATTATGAAGGCATTACAGAAAAGAGCCAGTACGACACCACCCTAAGCAGGCGACAACCCAGCTAGAACCAGGGAAGGCAGCAAACACGTATGTAGGTTCTAATCATCATTCCAGTCAGTTCCCAATTCTCTACTGCAGTAAACACAGTTAGACCCGTCCAGTGTGTACTCAGGAGACAAGAGGAACTCTATAATTACTGCGACAATGTATACAGAGCGAGGACACTTACCTGGGGGCCCCTGCAGCTTGGCCTTTTTAACTGTAAAAGAAGAGAAAAAACAATTAATTCCTACAGTCAAAAGAAATATTTTTAAAAATCAGGAGAAAAGAAAATGCATTTGGTGAATTAAACCTTTTCCACCATTAAACCTGCGCTGGATTCAAATATAGGGGTTGTCAATAAAGGAAACTAAACATACGGTGCCACGGATGGACCCCAACTACAGGACTAACGTGGGCTACGGCAGAGATTCACATCTTGGTAAGAAAACCCCATTTAACACAAATTTACAAAAGCAAAAAACATACTCCGCAGCACTGTACATCAGGGAAGAATTTACACCCCATCCTCAATCACCCCCAAAACACAATGTTTTCAGGTCTACTTTAATTATATGGATTATTCTATTGTACCAGCAGAATTTACACCCCATGTTCTCATACAGAGTAGTTCCCCCAGACACACACATGACCCTGTAATTGGGACAAGGGCGCTTTCCGCCTCGTATGGGCCCTTGTGCTAGGGCAGGACAGGGGGAGGACCAGGCAGTATACAGACCATGAACAGCCCTGGTCAACCAATCACATCCTGGCTAGTGTGGGAAACTGCTTCTAATTGGATGAACGGTTAAGAGTATCGGACAATTCATTTCCCCATCAGTTTATTTATAAGGAGCCGCAGTTCCGCAGCGCTGGGCTCTCGGCGTACAGATACATGAGCACACATAAATCTAATAATAAATACAATTAATCAGAATAGCAGACGTGTGGTACAGAACCTAAATAGGAGTAATGGCCGAGCAATTACAGGTAGCACAAAAACAAGTATGAATGTGTAAACTATCAGCATAGCGGTCACACAAAGAATTCAGCGTAGGGCGTCACATTGTGTTTTTATTGTATTTCCTGTGGATTACAAGAATTCTCCCATAATAACAGGAACCAGCCCGGGCTGTCCTACGGTGGAGCTAGTTGAGGAATTATATCATACAGCACAACATATTTAGAGATCTCCCACATTCATTTTAATAGCCCTCTTATCTTGAAATGAGGAACATTCTATTCTGGAAACAAACAGATCTACCTCAGGTTTACCACGTGAGCCACATTTCAAACACGGGTAGATTTTATATGTATTTTAACACGTTGCTTGCGTTTTATTTATATTAAAAAAATAACTTAAAAAAACCCACCACCAATAGGTAATAGGCCTTAACCTGACTGTATGCAAAATAGCACACACCTTGAGCATTATATACATTTATATATTTGCCATAGAAAATGCACACTTGGAGGAGAAATGCTGTTCACCATTTGTCTACATTCTTACATTATAGAATCAAAATATAGTTTTGGGGAATATTTACCACTGATCAACACAAAATATCCCCCTCCACCCAAATAAAACAAAACCAAATACACAACTCTAAAGATATATCTTCATTACAAAATAAAACACCGATTGCAATTTGTCTTCAGAGGTCACATGACTGGGGTTCACTTGTGAATAAAGGGTTTCATTTAATCTCAAAATAAAAGACAGCTGTATGTGAGGTCCCACAGTTGGTTAGAACATTAATAAGAAGAGCTTCACCATGAAGATCAAAAAACAGCGGAGGCAAAAGCAAAAAGGAGGTTTTTGAAAAGCACCACTCGTGGAAAGATATAAGAAGAACTCAAACCATTAATCTACCCCAAGTCACTTAGTCCCATCATAGAGAAATGGAAAGAATGTGTCAACTCAATTTGTCTCGAACAAATCATTCTCCAAAATGAAGCATCCATGAGAGGCTATCAAGAGGACCGTGGCACCTGACAGGGGTGAGAAACTGTCCAGGGAACTTCCAAATGTTCACTTTATAGCAGGATGGGAAAAAAGAAAACCATTGCTGAAGAAAACGCGTATTAAATGTCACCAGAAATCATGTGGGGGACCCTCATACCAAGGGGAGGAAGATTCCATGGTTGGAGAAAACAAGTGAACTTTCAGTCCTCAATGCACCATGTTTGCGTAACACTGTTCTTTACCCCAGTAACGCGGTCCTTACAGCGAAGCACGTAGGCGGCATATGCTACAGGAAGAGTCTCTGATTCAAGGACTGGAAAATTGGGTAAAACAGAGCAAAATGGAAGGTGCAAGACAGACAAATCTCTGGATGGAAACCTGCTACAGTCTACCGGAGACCTAGTACTGGGAGGATATATATTTCAGCACAATGAGCCAAATCATATAGAAAAACCCAATGTCTTATAGGGAGATCCAGTCAAAGACCAGACCCTCAATCCTATATAGCGTTCTGTAGGTGGGATGAGGTGTGGAAACCTGGAGACCATGTCCAGAAGTGCAGAGCGGATAGAGATAAACTGACATCTGTACTGCAGCTACAGGTGATCCTACCAAACAGCATTGTGGTTCATCGTCTGGTGGTGGCAGCGACGGCTCTCCTACATCTGGTGCGCTGTTCTCACGTACAGTCGGCGAGTGCCTGGTGGTGGCAGGGACGGCTCTCCTACATCTGGTGCGCTGTTCTCACGTACAGTCGGCGAGTGCCTGGTGGTGGCAGGGACGGCTCTCCTACATCTGGTGCGCTGTTCTCACGTACAGTCGGCGAGTGCCTGGTGGTGGCAGCGACGGATCTCCTACATCTGGTGCGCTGTTCTCACGTACAGTTGGCGAGCGTCCTGGTGGTGGCAGCGACGGATCTCCTACATCTGGTGCGCTGTTCTCACATACAGTTGGCGGGTGCCTGGTAGTGGCAGCGACGCCTCTCCTACATCCGGTGCGCTGTTGGCACGTACAGTCGGTGAGTGCCTGGTGGCCGAGGGACAGAAGGTTACCGAACGGGTAAGGGAAACCCAAAAACATCTGCGAAACACCTCCCTCTGACAGGGGTGACAGAGTAAGCCCATCCTCACACCTACAGTAGAGGCAGCCATTTTGTAGGTGGAGTCCATACTAATGAGGCCGCAGGCTATGAGTCCAGTACACGATGCTTCAAAGCGCCAGCTTAAAAGAAAGGGCGGCTGGTTTTAGGGAGGGTGACGTAATAAAATGAAAACATTTGAGAGCACCTAAAAGACAGGTTGGTGATATAATTAAGGCAGCATAACGAGGAAACACTATCAGAATACCACTGGACATGGAGATTGTATAAGAAACAAGTAGTAATTGAGGTATTTAGACTTTGTAAACTGTGCGGCATCTGCTTTCCTGATGGAACGGACAAGATCATGATGTGACCAGGTGACCATATTATTACAGAGCTGCTAATTCACAGCCAGCACCTTCCACGCAATAATCACGTTTGTCGATCACGAGTTCCACGCGGTCAGGAATAAACGGAGACAAACCTTCCAGATCAGATTATAGCACTTCCAGCTGTCTCACAATAAAACTACGTCAGAGGGACGGTAAATATAGTACTGTTCCAAGATGAAGATCCATGTGTGACGCGATCTCTACGTTGGTCAACAATTCCACGTAGGGAGTTACAAGGAAATGCTGCAATTAAGGGCAACAAGCCAGCGTTCCTGCCTGCTCAGGTCATGCCAGGTGTGGTTGTAGTCTGCACGGAGCTGGATGTGTGACAAGATCACAAGTCAGGAGAAACACTACAGAAGACAAATATTTAGCCCACCTCAAAAACAGAAACGCAGCAGGGGATTATAGATTACACATTTGGACATTCAGCAAATTTACTTTTAAAACTATAGGGAGGGAATTCAATTCCACCCCTTAACTACGCAGCGGTAAATCTATTACCATTAATATAGTAATTTTAACACCGATTCCTGCTCACGGCTCCCTGGCTCAGGGAGGCCGGTGTTTATGTTACTGTATTAAAGGTAATGCGCACTGTTACCATAATATCGGTAATAGTGCGTAGGCCACGCTACTTTCTGACAGTAACGCGGCCCATAGAAATCCCTCCTAAGAATCAGACATTAGCATTATTTATTACATCTTCCTCATCCAGCTTTAGCTCTCCCCCGGTAGAATCCATAATTTGATGTGAGGAGGGGGATGGAACGATGAATGTAGACACGGACTAATGGTGCACGGCTGCAGCCAATACAAGGCAAGTATTATATGAAAACAACGGCATTGCCAGATAAGCCGATCTGACACTTACTAAGTCAATGGTAGTCCATTTCTGCACCAGTAATGACCTACATGTGTTTCCATATTAGACACTGATCACATGACCCACGTGGCAGGATTCTCCCATTTGAGGCTGGAGTAAGTTAGATAGTGGAAGGAGCAGGGTCCTCCAACAGCACAGAATGGTGATGCAGACTGATTGTGACGTCACATGCAAGAACCCATGACTGCCCTAACAAATTACTTGTCAACCCCCATCTGTTACCCCCCAGCAGGTCATGTTAAGAGGAATATGTTCCAAGAGTTTCTTTGCCTCTAAAGTGCAAATAAAGGCAGTACTTTGCATTATTCTATATTAAAAGGCTGTGTATTATAAATCTGAGTAACCTACGTGGAATAACTGGAACAAGCAGACTCCTCTGACTGACAGGCTTGCAGTCTTGTTTTGCAGAATAACACTATATTGGTTGGTCAGTATACAGGAGCAGGTTAGTAAACCTTTGCAGATTTGACCACTATAAGATAAGACCAGGACACTGTCTAGACAAATGGGATGAGAACAGTCTAATAGTGTGGGATTGAATACTTTTTAATAGAGATGCAGTGAAATGTCAGGTAGCCCTATAAACAATGGATCCTACCCTCCTCTGAACTTAAACCCCTTAAAGTATGTGATTCGCACACAGATAACCTGTTTTGCTGCCCGGAGGAATCTGCCAAATTTGTACCTCAGGTGGCAGCACCATTTTTATAAATTCAATTCTATTTTATATTGTATACTTTTCCAAAACATTTTAAATGTTTCCTGGACATGTGGTGACTCTCTGTTGGCATCATGGTTGTGTAAATGTATTTAACATATGGACAAAAGCTGTATTTTTTTCTGTTGAGGGCAGCATGGTGGCTCAGTGGATAGCACTTCTGCCTTGCAGCACTGGGGTCATGAGTACAATTCCCGACCATGGCCTTTTCTGTGTGGAGTTTGTATGTTCTCCCTGTGTTTGCGTGGGTTTCCTCCCACACTCCAAAGAGCATACAATTAGGTTAATTGGCGGCTATCAAATTGACCCTAGTCTCTCAGTGTGTGTATGTTAGAGAACTTAGATTGCAAGCTCCAATGGGGCAGGGACTGATGTGAGTTCTCTGTAAAGCGATGCGGAAATAGTGGCGCTACATAAATAGCTGGAGACGATGTTCATTTTAAGGCCTGCTTTTCTCGACTCTTCCCTATAAGCATAGGTCAGTCACCAGCAGACAGGTGCTCTTACACTGCAGTGGACAAAATAATGAAGAATTGAGAAGTCAGTCACTCACACTTAGGGTGTAAGGAGCGAGATAAGAGGTGCATCCATTGACATTAGAACCAACTGTATTTTGTATACCCGGTTCATTGAGCAGCCTTCTCTACCACTGCGGATAAGTGTGGGTGGGACAGTGAGATGACCCAGACCCTGGGGGTATCTTGCTCATCAGAGAGACCACATAGATCTCAGATCAAAGCCCTGAGCTCACGTGGTACAAGAGACATGTAGGTGGACACCCAGTCGCGCCACCATGCAAGCAGGTTAGTGCCACAGATGTTGGGGAATTCGCACCAGAAGACGAGTCTGCAGGAGATCGGAGTGAGACCATTCTGGATGATGCAGCAAAATATTAATATGGGACATTCCTCTTACACATCAACTACAGCACAAAAGGTGTTAACTTCATAATTATGTGCATTAATCAGAGCTATAGTGTTACCCGATCATAATCTGATTTAGGATATGTTAACAGAGCACCCAAACGGTGCTGGGCCACCTAGAAATAACTTATCACATACATTTATTATAATTAGTGGTGCAGTGTGCCAATGTAGAGCATTGCAAATGTACAGATTTTGGTATTAGAAATGTATTGATTTGAGGCAGTATGTCATGTTGGAGGAAATCTGCTTTTATAACATCTGAAGAAAGGAAATCCCATGCTAATTAGGCCTTTCATCAGTGAGTGACAAACATCTTTTTATCCTGAAAACAGCAGGGGACAGTTACCTTTCTATCCTGTGTATTCTGTTCTGTTAAAAATATAGAGGACTATTTGAATAATGTAACAGCAAGCAATTTAGGGAATCACAGATTGATGTAAGTTTTGTTAAGTTTAAATTGCGTTAAATCCAAGTTTACATCATATTACATCAGATGCTTAGCATCAGGATGTAATATCTCAGATAGAATCAGAGGGCTGGGTTACCTCCATCCAACATGTGCCTGAATAAAGCTCTTAAAATACAAAGAGTATATAACTGTAGTATACAATCTGTACTTCTGGATGATCACCAGAACTTCTAAACTAGTGTGGAAAGATCCTTGTTTATTGCTCCACAGTCCCGATATCACTGCTTGAAGATTCTGCATGATGTCTATTGGCTGCTGTATCCTGTGACTAACAGATAAGAGCTTACACTCTAATCCATTCCCCGGCTGTCCTGTGTTGAACCCATCATCCATGCCAACTCTCTGCGCGCTACCTAGGACTCCTGATCCACAGTAAGCAGTCAGAAGATACCAGTCAGCCCACAGCAAAGAGGCTGTGCAGCAGCCATACCAGCTACCCAGACGTAGTTCTAGGTGCCGTGAAAAAGTCTATTGCCGGCAGCGAGATTCTCCTACAACTATTGCGCAGTTGGCGAGTGTCGGTGACAGGGGACACCAGTAGCAGCGGTCAGTGACAGTCTGTTATAGACAATGAGAAAGTAATACAGATAACTGTGTAACATCCATTCTCCTCTTCCCCAAGAGACCAGGTGGTAAAGTCAGCTCATCCAGTCACAAGCTCTATTCAAATAGAGCTTCTGACCCGATGTGACTGGGGCATTTAAAGGTCTCATTTAAATGCCCCAGTCTGCATGTTAAAAGGCATTATGGGTCTAGTTCTGATAAACGCACTACACAAATACAGCAGTGTTGGGGCATGGGAGGGGGATGCAACAAAATGGATGTATTGTATGTAAAGGTGTACTTTTCACAAAAATCTTCCCTCATCGATGTGACAGGAGCCTCGCATCGCTACATAACTACTCTGCGCTTTTGGGGACCCTGCTCCTTTCACTATATTATTTTCAGTCTGACTTCCTGCTGCCTCCATTCCCCTCCTCACATCATGTCACTGTCACATGCAGCCCTGTCCTCACTAATACATCACTCATCTCCTGATATACTCTGTGCTGCTGGGGGACTCTGCTCCTTCCACTATATAACTCTCAGTCTGTGACTTCCTGCTGCCTCCATTCCCCTCCTCACATCATGTCACTGCCCCTGTCACATGCAGCCCTGTCCTCACTAATACATCACTCATCTCCTGATATACTCTGTGCTGCTGGAGGACCCTGCTCCTTCCACTATATAACTCAGTCTGTGGCTTCCTGCTGCCTCCATTCCCCTCCTCACATCATGTCACTGCCCCTGTCACATACAGCCCTGTCCTCACTATCACATCACTCATCTCCTGATATACTCTGTGCTGCTGGGGACCCTGCTCCTTCCACTATATAACTCTGTCTGTGACTTCCTGCTGCCTCCATTCCCCTCCTCACATCATGTCACTGTCACATGCAGCCCTGTCCTCACTATCACATCACTCATCTCCTGATATACTCTGTGCTGCTGGGGACTCTGCTCCTTCCACTATATAACTCTGTCTGTGACTTCCTGCTGCCTCCATTCCCCTCCTCACATCATGTCACTGTCACATGCAGCCCTGTCCTCACTATCACATCACTCATCTCCTGATATACTCTGTGCTGCTGGAGGACCCTGATCTTTTGCAGATCTTCTGTACTTCATTCAAATAATTTATTATAGTTTTGATGGTTTCTGAATAATTAAGACAATATCCCATTAGCACAATTTCCCAGTGTTTAGATGCACCCGCTGTCAGACTGCCCTGACCTACAGGCACATCACAGACTCTGTAGGCAACGGACCCCTCATCCCCAAACGTAAGTAGTATGGTCCCTATTTGTATTTACAAGGATACGGCAAAGGGAATATCACTAATGATAATGAAGCGAGGAGGAAACTGGCATCGTACACAATAGAGCATTGTCTGCAGTTCCTCACAGATCGGGTAATAACTGGCAGAGAAAACAGTTTACATCAGATAAATAACATTTTCTTCCAAGTATTTTAACACAAGAGATTCAAAGAGAAAAACAAATGAAAACACAATAGGAGCCATAGTAACACTGGTTAGTGATGATGCATGTATCAGTTGGATGCAAAAAGTTTAATAAAAAAAGTATATATATATATATATAACGCATCAAGGGAACAGGTGTTAATCTTTATCTTCAAACCCTGCTGTGAGGTTTGTCGTTTTCCTGGCTAGTGAGCCGCCTCCTCAGAGAACAGATAAACTTTCTATTTATATACAGACATTTATTTACTATTTTTATGCATATATTGCAAATAAATAATCTTTTATGCAATTCTGTGAGAAGCACCTAGTGTTGTGAATGTATTGTACTATATTATTCCTTCGCTTTTCAAGCTCCAGCACAAAGTGTATGGGATCAACTATATATGACCGATACAGGAGGAAGTTCTGGAATTCAGCTGAATTTCCCACCACATAAGCATTAAATAATTTTTAAATTTGGTAGGCGGCCCATTGGACACTTTAGATTTTGCTTATTACTGTCTTATGATATCACACTATGTTTGACGCTTTCTTTTTTATGTTTATACACCCCCCCCACCTATATACACCCCCCACCATCTATATACACCCCACCACCTATATCTCCTGTGTCCAAAAGGTACAACAAAGAACGGAATGCAGACCGATCAACAGTCTACACTAAATATACCCTGTGTAAGGGAGCATTGGGTTCATGTACAAAGGAACCATCGTCCAATCGTTCTATACTACTAGCTGCCACACCAACAGAGGATCGGATCTAGGAGGAACTAAATTAACAGCTACAAAAAGATTCTCAGATCGGCTTTTACATCATAAGCAGAAGGCGACACAAACACTGTTATTTCTCTTTACTTTCTACCCTTTAGAATGTGTATGTCTTCTGGTTTGTGCTTCATAGTCATACTTAACCAGTCAAAGCCATGGAAGTCAGAATAACTAGGCAGGCGCACATTGATTTATCCAGACTGAAATTATTCCAGATAGAACACACACACACATGGATAAAGCAAGGGGACGCTTACTGGATGGAAGGACTTTCACCGTCGGCACAGAAAGGATTCTTCACTGTAAGGGTATTCAGATTACTGCATTTTAACAATCAAAGTTGTTGGTGATGGATAATTTGTTAACTGGATGGAAAAGTGGGGTGCATTTAATTCTCACAATAGTGTGTTTCTATAACTATTATACGGCATAGTTGGGGTGACTGAGCCACGGGAATTAACCAAATATCCCACTGGGGTTCTGTTTTACCTTCCAACTGGTACCCACTGGGGCATCCACTAAATCTACATAACGATCTTCTCTAATTAACCCTGGACAGCGCAGTCCAGGCTCTTAAGAAGTTGTACCCTCTCCACACCCTACTGAGTGACAAGTGTGAGGTGTAGCTACCCCTGCCTCTACCATCACTCACTATTTTGACACTTGGCCTTAGGCCTTCCCCTTGTACTACCTTGTGTACCCCACTAGAGTGTTACTTTGTGCACTATAAAGACTGCATGTGGTAATGCACAATTTTTAAAATAAACAACGTGAAAAACTAACTCAAGCCTACACGCCAAACCCACCACTAAAAATATGGTACCCTCCAAATAGATTACAAGTTTGTCACTTGGTTTACTAATAATATAAGATCTTAGAGGCTTAAAGAAAAAGGTCACTCCAACATATTTATGCCACGTAGTATTGTCTTTCCAGCAACTTGAGAATGTTACACAGGCGGCTGTTATAGACCTTAAATCTTTTGTTGTAAAGAACTTGTATTGAGAACAAGACTTATTAAAACGCAGAATAAAACGATAAGTAACTCACACAGTTGGATTACCAGCCTCACACAATAAAATTATAGCCCAAGATCATTAAATCGGTACAAGTTGGGTTATTGGTTCACCGTTCAGTTCCCCCATAAAAACAAAATACTGACATCCTACATCATTCCCTGTGCCGACTGATTACAGAGCTGTAATAGAAACCAATCTACTGTGTGTCCTTATTGACTATATATTTACAGCATCACCAGAGCAACCAGCTGGGAAAACTGTGCACCTGCTTCCAGGTCTGTGTGTACACAAGGCTCCGGCCCGCTGACAATCCCACTGCCGCACACTGTCCCCAATGCCAGGAAGCTCATCAATGACACAAATATCTCACTACGAGTCTCTCTCTCCAGGCTCGTACGGACGTCGGTCATTGCTGTTCTGGCTGGAGATCTGCATCGCTACAATCAATGGGCTGCAGGACGCCTAAAACCCAGCGTTGTATTATCCAACGTGCCAAACTTCATATACAAAAGAGGTCAATTTAACACGTGGTGAAGAGCCAAAATGCCGGCTATAGGCTCCTTCACCACTTATTTATCACAGGGTTAACACTGAAAATTGAAAATCAGATATCTCCGAAATTAACCTTTATACGGACAGCAGCATTAGGCAATTCATCAAGCTCCAAAGTAACAAAGTCCCCAGAAGGCACAGCGGGTATTTTATATGGAAACCTCTCCAGCTTCGCTGGACCCTTCCTACGCGCACAGCACTTTCTCCATTCGTTGGCAGCGTTAGGTCGCTGAAGAGGTAAATCACATTGCTGAATGGGACGGGGAGTGCATCGGGGCTCCCAGAACAGCCCCGGGACAGTAAATATATATTGAGGGTTACCAAGCTGGGGTCATGGTCATGGATAGACCCTGAAGTGAGAAAAGCACTACGCTCATTATCACATGCCAAAAGGCAGGACAAGCATTAATAGTTATTTTTATTTGTTTAGCTATACAGTGCATCTGGAAAGTATGCAGAGCTTCACTTTTTCCACATTTTGTTATGTTACAGCCTTATTCCAATATGGAATAAATTCCTTTTTTCCCCTCAACATTCTACACACAATACCTCTTAATGACAACATGAAAAAAAAAAAATGAGTTTTGCAAATCTATTAAAAATAAAAAAACTAAGAAGTCACACGAACATAAGTATTCACAGCCTTTGCCATGAAGCTCAAAATTGAGCTCAGGTGCATCCTGTTACCACTGATCATCCGTGAGATGTTCCTACAGCTTAATTGGAGTCCATCTGTGGTAAATTCAGTTGATTGGACATGATTGGCAAAGGCACACAACTGTCTGTATAAGGTCCCACACTTGACAGTGCATGTCAGAGCACAAACCAAGGATGAAGTCAAAGGAATTGTCTGTAGACCTCCGAGACAGGATTGTCTCGAGGCACAAATCTGGGGAACGGTACAGAAAAATATCTGCTTCTTTGAAGGTCCCAATGAGCACAGTGGCCTCCATCATTCGTAAATGGAAGAAGTTCGGAACCGCCAGAACTCTTCCTAGAGCTGACCGGCCGTCTAAACTGAGTGATGGAGGGAGAAGGTCACCTCCCTGACTAGGACCTAAGAACCCGATGGTCACTCTGTCAGAGCTACAGCATTCCTCTGTGGAGAAAGAAACTTTCAGAAGGACAACCACCTCTGCAGCAATCCACCAATCAGGCCTGTATGGTAGAGTGGCCAGACGGAAGCCACTCCTTCGTAAAAAGCACATGGCAGGCCACCTGAAGTTTGCCAAAATACACCTGAAGGACTCTCAGACCATGATAAACAAAATTATCTGGTCTGATGAGACAAAGATTGAACCCTTGGCGTGAATGCCAGGCATCATGTTTGGAGGAAACCAGGCACCACTCATCACCAGGCCAATGCCATCTCTACAGTGAAGTATGGTGGTGGCAGCATCATACTGTGGGGATGTTTTTCAGCGGCAGGAACTGGGAGACTAGTCAGGATAGAGGGAAAGATGAATGCAGCAATGTACAGAGATCCTGGATGAAAACCTGCTCCAAAGCGCTCTTCACCTCAGACTGGGGCGACGGTTCATCTTTCAGCAGACAACGACCCTAAGCAGACAGCCAAGATATCAAAGGAGCGGCTTCAGGAAAACTCTGTGAATGTCCTCGAGTGGCCCAGCCAGAGCCCAGACTTGAATCCGATTTAACATCTCTGGAGAGTCCTGATAATGGCTGTGCACCGACGCTTCCCATCCAACCTGATGGAGCTTGAGAGGTGCTGCACAGAGGAATGGGCGAAACTGCCCAAAGATAGGTGTGCCAAACTTGTGGCATCATATTCAAAAAGAAATGAGGCTGTAATTGCTGCCAAAGGTGCATCAACAAAGTATTGAGGAAAGGCTGTGAATACTTATGTACATGTGATTTCCTAGGTTTTTTTTGTTTTAATAAATTTGCAAAACTCTCTCAAAAAAACAAACTTTTCACGTTGTCATTTATGGGGTATTGTGTGTAGAATTTTGAGGGGAAAAAGGAATTTATTAAATTTTGGAACAAGGCTGTAACATAAAAAAATGTGGAAAAAGTGAAGCGCTGTGAATACTTTCCGGATGCACTGTATGGTATATTGTGTCTTTGTATAGCACTCTCACTGGACTGTAACATTTTATATTTTGGGCTTATAGCCTCCAGCATTTTTAATATACATAGAAGGGTCCAACACTAGAGCCCACCCTTTGTAGTGTTCCCATAACCATCTGTTTTACATGCGCTGCAGCCCCCTTTCCCAGAACGCTTCTCTTTCCATTTACCGCACACAAACACCAGGGAGGCGCCAGAGCCGCCAGTAAACCACCGTCCGGCATGGGCCCGTCTCCGTGGTGTCTGTGATTTCGGTGTCCGCCATGTCCGACTGACACTCATGAGAAGACTTAAGGCGAGGCAGCAGGCCCAGGCAACTTGTGGCTCTGCATCGGACAGGAACAGCAGGGCATGCTGGTATGTGTAGTTCCACAACTGCTGGAGACCCGCAAGTTACTTGAGGAATATATTCTGTAACAATGTGTGGGGTGTTTACCCCCAGGAGAGAGGCTGGACAGACGCATCCGGTCAGATACACCAATACTTCTCATTGTGTGATAGTTACTGGACTCCTATACATACAGAGCTCGTACTTTGGTTTATTACAGGACAGGGGTGCATGGAGGGGGCCACCCTGCTCCTAATTAGCCACATTCGGCTCGACAGGATCTTCATATAAACTACAGGCAAAGTCTCCGGTAAAAAGACAGCAAAGTGCTCTCCCCAAATAGCTATAGTTCTAAAAATGTTGAAACTAAATACTTGGTTTTACATTAAGGAAATTCCAATCCAGATTTCCTGGTCTTTAGGAAGAGTACAGGGTCCCACATAGGAATAGATGGAAGGGTGCCACTCTTTATATAGAGGGAAGATTTTACGACTAGAAGCCAAATAAAACATAGGATTTCTGAGAAATGGGTTTTGTGATGCAGATTGTATCTGTGCTCAACAACTTTATATCACAAAGTTCAGATAACCAGATGTAACTCGCACTGAAAATGGAAACGTATTAAAACTGTACGTTTTTGGATTTACAACGGAAGCCAGAGGACGGTGCTCCCGCAGAGAATTAATTCATTATAGCCCAGTTGACAGATAAGTGCCTGCAGTAGCAGCACATCGAGGCTGTGGATTAAGAGGAGTACGTAGAAATCTATCCTAATGGCCGGGCTGACATCTGAAACAGTCGGATAATCTGCTGCTATTTCCGGCCCCTATTTGCATATCACCAGGAAAGTCTTCATCGCAACGAGGGAACGGAGCAGCAATCCCTGCATATGCCAGCTGCCCGTCTATAGGAGGACGGAGCTGCCCTTACTTGCCCTGTACAGACAGGACACCTGGTGACGGTCATACAACCACAGTGGGTGCAGAGTATAGGATGCAAAATACAAAGTAATAGACCCAGCTTTCATATATGGAGCACTGGTAACCCTGCAGCTTCAGGACTCCGCTGTACAATAATCTCACAGAAAACGCAATGGAGACTATTCCCTTTGGCAGGAATCCCAGATATCCAGCTGCTCCTCACAGACTGAACAAACCAATATCCTGTCACTACTATTCCTCATTACATCTAGTTATGTACATTGCATCCTACCTTAGAAACATACATATATAGAAACATATATGTAGATAAACCTATATGCAACTGGGAAAGACTTCTAAAAACAGACACAGGAGATGTTACTATAAATATAAAAATACTCTTTAGATGGTGCGGTTACCGTTCTATGTAGGAGATGAAAAACTTCTGCATTCTATGGAATGTCCAACATTAACTGTAACTGTCAAACAGCTGAATTTGCTGTAGATTTAGGACTAAGGTGATTTTATGCAGAAATTGTAGAAGTTTTGCCGTCTGATTTGTGAATTACGAATCTGCTTAATAAAACGGTCTCCCGATGGGAACTAACACCACACAAGAGACAGTTACCACAACTAGAACATTACAGCACAGTTTCCATAGAATGAAAATAGCAGCTTACCTCATGCACAGGAGTCCAAGTGACTGAGCTGAACCCCAGGAGCATAAGAGCGAAAACAAATGAACCATCTGAGACTGCGCTCAGACATGGATACATGCAACTATCCTGCAATGCACTCTGAGCACCTACAGCCACAGTCCTGCACAACACGGGTAAAAGGGTTGTCGAAGCTCCTCCTTCATGAAGTGGACAAGGGAGGGGCATCGACAACACCCAGGGAGGGGCATCGACAACACCCAGTTGGAAAAACCCTGCACAGGTAGCAGAGAAGGATCAATACAGCCATCATGGGGCTGGAAGAACGTCCCAGGCAAGTACCATTCAATATTATAAAATCACTTACTATACTAAACACTCAACGGATTTATCCTTTAGGACAATAATGCATTATTAGGCCTATGTGTAGTGAACACAAAGTACAGAGAGACATCATAATTCTCAGGCTACGTACGACCAGTCCAGACAAAACACAGGCAAACGTGTAAAACCAGAATGTCACTTCAATATAAAGGCTGTATGACGAGCAATACACGTAACGGGAAGTCTCCACCGAGCCCGCTCCCTCCTCTGCTGCATGTGATATGGGAGCAGCTTCTGAGAAGTGCACACCTGATGACATGCACAGACTACTGACACACAAGTGCTCACGTATGTAAATGAGATAGAAGGGTAGAGATGCATTTACAGGAACGCTCCCATTAGTATATACTTTTTTTTTTACCAATTTTTTTTTTCTGGTTTTGTTTCAAAATAATGCCTTATGGTGTCATAGCAGATGTCTATCAGGCCTATATAAGGCTTATCTGGCTGCGGGTCACAAGCCAGCCCTTGCTACATGTAAACCTCTATACCTGGGAGGTGAGTGCCTCCGATTTTGACTGCACTTTAATGGTGTTTAAAGCATATAGGTCAGTGTAGGACCTGTATACAATGCGGTGCCCTTGACGTTGGGATGCAGGCTTAAATGTTTTGATCAAAATATGAACTAACAACTCATGTTTTCATTGTGGATGATACACACGGATATGCAGTGTTAAGGATAAGCGCCGACAACAACTGTGTTTTTAAAATTTTATATATACACATATACATACATCTACATTTTAGCTACTTGTGTAAAGGACAAACAGAAATATCCGGATGATGTCCAGCTTATGCTGTTATATGTTCACATGCAACTGATTTTTGGTAAGTGTTGATTTTCTGTGTTTTAATAAAACTGTTTAAATGATATGACAATTTGTGATGTTTTAGATTGGATGATTTGCCCGTGGAGACCAGATAATTGAAAGGGAAGATGTGTGGATCACCGTGCGCTCGGTTTCAAACATCAAGTCATGATTACCAATGTGGAGGTAATAAGGATCTGTCAAAGAACTTGAACACCATTTGAGTTGTTTATATAGTTCAAAGTGCGAGAGACACGTATGCAAAACAACTACTGCATACTCTGAATATTTTGTGTGTGTAAAAATATTACAACGCTGTCCCTTTGGTCTCATCTCTGTTTTCTTCTGTCCGTAACAGACCACTCTTCCTGGAGTCACCTGCACACTAGACACATGGAACCTCTTACTTTTGGATGATTGTTGTAGCTGCTGCAGCAACTCTTTGCTGGCAATTATGGCTGACCACACGAATGATCCGGACTGCTGTGTAGCAGGTAGCGTGTATACACAGGATGCAACCCCATGATGCTAAACATTAATAATATGTAGTATACCAGCTGTTGTAAGCTCTCCTATTGGCACAAAGCATGGTCTGCTCACTTTCAAAGCAAGGGGAGAAGAGAATGGAGCATGAGCATAAAGTCCTTACCCATTGGTCCGTCAAATCTTGTCCCGATTGGTTGGCGCAATACAATGCCGTCTCCCAGAATGGCCACTCTGCTCACACATCCAGTGTGATTGGTGCAGTATTTCAGGAGCTTATGTCAATTTATGGCCGGGGGTTGAGACTTGTTTTGACTCTATACAATGACCACATGTTGCTGTATTGTGTGTGTCCTTCTGGGTGTATCATCCCTAAAACATAGGGATGTGGAACAGTCCATGTAGGGACTACTTGTGACCAACACACACTATATGACCCACTGCATGACGTCCATTATCTGCTGTAATCCAGTGGTGACCCTCATAACCCTCTAATCAGTTCCTCAGCTGTCCTGTATTGAACCCAGTGCTCTGTGCCAACGTTCTGCTACCCTGCAGTACTGACCCAAACTATCCAGTTTGTGATCTCTGCTACCTCCGTGGTGGCAGCAGCTTCTACAGAACAAGTGACAAGTCTATCCTGAAACACCGGCACGCTGGCCCACAAGAAGCAGTAAATCAGTAGTGAATGACGGGCTTGTAGACCTGCTGTGCAGATTGGTTGCATCATACAAAGTAGGCGTGGTCAGTGATGTCACCAAGTCAGATGACAGCATCATCACTTTTACTTGTATCATGTCCCATCAGGACAAGGTCTTAAAGATGGGGGAAGAGCGTCAGCTGCCTATAAAGGCGATCAGCCTACACTTCTACCAGAGCAGTAGTGGAATCTCAGATGCCAAGGGTGCATTATATTTTACCTTTGTGGTTTATCTGACAATTCCAATATTTGGGTTTATTATTCCTTTAAGGTCCCAGATATCAAACATGGAACAACTGGACAGGATGTAACGATTTTCCTGGCGTATTATTATATAGAGTTTCCAAGTTGCACAGGTACTCCATAAACTTTGAACGTTCCCAATTTGTTGGCAATTTAATGCCAACGAGATGGGTAGGAACAGGGACAATGACGAGCATTTAGCTTAAGCTCTTAAAACCCTCCCTAAACTACCCAAGTAAAACGACAGCTCACCAGGAAACATGCCCGGGACCGCTGCGTTAGATCAAGCACAGTCAGAAACGCTTGCTAGCGAGGGGCAGCCAATGAGAGTTCAGCTATAACCAGCAATAGCGCCTGTTCTGTAGCAGCAGCAACTGAAGGCCGAGCGGCAAGAACAGAGGGACCATGAGCAGAAAGTCCCCCTGCCCCCAACCACTGTTACCCCACTACAAAAGTGAACTCCTACTCTAGTGATGCCAAATATTAAACAGTCCAACTACTGACAAACTACCATACTGGTCACATGCTTGGCACTCTGTATGAGGGAGAAGACAGTAGATCAAATCAACGTATGTCACCTGATGAGGCAAGTATCAGACACAGAGAGCCTTATACGTTTCACACCCATAGAGAAGCTTCATAAAGGCTAGCCCCGCCCCTGAGGAACAGCTTCGATACTGCATTTACAGGCCCTTATGTCCAAGGCCCTCTGTCATTTTCCCCACCCAATCCCAGGGAAGGGATGAAACCGAATGTGGGTCATACAGATACAAAACCCCGGCTAACATTCTAGACACCCACCTGAATAGGGTTATTCAAACCATCATACATAGAGATTAAATCAGCAAGTCAAAGTCTATAAATATGATTTACTGACCAGCATTTAAATGCCTCAATTTTGGAACGGGTAGTTATGTGCTTAGATGGGGCTGAAAAGCCTTTGTTACAGTTGAGTGGGAATACCACTGGCGGGTCATGGAAAGTACCGCCCTTAGAAATACCCATTAATATTACAGTCACTGAAATACCTTGGAGCTCCAGTCAGTATAAGACGGCAGAATTACAGTTGGTGCAATAATTAGTAACTTATAATTCCAACAATCAATAAGATAGATACATGGCGTACCTCATCGGTGTAATAACGGTATATATCCCCTTTGTGGTTACAGCGTTCACCAGCCATTATACCTGGTCATATATTTACACGGCACGCACTCACGGGTTATATCAGAGAAGGTGACTGAAAGTGACCGCTGAAGAGGGGTACGGTAGTGAGCGATATTTAGGTACTACATCACTGCACAATCGCAGTATCTGGCCTCATGTTGGACAGAGTCTGCAGCAATAAATATCTCCTCTTATCTCGCTGCCACTTTGGAGTCTTGCCCTACATAACGCCACCAGCTATTCCATGTGTGACTAGCGTGTCAATGGTTGTATCAATGCCTCCAAATCTGCCCACACTCCTACCACGCCCCATTATTCTCCCATCCAAATAAGAGAAATTCTCCATTAGAAGGGGTGGGATTGTGTAGATCAAAAAGTATTCCTGCACTTTGGGACACTTTAGCTACATAAGTTATTCTATGATATCGATGTCGACTTTCTGGCTTCCGTTACCAATGGGATTATTTAAATGTAGGGATTAAACAGGACAGAACCTCGTCTCCTTTCACTGATGTTGTATTGAGAATATGATAATTATCTTATACTATGGTTCTACTTTACCATTCTTCGCGTTTTATGATTATATCTGTGTCTAATTTATTGCTGATAATGTCGGCTATTATGTGATGTATGCAGATAATCAGTTTGTATCTTTTCTTTATATACTAAAAGTGCACAAATGTACACTCTGTTTGAGTTGAATTAAACTTTAAAATACAAGATTTTACCAAAAAATTAAATAAAATAATGAAAGCACAATGTAAGGCTAGAATACATCTGTCCACAGGAGATTGGGGGGGGGGGGGGGGAAGAGTACTACAAGTTCCATCATTCCCAGCCAGAGTCTGTATGTGTATTGTACATGCCTGGAATATTAGTTTGGAAGGAAACATATCTGCATTTTGTGTAATACCAGGGAAACAACAGAAGAGGTAGAATGATTCTCTCGTCTGCAGAAGAATAGAGAACCAAATAAGTGTCGTGTTCCTTGACTATCACAACATATACAGCAGCCACACTGGCTATAAGTTATCACTTACTTGACATCCATTTATTTACCATTTCACACTGCTCCCAATTTGAAATCTCATCTTAGTCCGAATATTGGAATTAGTAACCAGCAGGGTGACAGGCAATAGATAAATGAGCAGCCATTGAATTAAGGCCTCAGTGAGATCCTTACACTGATATCTGCTGGCTTTATCCCGGTGACTGAACGCTGGATGCTCTGCTCCCACCCCCCTCCTCCCTATGACATTGTCTATTCTCAAAGTGGAAAACTCCCAAATCTATCGTCAAGAAGCGCATTGTGGTCCAAGCATTACATTTTCACCAAATCCTCCGACAGGCGCAAGAATTACCCTATGAGAGATGTGTGTCCGTAGGCAGGATTGGTGCAATTATATTTAAGCACAGAATTATTTATTTTGGTTAGGAGAGCTCCTTTATAAACTATGTGCTATAACGTGTGTGTGTGTGTGTGTGTGTGTGTGTGTGTGTGTAAGTTAGGGAGTTACTCTGTAAGCTCCAATGGGGCAGGGACTGATGTCAATGAGTTCTCTGTAATACTTGCTAGTCATATTTTCGAGGGGGGAGATCACTGCACCTTGTGTACTGCACACCCCCCCCCCCCCTCTCCACAGCTGATCTGTGGACTTTGGCTGGGTCAGAAAACAGACCACTCGTGGACCAATTGCACAGTAGATAGGCGTTTGTGTTTTGCTGTCTCCTCACCATACCATTTACAGTTCTCTGCCATAGTGGTTATTTCCACTTACTGTCTGGTTATACAACCAACTACTGCCGCCGATTAAGAGTCTAGTCCTACATTCATAGAGCGAATATTGCGCATAATACCTGCTAATCTTAGCAGACACTAGGCAAGGTCTCTAACTGGGAATGCTCTTTGACCTCATGCAGCTACATACATACATACACATATATATCTATAATATAAAAGCCTAGCGGCGTGTGTTAGTCTGTGTGTGGAAAAAACTACCGGGTGACAGAGTGCTCAAGCTGCAGCGCCACCTGCTGGGCGGAGTTATATACTACACTGACCTACTAAATTCTTAGCATTATCTAATATATTAAAGTAAAAGCCTAGCGGCGTGTGTTAGTGTGTGGAAAAAACTATTTTCTCAGAAAGGGCTCATCCAATTGACCTGAAATTTGGTATACTGACATTATTTGACAAAAAAATTAGAATAGTGAAGTCAGTTAACTTCCATCATCCCCCCTTCCCCCCGTGGGAGGGGTAGTAAAGGCTAAATTTACGAGTTGAGGGGTCAAACTCATTTTCGTGAGGTAATTTTACCTCATGAACACACATTAAAAAAGGGCGCTTGCGTCGGGAAGTAACGCTCTTCCCCTGAGGAGGCCTGGGCTAGGCCGAAATGCATGACAAGAACCTTTTTAAGACCTTAAGTAGCTTGATTTGACTAGAATGCATGAGTATCATGCACGGGATAGATCTATATATATATATATATATATACACATATATACACACACATATATACACACATACATACATACATACACACACACATACACTACACACGTTATCCAGTACTGAAATTACCTATTCCGTAGCGATACACTACAGCGCTTAATGTTATGTTATTTGAACTAGAGAGACCGTCTGGGAGTTTGTGAATTTATAATAGCACACAGTCTCCCGGATAACTTATACCACCTATGAAGGGAAATCGCATATAACTATTACATTCCTAACGCACACAACAGCTGCTATTTTTCGCATACCTCAGGCAGGATCTCTACGTGGGGACTCTGACTTTACGTAGTTATACTTTTATCACATTCATGCTACTAAGTATTAAACCAACTTGCTGAGTAGGAACACACTATAGTGTTCAATACTATACTACTTTAATCAGAGAGAACGCCAGTGAGACTGTGTACATATCCCAGTACAGTCTCCTGTACAACAGATTTTGTTCACTGAAGGGGAATTCCAAATATCATTAATAGATTCTCTATTAAGTGGGCAATATTGTTACTGACAGTTAGGACAGAGCCTGTGGGAATTTGAGGAGTTCTATAAAGGGTATTTTTACCTTCATCCATATTTATTTCAACAGCTTAGCAGTTATACTGCTTTTACTGTATTCTAATAACTGGTCTTTCAATTTATTTCCATCTTTTAACATTTCGCCAATTATGTGGATTTTTAATAAAGATGGTACTTTACATACATTTTTGTGTTTTAATTAATACCAATAAAGTTATAAATTAAAAATTACTAATTAAATATAGAACAACATTTCTATTTCATTAACCCTTTGAGTGCCCCCATAACGCATACTCTTCTCTCCTTTATCCTGTTATATTACTTTATATGCGAGGGTGCACCTTCCACAGTGACAGATTGTATATTTTTTGTACTAATAATTTATTTGAGACTCTACAATAATATCACTGGCCTTCATGGGTTTACCCAGTGCGGTACACTATTATCTAGTACTACAATTCAAGTCACCAACTTGGATCAATAAACAAGCCACACTTAAGTAGAAACTTACGCTACACATCACTTTACCAATCCGATGTACAACACACATCCTCCAACTTGTGAGTAGAGCATGATACTTATTTACAAGCCATCGGCCAATCTGCTTCCGTGTTACTCCCACTTCTCCGTATCAGACGTATAAGCTCTAATGTAAAACGTTGGCGCTGCTGTGTCGGATGTCTTCCGTTATCGAGCAGCGCTGAACGTTACCAGCAGAGATCCTGGCTATAAGTGAGCGCTAAGACCATCATCATCATCATTTATTTATATAGCGCCAACATATTCCGTAGCGCTTTACAATTGGGTACAAACATAATAAACTAATAAACAAACTGGGTAAAACAGACAAAGAGGTGAGAAGACCCTGCTCGCAAACTTATAATCTATGGGACAATGGGAGATTGACACATGAGGTTAAGTTTACATTTTGCATTTTGGCCCAGCCAGACTGCAAAGGTAAAAGTGACTCATAAGCTAAATGATCCTGTCACACAACAATGTTGGTCAGGGGGCAGCCGTCCCGCGTGAAACTTTGTAACAGGCTAAAGGTAGCAAGGTTAAGAGGGTGGCTGAGGAATATTATAAGCTTGTCTGAAGAGGTAGGTTTTCAGAGAATGCTTGAAAGTTTGTAGACCAGAGGAGAGTCTTACTGTGCGAGGGAGAGAATTCCATAGAGTGGGTGCAGCCCGAAAAAAGTCCTGTAACCGGGAATGGGAGGATGTAATGAGGGTGGATGAGAGACGCAGATCTTGTGTAGAATGGAGTTGCCGAGTTGGGAGATATTTTGAGACAAGAGAGGAGATGTATGTTGGTGCAGCTTTGTTGATGGCCTTGTAGGTTAGTAAAAGTATTTTATATTGAATTCGGTACAAAACAGGCAGCCAGTGTAGAGACTGACAGAGTGATTCAACAGAGGAAGAACGATTTGCAAGGAAAATCAGTCTTGCCGCAGCGTCCAAAAAAGATTGTAGAGGTTTGAGTCTGTTTTTGGGAAGACCAGTAAGGAGGGAATTGCAATAGTCGATGCGGGAGATGAGTGCATGAATTAAGGTTTTTGCAGTGTCTTGCACCATGCTACATAAAGCGAAGTTAGGGTTCCCAGGGAGGGAATAATATTATACGGTTTAGCACAAAGGTGATTTAAAAATGGAAAACCCTATTAAGCCACAAGACTAAATTATACAGCACCAGGTGGGATTAGGAATTTACATTTTCTGTCTAAACTTTATATGTACAGATGTAATATGGTTACGTAAAACGGTCCCCACAAATAGAGATGGTCACCTACCCCACACCGCACCAGCAGCGTGTAGACATCTAGGACTTATTCTAGGGAGAAGCCATCTGGGCTTGAACGTTTATCTACTAAAAGATCTGTCATTATGGTTATTCACTAAAGATCTAATCCTACACAGGGCAGGCCAGTAAGGGAATGGTAATTCTTTACTTAACCCCATGACAGAGGTACGTCACATTACTGAGCTTTGGCGGCAGGGCACGTTGAATGTAATATTGTATTTTTACCAATTGGCCAAAACCCCCTTTGGAAGTTGCCCAAGTCCGGCTTTTTGTACTAAAAAGCCCCGTCCACTTGTTACAAGACTCAGTGTAAGAAGACGTGATTGTAAAAGCAAAAAATTCTACTCGATTCAAGGATTCAGTCATCCAAAAAGCTGTTCTGTCGTCTTAAATCACATCAATAACTGATCGCCATAATTTCGAGGGGGGAGATCACTGCACCTTTAGTACTGCACACACACACCCCCCCCCCCCGTCCACATCTGTAGACTTTGGCTGTGTCAGAAAACAAAAAGTAATATTTAAGTAATGAAATTGGGGATTTCCACATTAAACGGTCACCCATAGATGGAGCAAGTGGATCCTGTACATAATACACTAGTTTAGTTTGTAGACCACGTTATCTCCGCTATGTATTGATTTCCAGGATTGAATAACTGTTTGTAGAGATTAGGCCGTGTATCCGTATTGATTTGTGCCAGCTGATAGCTGTGAACTGTGTGGCCTTACGAGACAATAGGACAAGAATGAAAGTTTTCCCTTAATATCAACTAATTAAATCCAGAAACACAATAGAATTTCATGGTTCATAAGACGGGTGAAAAAAAAACCTAAAACACGAACTAAAATCTCATTTGAATCTGACCAATCCCCAAATGAAACCCAGTCCAGCGGGCACACGATGGGGTGAAAGAGGGATAAAAGGGGTCTGGCTCTGCCGCTGGTGGTGGTCCCAATACACCTGTAACAACGGTCATGTGACTGTAAGGTGCCACGGAATATGCTGGCGCTGTATAAATGTTGATGTGAGAAAAGTCCAGCGATGTCGCTATTCCCAATACAATCATGCCAGAGCCCGCCACCACATCTAAGGTCAGGCAAATAATTGGTATTGCCCCTTTCTCCTCTGAAACGTGTACACAACAATCCTACCTATCCACTCGTAAGTGTCCTTATATAAAGTGGTTCAGACCCACAAACCTGCCATTCTACCTCTACAGATCAATCCGATGTGCCAGCGCTTGTAATCTCAGGCTCTCCATATAAGGATTGTGATAAAGTGTGATAAAGACTCAGGGGGAATAAGAGGCTTCTCTCAGCCTAGAGCGCAACACTTGAATTGTTTGTACTAGTTGACCATTAACCCATATGTGTCTAGTTACAGCAATGAGCCCAATTATCTCTGAGTACAGGGGAAAGAAATTGCTAGTGGTAGAGGCAATTGTTATTTTCTGCACAAACATCGCAGTTAGGCTGGGTATACATTATACTGAACTTCTCCAATGTCCTATCCGTAACGATTTTAGGAACGATAAAAAAAAAAGAAAAAAAAAGAGAAAAAAAAAAAAAGAAAGGAAAAGGGGGTCCCGCTCAGCAGCCGATTCATGTGTACACACTATATACGTTTTACCTTCAGATCTGTGCACTTAATCGGTCATAACCATCGGTTGAAAAGATGGTGACTCTGCACCCTCCATAGAGATCTATGGACACTGCTGGTCCCGAGTGTGTACACACTGCATAGAGATCTATAGACACTGCTGGTCCCGAGTGTGTACACACTGCATAGAGATCTATGGACACTGCTGGTCCCGAGTGTGTACACACTGCATAGAGATCTATGGACACTGCTGGTCCCGAGTGTGTACACACTGCATAGAGATCTATGGACACTGCTGGTCCCGAGTGTGTACACACTGCATAGAGATCTATGGACACTGCTGGTCCCGAGTGTGTACACACTGCATAGAGATCTATGGACACTGCTGGTCCCGAGTGTGTACACACTGCAGGATTGGAACGACATCATTCAACTGATTTTTTTTAGTCCGGTTTAAAATTCCAATGGAACGATGCAATGAGTTTTGGAACGATAACCGTTCATTGCTGCAGAGTACACACTAATGCGATATCGGGCCGAACGGCTGTTTATTGTGCGATTGTCCCGATAACCATCTGACAACACTGTATTGTGTACCCAGCCTTAGACAAATTGTAAGAACAAGAAACATTTAACCTTCAGCGGTTATCTCCAGAATCTACTAAAGTCTCTACCTGAAGAACGTAACTGGTCACGTATGGATCTCATTCTCTAATCCCTGTAACAGCTCACAATGTTTCCTTTAGAATGTAAGCTCTTATGGGCAACATCCTCATCCCTATGTCTCCAGTCTATCCACTCTACCTACCCCGTTAAGTCCCCGTCACGACTTCTGATTAACAGTTTCCGTATGTTGGTCTTAACAACAACAACAACAACGGCTATTTACATTAGGAAAGACACCCAATTAATATATGTCCAGATGCATCAAACATCCTAAGGACATGGGAATAATTTTATCTTAAGAAAAAGGAGGAGGTTTTTACAGTAAGAGCATTATGGACACAATACATAGATACTGTAGATGTTTTCAGGAAGTGTCAGAATATTATTTTTCTAGAACATACAGATTTATAGCCACCTAGACCATGAATAGGGTGATCTTAATCCTCAGTGTAACCTGATTAATGTTTTTGTAGTCTTAAAGGAGTGTTCTCCCCTGTTGAGAAGAGGCTTCGGTGCGGAATAAACACAAGTTTATAAATGAATACAATTCAGATCCTTCACAATAGGGCGGCAGAAGGCTCCAAGGAACAGTCTAATTTATCATGTCACCTAATGCTTTCTAGGTCTCTCTATTATGCTGCGTGAATTGAATTTCTTTTTCAAACACAATATAGAATGTTGAGTTGAGATTGAAAAACCTCTCGACGGGGAATTATTCATCAAATATCACAGCTCAATACCTTACACTTAATAAAGCTCAGCAGCCAGCGCACAATACCAGAGAACATAAAGAATATTAGTCTGGGATACGTGACACTACTTGACTAAAACAAAACAAAGTGTTCCGTATGCAAGTTATAATGTTACAACGGGAACATGCAGAAAGTCTACAGAAATATCTCCGTGGGAGTCATCTATGGACATCTCGACTCCCCGAAATTTAATGCAAGGACTCTGCAGAGGCGAGATGAACAGCCCCGTTACACCAATTGGTTTACATTGATTTGGGTTAAGTACAGTTTCCTTAACCAGACCCATAAGAACCAAATCTCCCACCTCCTTAGGCAGAAGAGCGGACCATTGATAAAGCGCTGGGTGGGGTGAATAAACAACAAGGGGAGAAGATGGGGTGGACGTCAGCGTTTTACTAGTAGGGATCTGTTACAGTATCACAGTCGTAGTGGGTAGAGATCAGTTTTAAAGTGGAGTTAAGATTTAACAATGACCGACGACAATGTCCGTCAGACAAAGTCACCTGTTTACCTACAGTTACAATATACTAAACATAAAATAAACAATAAATACTGTGCACTAACCTAGGGACACAAGAGAAAGGGAATGGAAAAAATAGGCTACGAGAACTTTTGTACAAGACCTCCATTGTCACAGCGAGAGACCCCCCAAGTGAAACGCTCTAGCTTAATATTAACTATTACTGTGCTGAGACGTCAGATCTGTAGTTCATAGTATATAAAGCACAGGGAGGGGGAAAGGTGTCTATATATCATTCTCTTTTAATGCATCCAGTGACAGTGGCTATATAAGTGTAGACTGTCCATAAGAGACGTGATGAGAGGCAGAGAGAGGTTGTATCCAGCCCGGCACTGAGGCCTACAGCAAACACACAGATCCCGGATCCCTAACGTAAGAGGATTACACTTCTTCAAATGCAAAAGAAAGACGATTTTAACCATCTCTAAACGAGTGTTGTGGATTAGTAACCGAAACAAACAGGATATCATACAGAATATGCAAATATGTGCAAAACCAAATAAAAACAAAAAAAAACAATTAAGTACATGATAAAAATGAAATACCAGCATAATTACGGTGCATGAAATGATCATTGATCTGCATTGGGTAGTGAGATTCCACGTCTCACCTGCACTTTTTCCTCTAGATCTGTGATCCTTAATGTACCAGAATTGTCCCCCATCTACCGGAAATCAAACATGAAGATTTATCCACTACTCAGATTTTCATTAGTAGGTTTTTAATACAGCTTAAACAAGAGGATGGACAGCACTGTGCGGGGCTGGGATAGACTCTGACCTCCATAAAACACTACGTTCTAATAGCAAATCTCCAAGAAACCTTTGCTGGTCACATGAGAGTAGAAGCCGGTAATGATCACACTTATTTCACTTACCAGACTAAACATTAATTGAACCCTCTCCCCTCAACCAACCCCCACCCCTATGAAATTCAAAACTGGTATATAGAATTTGGGTAGCACCACAAGCAAAGCCCAAGACCAGTATCCACAATTTTGCTGGTCTGGCCTGCCCGATGTTTGGGGGCTACTGCGGTTTTAATTACATTTTTTAGCCTAGTTTTTATTCTCACCATCACTGGGGAACATTGTTAACTAACTCTATAATTATTTTTCTATTGTAACTGCCATTAGGGGGCGTACCTCCCACGCGATAGTAGATATCTCATCACTACCATACATTTGTAGAGGCGCCACAGAGCTCCATGGCAATAGACAGTCAGAATAACAAAGCACACAAAAAAATACAAGCGATATATAAAAACAAAATAAAGACAATATGAGGTTGGACAGATATGAGAGAGTGGAGAGGGACCTGCTCTCAAGAGCTTACAGTCTAGGACGATAGTGCAATGCAGAGAGAAAATGAGCTAGCGGGATTTAGAGTGGAGATGAGACTGTATCTGGTAGAACACCCACAGGGGGCAGTAATCGTGGGTGTAGGATAGGCTATAACACCCACAGGGGGGCAGTATTGGTGGGTGTAGGATAGGCTATAGTCAATAGATGGATTTTGAAAGATTGATGGTCCGGCCATGCAGGCTTAGGGTCCATAAGTCGGGAGCAGCCCAGGAGAAATCAGAGACAGAAGGGAGAGGAGGTGAAGCTCAGGTCAGAGGCAAATCTAGGGGGCATGGGGAGAGTATTTAGTGATGGAGTCAGAGATATATGAAGGGGGTGTTGGCGAGGGTTAGTAGCTTGAATTGCATTCAGGAGGTAATGGGAAGCCAGTGTAGGGATTTGCAGTGTGGTGCATCGTACATGGAGCAGTGAGAGAGGACCAAAAGTCTGTCCGCGGAATTTAGGACGAACTGAAGCAGGACAGACAGGTGAGGTTACCCGATAGCAGGAGGTTGTATTTATCAAGGTAGGAGATAATGGGAGAATGGACACAGGTTTTGGTAACTCCTGTTGTGAGAATAGGGTGTATTCTGGCAATTACAAAAGGAGGAATCAACCTCAGCTTTAAGTCTCTTTCCACAAGTGGCGGATCCAGGGGGGGCGATCGGGGCAATCGCCCCCCCCTAGCAGGGACTTGCTGCCGACGGCTGCACAGTATGTGCAGGTCCGTTTGGCAGTGACAGTGTGCTGCCCGGCTGCTATGATTGTGTTTTAAACACAAAGCCAGGCAGCACACTGTCACTGCCAAGCGGACCTGCACATACTGTGCAGCCGCCGGCAGGCTTTGATGTAAAAAGGGGGCGGGGCCTAAATTGCCCCTCCTAAATCGCCCGGGGTATAGCAATTTTCTAGATCCGCCCCTGCTTTCCACATTGCTGGCAGCTCTCAGAAGCTGTAACGCTGCAAGATATAACTGTTCTATGGGAATGCTCATTACATTCACTATACTGCAGAGACACACCTTAATGAACACACTTCTAACACCACAAGGACAAACTATACATATTTACCTATGCTTTCCATCAGCCCTGTGTGCAAGCCCTAGATGTCGCAGCACGGTGGCTCAGTGGTTAGCACTTCTCCCTCACAGCACCGGGGTCATGAGTTCAATTCCCGACCATGGCCTTATCTGTGTGGAGTTTGTATGTTCTCCCTGTGTTTGCATGGGTTTCCTCTGGGTGCTCCGGTTTCCTCCCACACTCCAAAAACATACTGGTAGGTAAACTGGCTGCTATTAAAATTGACCCCAGAGTGTGCATGTGTGCGAGTGTGAGTGCATGTTAGAGAATTTAGACTGTAAGCTCCAATGGGGCAGGGACTGATGCGAGTGAGTTTTCTGTACAGCGCTGCAAAATCAGTGGCGCTATGTAAATAAATGATGATGATTAAGTTGTAGATTCCTCTTTAGTAAATTAAGTATAGACAATCAGTGCAATAGTTCTAATGAAATCCTAACAATAATTCCCACTAAATTCAATTTATCCAAAATATTGCACAGCCTCTTACACTGGCCCTCTATTGGCTGTGATGTACAGATCTGTATGTATAAACACCATAAGCTACCCACTTTCTGCTTGACTCATTCATAATTGCATGAACTATGTACATTATTAGGTTTGAGGTACAAGAGAGCTTCCTAGTACTTAGAGGTGGGGGATTTATAATAAGTCTTCAGTAGTTGCCCTTCTGTTATCGGAAGTGCTAGGGGGTCGTGCGTCTACGCCTCCTTTAAGGAGTGAAGACAGCCTGTCAATACAAGACGTTTTAGCAGTTTGCTTCACAAGTCTTGTGGGAAAACCGTAGCTGAAATGCTATTTCCAGCCTCATGAATCGCACCACGCAGATAGGAGTCCCGTGATTGTACTGTAAGAAAACTTGGGGACGTCATCCACCAACCTGCTGAATAAATGTGAAACCCGCAGGGAAAATAGGTGACAAATAAAAACCGCTAGGTGCTGCCAGTTTTGGGGGAAGTCTGGATTATTTGTAAAGATGGGGACACCGAGCAGAAAGAGGGGGGGGGGGGGTGGGGGATCTGTAACTTACTGAGATAAGGAAGTTCCTCGGGCAGAAGAATGCATAAGATGTAGTGTTAAGGTAAGGATATAAAGGGCGCTGATATGGAGGACTAGGGGAAAGGATTTGTAAAAATAACCCAGATATTTCACAACCTCTCTGACAGCACCATCAAGAATATATTTTAAGTGAGGGACAACTGCTTCCAAGACGGATTAGCAAACAATTCTGATGTTTTACTGGCACGAGTGGTACGCCGGCATCTGCTGAATGGAAACGGCTCTAGTGAAACGCGCCACAAAACACGTGTTGATGAATGTTGGTTCCACAGATGACCTACTTAATCCAAACCAGCAATCGTCACTTGCTTGTTCCCTGGAACTGAAGGAGAAGGTTCTTGTCCATAACTCCAAAGACCCCCTCTAACCCCGATCAACACCTCTCTTCAAATAAAGGAGATCAAGATTTTTCCTTTTGTCCTGGATGGTAGAACTAGATTTAGTCAACTATAAAAACTCGACAGCAAATAAATGGGCTACACAAATCATTGCTCAGTAATCCACGATTAATAAACACACCTGATGGACACAGCGGGAATCTTCCACATTTTTTTAGCCAGAGAGAAGGACATTTTTAAAGAGGATTCGTATATGGGCTCAAAAGAAGAGTGAGGCCACTCCAGAACGTACCAAATTTAGGTTCCATAGTGTTGCTCCAGTTTTTAGAATAGAAACCAAACTGAAAGCAGCTTTTAAGAATCTTACAAGTAAAATAATGTTCTGATCATTTTTTATCATAGAAGAATTAAAGCGGCCACGTGAAGATTCTGAATTCCTGGTCGCTGCAATATTAGATCTGGAAACGCTGACAGTATCCAAGGAGATATAGGAAAACTATATTCCTTGTGGCCAATGTGGTAACTCAGGGAGCAGTTAAACATCTTCTGATTCCTGTCCGACAGGTAGGTGAGGACTGACCCCTGGCTGTGGGGTCAAGGAGATTGTATGAAATATATTAGCAGGATTACATAGGCAGAAATAGAACAGATTTTTAATGCACATTTGGGGCTTTGTTTTGTTTTTCCAAACACAGAAGTTCTGTTTATTTTATCCAAATATCCTGGCCCAGAACTATCTGCTGTAGCCTGGACCGCCAGTAAGAACCAAATGACATTGACACCGATTGTTACCTGAACTGGTTGTGGGGAACAAGGAGACAAGAGCTTTTGATTTCTCTGTTTTTATGACATTTCTCCCCCTGGTTACTGGAATCCTAAGAACAGCTGAGAGAAGAAGGTGTCCGTGGACACTGTATAATAAATGTTTCAATGGCAGAAGATTTTCATCTTCACATTATTGAAAGATACATAAAAAGTCTGAGAACCACAAAGGACAACATTTGGACAGCCCTGTTGTAGAATTAATTCTGTAGAAGATTTACACTTGAATTAAGCAGATGATACAGTATTATTTTACAGAAACACGTCTATGGATAAGAAACATTTCTCCACGGTCATGAGTCCAGGAAAGTGTTCTGTAACCTGTGCTACGCGGAGAACAGTGGTTGGAAAACCCACCCTGAATGTGACAAGCAGGTTTACAAACTCCTTACAAGCACATGAACACTAGTAGATAACAGGGAGCAAAGAGACAACCTGTGTAAGGACCGTAATTCATGCAGAGGATCCACAGACTCTTAATTCTACAAAACGTAGCGAAGAGGAGCCAAGACCAAAAGGCTAAAATCATTCAGCCAGTTCCAGCCTCAACTTCAAGCATTGTAAAGAGATGACACGTACTGGCCAAACACTCGGTTCCACAAGCCAAATGTTCAGGTTCAAAAGGACAAATTACCTTCCCTATAGCTCAGCAATCTCAGGGTACCTGGAGGAAGGTGAATAGGTGAACCACACACACACACACTATTCTTCTGGTAATGAAACTGACACTGGTGGGTTCTCTGCAGTTATCAGACCATTGTGCAGGCAATTACATACACTATGATCTCCCTCCACAAGTCAGATACCCATTGATTACTATGGCATGCGAGGCATAGGATCTATACAACCACAGGCCCACGCCTATTCTTGTCACATTTATGAGTAGTGAAGGATGCATACATAATGTAACAACATGTGTATACTAGAGTATTGCCTTCCTGCCCTCCAGCTTTAACATGACAGCCCATATGATGACTATACATCTTATTCAAAACATGCAGTGTGTTATTGTACATAAAAGATAGGCTTTACAGGCCTCAACTTCAGTTATACCACATAACATATATGACATGCTACCATGAGTGATCCGATTAGTGTATATATTCATCTCAATGGGCCCTTCATTTCAGTGGGTCTCACAAACTGAAAAATCCATTGATACAAATGGACAATTGAAATGAATGTTAAAGCTACTAAATAAATTTAGGGGGGGGGGGGGGTTTACATGTAACGCTCAATGCCTTTAAAATAAATTTGCTCAATTTAAAGATAAAATTACTACAGAGATAATAATAAAAAGCTTAGTCAATGAACTCCCAATCTAAACATAGCAAATTTGATGAAGAAATTAAATAAAAATGATAGTAATCTATTATTTCCCCTTCACTAAAGGGGTCCCATATAGAACAAAAATCTCAAAAGATAAAACATAGCATGTCAGTTATGCTTGCTGTGACATCTGGCTATGTGCATGAATCAGGTGACCTGCAGACTGTACAGAGCATCTGTTTCCTAGGAGGCTGCAAGCGAATCACACAAGCTCTGGCTATCCAGAGGTGCACCCCACCCCCAAATAGCAAGCTCAGCTTTCTGTAAAGAGGAAAAAATAGGCCGCATGAAAGACTTAGATAGATTTAGTTAAGTATAAACACATCTGCAAGTCCAACCAAGTCACTGTGAGGAGCACTGCAAAGCAATTTTAATGATACAGGGAATATAAGAGGAAGTGTAAGGAAAGGCCAGGGTCATTTTTAAGTGTACTTTAGTATATTTTAGGCACGGTGCTCCAAATTACAATGGGTTTGTGTAATTTTTAATAAATCAATAGGATTGTATATTTAATCAACAGTTCATAAAATTTTACTATGGCGCTATATTTGTCTTTAATAAGAGAAGAAAACACAACAACTAAGTTTCCTATACTGAACAAAATACTAGCTACTTTGAATGTTAGAGTCTCAAGTGAAACCTAATCTATATGTATAAATTAGATGTGCACATATTTAGCAAAAACACGGCCTTTTGTTGTATTCACAAGTTTCATAGGTACACATAGTAATAAAATAGGTTTCTACACACAAAGAGAACCAGGCCCGATTAACATTTTTGAGACAGACTGGAATCTCTGTTCAATATCCTAATAATAAGTATTAAGTGAAAGGTTTAGAGTCTTGGAAAATGTCACTATCATACCTGTTGTTAAATCCTTATTAAAATAAGACTAAATATGACTTCACTAATTGTAATATTTCTATTTAAGATTTACCTGTGATTAATTGACCAAACAGCCAGATGTCAACATTGCCTGAGGGACCAAAACAGACTACATTTCATTTGCCCAGAGCGACAGAACTTGTTGCCATAATTATCTTCTTTTTGGAACTTTGTATGAACTCTGTAATTACTTATCTATATGTGTGGACTGATCTCATTGTTGAAATAGTATAAAATTTCAGTCTAACTGTGGTAGAAGTTTTCATTTATTGGAATCTCAAGCTGACGTTGGCTGCGCTGCGTAATTCCATTTTAAACTAATGTTTTATTAATAAATGTACTTATTTTCCCTTTAAGCAACTGCATAGGATGGTCAATTCTTTTCACTTTATTATCTGGAATACTTGGGACATTGAGGTTTTCCAGAGAAGTGGTTTTAGTGCAATTACCAGCCTGTTATTTAGCCAAGTAGTATTCAGTCTTTGGACAAAAAAAAAAAAAGCATAATTATTGAGCCTGCAGGATCCTCGAGGGCTCTTCTTACACCTGTCCTCAGTTAATGAACTCTCCGGCTGCTTATACCTGGAAACGGCTTTAAAAATCAGATGAATGGTTTCTTATAGACTTGTTATCACCATCCCAAAAGCGTTCTTCGGTATTAACGCGTGCAACCACAATCAATTATATTGGTAAAAGCGTAACAAATGAAAAGTTCATGACCGTTGTGTAAAAAACACATCGCTAGGTCTAAAGCATGCGTTCGCTCGTTGGGAAAATGAAAACTCCTACGAACCAAAACACATTCATCCGTTCACATCTATAGAAAGGACCCCATAAAAATAAAAAATAAAAAATAAAACACCAGTACATTTTTATGCATTTTAGCAAACCCACTCCAAGGATTGGTCCAGATCGGGCAGCGATCAGAAATGAACGAGAAAGATCAGCCCAGTGGCGTAGTGGTTAGCACTTCTGCCTCACAGCACTGGGGTCATGAGTTCAATTCCTGACCATGGCCTTATCTGTGTGGAGTTTGTATGTTCTCCTCGTGTTTGCGTGGGTTTACTCCGGGTGCTCCGGTTTCCTCCCACACTCCAAAAACATACTGGTAGGTTAATTGGCTACTAACAAATTGACCCTAGTTCTCTACCTCTGTCTGTGCGTGTGTTAGGGAGTTTAGACTGTAAGCTCCAATGGGGCAGGGACTGATGTGAGCGAGTACAGCACTGCGGAATTAGTGGCGCTATATAAATAACTTATGATAATGATGATGATCAATAATTAACAAGTTTCATGGCAGAAGGGCATCAAGATGGTGAGGGATGATTTGGACGCCGACCAATGCAATTCATTGCCGTTGCTGCGGGAGAGATTTGACTTCCCTACTATTAGCCTGTTCGCTGACCTCCAGGTAAGACACTATGTCGACTCCCTTCCTAAGCTCGATATAACTGGACCCCTCACTCCCCTGGAGTCTGTGTGTACAATCTCCTTTGCAAAGAGGAATGATCTCTATATTACATAATCGTCTCACCAACCTGACACCCCCATCTATGAACTCCGGTGGGAGGCTGACCTGGGCAGACCGCCAGATGGGCAACAATTAGAGAGAGGGTCTCAGTGTTGCTCTCCATCCTTTGCAAAGCATTAATAAGAGACTGCAGACACATAACTGGAAGGACCCTCAGAATGAGAGACTACAGAGTTATCACAAGTTACAGTACTTGGGCTGAGATAACGGAAATCAGTGTCAGTGAGGTCCTCAGCTGTACAATAACAGTGAGACTGAGCAGTCCCGAGACGCTAGAAGCTGCTTTTACCCTGACAAAGGCTGCAGCAAGAGACCAGACTGCAATACTGTGCAGAAAGTGCAATACCTGCACCAGGATCTGACTGTAACCCAACCTCTGACAAGTACAAAAGCTTCCCCGTTACATAACCAGCCACAATAAAGGGCACACAATGCAACAACCAAAAACTTCTTATCGAGGTGAAATACTGAATCACATCCAATATTATTTCCTACCGTAGGTTGTAAAGGATATTAAAGGTTAATGAGGACCTCATTGAACATATAACAGAACAAGAGCCTTTGCAGAGGTCAATATAGTGTGAAGAGACTTATAACTGTACCAACGAGCGGTAGGGGGTGAGGTATTAGATATATTACACGTTATACTATTAACACTGAAGTGATGGCAGAACTCAGAATTTATACACATTATTTACATTCATCGGCACCACCTGTATATTATATCCAATACACACATACTTTGTTCTCCAACAATTAAACAGCCAGCGGCTGTTTCTCATGTCTGAAGTAATTCACAGATAAAGAAAATTGCCGGCATGTTAACTATGCTGCAGTCACATATTTGGTAAAATTGTCACACTGCTGAGGGGAAGGGAACACACATTATGAAACTATCTTTAAACCTTGAAAAACACAATTCTGTGCCCTGAACAGACCGTAATGAAACTTGTCAGTATTCTGTGTGACATGTTCAGCGATCCCTCATGCCAATCCTGTGAGACTGGCATTCATTCCCGTCCTTAATACAGAATACCTGATCTACAAGAAGCTAGCACCCAAGGAGAGTCACAAAACCAAAAAGCAAGCACTCACCTCGAACACACAGAAGAGACATGGCCTCTGTGGGTGGGGATCACCCCGGGGGGCATGAGGCGAGTAGGGCGACTCTGTAGAAGGATTAATTAGGATTAGTAGCTAGGAATTACTGATGCCACCTGGGCATGGATGTGTGAGAGGGCAACTGGAGATTCACAAGGTAATACAAAGCATAGTGGAAGCAGAACACCAGGGGTGCAGACAGGAGATGGGGAGGAAAAGGAAACACCAAGGGGTGCATGATGTTGGCACAGATTAAATGGGTTACTAAATAAAGAATCGAAGCACAGAGGATGAGCGATGGAAGAAGAAATAAAGATGTAGGGCAAATGTAGGGGGGCGCAGGCAGATACAGAAGAGAAAACACTGGAACTTAAGGTGCTCAGCGAATGAAGACAGACATGCAGGAGGGGGTAGACGGGAGTTAGGGGGACCACCAGAACTTTTGAACAGAGAAAGCACTGGGACACAGGAGTGTAGACATTGTATACGAGGTGCTGGGACTAGGATCAGAGGAAGGACAGGGGGGGACATAAGAGATGCAAATTTGGGGATAAGAAGTGGGGACAAAGGAGAGACAAATATTGGGACAGGGGGCTTGGTGGGAGTAGATGGATAAGAGGGAATAGGGTGTATATTGGGGAGTGTGATTACAAGGCAGGGTGGAAGCAGGTGGATATTGGAAAGGGAGATTACACAGGGGATTGGCTTGGGGGAGAAGTATACAGGGAACAGGTGTAAAGGAGGGAGTAGATTACACAGGGGGCTGGGGGTGCATAGTCGGGAGGGAAAATTGGACAGGGGGAGTATACAGGGAAGAGGTGGATATTGGGGAGGTGGATATTGGGGAGGGGGGTTGGGTGGACAGATAGATACTGGGGAAGGGGCTGGGTGGGAGCTGACAGGGAACAGGTGTATACGGGGGAGGAGGATTACACAGGGGGTGAATATTGGGGAGAGGGCTTATACAGAGTACAGGAATATGAGGAAAGAGTTGTATATTGGGGAGGAGATTGAGGGGGTTACACAGGGGGCTGAGTAAATATTGGGGAGAGAGGTTACTCAGGGGGTGAATATTGGGGAGGGGGTTACACAGGGGGCTGGGTGAGTATTGGGGAGGGGGTTACACAGGGGGCTGGGTGAATATTGGGGAGGGGGTTACACAGGGGGCTGGGTGAGTATTGGGGAGGGGGTTACACAGGGGGCTGGGTGAATATTGGGGAGGGGGTTACACAGGGGGCTGGGTGAGTATTGGGGAGGGGATTACACAGGGGGCTGAGTAAATATTGGGGAGAGAGGTTACACAGGGGGTGAATATTGGGGAGGGGGTTACATAGGGGGCTGGGTGAATATTGGGGAGAGGGTTACACAGGGGGCTGTGAATATTGGGGAGGGGGTTCAGGGGGTTACACAGGGGTCTAGGTGAGTATTGGGGATGGGGTACACAGGGGGCTGGGTGAATATTGGGGAGGGAATTACACAGCTGGGTGAGTATTGGGGAGGGGGTACAGGAGTATGAGGGTAGAGGTGTATATTGGGGAGGGGGTTACACAGGGGGTGAGTATTGAGGAGGGGGTTACACAGTGGCTGTGTGAATATTGGGGAGGGGGTTCAGGGGGTTACACAGGGGTCTAGGTGAGTATTGGGGATGGGGTACACAGGGGGCTGGGTGAGTATTGGGGATGGGTTACACAGGGGGCTGGGTGAGTATTGGGGATGGGGTACACAGGGGGCTGGGTGACTACTGGGGAGGGAGCGGGGACTCGCCGAGAAGTCAGAGGAAGTTGTAGAAGAATCTCGCCCGTATCTCCTCGGCTCCGGGGTCCCCTCCTCTCCGCTCCCGGATCCCAGCCTCTCCGCTCCGGGAATGGTCCTGGCAGCAGGATCACACAGGACAGAGTGACTGTGTCCCCGCTCCTCCTACTCCGATCCACACAGCACACACCCCCCTCCTCCCTGCGTGGTTCAGCTCACCTACAGCAGCCCCAGGGGACGGCCCGACCCATCCCACAGAACCAGGAGGGGAGGACGGGCGGAGAGGAAACCTCACAGGTGACAGAGATGATTGACGTGAAGCTGGGATGTCAGCCAATAGGAGAGGCGAGGCGTGGCTATCTGGCAGGTGGGCGGGGCTTCTTAGTCTTATTATGTGAGGTGGTATAGTAGACGACTCACTCACTCTGGTTATGTTCCTGCGCGGGGCGGAGCACACCTGTCGGTAGTATAGCGGAGGGAGTGAGGCGCTCACCTGTGGGACTATTTTATAAAGGACATACGGGGTAACCTCACTGCCTTATACGTTGCAGCTTTAGTTTGTGTTTGCAATTTATATATAACGTGTAGATTATTTTAACTGCATGTAACAAACATGCTTTTCCTCAAAGTAAACTGCATATTTTAACTGGAATTATAATTATTAATACAGTAGTAGTAGTAACTGCGCTGGAAAGTGGGAGAGCAGCAGTGACTGCAAGTGCAAATGTCACATATTGGTGCAGAGGACCCTGTTCCTTAGAGCTTACAATCTAGTGGACTGGACTGGGGGTACAGTGTTAGAGCCTGTGACTCAGGGTGGAGTTTAGGACAGCAGGGTATCAGCAGGGTATCTGCAGGGTATCTGCAGCCATTGGGGGGATCAGTCAGGTGGTTGATGAGCAGCTGAGAACAGAGGGTTTTCCAGAGAAGATTGGAAGCTGGGAGAGAGTCTGGTCCTGCATGGTAGGGAATCCTAGGAGTAGGGAGCAGGACAGGATAAGTCCTGTAGACTGGAGTTAGAGGTGATAATGGGAGAGGGGAGGTGCAGGTCAGGGGAAGATGAGACTATTCAGAGATATCGGGGTATATTTACTAAACTGCGGGTTTGGAAAAGTGGAGATGTTGCCTATAGCAACTAATCAGATTCTAGCTGTCATTTTGTAGAATGCACTAAATAAATGAAAGCTAGAATCTGATTGGTTGTTATAGGCAACATCTCCACTTTTCCAAACCCGCAGTTTAGTAAATATACCCCTTGGCAAAGTAGAGTGTTTTTTCCACTGTGAGCAGGGGAGGAGGAGTTCTTGTCCGCCCAGAGGAGCATGAAGATAGGACATCGGCCGGAGCTTTGCACAGGTAAATAAGTGCGCTCCCAAGCCAGACTGTCATTTTTTTTTTACAGACAGATCAATGAGCAGAGAAGAATGAGGGGGAAATTATGGAAAATGAGGGATGAAAGAGGGAAATGGGGAGAGGCATGAGGCAAGGGGGAGTAAAGGCAGCATGGCACAGGGTGATAAAAGGGGGCCAGGAGAAGGGAGGGGGGGAGGCAAAAGCAGCATGGAGGGCGCAGTGTGATCATAAGGAGGCACAGCATGGTGATGAAGGGGCACAGTAATGTGTGTGTGATGGCACAGGGGGCTTGTTGCAATGTAGTGTGTGTGAGGTAGGTGATGGCTAATTAATGGGTGCTATTTTGTTTGCAGGGTGATCGTGGGGCAATTTAATTTTATAGTGGGGATTATTAATTTAAGATGGGGTGGTTTGGGGGCTATTAATTGAATGTGGGGCTGAGTTTGAGGAGCATGAGGTCTATTTATTAAATGTGAATATGAATTATTTAATGGCAGTGACAGTTGTGGGAAATAGGTTTATTTATTATATGTAAATGCGATTAATTTATTGCTGGAGCTGTCTGGAGGGAGAGAAATAGGTTTATTAAATGGGAATACTATTAATTTAATGTTGGGGCTGGAGGAAGGCCTAAGTATTAATTGTGGGTCCTATTGATTTAGCGCCGGGGCTGGTTGGAATTTTCTAAATGTAATCATTCATTTTTACAAATAGGGTCCTCAATATTCCAGGATCCAGACAAGCCGCAACTAAAGAAACCAGCAGCCACAATTGGTGACAAGAACAGGTAGGACAGTCTGTCAAATGTTCTGAGCCTAGTGGGACAATCCCGATTTTTGGTGACTATTCTGCCCAATCTAAGGGGCAGGTCAAGACTGTGTACTCTTTATATGCACACTGCATCCTCTATATACTACACTATGGTGCTAGCTGTCCTTCGTAGGCTGACCACTCCCCCTCTAGTGTCTGGTCCCGCCTCTATGATGGCTGGCCACATCCCCTCTGGTGGGCCCCTAGCTTTGCAGTCCCCCGGTGGGCACTTCATGCCCCAGTCCGACACTGGCCCATAGTGTTGAAATGAAGAAAGTGGTGGTGTTGCTAAGGGCTTGGTAGTTGAGGGTGAAAAATTTTAATTGAATTCTGGAAGGCATAGTGTAGGGATTTGCAAAGCGAAGCAGCAAGACAGGGAGATCACTGTTGCAGCCAGGGCCTGATCAACCACTAGGCTGACCAGGCTGCAGCCTGGGGCGCTGGGTCCCGGGGGGCACGGCGCTGCGGGTATTTATTTACTTTTTTCATTCTTTTTTTTTTTTCATTCATTTTTTTTTTGGGGTGGGGGAGGGGGGGTCGCCACGGGGGGTTCGCCGCACAGGGGGGGGGGGGGTTCGCCGCACAGGGGGGGGGTCAGCCGCACAGGGGGGGGGGTCACCGCGGGGGGGTGGAGGGCTCGACGATCAAAAGCATTGGTGGTCAGTGGTTAGCAACACACAGCCAATCGCCAGGCTGCCTGTTGCTGTGCAGCAGACAGGAAGCAGGACGTCTTCACTTCCTATCTGCTGATCTGAGGAGCGACGCTGGCACAACTATAGGTAAGTGAAGGGGGGAACTGCCCTGCATATCTATAGGGAGGGGGGAACTGCCCTGCATATCTATAGGAAGGGGGGGGGAACTGCCCTGCATATCTATAGGGAGGGGGGGAACTGCCCTGCATATCTATAGGGAGGGGGGGGGGAACTGCCCTGCATATCTATAGGGAGGGGGGGGGAACTGCCCTGCATATCTATAGGGAGGGGGGGGAACTGCCCTGCATATCTATAGGGGGGGGGAACTGCCCTGCATATCTATAGGGAGGGGGGGGAACTGCCCTGCATATCTATAGGAAGGGGGGGGGAACTGCCCTGCATATCTATAGGAAGGGGGGGGGACTGCCCTGCATATCTATAGGAAGGGGGGGGAACTGCTCTGCATATCTATAGGAAGGGGGGGGGAACTGCCTTGCATATCTATAGGAAGGGGGGGAACTGCCCTGCATATCTATAGGAAGGGGGGAACTGCCCTGCATATCTATAGGAACGGGGGGGGGGGGGGAACTGCCCTGCATATCTATAGGAAGGGGGGGGAACTACCCTGCATATCTATAGGGAGGGGGGGAAACTACACTGCATATCTATAGGGAGGGGGGGGAACTACCCTGCATATCTATAGGGTGGGGGGGGGCTACCCTGCATATCTATAGGGAGGGAGAGGGGGGACTGTCATGCATATGTATAGGGAGGGAGAGGGGGACTGTCATACAAATCTATAGGGTGGGAGGGGGGGGGGGCTGCCATGAAAATCTATAGGGAGGGGAGAGAGGTTGATATGTATGAAGGAGGGCAGAGGAGGGGGGCTGATATATGTGACTGGGGGAGTTTTGATGTGACGGGGGGGGGGATAGCTACAAAGTGGAGGTAAGGAAAATAGCTGCAAGGGGGATGGATGCAGGGTGGGAGGTAAAGAAAATGGCTACAGCAGGGGTTAAGGAAAATGGCTGCAGGGGGTATTTAAAAAATAGAGCAGCTTTGGGGGGCAGAATCTCATGATTGTGTGGTGGTCACATGGGTGGTCTCAGCAATCACCAGAATACTAAATATTAGTGAGATGGGGCTGGTAAAGGTTTGTATTTGATTGACAACAAATATTCACTATACTTTTAGCTGGCCATAATGGAGTGTTTTGTTTTAACTAAAGGGCCTAATCACTCAGGGTTTGCATTATAATACATTTTTGCATTTTCAAAACAGGACGCCAACTTTCCAGAAGCCAGCGAGAGGATAACAAAGTTGCAAGAGAGAAGAGCAAGAACAGGTAAGAGACAATGGCACAATCTGTCTAAATTTGAATGCTGGAGAATACACCTGAACAATCATATTCAGGAGTGTTCCTATACACCTATATATTCGGAGGAGGGGGGGGGGGGGGCGCTGCGGCCGTATTAGCCTAGGGCGGCCAGAACCCTTAATCAGGCCCTGGTTGCATCAGAATTTAGGATAGTTTGAAGTGGGGACAGACAGGAGGAAGAAGGTTGCAGTAGTCGGGATGAGAGAGTGAATTGGTTTTAGTTGCATCTTTAATAAGGAAGTGGTGTTTTCTATGATATTTTGTAGGTGCAGGAATTTGAATAAAACTGAAAGAGAGGAGTAAAGATGTTGGCAGTGGCAAGAATCAGACCTAAAAGGCAGATTTGAGAGAAATTGTGGTTTTATTGATCGTGCGGTAGAATTGGTGACTCTAGCAGGATCAGAAGATGTTGGGGTCCATTTCGGGCATGATGAGCTTCAGGTAACATTGGGACAGCCATGTGGAGATTGGGCACACAAGATAGAAAAGGGCAGAAGAGGTAATGGGAGAGAAAGATGGATTTGGGTGTAATCTGCATAGCGATGACACTGGAGGTCAAATAAGTGGATTTATTCACTAAGAGAATTATTATTTTTATTATTATTAATTTTTATTTATAGGGCACCACAAGGTGTCCGTGGCACCGTACAGGGACAGACGAATTACAATACAAGGTGAGACAGCACAGTACGGTAAACATTAAGCACAGTGACTCAATAAGCTCAATGCACAGCTAGAGAGGGCGGGGGAAGGGGGAGGGAGGATCCGCAAATGACGGGGCCCAAGTTGGAGGGCGCGGAAGACAGGGAGACCCCCAGAGGGGGGGAGGAGGGCTAAGTAGCTGGAGAGCAGAGTTAGAAGTGGTGGAAACAGGAGGACAGATGGCCCTGCTCAGAGGAGCTTACAATCTAAGGGGAGGGGTGGACAGACAGATAAACGCAGGGGAGAGTAGGGGGACGGAGGCAGGGAAGGGGGAGAGGCAGATTAGGGGACAGATTAGGGGAAGTTCTGATGGAGGGAGGGAGCTTGTTCAAGTGGAGGGGGCAGCGCAGGCGAAGTCTTGGATACGCTTGTGGGAGGAGGTGATCAGGGGGGAAGAGAGGCGACGGACATTGGCAGATCGGAGAGGGCGGGATAGAGCATGAATAGATAGGAGTGTGGAGATGTAGGGTGCAGTTGCGTTGGCGAGGGCGTTGTATGTAAGAGTGAGGAGCTTGAACAGAATTCTGTAGGGGAAGGGGAGCCAGTGAAGGGATTGGTAGATGGGGGAGACAGAAGAGGAGCGGCGAGAAAGGAAAATAAGCCTAGCGGCTGCGTTAAGTACAGATCGAAGGGGAGCGAGATGAGAGAGGGGGAGGCCAGTAAGGAGGAGGTTGCAGTAGTCCAAGCGGGAGATGATCAGAGGGTGGATAAGGCATTTGGTGGCATCTTGGGAGAGGAAGGGCCGGATGCGAGCGATGTTACGCAGCTGGAAGCGGCAGGATTTAGCAAGGGAGAGGATGTGGGGGCCAAAGGAGAGATAGGAGTCGAGGATGACACCAAGGCAGCGAAGTTGGGGGACAGGGGAGATAGAGGAGTTGTCGACAGTGATTGAGAGGTCAGAAGGGGATGAGGTATGGGGGGGGAGGAAAAACTATGAGCTCAGTTTTGACGAGGTTAAGTTTGAGGAATCGAGAGGACATCCAGGAGGAGATGGCAGAGAGGCAGGCAGACACTCTAGAGAGGAGGGAGGGAGAGAGATCAGGAGAGGAGAGATATAGTTGAGTGTCGTCAGCGTAAAGGTGGTAGTTGAAGCCGAAGGAGCTGATGAGTTCACCCAGGGAGGAGGTGTATAGAGAGAAGAGTAAGGGTCCCAGAACAGAGCCCTGAGGGACCGCGACTGGAAGGGTGGATGGGGGGGAGAGAGACCCAGTGGTGGTGACAGAGAAGGATCGGTCAGCAAGGTAAGAGATGAACCAGGACAGGACTGGGCCGGAGAGGCCGAAAGACTGGAGGGTGTGGAGGAGGAGGGGTTGGTCAACGGTGTCGAAGGCTGCAGAGAGGTCCAGGAGGATGAGAAGGGAGAAGTGGCCCCTGGCTTTAGCAGAAAGGAGGTCATTGGTGACTTATATCACAATCTGCCTCCAGCTGCAGTGCAGCATCTTTTCTATGGATGCTGCTTTGCCTATTCCAGATCCTGCCTGCAAGGGGTTAACATCTCCTCATTGGACTTGAATCCTGATCATCTGTGTCTGGCCTTTGTAAGACTGCCTGTTCCAGCAAACTGTGCCAGTTCATCAACTGACTCTGCTGCCGGTCTCTCTCAGAAACTCTTGTGATCTGGTCTTGATTTGTCTCCTGGTATCTGACTTCTGTTTGTCCCATCGTATTGCACCTTTTCTGTGACCCTGACCCCAGCTTCATTTAACATTGCTGCTGTTGTGGATCTTCTGACCCTGGCTTGCCAGATCTTCCTCCTGTCTGCTCCTTCCATGGATCATTCCAATCTCTGCTTCTAGACAGTCTGCTGCTGAGGTATTGTCAACTTTCCTGTATTCTGCATCCTGCGTTTCCTATTACACACTGTGCTGTCCCTTGTATTTCAGCCATCACCTGTGATTGTGCAGCTTTGCTACAGACTACCTATTGAATTAAACTGTTACCTGTGTTAATCTTGCTACTGCTAATCTCAATACCCACTGCCAGTGTCATTAATTCCAGTGAACTCTGCATTTGGTCCTGCTGTTTCTATGGACTTGTGCTAGCTCTTTTACCATTGACGCATCCTTTGTATACCTGTGTGATTCTTGTTAAAATAAAGACACTCTTTTCATTTACAACTACACTCTATAGTCTTCATACTGTGAACCCTGTCACAGAAGAGATGTAGAGCGAGGAGAGCAGAAGGTAAAGAGGAAAGTCTTGAAGGACCCCCAACAGATAGTAGGAGCAGAGAGGAGAATGTAGCAGGGACATAGATAATCCCATAGATTGTAAGCTTGTGAGCAGGGTTCTCTTACCTCTCTGTCCGTCTGTATTACCCAGTATTGTTTTATTAATATTTGTTCCCAATTGTAAAGCGCTACGCAATTTGCTGGCGCTATATAAATAAATGATGATGAAATGTTAGATAGGTAGGATGTGAGCCAGGAAAAAGCTAGGAGTCGCGGGCCCCGGACGGGCCGCCGCGACTCACTTCCGGTGCCTCGGACGTCCCGGCCGTCTTCATGATGACCGGGACGTCACTTCTGCCTCCCATGTCCCGGTTGCCTGGGCAACAACCGGGACGCTCTGTCGCCTGCCGCAGCGCCCGGCCAGCTGTCCTACAGCCGGGCGCATGCGCGCAGTAGAAGTTTAACTTTATTATTGTACCTAATATTTATATATACTCTCGCCATATTGTATGGCAGATGCCCTATACGACCTCTGTTCATTCAGACTAAATAGCCTGATATGTATTGGGTGGAGTCTCGCTGCACACTGCTCTGATTGGTTACTCTCGCTACTTAAGGCAGTGAGGACAGAGCCTCACTGCCAGTTATAGCTCTCAGTGTAGCTAGGCTCCCTGTTCCCGGTTTCCTGCACCTGTGCTGTGTTCTAGATCTTATTTCCCGTGTATGACCCCTGGCTTATTTCTGGACCCTGTTGTAAGGCCTGTGACCTCGGCTTGTTCTTACGATACGTTGTCTGCTGCCGGCCCTCGACCCTTGCCTGGATTTTACTCTGCTGTCTGCTATTACACTCTATTCCTGGGTTCTCCCCAGTCGGTACGCATCTCACGACCCTCTGTTTGTCTGCAGCCAAGTCTGTCCCCACCACTAGGGGCTCCAGTGAACACCAGACTTTCAGAGCAGATTCCGGGTTTTGTTGTACTGGCTGGAGGGGTTCCTAACAGTAACAAGGCTCAATGGAGTAAAGGATGTTCATAATGTCATCATCATCATGTGCAGAAGAAGAGGATGATCAACAGTGTCAAACCAAACAGAGAGGTCCAGGAGGATGCATGATAAGTAGTGTGTCTCGGACTTTGCTGTGAGTTAGTCATTGGTCAACCGTTTTTTAATATATTATTTTTTTATGGTTGTCTCTACTGGAGACAGAATCCAGACTTTAGTGGATCAGAGACGGAATAAGAAGAGAAGGCTGGGGACAATCCACTGAAGTATCTTGGAGGGTCCAGGAATGGTATCTTCAGGATGGGTGAGATGAGTACTGTTGAAAGGATGCCAGGAATGTGCCAGTAGTGAGTGTGGTTGAAGAGGTGAACTAGAGAAGGGCAGACACTGGGATTCAGGAAGCTGAGAGGGGATGGAATTGAGGGATAAGATTGTAGGATGGGAGTAATACAGACACATCATCATTAGTCGCGGTAGAGAATGAGGTGGCTGGGTGAGGACAGGAGAGTGTAGGTGGAGCAAATCACATTCAAAGTTAGGACAACCCTGATTTCCGCAGTATAGTTAGTTTAGCTCTCTTAGTTATGTAAATGAGGGTTAAACTAACTGCTCTTGGGTGTGGGGAGGTATTTAAATCTTAATACAAGGTGCAACAGGTGCATGAAGCAGGGGTATATATATCTCATCTGGGCTAGAAATAGAAGCAAGGATGTCTAATATTATTAGTGTAAATGTCTCCCACCATAGGGTAAATCTACCATCCTTCTGCTCGATGCCACCTGTCAGGAATACCTGCCTCTGCCAGCTCCCTGATCTAATATCTTATCGCATAATCAAACAGTCACACAATATATCACCTCTATTTTGTCAGGAAACCACTCTTGACCACCTTTACCTGTCAGGAACCGCACTCTGCGCTTTCGTGACTTGTAGGTTTACTCAGAGGGGACACACAGGATTCCAGTCTCTATCTTGCTCTCACCTATTCCTTAGGTTACAGATCTATCCGGTCCTTTCCCAACACATGCACATACTTCTACACCTCTCCTCAACTGCCACCAGCTATGTATAAAGCCTGTAGAACACTTATAACATAATTACCCGGTTACGCACACGCTGCTCTCTGAAAGCAAAAATAGTTTGCACTTCCCACACTAATATTTAAATGGGTATCCCAGCCAAGCAATCCAACTCTTCAAAACAGGCAGTGAACCCCTTTAGAGTAGAGATGTTCAGTGACCCCCGTGTTTTGATTTTGGTTGTGGATCTGGATTAACTTCATGTTTTGGTGTTGGTTTTGGCAAAACCGTCCTTGCGTGTTTTGGTTTTGATTTTGGGTCCCGATTTTTTTTTTTTTTCTAAAATCACATATTTTTGCTTTTTTTCCCCCCCTACATTATTATTAACCTCAATAACACTATTTTCAAGTAATTTGCAGTCAATTTTGACCACCTCACAAGTCACAATATTATTTTCATACACCTTCAAACAAAGACTGCAGATATGGAAGACCAAGTCTGCCAGACCTATTTGTATTTCAGCAATGACAATTAACAGTGGAGCAATGGAACTCTCCTGAATGTTACTGTAGACTTTGAAGAACACTGCTAGCTCTCCTCTTTCTTTTCTACTTATGACGCTGCCAAAGTGCTCTACAGACTGCCAAGAACTGTGCTTCCCCTTCTGTGTCCCTCTGTGAAATGGTGCTGGATCGCCGTAGAGGGCAGTACTTATAGAATCCAATACTCTTTTAATCCAGCAATATCGCCGATGGTCCCCACGCGCATGCGGGGACCTCGTGATTGCATTCCGGCTGTTCGTGAGGATTATACAGCATCCAGGAGCGGGATCGCTACTTGGAAGGCGGACCCCCACACTGAGGAACATCAGCTTATCGTTGCCCACATACTCTTTTGCTTTTTCTGAGCAATTACAGCCGTTGGTACTCATACTTATGTGGGGACCTTGAGACTGCTACTCGGTACTACGATAGGAGCATACACTTTCCAGGAGCGGGATCGCTGCCTGGAACAGGGACCTCTGCAAGGAGTATCTGGACACATCTTCTGGGGAGGGAGGTAAGTGCACTACCCAACCTTCCCAGACCTGTGCTTTACTGCTTGTGGCATTGTTTGTAACATTTTTGTACTGGCGGCTGCCACATTGGACTGTGAGACTTTTACAATCCTCCACCAGCTCCACACCACACACGGACATCAGTACTACTTAGCGTTGTTTTTATGCTTTTGACAGTAAGTCAGCTCTTAGTCCTCAATTGCTATTATTGTATCTTATTTATACATTTGCATATCTTTTCTCTCCACTATTGTTTTATCCATACTCTCCCATCTATCTTGACATTCTGCACTGGGGAATCTATTGTTTTGTATCTATCAGGGGTTTGAGACCACCTCTTCTATTTGTTCCCCTAGCTGCCCATTTCATATACAAAGTGGGAAGCGCGGATCCCCTACATCTTGTTCTATCTTATAGAATCCAAAGCTCGCAAGATCCAACAACATAACGATGACGTTTTGCCTTGTTTTCAATTCCGAGGGCGCATAAAAGTACTGAGCCGGTACTCGGATCTGCTAAGTTTTGATGTGTTCGGTTCTCGGGGAATCGAGCCTGAGCATCTCGAGTTTAGAGTAGGAATGTGCACCGGCCACTTTTGGTGTCTCGTGTTTTGTGTTTTGGATTCGGATTTGCTTGAGGTTTTGGGTTCGGATTTGTTTCGCAAAACGCCTGACGAAAGGTTTTGGTTCGGATTTAAGGTTTTGGATTCGGATTTATTTTGAAAAAAACATAAAAAGTGCTAAAAACCAGTTTTGTGGGTTTTTTTTTTCACTCCTACTCTATTATTAACCTCAATAACAATCATTTCCACTAATTTCCAGTCTATTCTGAACACCTCACAATATTGCTTTTAGGCCAAAAGGTTGCACCGAGGTAGCTTGAGCACATAATGCCAAAAAAAGAGGTACAAGATGGAATTGTTCTGGGCCCTCCTTCCCACCCCTCGTGAGATTCGACGCGAGACTTGGACGACAGAGCTTCGTTTTCATTTTTTGCCCGCCGGAAATATCCGAACAGTGCTCGGATCCCGTTCGGATCCGCACTGTTCGGGTGGGCTCAGATTAGCGGAATCCGAGCACACTCATCTCTAGTTTAGAGCAGTAATGACAGTACTAATTTAATTTTTAGATTTAATAGACAAAAAGTACAATGCTCACAGGTAATAAAATACAATTGATAAAATACGACGGACATGTAAAATAAAAGTAGAAAGTTCAGAGTGTAAAGTTACATACGAGTTGTATAATCTACACCAAGGGAAATTGGCTCGGAAGATGGACAGCTTATCAATGTTGATTGATTTCCTAAAAGTCTGACAATCTCTTGTAAATGGTTTCATCTTTTTAAACACACTTTGTCACTTTCCCCATCTTCGGGGGTTTGGTTTCCAGGGGAGGCCTGTGACTGTTTACAACCACAATTTGCATCTTCCCTGTGTTAATTTCCCATTTCTAAAATGTACAATATCTTTTCTGGGGTGTGTGACACAGACCCAATTTTATCATTAATAAATCCAATACAACTGAACCAATTTGCTGATACCAAACATGTATAGGTCCCGTGAATTAGTTGAGCTAATACTGATTTCCTCTCATTCCCTGGGTGACAGACAGCTTTATTTGTCGTGTGGTTTGCCCTTCATCATACTATTTATGAATATGTGTTTGATTATGATATTTATTGTGAGTTGTGTTTTGGAAATGGAATTGTATTTGCCTATATAAAATATAGCAAGACATCATGTGGTCTGCTTGTGTGTGCCCACTCCAGTACCAGGGCATGGCTCACCCCAGAGGGGGGCTTTACAGCTGTTCAGTTCCCCATAAGGTGACAATGTAATCATTTATTTATATAGAGCCAACATATTCTGTAGCGCTTTACAATTGGGGACAAACATAGTAAACTAATAAACAAACTGGGTAAAACAGACAAAGAGCTGAGAAGGCTGCCCGCAAGCTTACAACCTATGGTCATCTGCATTTAACTTGCAGAAAAACACAAATCATAAATGGATTCATTTGATTTACAGTATTTACAATGTCCTATATGATTATGCTTTATTCACCACTGTTCTGTTATTTATTAATCCTTACAATGGTAATTCCTCCCTGTTCACTACACTATCCATCTCATCTTTTACATAAATGGACATGACTTTATTAATGCAGTGCATTTATGTACATTATTAACAGTGGCGGAACTACCACTGATACGGCAGGTGCCATGCACCGGGGCCCATGGAGATAATGGGGCCCGCTGCATGGCAGATGCAGAGGGCCGGGGGCCCCAATAGCCTTCTCTCTGCACAGGGGCCCACAACTCGCTAGTTCTGCCTCTGATAACTAAGGTAGTGTATTATTAGTGTAATGTGTTATATTAATGTATTATTACTGTAGTGTATTACTTAGTGTAGTTTATTACAGTATTATTAATGTAGTGTATTGTTACCAGAGTACTATTAATATAGTGTGTTATGTATATTAGAGTATTATTAATTTAGTGTACTATTAGTAATTAGTAATGTATTATGTATATTAGAGTGTTATTAGTGTTGTGTGTTAGTGTATTGTTAATGTAGAGTATTATATGTGTAGTGTATTGTTATCAGAATACTATTAATATAGTGTGTTATGTATATTAGAGTATTATTAATGTAGTGTACTATTAGTGTTATGTATATTAGTGTATTATTAATATAGTGTAATATGTTATTAGTGTATTATTAATATAGTGTATTTGTCACGAGGTAATATTGCGGCATCTGCGGGTATTGGCATTGCTACACAAGGAGGCGCTGAGTCTAACATGCCGCTGGTCTTCACCAGGGACCCCCGCAAGGAAGTTTGGCCCTCGCGGCAAACGACGTGCAGGTCGCGGCCCTCCCAGGAAGCTATCCGCGAGATGGCGGAGGTAATCGTGGTCATACTAGCAGAGATCTGGAACTTTGTGGACAGATGAAGTACCAAATCAGGAAGCAGAGAGTAGTCAACAAGCCAAGGTCATTCCGGGGAGTATAATGCAGAACCAAGGGAGAATCCAAATCAGAGTCAGGGAGAGCCGGGTCAGTACACTGGGATCAATCAGGAAGTATATAATATATATATATAAATGCTGGAGGCGAGGATGCAATGAAACTAGTTGCTCTGGCACCCTAGTAGTGTCAGCAGGATATTTATATCTGAGGGTCAGTTCTCATTGGAGGGCAGTGAGGAGCGCCTCCCGTTGCTAGGGTACGCATGTGCTGTGTACGGGTGACCAGTGCACACGGTAATGATGGTGTTTGGAGCAGAGGAGTGAACAGGGCAGTATAGTGCTTAAAAAGAACTAGTCACACCCCCAGTGCTGTGGCCACACCCCATCATAACTTGGCCACGCCCCCTGTCCCAAGGTCGCCTACTCAAAGATTGGGAGATATGATACTATTAAGGTAGTGTACATTATAGATAATCATTGTTAGACCTATTGACAAAGTAGAAAGTGCTAATGTAGACATATACAGTATTAAAGTAATTTTATCCTTTTTTGCAATAAGAATTGTCCAAGCTATTTCTTGTGTTTCCAAAGCACAAACAATTTATTTAGCAGATGCAAAAGTTTTAGCAGTTCAATACATAATTATAATACAGTACAGCCGATACCAAAGATACATACATACTGCTGCTCCCGCCTGAGCTAGCTGCGCTCCGCTGGTACCAGCTACAGTACTTCACTCCAGAATACTGTGGTCAGAGAATGACTGGGCTAGTACCAGCAAATCTGTATTATATACACTCAGTGTTACAGAAAGAAAACAATGCAGATGGTGTGGCTTGCTTCTATTGGTCCAGGCTTCAGAAAGGTCCAGTGTACTGCAGGTCATAGGCCAGTTCAAACCAAAATATCCAAAGGTGGAGGTCATCTCTCCAGGGGATGTGCTCCGACTTTCCCGCCAAGAATCCAGTTTCAACTAGTCTATTTGCATTTTACAGTCTGTATCACTTTAAACATTTATTCCTTAACATCGCTAACTAGAGTATGCAATGTGCGATCTCTTCGGTGAATGAACCGGACAACTGCTGATGAATAGGGGATTTAAATGATACTAAACATGACATAGTTCCTGCAACCTGAAACTTAAATAACACTAAAGTGTAACCTTAAAGTTTATATACCTATAACCTAAATACCATCTGCTCATAAATCACTGTGGAATGGAATCATTCTAAATATGAAATATATAAATGAATGTGCGAGTGTATGCGTGCGTATTTTATTGTGCGATCGCGCCGTGCCACATGCGTACTAATCGCACGGTAAAACAATATTAACCAATATACTTTCGTTCATCCAATTATACGACTTCGACAACAGCAAGAGCATTAACATCCCCTTCATTTAGCTGCGCCCCTCCCAAAGCGTACCACCTGAGCCACCTACCCCATCATAGGCCCCAGGAAGCATAAAACAGCAGCATTGTGGTCTAGGTTTTGGTAGCCCTTTAGCAAGTTGTTCCTCAGAATCCACTTGTACTGCTCGGCATCTGATTGACATTAAGCCCATGTGTCCCGTAGTATAAGACTGTGTATTGTATTATGTGACCAGCTGTACATCAGACGGGCTACACTCGCCTGCTGGATTCTCCTCTCCATATGTTCACACAAGTCCGATACAGCGCCATTCAATCTCAGGCAAGTCCTATTAATACCCGTCGTATTAATATCTCCATTCTCCAGGGTATCACGTTCCTTCACAGATTCCTGTCCACATTAATTACTGCAGCAGCAGAAGCTGTCACTTCAATTCTCTGCTTTTCAGAAGTTGAGGAATTAACTGCTGACTGCACTGATTAATCTGCCAAATAAAAGGATGGTTCAGCGTGCGCTAACCAGGATACCAGGTGCCCCTCAAGCAAAACTTTCAGAAGGACTGTCTGTCATACCCAAATTATCGTGACAACTGGTAGAAAGCATACGTGGTATTACCAAATAATTTTACATTACATTTGTTTACTCAGCAAAAAAAAAGAAAAACAAACTTTTGGGGGACATTTATGGAAACTGTTGCACCGGAAAAAGGCGCAGGTCACCTATAGCAACCAATTAGGAGAGGTTCCAGTGCAGTTTAAGAAAATAAACATCTAATTAGTTGCTCAAGGATATTTTCCCCATGCATCTGGTTTCATAAATATCTCCAATATTAGAGGGCGTTTATAGAACTACTTTGAAATTATTGTATCCACAATGTTCTGTAATTGTGTCTGTAACGTACTTTGGGCTCTATTTACTAAGATAACACAGACTATCGCAGTGATAGAAAATCTGGTATCGTCACAATTGACTTCCTGATCCTTCTTAAATCGTTTTTTTACTCCGGGAGAACTAGATTTTCTCCCTATAGTAGATAGGGGTCTTTATCTCATCAGGGAAGTACAGTCTAGCACAAGATCTCACTAATGACTTAAGGCTAGTCTGGTATAGATAATAATAATATAGCCATGAGTGGGCTATCATATATAAGTAGAGGGCCATAGTATGTAGACATCAAAAACAGACAGAGAGGACACCATTGAGATAACGAGGTTAGTATACAGGGTTGTCATCTCTGCAGATGAATATACGCATTCACAAAACAAGATGGAGTAACTTGTGTCATTTGTAAATAATATCCTGGATTGTCTCCTTCTAGACCCAGATGGACAGACCTTAACCGCCCCCTGTGTGAGGAACATAGCGGCACCTTATCGGAGTCATACTGCTTACAATAGACAGTTGAGAAATCAGTAACACAATGGACGGAGTAATTCATCATGCCGTCTTACGTAGATAAATCAGTGATCTGTATCATCATCATCATCACCATTTATTTATATAGCGCAACTGATTCCACAACGCTGTTGTTACAAGCCGCGGCGGCTCTGGCCACCGCCGCATCTCACTTCCGGGCACTGCTTGGCGTCCCGGCCATCGCCATGACGACCAGGACGTCATTTTCTCCTGCTCCCGGCCGTTGCCTAGGCAACGGTCGGGACGCTCATTGCCCCCAGCGCCGCGTCCCGGCATCTAGGGCAGCCGGGCGTGTGCGCACATCATGGATAATTATAGCCCAGTTGGGCTAGATATACCTGCGGTGCAGGAGAAGTTCTGATTGGAGGACATCTGTTTATAAGGCAGGCCCTCCCTGCCGGTTATAGTTCCTGTTTGCTCAGACTAGCCTGTTGTGTTCTGTTGCTCTCTGATTATTCTGACTTCTGTTGCTGACCCTTGCCTTGTTTACTGACTACGATTGATCACCTGTGCCCCTAGACCTTTCTGCCTGGACTTCTACATCGCTGATTCGCCTGTGACCTCTGACCTCGGTTTTGTATACTGGATATTCTGTCTGCTGCCGGCCCTCGACCTTTGCCTGGATTTCACTCTTCTAATGCTCCTTTACGCTATCGCTGGGTTCTCCCAGTCAGCGCACAACTCACGACCCTCAGCTGTCTGCGGCCAAGTCAGTCCCCAACACTAGGGGCTCCAGCGAAAACCAGACTTCTGAGTAGACTCCGGTTATTGTGTTGCTGGCTGTTGGGTTTCCTAACAGCTGTACAAAACTCACATCTGTATGATAATTCCTCACTCACCTTACTTAAGTTAATCATACTTTAGTAAGTATGATTAACTTACTAAATTTAAAATTCAGCCCCACTAGCGGTGTTCTCTCCTAAACCCTGATGCTGTAATGGTCAACGGCAACCCTTGTGGTACAGTCACATATATATATATATATATATATATATATATATGTGTGTATATATATAGGTTTATATATATATATAGGTTTATTATGGTCTTCACCTTAAATAGTCCTCTTTCCCCTAGAAATTTAATATGATTGCCGGTACTCAGTTGTGCACTTAGTTATAGTCTCTGATCAGTAGGACCAGCAATGAAAGGGCGAGAGAGGTCCGGCCGTACACAAAGGGATAGAAGCGATAGACAACCAGCAGATGAAATATTGTGGTCAAAACTACATTACAGTCAGTGCAGACAGCAAAGAACGATGGTCAGAAACAAAACGAACATCCTCAACAGTAATCCAACAAGACATAATTACCCAGACGTATATATGCACTGTCACTTTAAGACGTGCAGAGGCACGCAGCAGCTTTAAGATTTTTAGGATTCTCCTTGTGTTCAGCATATATGGATATGTTTAGTATATACCAGGGGTCGGCAACCACGGCATGTGTGCCAGACGTGGCACGAGGACCACATCTGTCTGGCACAGTTTTGAGCTGTTCCACTAAAGAAGCTGAAGATGGCAGAAACGGAGCTGCTGCGCATACTGCTCAGCTTCATTCATCTTTACTGAAGGGACAATATGTTCTGGGGGCACAACTATGAGGGATAATATGTACTGGGGACACAACTATGAGGGATAATATGTACTGGGGCACAACTATGAGGAGTGATATGTACTGGGGCACAACTATGAGGGGTGATATGTACTGGGGCACAACTATGAGGGATAATATGTACTGGGGACACAACTATGAGGGATAATATGTACTGGGGCACAACTATGAGGGATAATATGTAGTGGGGACACAACTATGAGGGATAATATGTACTGGGGGCACAACTATGAGGGGTGATATGTTCTGGGGGCACAACTATGAGGGATAATATGTACTAGGGACACAACTATGAGGGATAATATGTACTGGGGGCACAACTATGAGGGATAATATGTACTGGGGACACAGCTATGAGGGATAATATGTACTGGGGACACAACTATGAGGGATAATATGTACTGGGGACACAACTATGAGGGATAATATGTACTGGGGACACAACTATGAGGGATAATATGTACTGGGGACACAACTATGAGGGGTAATATGTATTGGGGGCACAACTATGAGGGATAATATGTACTGGGGACACAACTATGAGGGATAATATGTACTGGGGACACAACTATGAGGCATAATATGTACTGGGGGCACAACTATGAGGGATAATATGTACTGGGGGCACAACTATGAGGGATAATATGTACTGGGGCACAACTATGAGGGATAATGTACTGGGGGCACAACTAAGAGGTAATATGTACTGGGGGCACAACTATGGGGGGTAATATGTACTGGGGGCACAACTATGAGGCATAATATGTACTGGGGCACACGCACAACTATGAGGGGTAATATGTACTGGGGCACAACTATGAGGGGTGATATGTACTGGGAGCACAACTATGAGGCGTAATGTACTGGGGGCACAACTATGAGGCATAATATGTACTGGGGGTACAACTATGAGGGGTAATATGTACTGGGGGCACAACTATGAGGCGTAATATGTACTGGGGGCACAACTATGAGGCGTAATATGTACTGGGGGCACAACTATGAGGCGTAATATGTACTGGGGGCACAACTATGAGGGGCCATATGTACTGGGGGCACAAGTATGAGGGATAATATGTACTGGGGGCACAAGTATGATGGATAATATGTACTGGGGGCACAATGAGGGATAATATGTACTGGGGGCACAAGTATGAGGGATAATATGTACTGGGGGCACAAGTATGAGGGATAATATGTACTGGGGGCACAAGTATGAGGAATAATATGTACTGGGGGCACAACTATGAGGGATAATATGTACTGGGGGCACAACTATGAGGGTTAATATGTACTGGGGGCACAAGTATGAGGGATAATATGTACTGGGGGCACAACTGTGAGGGATAATATGTACTGGGGGCACAAGTATGAGGGATAATATGTACTGGGGGCACAACTGTGAGGCATAATATGTACTGGGGGCACAACTGTGAGGAATAATATGTACTGGGGGCACAACTATGAGTGATAATGTACTGGGGCACAACTGTGAGGAATTTCATGAACTTAGGGCACAACTATGAGGGATAATTTGAACTGGGGGCACAATTATAAGCCATAATGTTTATTTTTTGATCCCATCACTATTAATATTATAATGATGATTAGTGTGATAAAACACAAAATCAATGATATATAAATTTAGAAGTGGTAGGTATGGAACATGTAAGTTGATGTAATTTTATAGGTTTGCAATTAAAGCAGTAGAAGAAGTGGTGGTATGGCATGCCACCATATACCAGCACTTCGACCAATATACATATATATATATACATATACACACACACACACACATGCAATTGGCACACCTGGGCTTGAAAAATTTTTTACACACTGATAGAAAAAGGTTGCTGACCCCCGGGATATACAAAAGATCTCTCATCTGAACCATATTCAAATGTAAGAGGTATCGTAGGCTATTAATACTTCTAGAATCTATAAAAGAAAAGCCATACTCAGGTTATCATATCAGCATGCATTTCCTTAGCTGTATTCATGGCTCTCAGCTTGTCATGCAATGACAGAGATTGAACAAGAAAGGGGGATGTCAGACTGCAGACAGATCTCAAAGGGGCATTCCAAGGCCTCTCTGCTCACTACATGTTGTGCCATGTGACTGTGGTTGCCATGGTAGTCACATGACACTGGGCAGAATTATAAATCATTAATAACCTGAAGATAAAGGGAAAAACATTTTTCATGGGATTGCTGTTTTAAGAAAAAGAAAAATCAATTCCCCAATAATTTGCATAATACTTTCCAAAATAGAAATTAATTTGGATCCTCTGTCAGACACTATGTTGGTGGGAATTCAAAGATGTTAGAATTTACATATATCATGACCAGTTTGGCAGAATGTAAGTGGGACACAGGAGTAAAGAGACATTTTACTGAAGTGATCTACCACCGTCCACATATTGGTGAATTCTTCGGATACAGGTAAATGTAATCCATGATAGAAGTTTTTCAGAACAGGCGAAGTTTGTAAGTGACCAAATAGAGCAGAGTGATTTGTATCGCTCACCTCACAGTCCTCAGTATACGCCTTAATATCCCTTCCAAAGTTGGCCACCAATATATTCTAAAAAGTGATAGTACATTCTTATGGAAACCCGGGTGTCTGGCCAGTTTTCCATCATGTATTTAGAGCAGATTGAAATTCTTAATAAATCATCTATTGTAATTAGTGAAAAACCTCTGGATGGATTTTAAGTTCTTGGGCCCCATCCAATATTTCTGGAACCTGGATCCATGTGTGAGCCCGAGCTGGTCATCCAAGAATTACGTTTGTTAAGTTAAGGATATAAAGAACACTAAACAGAAATGGTTATGATATTCCTCCAAAGAGGAAAAGAACATCGAAATATCATCAAGATAAATGCTTAATAATTTTCTAAAAATGTCTTTGACCTTCATATATTTCTGCATCTTGTCCTAGGTTCCAACAAGAAATAATCTTCTCCTTTAGCGGACATTGTATCAATCAACAAATCCATAGGGCAGTCATACGTTTTATCAGGTGGTAATATTTTGCCAAAATTCATTAGCATATTCCACATAACACTTCGGAATACTCTGTGGAACAGCAGAAATCACATGAACAGGTCGTATTAAACAGTTTTGAAGACAACACGAACTACACTTAGATATCTCACCCATCTTCAGTCAATCAATGAGTTATGGTTACATAACCAAGGACTAACTGACCATCTGGAGAATTAATTCTAATGTGTAGTCTACATATACCAGATTAACTATAATGGTCGGATCCTTGGGGCCTGTCCAGCTAAGCGCTGCTCAGACCAGAGCTGTGGAGCCTACCGATGCACATGGTTTTCGCCAGGGACCCCGGCAAAGAGGTATGGACTTTGCGCCCTCTGCCCCATAGGTCGCGGTCCTCTGAGTGATGGCCAGGCTAATCCAGTTGAGAGAACCCAGAGACTGGGAGTAGGTGATGACCCAGCTGGAGATTAGGAGCGCAACAGAGTTGCCTGAATCAAGGAATGATTTTCTGCATATAGGTATAGAAACCTCTGTGGAGCTGGCAGGATGACCAAGGAGCATGGGCAGGTGAATTCGCCAGACCCTGGGCGTCAGGTCCGCGGGTCTGATGTGTGACAACATCCAGTCTCACGAATCTGAAGACTTACTAAAGAAATTTTCTTCAAGCAACTAATATCCAAGGCTAAAACTGGAAAGGGATTTTCAGTAGACACAGTCGTAATACCTAAAGCCTTGGTATGGTTTCTGCAGAATCATAGTCTAGTAATGTGATGCCTTCTCTGAATGCAAGTATCTTATTCATCCATTTACACCTTTTATAAATCTTTAGAAGTTCTCAGATCTGCCAATACATTATCAGAGAGAAAGTGATATAAAAAATTTTTTTTTATTATCAACTAGGGTCCAGGAATCAGAAAACTGACGCTATGTCTCAAGACAGCGATGTTACCACCATGACCTACTTTTGTGATCTCCAGCATTAAGAGATTCTATGAAAATAACGCAGTGCTACAGTAGGTTGTCCTAATACAAACATCTGTCTAACCTTACATAACTGTTACTGGACCTATGCACATCGTTTTCCTTCCAGAATCATTGAGATTGGAGGTACTGCACTCGGTTCATGATTCTAAGCCTGCAGGTCACCCTGAAATCTGCAAGACTTGGGAACTTCTGTCCCCTTCCTTTTGGTGAACTAAATTCCACGAGGATATCCTCAATTATGTAAATTGCTATTCCACTTGTGTTCAGAACAAAGCTGTTCATGTGTGTCCAATGGGTCATTTTCAGTTCACCCCTATACCTTCATGACCTTGGGAGTCCATCTCGCTTAGTTTTATTTTTGAACTTTCCAATCCCAGTAGAAATTCCACTATTCTAATGATGGTAGATTGTACACTAGAATGTCTGTCTTCAAGATGAGTATGTGGTGGAAAGAGTTGTGGATTCAAGAATGTTTCAGTAGCTGGTACAATAGGTTGGTTACAGTCCACAGGAGAGATCTCGGGAGCCTGAAGAAAATGTATATAATCCTAGAATGGCTTGAAAATTCCAACAATATACTAAAAAAACCTTGGAAAAAGGTCATCAGGAGGACATCCCTCACGAAGTCAGAATAATGGAAGAAACTGAAATCCATGATTCTGGGTGTCGTGAACATAAGGAACTTACAGTTATTTATAAAGGATAAATCATACCTGGGTAAGCTTCAAAGGACTCCTGCTGTGAGATAGCCTGGCCTGGGATGGAGTTTTTGGACACCTGAATAGAATTTGTGGGGCCGTTCACAGCTGGAGATCCTTGTAGGCATCATGTGAAGGCCTATACAGGTATATAGAAATATGAGCTTCAAGGTAAAATGTCTTCATAGTTCATATTTTAGGAAATCCGAGTGGCTCTTCACACTGAGGAGCAGAAATCACACCAGGGTTTTGAATGACAGGTACAGGTGGTATCCAGTGTTACGCTGACAGGCTGTTCACGAACTCACAGAACTAGGTGGTGGAGGTCTTCACCTTTAGCAGCCGCCTTTTCCATAGAGCTTTATACGCTCACCGGTACTCAGATGCCCCCGGACTTATCTTCAGATGTAGTGTGAGTAGTAGTTTGTAATACAAAACCGTAGCGGCAGGCCAGGAGGCAGCGTAGAAGGCAGTGGATGGTCAGACGGAAGCCAAGGTCAGAGGTCACTAGCAAGCAGAATAATCAGGAAACATGCCAAGGTCAGGGTCACAGGCAATATAGCTGGATCCAAGGTACAGGCAAACGAATCAGGGTCACAGGCAAGGTACAAGGTACAGGCAGGGGTCATACACAGTTAAAACAGTCAGTATTTAACTTATGTGCAAAACAGAATACTAATTTGCACCCGTTGCATTGTAAAATGGTTTTGTCCAGGAGACTGAAATAAGAGGATTCTTAAGTTAAGATCCTTAATAAATCAGGCCCTAGAATCTGATTGGTTACTATAGGCAACATCTCCACTTTTTCAAAACCGCAGTTTAGTAAATATACCCCTTAACTAAACATTTGATGCCGGGTCTCAGTGCTATGTTACTTATTGTTGGTAAAGCATGAGCCTTAAGATTTGTTTCTGATACATTAAAATCACTTTATAAAAACTACCATAAATATTATATATATATATATATATATATATATATATATATATATATATATATATATATATATATATATTCAATAGGACTGTGTTTGAAAGGAAAATATTGTAACTTTTTATGCATGTATTATGGTATATAAAGATAAATAGATAAATACAATATAATTTAAAGTTTTGGATGAAAAAAATAAGGATTTTTTTTTTTAATTAACTTCCAACATTTTGCTGCACCCCAAAACCTGCCCCAGTTTGTCTCATTATAAGCTCACCTCTACATGTAACATGTGGTGCATATTATATGTAGTTGTAATGTCATTAGGGTGTCTGATTTTTACTGATAACTATGTATTTTATTTTTAACTATTTACCTATTTTTACCTATTTTTATTATTAGCAGGCTAAGATTTGGCTTATTCCCGTACTGATTGTCACATGTCAGACCGATGTTACCAACGCAGTGAACTCGTCTCCGTGCTCTGGGCTCCTAATACTGAACAAATCTTGTATGAAAGACACTCCATGTGCTCTGTTGGTTTCCATAGTAAAATGGTCCCTTTATGTCTGAGTGCCGCTGACGCACGCCTGATTCAGGCTTTTAAGTGAAGTGTCCTTTAGCCTGACCTCCTGTGCCCGGTTCTCATGTGGAAAGTGGCAGCTTCCTCCAACGACCATCATTACATCTCCACGGAAGTCTTATTATTTTCCAGTACAGCTCTTAACCCCGTCAGCGGCAAAGAGGCCAGAAGCGTAACGCAGAGCGATGTACCCGAGTCGTACTGGGGTTAGAGAGTAGTCTTTACAGAATGTCAGTGGGCAATGTGGCATCCAGCCATTCCCTGCGCTACAGTTGTGGCGCAGTAGGCGGTAATAATCTAATACCATAGGGCATATTCAATGGTCCATGTTACTTGCAAAAGTAACACGGCGTTAAAACTATTACAGTTATTACGGTAATTCTAAGCCTCCCTGAGCTGCGAGCTGAAAGCCGGTGTTAAAGGTACCGTGATAATAATGGTAATTACGCAAACTATTACGGTAGTTCACCAGATACGTCTGGTGAAGAATGCGGGTCTAGATGCGCTCTGCTCTGACAGACACAATACGTTCAATACATATGCGGAATATAAGTCACAAAAGAAAACACAGAATTTTTTTTTCCAAAAAGCTGGTAATAATAAAGTCATTAATGATAGAACCTTAAAAAAAAAAGAAAAAGGTTTTTTATTTCCATAAAAGACATTTATCATGATGTCATTAATGTCTACTGTACATAAAATGCACTTTTACAGTTGATCCTGATTGCAAACACATGTTGTAGCTGCATACACAGCCGTCACCACTAGTAATCAGCACTTACACCCGACCTGTAGCTGGTGCAAGTGATAAGACTGACAATCACGTACCTGAGAGATGCCAGAAGCTTGTACATGACTCTGCTGTGAGTGCTCCAGCTTGGCACGCCCTTACTGTACACTGACTACGTGCATACGCCCAGTACCCTCCCTGCCCATTCGTAGGCTGTCATAAGTGTCCTTTGTGTTTGAAGATGAGTCGGAAGCTGCTGCGTTCTGTGGACATGTGCACACTAATTATGCGCATTATACGCAACGTGTCGCCATTTACGCTCATTAATGTCTCAGGTCCTCTATTATTAAGATGTTTGGAATTACTGGGATATACGGATCCAGGCGCTGTTGCTTTTACTGTACACGAAGAACTCAAAACTCAATAGGACAAGAAACTAATCAAGTAACTGCAGCAAGTTATAATCTATCTTGACCTTCCAATAATCTACAGCTGTCATCACTCGGTTCTGCCGGAACACATACTCTGACATTATTTCTAGAGATGCTCACTGACCCCAGTGAAGTGGTTTTGCTTTTGGTTTTGGATCTGGATTAGCTCTGTGTTTTTGGTTTTGGCAAAACCACCCTTGTGTGTTTTGGTTTTGGTTTTGTAAAATATGCTAAATTCACATAATTTTGCTCTTTTTTTGTTCCTACATTATTATTAACCTCAATAACACTAATTTCAAGTCATTTGCAGTCAATTTTGACCACCTCACAGGTCACAATATTATTTTCATACACTATCTGACAAAGACTGCAGCGACCTGGCTGGATGGTAAGCGACAGAGCAATGACACAAACACACGTCAGTTCCTAGCACATCTAGGACACATTGATACACAGCAGTGAGGTTGGAGTTTAAAAAAGAATCCAAAACTTGCGAGATCCGACTATGTCAAGATGACGTTTTGCCTTGTTTTCGATTCCGAGGGTGCGTGACAGTACCTAGCTGGCTCGGTGAGCCGACTCGGATCCTCTAAGTTCGGGTGTGTTCGGTTACCGAGGAACCGAGCCTGAGCACCTCTAATTATTTCATGTGTCCCAGTTTTTCTGATATAATCCCCCTTTTATTCCCACCCAACGTCTTTAGCACAGTCTGTACCCATATTACAAATTCTGGATACATCCAAATTAACATGAGAAGGTCCCTGAATGTTTCATCTTATTTGGGACGTAAAAGGAAGTACTGGGTGGATTATCGGTGCCATGTCTGTAACATCCACATGTGGAGCGAGGAGCTGACGCTCTGATAGTGTTATCAGGATGATGTGATCCCACCGACAGGCTCCGGCCCCTTCCTCACACCCGGCTCTCCCCCGTGGTCATTACCATAACACTGTCATCGCTGCTCTGTGAAGTGGAAACAGAATCCTATTGACAGAGACAGACAGACGGGATGTAAAAGAAAGAGATTAAAGAGATGAAAACAATCATCATGCAAGTGGTAAGGGGCTTTGTATAGAGAACATCAATGTGGTCTGCAGGCCCCCTCACATATAACCTTCTGCATGTGATAGATACAATCTGCATCCATATGTGTGTCATAGTTTGCTGTAAATATTCAAACCTGATTTAACAATAGTTGTCATATTAAGAAATTGGCTGATGTGAAGCCATTGAAAGCCCCACGTGTCCCCTTCCAGCAATAAATGCAGACACCATGCTTTGATTTTCCGCCATCTGCAAATTAGGAGCTTATAGTTATGATACAGTGCACACAGGATCAGAGCTAGTGCTGGGTGCACCCTGCACATTCCTTGGAAATGCGCCTTCTTAGCTGGTGGGAAGTGAGGGCGGCCTCCTGTCCTCAGAATGGGAGAATGACGCTTGTCTGTGACATCATAGCCCGGTGCCACAGTCCCACTCTATCATAGATATGGCAGAGCAGCAGCCTCACGTGACATCATAGCCCGGGGCCGCACTCCCAACCCATCACAGACATGGCAGAGCAGCAGCCTCACAGTGACATCATAGCCCAGCGCCATAGTTCCAGCCTATCATAGACATGGCAGAGCAGCAGCCTCACCGGACATCATAGCCCAGCGCCGTAGTCCCAGCCTATCATAGACATGGCAGAGCAGCAGCCTCACAGGACATCATAGCCCGGCGCCACACTCCCAGCCCATCACAGACATGGCAGAGCAGCAGCCTCACAGTGACATCATAGCCCAGCGCCATAGTTCCAGCCTATCATAGACATGGCAGAGCTGCAGCCTCACCGGACATCATAGCCCAGCGCCGTAGTCCCAGCCTATCATAGACATGGCAGAGCAGCAGCCTCACAGGACATCATAGCCCAGCGCCACACTCCCAGCCCATCACAGACATGGCAGAGCAGCAGCCTCACAGTGACATCATAGCCCAGCGCCATAGTTCCAGCCTATCATAGACATGGCAGAGCAGCAGCCTCACAGTGACATCATAGCCCGGCGCCACAGTCCCAGCCTATCACAGACATGGCGGAGCAGCAGCCTCATAGGTAGGAAGCTTCTCCTACTTGTCAGTGGACAGCGCTCTGTGTGGGGGAAATAAAAACCTGAGTGATATTATGTCATTCCAGGGCCTCATTCATCAAGAAATACAAAACAAACATAATGTGCATATTTTTTAAACCGTAAGTATCATCATCATCATCATTTATTTATATAGAACCACTAATTCCGCAGCGCTGTACAGAGAACTCCCTCACATCAGTCCCTGCCCCGTTGGAGCTTACAGTCTAAATTTTCTAACGTACACACACATACAGAGAGACTAGGGTCACTTTGATAGCAGCCAATTAACCTACTAGTTTGTTTTTGGAGTGTGGGCGGAAACAGGAGCACCCGGAGGTAACCCACGCAAACACGGGTAGAACAGACAAACTCCACACAGATAAAGCCATGGTCGGGAATTGAACACATGACCCCAGTGCTGTGAGGCAGAAGTGCTAACCATTGATCCACTGTGTGCCTGTCCATGTTCAGGAGAGGATCTGAAGAAACGTCTGTTAATGAATACGGGTCTATCTGAGCTCTGGTCTAACAGACAACACACGCAGGATACGTCCAATATATATGTGGAATATCAAGTCCCAAAGAACGCACAGCAAAAAAATTCAGTTAATGTCACCTGCTCATAATATAGTCATTAATGACAAAATAAGGTATTTTCTCCAGAGAATAATTTATCAGGATGTTATTAATGTCTACTGTACATAAAATAAATTTTTACAGTTGCTCCTGATTACAAACACATGTTCTAGCTGCATACACAGCCATCATCACTATCACTCGTCACTAAGACTAGACCTGTAGCTGGTGCAAGTGATACGACAGAGAAACACGTACCTTAGAGATACCCAGATCTTGAATCAGACGCTGCTGCGTGCGCTCCAGCTTGGCACGCCCTTACTGTACATCGACTACCTACATACGTCCAGTCCCCTCCCGAGTCCACCCATGAAAGTGGGGGGCTGTAACAAGGGTACTGTACACTTAAAGGTTAATTGAATGCTGCTGCTTATGGTCCTGGGCCTGCACAGAGCGATTTAAGCAAAATACAACGCGTATCGGGATTTGTGTTCTCTAATGATTCCAGCCCTCACTGTTGTAGGTGTCCCTTGCCCATTTGGCGCCCACGGTACGCCTACTGGTAGTGCTGGCCATGTTTGTATATTGCAATCAGACATGTTTCTGGTGGGACAGACAGACGCAGACATTTTACGTCACTCACTGAGGGGCACCAAGAAGCACTGGGGTATCCAAGATACATTTTTAAATGACTGTGGTGTAAACTTGCAGCCAACGAACTTGTCAATTTGTTGGAACTAAGCAAATGAGAACTTTTCTTTCTGTCTACGGTCCGACTTACAGAAACATCTGTATGTCCACTCTGTCTCTTAATATCCTCAAATGTTAACAGCAGAACGTGTGGACATTTACACACTTACAAGGGATTCAGCAGAAAGACAGAGGGCTAGATTTACGAAACTGCGGGTTTGAAAAAGGGAAGATGTTGCCTATAGCAACCAATCAGATTCTAGCTCTCATTTACTTAGTACAATCTACAAAATGACAGCTAGAATCTTATTGGTTGCTATAGGTAACATCTCCCCTTTTTCAAACCCTCAGTTTAGTAAATATACCCCCAGGGATTCATTCTCCAATAATGCATTAAAAGTACAGTAAAGATGGATTATGACAGATGTAGTTTGTGTAAATTGTTCATCATTTGCCAAGACGTCTGTGTGACTATATCAGCAATTTAGAGGACAATGGGTCTCTCAGATTGGAAATAATGGATTTATAATCCCGGTTTAAACCACCACTGTAATAAATACAGTAAATGTCACTAAAATGTAGATAATTTTAGTTTGCTCAGTTAGTCATAACACAGATCAGGAAACCAGAACACATGTCCGAGCATGCAGACCCCCAGACGACACACAGATAATGCAATAAGCCAGGTGCATTAATAGCAATAAAAAAACAAACTATCCCCACTCACTAGTTATGATCAACCACAGGTCATTCGGAGATGCCCACCACAGCTTTAAGTCTTGGGAAATACTAATGTTCTGCATGTAGATATTGTGATATTATAGACTTATACTAGTGATATCACTTTTACCCAGGCCTGATTTAGACTTTTATTATGCTACCAACAAAAATTGTTTAGGAATTATTATTATTATTATTATTATTATTATCTTTAATTTATAAGGCGCCACAAAGGGTCCGCAGCGCCGTGCATGACATATACAGAAAACAGTGACCCATGACACAACATGATACATAAAGAACAAAATATGAAGAACAAAAATATATAAATATATATATATACACAGGTAACATGGTAATAGCTTAAGAAAACAGGGCTAGGGAAGCAGGCCAAGAGGTACAGGGGGTGATGGAATAGTAGAAGGAGTACACAAGGAAAAAGGGCCCTGCTCCTGAGAGCTTACATCCTAAAGGGAAGGGGGAGACACAAATAGGGTGCTACTAACTGGGGGAGAGAGCCGGGACAAGGGAGTTAGCAGCAGGACTGATCTGCTGACAATCTGCTGCATTTTGGACATACACAGTTAATTGTAGACACTCCAGTTATTTGGTGTATATTATACAGCTCTGTAATGCACATCCTTTGATATTAATTTGAAATACTTGTTCTTTAACTACATGGGTTTAACCCTGACCAATGACTTCAAACTAGAAAACAGTTGTGTGTCACAATACTAGACTGGATATGACAGAAGAATTTTAGTATGACAGGAAAAGTTGAACAATAATTTAGAAGATAAGAATTTGTGATAGTGTAAAAAAATAAATAAATTTATTTTTAGCAATCCACTGGACCCCGTGCCATAGTCATGCCTGTGGGCAGATACCGCTAGGCGAGGATTTGACCATACTTAAAGCAAACAGGAGGCAACGGAATGAAGTGACTGACGTGTGAGTAAAGTGTTGTTAATGTCATAATTATAGTGTAAGTGATCAGAGTTTATAATGAGGCACTTGTCTAAGACCGCAAACCTTGGGCAATAGAAAATTATAAAGAATAAACACTTTTCTTGATATAAGTAGATCTAATAGTGCTTAACAATTACAATATTTGTCTTTTATAATGCACGTGACTCCATTAGAAATGTTTGTGGTAGACAGTCCCTAACCATGATGTTTAGCGCTATGGAATATGTTGGCGCTATATAAATAAATGATGATGATGTGCTTTGTGAGTGATGTAAAGCGTGTGTCACACGTGTGAGTCTGTGGCCAGGGAAGTCTGGGACAGAACCAAGTCGGGTGTTTGAATGAGGTTTATTCACCTACATATTGCAGCAACTAATTTACAAAATGTGTTCTGTAGATGTATTAAGTTGTTAATAAAGTTTTGCTTGTTTGTTCTTCGATGGCATAGAAGTCAGGAAACTAGAAACTGATAGTTGATGAGCTGTGTGTTGCTGCAGTGTAAGAAGGAGTCTGCAAGATTCGCTCTATAACAAAAACCTTTTCTTTAACTTCAACATGGACAATGTCTTGAATTACCTGCTGCTAACAGGTTATGTGTCCATGACAACAGTGAAAGTCAGACAATTGCTGTTGATAGCAACTCAATGAAGTTCTCAGTGGGCAATCTGACAACGCAGGATTACCAGTCATGGAAGTTTAAAGTGAAGATGCTGCTAAAAAGGGAAGGTGCAATGGAAATATACACTTTGTCGATCCACTCCCTGATGATTGGATCGGCAAAGATCAAACAGTCCACCTCCCTTAGTGTAGATCGGCGGTTCCCAAACTGTGCGCCGCGGCTCCCAGGGGTGCCGCGGGCCAGCCATAAAAAAAAAAAAAGAACACAGAAACTTACCAATCCGTCAGGTGCCGGGACCCAGCAGCCTCCTCTCTCCTGCAGCTGTCACTGAATATCGACGTCAGTAACAAGCTGCGGGAGAGAGGAGGCTGCTGGGTCCCGGTGCCCGATGGATTGGTAAGTTTCTGTGTTCTTTTTTTTTTTTTTATGGCTGGCGCCTGGCGCGGGGCAGAGGATGGGGACAGAGAGCAGAGGATGGGGACAGAGAGCAGAGGATGGTGACAGAGAGCAGAGGAGGGGAACAGAGAGCAGAGGATGGGGACAGAGAGCAGAGGAGAGGGACAGAGAGCAGAGGATGGGGACAGAGAGCAGAGGAGGGGGACAGAGAGCAGAGGAGGGGGACAGAGAGCAGAGGAGGGGGACAGAGAGCAGAGGATGGTGACAGAGAGCAGAGGAGGGGGACAGAGAGCAGAGGAGGGGGACAGAGAGCAGAGGATGGTGACAGAGAGCAGAGGAGGGGGGCAGAGAGCAGAGGAGGGGGACAGAGAGCAGAGGATGGTGACAGAGAGCAGAGGAGGGGGACAGAGAGCAGAGGAGGGGGACAGAGAGCAGAGGAGGGGGACAGAGAGCAGAGGATGGTGACAGAGAGCAGAGGAGGGGGACAGAGAGCAGAGGAGGGGGACAGAGAGCAGAGGAGGGGGACAGAGAGCAGAGGATGGTGACAGAGAGCAGAGGAGGGGGACAGAGAGCAGAGGAGGGGGACAGAGAGCAGAGGATGGTGACAGCGGGGCAGAGGAGGGGGACAGAGAGCAGAGGATGGGGACAGCGGGGCAGAGGAGGGGGACAGAGAGCAGAGGATGGGGACAGCGGGGCAGAGGATGGTGACAGCGGGGCAGAGGATGGGGGCAGAGGATGGGGACAGCGGGGCAGAGGATGGGGGCAGAGGAGGGGGACAGAGAGCAGAGGATGGTGACAGCGGGGCAGAGGAGGGGGACAGAGAGCAGAGGATGGGGACAGAGGAGGGGACAGAGAGCAGAGGATGGTGACAGAGGAGGGGACAGAGAGCAGAGGATGGTGACAGCGGGGCAGAGGATGGGGACAGAGGAGGGGGACAGAGAGCAGAGGATGGGGACAGAGGAGGGGACAGAGAGCAGAGGATGGTGACAGCGGGGCAGAGGAGGGGGACAGAGAGCAGAGGATGGTGACAGCGGGGCAGAGGATGGGGGCAGAGGAGGGGGACAGAGAGCAGAGGATGGTGACAGCGGGGCAGAGGATGGGGACAGAGAGCAGAGAATGGGGACACAGCGTGAGAGGGGCAGTGGAGGGGGACACAGCGTGAGAGGGCAGTGGAGGGGGACACAGCGTGAGAGGGCAGTGGAGGGGGACACAGCGTGAGAGAGGGCAGAGGAGAGGGACACAGCGTGAGAGAGGGCAGTGGAGGGGGACACAGCGTGAGAGGGCAGTGGAGGGGGACACAGCGTGAGAGAGGGCAGTGGAGGGGGACACAGCGTTAGAGGGGCAGTGGAGGGGGACACAGCGTGAGAGGGCAGTGGAGGGGGACACAGCGTGAGAGAGGGCAGTGGAGGGGGACACAGCGTGAGAGAGGACAGAGGAGGGGGACACAGCGTGAGAGAGGGCAGTGGAGGGGGACACAGCGTGAGAGGGCAGTGGAGGGGGACACAGCGTGAGAGAGGGCAGAGGAGAGGGACACAGCGTGAGAGAGGGCAGTGGAGGGGGACACAGCGTGAGAGGGCAGTGGAGGGGGACACAGCGTGAGAGAGGGCAGTGGAGGGGGACACAGCGTTAGAGGGGCAGTGGAGGGGGACACAGCGTGAGAGGGCAGTGGAGGGGGACACAGCGTGAGAAAGGGCAGAGGAGAGGGACACAGCGTGAGAGGGGCAGTGGAGGGGGACACAGCGTGAGAGGGCAGTGGAGGGGGACACAGCGTGAGAAAGGGCAGTGGAGGGGGACACAGCGTGAGAGAGGGCAGTGGAGGGGGACACGGCGTGAGAGAGGGCAGTGGAGGGGGACACGGCGTGAGAGGGCAGTGGAGGGGGACACAGCGTGAGAGGGCAGTGGAGTGGGACACAGCATGAGAGAGGGCAGTGGAGGGGGACACAGCGTGAGAGAGGGCAGATGAGGGGACAGCGTGTGAGAGGGCAGAGGAGGGGACAACGTGTGAGAGGGCAGAGGAGGGGACAGCGTGACAGAGCAGAGAAGGGGGGACAGCGTGGCAGAGAGGGCAGTGTGAGAGAGGGCAGTGTGTCTGGATGCAGAGGGGGCAGTGTGTCTGGATGCAGAGGGGGCAGAGTGCCTGTGGGCAGAGTGTCTGGATGCAGAGGGGGCATTTTTGCATACAACTAAATAAGTATTTCTGTCTTGACCTAAATACTTATTACAATTTTTTGACCCAACTACTTCTAAAACAGGACTGCTCAATAATTATTTTGGAGGGATGCCTTCAAAAAATTTGGAGACTCTAAGGGTGCCGCGAATTGCAAAAGTTTGGGAACCACTGGTGTAGATGATGATCAAATTCTGTATATATATAAACTGCAAAATAAATGTAATAGGGGGTACAGAGAATGCATAAAAAAGCAAATCTCAACAATACATTGTATTTAATCAAGGATATCATACTAAGCAGATTAAAGGCCAGCATATAGAAGACTACATAAGGAATACCTGACAATTGCAATGACAGAGCACCTATATGGATTTGGAGAAGAAATAAGAGACCCAGGTAGTCGCATTGCTACTTGTGGTCTTCCAGATAGCTATGAACTACATGTGACTGCTCTTGATGCTCAGTTGTGGAATGAATCAGGAACAAGCCGAGGTCAGTGCAGGGAGAGCGGAGAAGACTTAAACAAGTCAAAAGTCAATACACAGGTAATCAAGCAGAGATGGTTCTGCACACAGGTAACAGCAGTAGAAGTAGGAAGAAGAGATCACAGCTCCATCAGAAGCATAGACAAACAAGCAAAGTAACATTAATATCTAATTAGAATGGATTACTCATAACTCTAAATGAGGTTACTTTACTCTCATCCAATACTGAAAGGTGTTTAGACGAGGATAAATTTACCACCAAGAGATAAACCTAAATCAGGCATGGGAAAAAGGGAAAATAAGCTCATACAATCCCAGATCGCTAAATATAATATACAAAAAAAGAAGCAATGGTAGTGCCAGTAGTAATGATACAAAGTAATCTATGGGGGCCATTTTCAAAAGGCAAAAAGAGTTATGCAGAATTAAGCTGTTCACCTTGAAGTGTAGAAGAAGCGCACAGGTGTGTCTGGTTTTATGAACAGTGCAGAATTGAAATTTCATTTTGCGGAGCAAGATTATTGTACTTAGATAACGGGTTGGAGATGATGGAAGTTCAAGTGTTTTCTGTCACACGCCAGGCAATTCGGCTGCACACCCTATCCCCGGCGCTCTTACCTGGTCCTGCCGACCGCTATTTCCGTCCCGGCCGCTGCCATACTCATTTCGGGTCTGCAGATCTATTCATTTCCTCTGCTCCCTTCCGCTCTATTCTCAATGCGGCTGCTAGACTCATCTTCCTCTTTCGCCGCTCCTCCTCCGAGACCCTCTCTGCCTTGCCCTACAATGGCATCCCCTACAGAATTCTTTTCAAACTCCTGACCACCACATACAAGGCACTTTCTCAGTCTACTGCCCCCTATATCTCCAACCTCCTCTCCATTCACACTCCTGCCCGCTCTCCCTGCGGTCGGCCAATGGAAGTCACCTCTCCTTCACTCTGATTACCTCTTCCCGCTCCAGAATCCAAGACTTCTCCCGTGCAGCCTCCCTTCACTGGAATGACCTCCCTCGCTCCATCCGTCTCTCTCCCACTCTAAGCACCTTCAAACGGGCACTAAAAACCCACCTGTTCCTCAAAGCCTACCAACCTTCCACCTAACCCGTTCTCCCCTCCCTCCTCCCGCCCCCTTTTCTCTCCCTTATACGTCAACTGGCTCTGTTCGTACCTGAGTTTTGTACACCCTCCCTTAGGATATAAGTTCATTTGAGCAGGGCCCTCTTCCCTCTTGTGTCCTTACCTGCTCTTATGCTCCGTCTTTTCTGCATTAGCCTGCCTGGAGTTTCTGAAGTGTTGGTATTTTTGTTTACTGTTCAGTAATGTTTTACCCTGTATTGTCTATTGTTTGTGCATTGCATGCCGCTGCGGAACTCTTGTGGCGCCTAACAAATAAAGGATAATAATGATAATAATAATAATAATAATAATATTGGCTAATGTATTTTGGCTCCAAAATTCAAAAGGCACCTCCTCCTGATGTTTGGTGCCTGTTCTTTTAGTTACCTCTCAGGTTCTAGACGTGGCTCCATTTTCTCCTACTGTGTTTTCTTCCTTCTGGTGGATTGTATTCTATTTCAACCTGTTGTCCGCAGAGCTGACACTCAACAAATTATTTCACCGCCATTCCTGCAGAGCTGACACTCTACAGAGAATTTACCAGTGGTAACCTGCTGACTGCAGAGCTGACACTCTACAGAGAATTTACCAGTGGTAACCTGCTGACTGCAGAGCTGACACTCCACAGTGTACTTTCCGCCATTCCAGTCTTATCCTGTTGTCCACAGAGCTGACACTCTGCAGAGCATTTCACCGCCATTCCAGTGGTAACCTGCAGATCGCAGAGCTCACACTTCACAGTGTACTCCCCACCATTCCAGTTAACCTGTTGTCTGCAGAACTGACGCTCTACAGAGTATCTCACCGCCATTCCTCCAGTGGTAACCTGCTGACCTCTACTTCTCCTCTCCTCGTGTTGTCCGCCATTGATGACCATCTCTGAACATTCCCCTAAAGGTTTCCCTGGTACTCTTAGTAGGTGCCGCGACCTACAGGACAGATGCAGCCTTGTGGCGGTCCCTGGGGAAAACCGTCTCCCCGTTAGACTCCGCGCCTTACTTGAGTAGTGATAATCTAGGCAAACCAAAGGATCCATTAGTAAACCGTGACACATTCCTTGCCGAGCATTGCTATGCCCCCTTTGCAAAACTAAATTCTTCACCATTGGTGGAGATGGGATGTTGCCATTCACTTCCCAGGCACAGTGCATTGTATAACAAAACAAAAAGGACAGTGTACTCAAATCCACAGCCATCCCCATTGTTAGACAGCCTACGTTAGATTCAGCTAAAATAAAGGGACTGTGACAATGGTGGACCACTTGCTATAATGAAAACCAGCCCCAGGGTTAGCGCAGGACTAGTACCTCCAAGGATGTGGGTACCAGAGAACCTAGCAACATGTTGACTCCTGGAGTAGGAACTTTGCAAATCCAATGGTCCATAACAAAAACACACATGGACACAAAAAAAACATACAATTGTCAAATAAAGTTTATTTGAATAAATGACTCAAACCTCTGTTCACCACTTTATCAAATAAAAAAACAAAATCTTCTTTTCTTCTTTATTGCTCCATCGGTATGAAGTGATAATGATGAAGAGGAAATATTTATGCAACTGGATACAACTGCCATTCAGGAGGTGTTGAAAAGCTGCACCCCCCCCCCCCCACCAACTGCATCTGAGAATCACAACACTTTCAATCCCAGCACCGCAAAATAAATGATTGTGAAACGAAGTGTAATTTACCATAGGCTCCAGGTCACAAGTGAAATAATTGGTACCACTTGTGGATCAGTGCCATGGCTGGTAGTTATCCATACCTTTAGCCTTACAAAATAAGAAGCAATGCTAGTGCCAGTGGTAATGAAGAAAAGACAAGTAGTGTTGATGAATTGCAGGTATCCATAAAGTTACCAATTCAATAAATAAAAGCCATACATTATTTAAAGAGCCATTCACCACAGCAAGAGGAAAATCATCCATACATTAACAAAAGTCAAGTGTGTAGTATGTGCACAAAGGGTCAGTCTAGAAGATTGCCATAGAACAAAATTCGCTAAATCGATCCTGATTTGTCAGGATTTGCTTGCTTTTCTCAAAGGAATCTATAACTTCAGCAGGATACACAAATACAACATAGAACGTCATTCTGCGGAATTGTGAAATACACGCTCAAAGATTCTATTTCCAGGACCGTCGCTCCTATAGAAAAACAGCCTGTTCCACAGTGACATCCAATTCGTGTGTAACCCGCTCTGGCCTTCACTCGCTGTGTTGTGTTGTATGCTGCTCACACAGAGTTCGCAGAAGACCGTTAGGAAGTGGGAGGAGCAATACGGAGGTGGGTTCCTGCGAATCTTGCCAGCAGAATTTAGAAGACATTAGCACATTTTGATCCAAAATTCATCTGCATCATGGAAATCACAGTTTCCAGGGGTAGATATAACCCTACTGCTGAAGCACAAACACTTTTATATACAGATTTTGTGGCTTACACAAAATCTTTCAAGAAATACGGACGTTGGTTTCTTTTGGTGCACAGTTTGGAGATCACACACTCACTTTCTTTTATCTTTAATGTGGAACTGGAAATAATGAAACAAAGACATTATGTATTTGGCACACACTGTCCCCTTTAAAGATATTTGCTAATATTCCTTTCAAGCTTTGTAGATTTACAAAAAAATAATAATAATGGGAGGGGTATAAAAATCCCTTTTATTTACAAGCTCCTCCCACTGACCTCATCGTCATCACAGAGAATGAGCTGTTATTTATGTACGAACCACTGACGCTGTGTCCTGGCTGAGCCGTCTGCCGTCTGATCGTTATCATCTGATCTCCAGCGGTCACAAAAGCGCTGTCATTATTGTCATTATTATTCCTTTTGTATGCGTGCGTGGAAGAGGTGGTGGTAAAGATTGTCCTAAATAAAATCACATTAGCATAAAATAAATCTGAAAAAGGATTACATATTAAAATGTACAAGTGATATTAATACATGTATAAACTCCTGTAAATAATATCTGTCTAAACGGGGAGTTCACTTCAGTGTTCTATACTTCCCAAACGTCACGATTTCAGCGGGACAGTCCCGATTTTAGGGATAAGTCCCGCCCGGGGTAGTGTTTGTCTCGTGGGTGGGACCGTTGGGGTTAGGGGGGGATTTCTAATCGTCAAACTAACGCTTTACAGCGCTAGGCAGCCCTCTGGGGGTGTAGCCGCGCTCCCTTCATAATGTGGCCCCACCCCTGCTTGACCTGGTCACGCCCACTAAGTAGGAGGGGTGTGACCGTGTGGACCAATATAGAGCTAGTAGTCCGCACAGTGGCTTTGCCCAGAATTTGATGTGGGGTCAGAGGGACACGGAGCCATAATGTGCCACAACCAGGACCCCAAAGAGCCCCAGGTGCTTTCTACACCCTCTTAGAGCCCCTGGTCACAGAGATCTTAGTCTTGGTCATTGTTATGGTCACAGAACTCCTTGGTGACTTTTAATATCCATATAATATACAGTAGGGAGAGCATTATGCCATATATAATGTACAGTTGTGCTGCAGTTCCATCTTATATTAATGTTATATCCCCTCACACAGTCACATCTATAGCTTTATACCACAGTCAGCTGTACATTCTCTGGACAGCGCACACAGGGTTAAATGTCAATGTTACTGGGATGAATTCACCATACATTAATCTCGGTCAGTTGTCTGCCCACATTATATTACATAATCCAGCACAAGTGCATTAGTATTGTTATTATCACAATGTTGGTTTGCCCGCTGCGGGGTTAACGTGTGTGTAATCCGGGGGGTCTAGCACCTCATTCCCCTGCAGCACAGAGTTATCATATGTGATTATACCCTTCCTGACACTCCCTGCCAGGCCATCTGGATGCCCAAACTAGGAAGCGCTTCTAATTGTGTCTAAGCTGCTTTCTGACAGAGCTGCATTTAGCCCCAGTCACATGTTTGGGCTGGTTTCCCTAGATTCACAAAAAGTGGCTATTTTTAGGCAGGAAAACATCTCGGTGACATCTATCCCACTGCTTGGTGGTACAAATACAGATTGTTATTATCTTACTGGGCTGGGAGAATATAAAACATTGATATTTCACACAGTGGGGAAGCCAATGAATGCAACAGGAACTAACGTCATGAGGCACGAGGCACTGACAATTATGTAGACTAAATCGAGGGGCTGATTTAGTGCAAATTTTACCTGGGTGGAACGTAGATTGTGCTCTGCAAGGGATGCAAATGCAAACATTTTCTTGCACACAGGGCAAATACTGCACAGTCTTGTACACACACACTGTACACTGTATTTTAGACATGGGCTAGACTGTGCCCCCCTCACGACGCTAAGTCACATTGTCCATTTCACACTTCCTCTCGTACAACACAGAATGTTTTTTTAAGGAACAAATTTCGCTCTCAGGTGCTGGGTTGGCTGCTAACTCCAAAACAGCCGCCAAGTATGATGTATGGGCCAGTGTGGAAGCAACCACTCAGATGCAAAATTTTGCCTCTTTTGAACGGACCAACTGGGAGCAAATCAGGGGTCTCCGTGCTAAGTGTGGGTGCCCAATGTAACGACTGATGCACACACATGTGCTAAACAATAATTCATTCTGCGGGGGGTGATTATTTACAGAAGGTTCAAAGTTTGGAGAAATCTCACTTAGTTTTCCAGGGATACACAAAACATTAATCTCCACGTAGAAGGTGGCAGAAATTGAACTTCATAACTTGATACAGGACAGTACATTCTCTGCAATCCTTCTCCTTACTGTCATCTCAAGATGTCAGTGACACGGGAAAAAGAATGAAAAAAGCTGGTTTATAAGGATAAAACATCTTTTCAATGGCTAATGTTTTACATATATATATATATATATATATATATATATATATATATATATATATATATAACTAAATATATTTATATATATATATATATATATATATATATATTATATATATGCACGATTTCATTTTCTTCTTTAATTAGTGTAACTGAATGTTTGGGGTTTCAGTTCCACTGCGCATGTGTACGACAGCTAGCGGCATGCGCACATACCCTCAGACGACCCCTGCAAGCAGTAAGTTAACGCTTACCGCTCTTCGCCATAATCGCCGAGGCGGCTGAGTATCGTCCAGAAGCCCCTACTAGATTTTATTGATAAATTGTAGTGTTAGATGGCTAAAGAAAATTAGCCCTATAGCCGGATATTAATAAATAGACCCCAATGTTTTAGTGGGGTTGGACATTGAAGTGACAACTGTACTCTTTGCATTATGCACATGTTCAAGTGGACCCACAAACCAGCAAATATAGCCCCGTTTATAGAGCAATTCCAAAGACCGGTAAGTCGGACACTGAAATGCGTTGGGGAGAGAAATAGGCAACTTTGTGTGAGTAAAAAGTAGTCTGGGCAAATCACTTTATGTGCAGATGACTGGTCACTTTAATGCAAAATGCTGCATAACACAACTGTGATTCACACACAGGGGTAAAGATGGAGCGTTCATCCCGCTGTATAAATAGACGTCTTATTCTCATATTATATTCATATTTTATACTTTATATTCATATGCTCTGGACAGACCGGAGATATCTGACAAAAAGAAAAATGAATGTTGGCGTGAAGTGTTGAGTTTCTCTAGAGTCATCCAGGAAAACATTTAATTGCAATTTAACCTCACGGTTGCCTCTCTGCAGCATTAACCATATGGTAGGACCGAAAAGGCAGAATTAACAGTCATGACTGACGGGGGGAGGTGAGGGGGGCGTGTGAGACCATTTCACTAAACAAAAACCTCTGTCAGATAAACATTATATTTCTTGCTGATACAGTTACACAAATATTTTGAGCTAGTGGCGAAAATATTTAGCAATGTTACTAAAAAGACTTGTTATAGACAGTGTTTGTATTTACATCACATTCTGTTAACCAAAACGTTTCTTCTATTTTATCTTTTGACAGTAGCAAATGGAGACACTTTTCCTTTAATTTCATAAAACGTGTTTTTCGTCCCATTCACACAATCTGGACGTTGCAGAACGTGCAAAGCTGCTCTTAGGGACCCTGCTATCTAAACCCTCCGCAGAGAGCTGTCCGGGGTGCTGAATCAGATCCTTTGCTCTAATGCCCTGTGGTCAGATAAGAGGCCACAGACAGATGTGATGTGTGCTCTCACTCTGCTGACTCAATTACACAGTAGAAGTCAGCTCAGGGAGTATTACCCCCCACCCCCTCCCCCGCTGCCTCCCCTGGCCCCCTTCTATAATCACTGTGTGCCAAAGATTAACTCCTTCACTGCCCGATCCCAGGAACACAGCACCACAATCACAGCTTGTGGCCAAGCCCTGGAGCAGAAGGGAACCTGCGTAGAGAGGGATATGTGATAACTCTCCTGTGTTTCTATGTTTTGCGTTTGAGTTTTATTGATTAGTCATTGGAGCAAAACAGGCTCAGATCTCTTCTTACCAGTCATCGGCTTAAGGCAATACGCCATCGTGAGCTATATGGGACACAGTGACATTTATATACATGGATTTACACAAAGATAAACACATACATTTTTAGTTCCACTTTCCTCAGTTTTTTTATTTAAACTCACATTAATATTTAAATCAAAGAAAATTAAAGTCACTTTTACCTTTGCAGTCTGGCTGGACCGAAATGCAAACTGTAGACTTAACCTCATGTATCAAACTCCCATTGTCCCATAGATTGTAAGCTTGCAAGCAGGGCCTTCTCACCTCTTTGTCTGTTTTACCCAGTTTGTTTATTAGTTTACTGTGTCTGTCCCCAATTGTAAAGCGCTACGGAATATGTTGGTGCTATATCAATAAATGATGATGATGATGATGATATTGGGACAAGTTATCTGCGCATTAAAAACACACGTAATTATATTGTTGGGTAGGGTATGCTATTATTTTCCAAGCCACAATATCTTACATACACTAGGGGGTATATATACTAAAGTGCGGGTTTGAAAAAGTGGGGATGTTGCCTATAGCAACCAATCAGATTCTAGCTGTCATTTTGTAGAATGTACTAAATAAATGATAACTAGAATCTGATTGGTTGCTATAGGCAACATCTCCACTTTTTCAAACCCGCAATTTAGTAAATATACCCCCTAGGACTTTTGCTCCCAAATCCAGTCCCCGTGGCCCCATAACATTTCAGGTTTTAAGGATATCCGTGCTTGAATACAGGTGATTTAATAAATGCCTCAATCATTTTGATTTAACCACCTGTGCACAAACATGGATATCCTCAAAACCTGAAATGTTATGGGGCCACGGGGACTGGATTTGGGAACCAGTGGACTAGGGGGTCATGACACTTATCTGATTAGTAAATTTATGGCCGCTAGTTTACATTCAGTTCACACAAACAAATACTCTATTGATCTATGTAGTGACAGCTGCTCAGTAATTGTTGCACATAGGTCAGAATTTGAATTTGAATTGACTGAACTTGTGACAGCTTTTACCAGGGGTGAATATAGGCCCCAATCACTCATGCGATTCTTAGGGCTCTGATGTGTAATTATATTCCCGAGACGATCTTCTTCCCTAGAAATCTTTAACTCACAATGATTACTTTCCAGTAACTCAAGCTACAGATTTACCCAAATTAGCAGGATACGTGGAGACTGACTCCTATAATGGTTTTACTTTATTTGGTCCGCAAAAGCCCACATGGGGGTATTTTACAGCCTGAGGAACTGGTAGGTCCCACTATATATATATATTGCCACTGCAAGATGCATTGACCCAAAAACCTTAATGTCCACTATGAATAATAGGGCTTGGTTGCTGTAACAGAAAAAGTGTGGTCAGTTTATTAATAAAATATAAGATTAAGGGCTAGATTTACTAAACTGCGGGTTTGAAAAAGTGGGGATGTTGCCAATAGCAACCAATCAGATTCTAGCTTTCATTTATTTAGTACCTTCTACAAAATGATAGCTATAATCTGATTGGTTGCTATAGGCAACATCCCCACTTTTTCAAACCCGCAGCTTAGTAAATCTAGCCCTAAGTAACTGCTCATGTTGAAAGTCCTCATTCTGCTCTGCTAGACCCTGTCATACACTGAGAAACATCACAATGTGAGAATCATCCGTCTCATTTCTGTCCTCACCATTATTCCATCCGCTGCTCAAGGAATTCTCTGTTCACGGCTGTAGACATCAATGTTTCATGTAGAACGTGATTCCTTATAGTTATTAAATGTCTCTACACATCGGCTGTGTACATTAATCACTGGATGTCACTGTGCGAGGCATCTGGAGATACTTTAAACTCAAATCAAACAATCTTTTAACACTTTCTGAGTGCTGCTAATCTGACATGACGCTAGAATCCCCCATGTGAGGGATTTGTATTACTGATCTGTCAGATCTTAGCCCTGGTTCTCCAGTCACATACATGTAATGGCTGTTTGCCCGCTGGTAGTACGTTAGCCCAACTCCTACCTGGTAGATCCTGGGGGTAAACCACCAGCCCGTAGCTCAGACCCTCCCACCCCAAGGTCCTCTCCAAATGCAGGTTTAATACCAGTTGATTAGATGTAGTGATAATTGGGCACTAGGACATCTCATGATTAATTCAGCAAAGTTGACTCAGGAGCTAACACTCTCTTACAAAGGAGTTGTATTTCTCTCCCCCATTAATCAAAAAGTTGTTTTTTTTCTGTGCGTTCTTTTGCGACTTTATATTCCACATTTGTATCGGACATATTGTGCAGTGTCTTGTGTAGTACAGCAGAGCGAACCTACGCCCTAATTCATCACCACACGTATCTTCAGATCCGTTCTTTGCTAATTTTGTGAGTGTGCAGTGCCAATTAACATGCGTTTTAAAACAAACGCACATTGCACTCAAAAAGCGTGACGTCATTATCACTTTGGTATAATCATACTGAGTTCTTAAAATTGATGTTTGTTTTGTACTTCCCTATAAATTATTACATTAAGAGAGTCAGAATATGAAATAATATAAATGTATTCTACATGTTACACTTTTTATACGGGTCCTGCATTATTTTTTTTCAACAAAAATGCATTGTTAGAAATTAATCATTACGCTAAGGGTCTGTGATAGATGGTCACCATTGGTACCAGGCCATGTGTTTTGTACCATTGGACAATTCATGGAGGGAACGGATGGTCTCTCCATTAAGAGACCCTCCTGGGAGGAGGACCCAGGGTCTCAAGAGTTTAGTTTATAATTCACAGCAGAGTCTTATATAAAGCAGATTGTCAGACCTAGTTGCAGCGACAAGCAGAACATGGTGTCCTAGTTTGAGGAGGGATAGAAATAGCATTTCGGGAGATGAATTGCTATGGTGCGGATGTAATTTGTGTCTCTCCTCTTGTGTTTGCTGTCTTGGGATTATATTTATACTTATACATATGGAAATGAAGCCTAAGACTGCTCTGTGTATGGAAATCTGCCAGCGGAGAGATATCCGGCTCCCCAGGGATTTCTACTCGGGACACCCACTTAAAAATGAGCAATTATTGCTATTGTGTGTTTAACCCTCTGCCTGATCGGGAAGAAGTGGCAGATCTTAGTCTATGTTACGTATATACAGCAGATTTTCCAGAGTGTGGTTCCGGAAACTGTGTATTTGGGTATTTACACGCAGGAAAGGGCTCTCTGTGACACGAGGGACCATCAGGACCTCCAGAAAGGGGGGGATGTCTGGGTGCTGGGGGTGGCCACTCACAGATATGGGTGCTGGAAGATTTTAGGTTAGTCTATATATTTCCCACTGTGTACCAACCCCCAGATCTTTTTTCTAAAGGATAGTCTTGCTTATAATGATAAAAATGGGCAAGGGGTAGAAATTTGGGGTATGACTGAACAGATTTGGGTGGTGTGTGGTGAGCAGATCAGCGCATAGACCATAGATGTAAAACCATAGATGTAAAATACACTGTTCAGTGTTACCCTGACATTTCGCTGCAGCTCTGTTATAAAGTTAAGTAATATTTCCCCATCTATAACAAACAGCTGAAGCTCCTCCCACATCTCTAGGACAGTGGTTTAATGGGGTCTAAAACAGAGGTCAAAAAGCTAAGAAAGCCATTATCTGAGTCACTGTGACATCGCTAGCTCCACCCCTGTGTATTTATCAACCAATCCACGCAGTTCATTTCTGCACAACAAGTAGGTCCAGCTGTCCCTCAGACTTTGCCTGCTCAGTTAGAGAAGCCCCTTCCTCCAAACATGGCTACCTGCTGCAGAGGAGTCAGAGCGAGCATAGGAGTGTATTTATTTAAACATAAACTCTCCATTTATTTGGGTATGTTATTCAGCTCAGTAATGCACAGATTTTCTGATTTTGGAGTCAGAAATATTGTGAGGCATTACACACTAATGCTGCGCACAGCGTTACACACGAACGCTGTGCACTGCGTTACACACTAACGCTGTGCACTGCGTTACACACTAACGCTGTGCAGAGTGTTACACACTAACGCTGTGCATAGCGTTACACACTAACGCTGTGCAGAGTGTTACACACTAACGCTGTGCATAGCGTTACACACTAATGCTGCGCACAGCGTTACACACTAACGCTGCGCACAGCTCTCCCTCTCACGTTGTTTCTTCGTAGCAGTAACTTTACCAGAGGGAATCTAGTGCCTGAAGTGAGTTAAAAAATGTAACTTTGCTCAGCAACGCTGCCACCATGCTGAACTTGTAGGGAACAATCAGGCATCTGGATCAACTATCTAAATGGATATGAGGGAAAATTATGAATGAAAATCCAGACTTACAGAAAAGAGCTATTAAGCATATTAACACATTTACTAGTTAAAGAATTATACACACATAGCTTGGTATTGCAGATCAGGTTATTTACGGGACAGTGAGTGAGAGGAATGGTAATGTCCAACGTGAAGTAGCCTGAGCTCAGGAAAACAGGGCTAGGGGAGCAGCCTAGAGGTACAGAGGGCGATGGGATAGTAGAAGGAGAACACAAGGAGAGAGGGCCCTGCTCCTGAGAGCTTACATCCTAAAGGGAATAGGAAGACACAAATAGGTTGTCACCGAGTGGGGAAGTGGAGGTGATAACAGTAGCAAAGAAGTTGGGTGGCGGACTGGTGGCTTGAATCAAGAAATGAGTCTTAAGGGCACGCTTGAAGCCTTTAAGAGCAGAGCCTAACCTGATAGCGCGCGGGAGGTGGGAGCGGGACGACGTAATCAATGTGGCAATGAGACGTCCGTCGTTGGCAGGGTAGAGGGGTCCGTAAGAAGTGTGGGTAGAGATGAGAATGGAGATGTGGGGGGGGGGCTAAGATTGGTAGAGAGCTTTGTAGGTGAGAGTGGTGAGTTTAAATTGAATTCTGTAGTCCACAAGGATCCAATGTGGCTACTGGCAGAGAGGGAGAGATAGAGCAGCAGGAGAGAAAATTAAGGCGGGCAGCAACATTGAGACTGAAGGGGGAGAAGGTGGGAGTAGACTAGGTAAAGAGAATGAGGTTACAGTGATCAAGTAGAGGGATTACAAGGGAATAAATAAGAAATTGTGTTGCTTCCATGGTGGGAAAAGGTCGGATTGTGGATATATTCCGGAGGTGAAGGCGGCAACATTTAGAGAGGGACTGGATGAAGTTTGAAGCAGAGGGAGGAGTCGAGGATGTCCCTGTTAGGACTCTGTCCTTTATTCTGAATTAGGCCTGCAATACCTCTGTGCTACCAGAGGTGCTGCTGTTGTACCTGGACAGCCTACAAGGAGTTAATCATCTGAGCTGGATTGTGGTCACCTGTGTCTGACTTTTATTAGACTGCCTTCTTCTACAGACTGGGGTCATTTTGTTTTGTCTTTGTCTTGCTGCTGGTATCTCTGTGAAACTCCTGTCTGGATCCTGACTTTTCACAGGCATTCGACTTCTGCTTTTTTCCATCATCCAGCACTGTTTCTAGTGACCCAGACCCTGGCTCCTGCTTACTCCCTGGCATTTTTGTGAATCTCCTGGCTTCTGACCCCTAGCTTACCTGACCTTGATTTTGCCTGATTCTTCCTTGGGTCATACAGTGCATTGGGCCTCCTGGCTATCCTGTGCCTCATGCCTCCTGACTAAACCTGGTAACATGAGTCTGAACTTCACCAGTTATGCCTGAAATCCTGGTATCCTGCTTCATCTGTCAAACCTGCTTATCCTGACAAATCTGTGTTATTTATCCTATTGAACTCTGCAATTGCTAGTTGTTTAACCATTGACTGCACCTAGTTATACCTGTGTGATCCTTGTTCAATAATACAGACATTCTGTTTTCACTACCACAACTCTCCATAGTATTCATACTGGGAATCCCTAACAGTCCCCTAGGCAGCTGACTTAAGGGACAGAGAAGAGAGTAGTGTTATCAACAGAAAGAGAGAGGGGGATGGAGCCTAGGAGGAGGGAATACAATGAGTTCATGCTTAGCAATATTGAGTTTAAGAAAGCATTGGAACATCTGAGATTAGATGGCCAAGAAACAGCAGGAAATATGAGACATAAGGAAAAGGGAGAGGTCAGGGGACGAAGAATAGATTTGGGTGCCATCAGCATATAGGTGGTACTAGAGGCCAAATGAGCTGGTGAGGTCACCGGTCAACGGTATCGGCAGGAGAGAGGTGGAGAAGGATAAGGAGGGAGAAGTATCCCTTAGATTTGTCAAAGAGAGTTAGTTAGTGACTTTATTGAGGGCAGTTTCAGTGGAGTGGAGGGTGCAAACTCCGGATTAGTGTGTGCTAAGGATAAGGTTAAAGATGGAGTGAGATGAGAGAATGGAGGTGAGATGGTTGTAGACAACCAGTTTGAGAAATTTTGAGACAAAAGAATGGCGGAAGATAGGGCAGTAATTAGAGGGAGGTAGGGTCAAGGGATATTATTTTGAGTATGGAGGTAGATGAGAATGTTTGTAAAAGAAGGGAAAGGTACCAGAGCATGGGGATAGGTTGAGAAGGTTGGCAAGCCTCGGAGCAGGCCAAGAGAGAGAGTGGAGAAGCGAAGCAGGTGAGAGAGGGGCTGGGGTCAAGGGGACAGCTGCAAAGGGGTGAAGAGGATAGAAGGGTACGGACTTCATCTGTGTCACAACTCATATGAAACTGGAATGTACCTGCTAGTGTTGACACAGCTCAAGAGCAAGGTGCAGAGTCTAACATGCCACCGGTCTTCTCCGGGGACCCCCGCAAGGAGGTATGGCTTTTGCTGCGGGTGACGCGCATGTCACGGTCCTCCTACTGAGCCACCGGCGAGATACAGAAAGTGGAGGGTGGTCAGACTAGCCGGGTCAGCAACATTCTGGCAGCAAAGGTACACAGGAATATCCAGGAGGAGTGGTCAAGGACAGGCCGGGGCGGTCACGTTCTGGAGACAGCAGTACACAAGGAGAATCCGAAAGGGAGGTCAGGAACAAGCAAAAAACAAACCAGGTAAGCCAAATGGAGGCGTACTCAGGAACAAGCCGAGATCATACACTGGAATCAATCACAGGAACACACTAGAAGTGCTGGAGCTGGGAGACCCACTACTTTGGCACCAGCATGGCGCCAGAGACAGCTTTAAATAGCACCCAGGCAATGATGCCAGAACCGTGACGTCAGTGGGCACCGCCGGAGTTCTTGATAGCGTCCTGTTGCTTAACAATGGGACGTGCATGTGCGGGGGAGCTGGCGGAGGAGCCGGGAGTATTGCTTCTGGTTGCCTGGCAACCAAACGCAGGGATCTGACAGGCGGCCATTCTGATATGGAAGAGGGACGGCGCCTGACAATCTGCATATCCTGGAGTGAAGGAAGAGAAGGTGGGTGGGCCAGCGAGGCGGGGGGGTGTCAGCGGGGAATGGAGGGGGAAAATTGTATCCACAGAGAAGGGGAGAAGAGGGACAAGGTCAGTAGGGAGGGGAGAGAAGGTGGAGAGAGAATGGACTGGCGGGAAGAGATATCATGATGTATGGACTCCATTCGGAGGTGCTATTGAGGAGCCCCTGGGTTGTTATAGTATTATAATAAATTGGTATGGGGGTTCTTATAAACAGTTAAAATAATTTATAGTCTATATTTATCCTGCCTTAAAAATAGTCTGTAACTCACTGTTAGAGTGTGTACTGGGGAAATAGCTCCTGTGTCACCTACTGGCCACATATAGTACTGCAGCTGCTGAACCTCAATCCAAATAGGAAGGTTATGGGGGAGAAGCCTTGACAACGCTGCCAATCAGGAGAGAGGATCTCCTGCTTCAATCATCAGAGACAACACAGGAACCCCCCAGAATGGAGGTTCGGGAGGGGGGAGGCATTCTCTGATTCAACACATCTCACCTAATTCTACCCAAAAGAAGTCTTTTGTTTTTGGTGGAAATATCTTTTAACATCCCCAACTTTCCCAGAAATCATCTATCATTGCTCTTATAATGTGTTTATATATTCATAACTCCGACATTCTAAGTTTGGGAATCCAAGGGCCTGATTCATTAAGGATCTTAACTTAAGAAACTTCTTATTTAAGTCTCCTGGACAAAACCATGTTACAATACAAGGGGTGCAAGTTAGTATTCTGTTTTGCACATAAGTTAAATCCTGACTGTTTTTTCATGTAGCACACAAATATTTAATAGCTTATTTGTACACTGAAATTTAAAGTTGATATTTGTGTGCTACATGAAAAAACAGTCAGTATTTCATTTATGTGCAAAACAGAAAACTAATTTGCACCCCTTGCATTGTAACATGGTTTTGTCCAGGAGACTGAAATAAGAAGTTTCTTAAGTTAAGATCCCTAATGAATCAGGTCCCCAGACAGAAAGTGAGCACCATCTGATGACATCATGCTGGGGATGATCTCATCTGAGTGAGCCGGGGACACACCCCAAAAGTCACGGCAGGTGGGACAAAAGTCCTGGGAAATTGGGACAGCTGTGAGGTATGTATATTACATAACATATATTTGCACAAATGCTGCAGGGATTCACTAAAGCTACCGGTTTACTTATTTGGTTAATCAAAACAACTAAATCAATTTATCAAATGGCAATACAGCGTCATCTTATATATTCGCCTACTTTCAGCTGCGTTCTGTGCCCAGGATCGTCGCTGTACATTGCCAACCTTGTTGTATTATCACTATCTAAGGCTTGTGATAACTGAAGAAAATTAACAATTATTTTTTTTTGCCAAGTCTGAGTTTCCCAGCGGAGATAAAAATCACCGTTATAGCTGATTGTTCATTTTATGAATAAGACTGCAGTGGGAACAATCACCACTAACCACAAAACAATACATCATGTTTTCCCTCTGAGTGATGTCTTACAGATTGCAGAGTTTCCCACCATGTTTCCCTATCTCATTTTTCTCACGTCTGTTTCCTGTTCCTCGACTGTTTGTAAATCATAAAAAGAGCCCAACATGAGAAAAACAAGCAGGAACACTCGAACTTTGACCAGTGTGAGAGAGAGAGACGCCTATGGTGTGTCCTGGCTGTCACTCACATTTCCTGATGTGTTCTGTTTGTTCATTGTTTGACTTGAAAGAACATGAAAGATCTGAAATGTATCTGACACTTCTCTGACACTTCTCTGACACTTCTCTGATACTTCTCTGACACTTCTCTGACACTTCTCTGATACTTCTCTGATACTTCTCTGACACTTCTCTGCCCGGTCACATTCTGCCCAGCTGACACCTTCCATATATTCTCACTTCCCTGTGAAAAAGTCTAGAAAATGCTGATTATTTGTTGTGCCAACCAGTGATACCTTAACTAATGATTATTGAATGCTGCCAATTTGGTAATAAAATCTGTCACATGGGGCAGCTATCAGATAGGGGTCTATTTATACCTACTTATTAAAATTGTTCAGCTGAGTAAATGCAATCGCGATCCCTCTACTTCCAGGTCCTGACCTGGCCATTCCACAATTTGCATTAGGAAGGAAGGGTGGAACACGAATCCTGTCGGGGAGGGACCCAGAGATCCCCCTCCCCTCCCCATAGGATAGACTGGCCAACGTCATCTTCACAACATTAGTTATTACAGTCAAGCTCCAAAAAGCTAAGCTTTCCAGAGCTTGATAAATAGAGTATTTTCGCCTTAGACATCTATGGGGACTTCATCTGCAATCCTAGATGCTGGGACATCGCCTATATCTGCAGCGATCCTCTAATAATAAATAGACAGATTCACAGAACTAGGCTCCATAGTGACCACAGTACTACACTGTACAAGAGCTGGCGGGAGTAAGGAAGGAACCGGGTGAAAATCACTATCACTGTGTACCCCATGGGGCGTTGTCATGAACTCAAAATCTCCCCAGCTACTAGGAATGCTTCGGTGGCAGCAGAGCTCCTCAGCCTGATGGAAATTATTGGAAATTTTTATTTCCAAACCCTATGTGAAGCCCTGACTATAACCCTAATGACTTTCTTGCAGGTAAAGTATTTTATTTGAAAATGACAGGTTGCTCTAGTTGTGGGGGGGGGGTGGCTACTTGTCCCCTGAGCGTTCCTGGTGGTCTGGACAATGCCTGGAGCGCGTAGAGAGCTGGATTATGAAGCCCACACACTGGTGCTGATTTTCATGTAACACCAGCTTTCCATCATATCGCAGAGAGATTATTAGTTCCAAAACCACCAGTTGACTCTATACTGTTAAATGACTGATTTTAAATGGCGGACTGCTTTGGGTTACGTATATAAACTGCCCTGATAGCAGCTTCACTACATGTTACTCAGTACATTGTATTACTGTTAACTTTATTTCATATAATTGTAGTGTAAACATGTAAGACAACCAGTATGATTATTTTATTTGCCCACATAATTACAGCCAGATCATGATGGCGTCTGACCCTCAGCGAGGATGAGATTGCAGGATTGATTAGTTTAGCACAGACGAAGGCAGCGTTGGAAGCTGTTTGTGTAGAGTCTGGTGTGATGAGTTACTAGTCATAAACTGCTTTATCTGAGACAAGTGATCCTGCAGGGCGGGCGGGAGACGGGTCCCAGGTTATATCCAGTGATCCTGCAGGGCGGGCGGGAGACGGGTCCCAGGTTATATCCAGTGATCCTGCAGGGCGGGCGGGAGACGGGTCCCAGGTTATATCCAGTGATCCTGCAGGACGGGCGGGAGACGGGTCCCAGGTTATATCCCTGTCTATAGCTGAGATCTTTCTTGCCAGCAAATAAACTTTCTATCGCTGCTGTGATCCAGAGACAAGGATTAGGCTGAGAATAGGTTAACAGACACCTCCTGCCCACGTAACTTCAGAGGTTGGCGGGGGGGCTCGGGGGGGCGGCTCCTTGCTTTGTCTATGATAAAATGCAGCAAGACTTTGAACAAAATTACAAAGCTGCAACCTAAAATTATGTCAGTCTTTAAATACCAGAAGAACAGGGAATGAATGATCCCGGTATCCCTGCGGATCCCTCCTGCGATACACATTGTATCCTGCATGTGCCGAGCCTCTGATAGGGAAAGGGGCATTGTTCATATACACGGGGGATTAAAGTCACATTGTGCCAACTCTATAACTTCCTGAATTCTGCATTTGTGAACATCACAGCGCCACTCACACAGACTTCTCTCTCAGAGAACACACAAGTCTACCCTCATGTTTAATGATGCCCACACTCCGGTGCCAACACTCTCTGATGGGCGGACTGAAGCAATATGGTTGGACAGGATCTGGACTGGACTTGTGGATCCCCCAAATGTCCACGTGTACCCACATAATAATGGTCCTACACATGCAGTTGTGAGATTAATTGTTTAGTTTGTGTCTATGAAATCCAATCTGATTGTACATCAGTCGGTTGACTGAGGCGACAAAGGTCACTAAACGAAATTGCACATCCGTGGTGCAAACAATTGCATCTAATGTTCTAATAATAAAAACAACAAATGTATCATTTTATTTATTTTAAGAGCAAATGAACCTGGTATTGGATGTTAATATGTATCAAAACTGTGTCTTACTGCTGAAGAATGAACTTGAACTGAATGAATTGTATAATGTACTAAATAAATGATACCTAAAATGTGATTGGTTGCTATAGGCAACATCTATACTTTTTCAAACCCACAGTGTGTGTGTGTGTGTGTGTGTGTGTGTGTGTGTGTGTGTGTGTTGGTGCTACTTTGTTAAAAAAAAGATCTTTTTTGAAGTCCGCAACTTGATCACACTCATCCCTCCAGTCCACCTACCACACAGTCTCTCTTATCGTCTTCTCCTGCACCCAATCGACCACACACAGAAACTGACAGGTCACATCCATATAGCTGCCAGGTGTCTCATCGTTATTTATTGGAAAAGGGGAAAAAAAAACTTTATCAAGCTCTTATCCATAAAATTTGCCACTTACCTAAACTGGATCACATCACCGATATCATACATGGCCGCCCCCTCCAATTTTCCAATACCTGGAACGCCAGGATATCTTACTATGCCGACAATATCGCTCGCCAGGTACTCATCCGTTCTTTGTATTCTGTAAACACTATGAGCCTGATTCATTAAGGAAACTTAAGCAAAAAAAAGTTTTTTTACTCAAGGTTTCTGGACAAACCATGTTACAATGCCAGGGGTGCAAATTAGTTTATTAGTTTGCACATAAGCAAAAAAACTGTCTGCTTTTTCATCTAGCACACAAATACTTGATAGCTTATATGTACACTGAAATTTAAAGTTGATCTAGGACATGTCCTACTCCAAATATAAATCTGCCATCACATTTTAAATTTACCTCCCCCTCCAATACAACATGGTTTTGCCTTACTCACTTACTTTTGCTTAACCTTGCTTAATGAATCAGGCCCTCTGTTTACAAACTGGTCACCCCTCCCTCTTATACCCTTACTAACACTCCCCCCAGGTTCCCCCCACCTCAACCCCCTACTCTCAGATAGTACTTCAGCCCCTGACTCATTCAGTTCTCTTCCTTATTAATATTTTCTGTATTGTCAAATTTTCAAATTGTCTATTGTATAGTTCATCCTTCCTAATGCTATATTATGTATACTATGTATATTATGTATACTATGTATATTTAATATCATACTTGCCAACTTATGGCAAGTATGATCCGGGAGCCTGCCGGGGAAGGTGGGCATGCAGGGGGCGGGGCTCTGTAAATCTCATTATTTTGGCCCCGCCCCCGTGACGTAATGACGCAAAACGCGTCATTTTACAGTGGGCCAAATGTTGCGATTCCCGGTGAATCGAGGCGTTTTGGACCTAATTCACTAGGAAGTGGGCAGATCCGAAAGATTGCCACACTCTCCTGGGAGTCCGTGAGACTCACGTGAAATGCCGGAGTCTCCCGGACATTCCGGGAGAGTTGGCAAGTATGTTTAATATTCAGATGGACAATTTACTTCCTCATCCCACCACCTTTTCCCTTCTGTACCCCCATCCCCCCCTACCTTACAGTTTCTTCCAAAAATATGAATAAAATATATTTAAAATATATATATACTACATATATATTTTTTGGTCATCTATACTGAGAGGAGCCTGTTGCAATCACACCAGATATACAGATCCTCTTTAAGTACTTGATACTGTCTGTTCCAAATTGTGGAGAACTCTTGTAACACCAGGAGGACATGTTTTGTACAGATAATCATGACAAGTTCACCGACTGAAAAGATTCTTAAAATTCCTCATTGTAGCCATAATAACCGTGTTAGTGACACTGCGGCGCCACCTAGTGGTTATCATGGCAGAAACCATAGTGGGATCTCGAAGGTGTATTTGTATTAGTGATTAATACGTTCACACATTATTTAATGTTTTACCAGCGCTGTACATTAAAAGTACCAGGTGAACAGACATTACATACAAATGCAAAACTGAAACAAGGGGAGTGAGATTATATTTTTGCAATAAAAACCACAGGGACGGGCCACAATTTGGGAGAGGGGAGGAGCGGGCGATGGTGCTCCGGCGTCTCAGCCTAAATCCGCAGATGGGGCTAAATACTAATGTCTAAATTGTATTAGAAATAATCCATAGTTTCCTTCTCCACCTGTGATGGATGTGTCCACTTATCAGAGAACTCACATCAGTCCTGAAATTGGAGACCCATTGGATATTACATTCCAAATACCCTACACACAGACAGAGAGAGACTGGGGTCAATTCTGATAGCAGCCAATTAACCTACCAGTATGTTCTTGGTGTGTGGGAGGAAACCGGAGCACCCGGAGGAAACCCACACAAACACGGGGAGAACATACAAACTCCACACAGATAGGACATGGTCGGGAATTGATCTCATGACCCCAGTGCTGTGAGTCAGAATTGCTAACCACTGAGCCACTGTGCTGCCCACTTATGAGTCTTTTCCACTTAATAATGTAAACAATATGTCCATAGCAGTGTAGAACCCTAATCCTCTGACTCTTAGTTTAGGATGTTTTCCAGTAGGGACAAGTTTCACAGATGTTTAGTTTCTGTATCAGGTTAGCAGACAGCTGCACGTACTGACCAATGTCCTGAGATATTACTGCTGTCTGTATGTGACAGGACATAAGTATTGATCAGTGTGGGGATAATTTATTGATATTATTTTAGTAAAGGAGTGAAAATTAAATTTCTCTGATAAATGTTACTCTAGATCACACACAGTACCGCTTCCCTTATTGTGGGTACAGTATATAATTGTCAGTGTATGTCCTTATTCTGCACAGTACCACTTCCCATGTTCTGAATGTTGTGTATAAGTCTCAGTATATAAAACAACTTAGGATACACTATTCTGTGTAAGGACATCTACCCTGTGTTATGGGTGAGGGTCTCCCGCAGAGAGTCCTGTTTAGGTCGATCTCTAACAACCATCTGTATGAGTGAGTCAGTGGCAGAGTCCGGATGTAGGATGACAGCTGTGTGTGACGAGTGTGTGAGCTTGTGGCTCAGTCCTGATAATGGACATCTGGTATACAGTGTCATATCTGCGGGAGTGGTCTGCACACTGTCCACGTGGACACACTGAGTCACTCCGGCAAATCACTGTAGATACAGCACGGAGACAGTGGCAGGAGGATAAATATAATGTTTCCTAGAAGTTACATCGTAGTACTGAGTATCGGTAGTCACTCAGATATATATATATATATATATAGCATCGCTGAGCACCTATAGCACCAATGACCATACTTAGACCCCCCCAGGTGCAGCTTGGATAGGTCATTGTGGCCCACCTTTGTGGCCCCTGACATGCCTAAAGAGCTAACTGCCCATACTAAGGCTCGGTACTCGGGTGTATACTAGGAATACAGAGGAGATAACACATACTTGCCAAAGTATCCTCGTTGGCTTCATGGAGATCCCGGGGGAGGTGGGAGTGCGGGGGCGGGGTTGGACAAATCACATCATTCTGACCCTGCCCCCTAAATGATTGTCCCAATTCTGGCCAATTACAGCAGGGGGCGGGGCTAAGATGACGGTATATTTGCGTACTTAAGCCCCGCCCCCTGGTCACTTATCTATTGTGGGGGCGAGAACCGGGAGGTTGCCCTGCTCTTCCGGGAGGTCTTCCAGAAATGCGGGAGTCTCCCGGACATTCCAGGAGAGTAGGCAACTATGCGTTAAAGAAAAGCAGCTAATGAATCTCTAGAGACTGAAGTGTCTATTACATTTCTGTCTCCATTACTGAAGTCATGTTGTCTTACCTGTCAGTCTCCATGAAAATGGCCACCTCCATAGGCATCAATACATGGACATAGGACACTTTTTTGTGAACGGTGTCATCATGCCACAGATGGCGAAGCCAACCACGTCTTGTACTGGCTCAGCATCAGGGAGAATGCCAGACTCTTCAGGGAGTGAGGGAGATCACCCCTATTTCAGGGAGTCTCCCTGACAGTCAGGGATAGTTGGCAAGTATGAGATATCACTTTCCTTTGTTGAACTCACGTCTTCTGGACTTTTGGCCAAATTGGTGCCAGCGTTAATAAACTATTCTACCTAAAAAGGATTTGATTTCACGTTTACACCTACAGGACCTGTGTGTCATTATGCTATAACCGTAATCCACTAATCCAGCCTTTCTCTGCCTATTAATATCAACAGTGAGTGTAACAGTACATGAATACCCACGTCCAGCTCTAACCGGCCTGTTCATTAAGACCTGGAGATAGGGCTGGTTGTCTATCGCTGGGATTTATCAATAATATCTTTCCGTGGCATCCGAGCGATACTAAGACTGAGAGAGCCGCGGCTGAACACACCAGTCACAGGGAAAACCTGCGTTCGTAACCTGGGGAGCCAGTGAATACGTGGGCAGAGCAAATTATATCCCAGACTTAAAATCAATTAATCAATAAATAAGAATGTTTACTAATAAAATAATTGAAAAAAAAAATACAACCTTCCAATGTGAATAAATGCATTATTTAAATAAAAGTATTATTTACATTGAAAATCCTGAGACTGCCGCAAACCTTGTCATATAAGTCACCCGTGCTGTGTATAGGGGAAGCCGAGACCTTTGATTGATAGGGTGAAGCCTTTTCATACCAGACATAGGGCTTTTATATGAGGCTTTGAGTGTTATGGGCGCTCAACGATACCTAGGAGGAAACGTGACCCCAATCACTGGGACAAACAGGTTCTTACATCACAGGGTTCCCAATTGCAAAAATGGTCATTTAAACTGTACCTCTTCCTAAACCACACAGTCCATCCTCCCATCAGTCTGGCCACAACCCCAAACAGTCCTGGTACCTCTCTCAAAATGTGTGGAAATGCCCCTTCTTACAGCTGAACAAAGAACGGAAGAATTAGGAGTATGCAGGTTTGGGGGAAAGGTTACCTGTGACGGAGAGTCCCCCATTGAGGTAAGATGAAGACATCCCACCCGTCTGTCCATAGTGGTTACAGTAAGTGATCGTCACAAACTAGTCATCCTGTGAACCATTGTCTATGTATCATTCAGTCCATGATGTAGAGTACACATCATGCTCTATCAGACCTGATGAGGCCCTGGGATTTATACATTGGTTCATACCAAGGAACCAAGGACCAGGAACCGAGGTCTACAGACCCCCAGGGAGAACATGGTTATACATAAACCATGAATAATTCAGAACCGCACGACCAGCCCATCACCAACATAGAGCAGCAGCAGATCCACAGGTAAGAAGCTGCTGACTCTTATCCCTTCATGTCGGCAGCTGGTGCTCAGTGAGGAACGTGAAACAATCACATTGAGGCCTGAATCATTAAGGAATGTAAATGGCGATACGTGCCGTATATTGCGTTAAATCGCTCTCCGCATGACCAGACTAGGACTATACACAGTGAATGCAACATCTTCAAACTCAAAGGACCCTTTCTGCAGCCTACGATTTCAGGGGAAGAACTAGGAGGGGACTGGGCGTAGGCACGTGGCCAGTGTACAGTAAGGGTGTGCCAAGCTCATGCACACAGCAGCGTCTGATTCAAGCCTTGGGCATCTCTAAGGAATACCTACAGGTCTGGTTTCTGATTTCAGGGAGTCCTCCTGGACTCCCAAAAATGTAGGCAAGCATCCCAGATCCTAAAAAATGCCGAAATTCACTGCATTGAATATCGGGGGCGGGGCTTAATGACGCGCTAAGCCCTGCCACTAATATTCAATGCAGTGAATTTCAGCATTTTATAGTGGGGGGGAGGGGGGGGCAAAGCTATGGTGACACCCCCTCCTAACCCTGTCACATGACCTGTCCTCCTGGAGGACGGAGTCAGAAAGTCGGCGAGTATGTTGTAAGTGCTGAGTACTAGTGATGACGGATGTGTATACAGCTAGAACATGTGTTTGTAATCAGGAGCAACTGTAAAATGTATTTTATATACAGTAGACATTAATAATATCCTGATAAATGTATTTCTTGTGGGATAAAAAAATGTTTTTGTATTATTAACAGGTAACAATCATTAAATACTTTTTTTCCTGTGTGTTCTGCTGGGACTTTGTATCACACATATGTATTATACATATCCTGCAGTGTCCTGTGTCAGTCAGAGCAGAGAGCGTCTACACCCTGTGTCCAACAAAACACATCTCTAGTCTCAGGGCCGCTGCTAGGTGAATACGGACGTGCGTATACCTGAATTACGTACATTTTTTTAAAAAAAATCACAATACGTACGTTTTGTGTGCCTTAGTGAATCAGGCCCTGAATTAGAGACCTAGGGCCTGATTCATTAAGGAAAGTTAAGTAAAAAAAAATTGAGTAAGTAGTTTCCTGGACAAAACCATGTTGCAATGCAAGGGGTGCATTGCAACATGGCTGTTTTTTCATGTAGCACACAAATATTAACTTTAAATGTTAGTATATAAATAAGCTATCAAGTATTTGTGTGCTACATGAAGAAACAGCCAGTATTTAACTTATTTTCAAAATAGAAAACTAATTTGCACCCCTTGCATTGCATCATGGTTTTGTCCAGGAGACTGCTTACTCATAGTTGCCAACCTATAACGATTGGGCCCCAGGAGTCTCGGTGTAGAAGTGGGCGTGAGGGTGGGACCCCCGGGGTGGAGCCCCGCCCCCCTGTGACGTAATGATGCAAACGCGTCACTTTAGCTCACAATGATGCGATTCCCGGAGAATCGCATCATGGAGGCTTCAAATCTGCCCACTTCACTAGGAAGTGGGCAGATGCGGGAGAATTTTCAGCTTTCCCGGGAGTCCGGGAGACCTACCCGGAATTTGGGAGTCTCCCGGGCATTCCGGGAGAGTTGGCAAGTATGTACTTAGTCAATTTTTTTTTACTTAACTTTCCATTATGGGGAAGGCTGAACATAAGGGGTTTTCTGTTTAAATTAACCCTAAAGAAAGAGTGGACGCTATGCGTGTTTAAGATTAGTCTTAACCATCTATCTGTTAGTTGTGGGGAGAACAATCATTGCCAAACCACAATAATTCAAGAAAACAAACCTCTATAATACAATAGAGGAGTTCTGCTGCCCCCTAGTGTACAAAACAATTATATTCACACAACTTGTCCTATTGTCCTGATGTAACAAGTGTTTTAGATATGTAAATGCTACAGTACGTATAAAGTTCTACTATTCTAAAACTTCGATGTACATTGTGGTATGCAGATATCTTATTTACCAAACTCTTCTATACACATGGACAGACCCGTTGTTTTTAACGTTGCTTTTCCCCGTACAATATATATCAAGTTGTTAAGTTGTTATCAAAACAGGATTTAAATATTATTTACATTCTACTCTGTAAACCAGTGTTTGGATGTCTCTTGTAATGCCCTTGTTTGTTTGTTTGTTTGTTTGTTTATTATATATATCGTGCCCCAAATTATTCTATAACTATACTGCTACATACATTAGAAATTGTGCTCTGGCCAGCAGGGGGCAGTATCCGAGTTACAAACATCGAGGTGCGACCCAGCGGCGGAGAGCGCCTCAATAAACATTGGAGGAATAGCGCTAGTGTGCTAACCAGCTTCATCCCAATACCCGCTCAGCTGTTGTTTGTTTCAACCCTTCTTTATTGGCGTCCCACAATAAAAAAAAATTAAAGCATGTACAAATATATTATGAGCCTGATTCATTAAGGTGCAAAATTAGCGTATTATATCGGGCAAATATGGAAGTGTGTATAGACTCACCACCAGCAGTGTAGGCAGATATCTGTAGTGTGTACACAATCATTTCAGCAGTTGGTTGTGAGAGATGAAGATCACAGATCTGAAGATAAATCGTGTAGGTGTGTACACATGGATCGGCTCATCGGGACTTTCAGTTGTTGGTAAAATCCTTACAGAAATCATATCGGGATATATTTTCTCAGTGTGTTCCCAGCTTTACTGACATTGTGGGATTTACTGACACTGTGGGAGTTTCTGACACCACTGTAATGAGGCCAATAGCTGCGGTCAGTGGGTGTCACCAGGATTTACACATGTTTTCCTACAGGTATATTTGGGGGAAGTACATTAAACATTGGGTTTATGTGGTCACATGGAACCTGTACAGCTGTAATCTTGACTGATATGATGTAGAACCAGTAATTCTCCAATCTAGGGCATGAGAACCATGTGTTTGTATAAGGACTCCAGCATCTCTGGTATATATTATGTATGGTCAGGGGGCTTCTATACTGTCTACAGAAATGTTTCGATCTTGCATCTTGCATACGTGGTCGCATCTTGAAATGTCACTAATCCCTTATGCTAAATGGATATTCTCAGTTCCCAGATAAATGTGTGTGGTCAGTGCTCCTGTACCCGGCCTTATACTAATATTATGTATTGTGTGTGTGAGGCTATTGGGGGCTTCTCATTATTGCATACTTGCCAACTCTCGAAAACAAGTTTCCGGGAGAGGGGGCGTGACTGGAGGGTGGGAGGGGGCGGGACGAGGCCAAACGTGTCATTTTGGTCCCGCCCCCCGCGAAAAAGTAATTTACGTTGCGGCCAAAATGACGCGATTGGCCTCGTCCCGCCCCCTCCCGCTCTCCAAAATGGCGTCATTCACCGAGAATCGCGTCATTTGACGCGATTCTCGGTGAAATCCAGGATGCGGGAGAAATGCCAACGAGCCCGGGAGACTGAACCGAATTTCAGGAGTCTCCCGGACATTCCGGGAGAGTTGGCAAGTATGCATTATTGTTGTCTCTCCTGCGAGATTTCTCCCTAAGCTTTGTGTGTATGTCCATAACTCCCGGCTGTCCCAATTTGAGGGCTCTGTCCTGACCTTGGATCGGTCCAGTTTGGAAGAATGTCCTGTTCACTGCTGTTACTGCAATGATTGGGTGTTTGGAGGGGAGTTGGTAAGGGGCAGCTTCGCTCTACCGTGGTAGGACCTCTAAATGGACTTTCAGTCTCCTTCTTAGTCTCCATCCACAGTTTGTCTGAACGTCTCTTTTGCTGCTTTCCTGACCTTTCCTGGCATGTGGCTCTA